>NC_139020.1:148617067-149217067 GCF_964662115.1 Mustela nivalis
TATTGAGGACACCCTCTTGCATTTCCATGGTTCCTTTGAAACTCAGAAATCACAGTCTTTGCCCTTTAAAAAAAAAAAAAAAAAACCTAATTTCATTTAGGATATGCTTCTGTTTGCTTCCTTGTGAAGTAAGATAGTCTATAAGATACCCTGCAGTTCTAAAACTGATTTCAGACACCATACACTACAGAGGCTTATGAAAGTATGTATATGAAAGTGACCTAAAGCTCAGGGCTAAGCACTTTTCAGCAAACTCACAGCCCTTGTCGCACCAGCAGCCCAGGGAGACAGCGGGGGGAGGGGGGGATTTGTTGGGGACGGTTTGTTCTATCAGACTCAACCAGGCCCCCGCCCCTCCCCCCCCCATCCCCGGGGCTCTGTCCTTTGTGCCAGTGACAGTGCAGATGTGCTGACTGGCAAGGGGCAGGGTCAAGGCTGGAGATGTCTGAGGATGTGCTAAGGACTGATTCAGGGCCGTCAATGGCTTCATGGAAAGCCCTTTGTGATGCACCCACCCCCAGGGGGAAGGCTATAAGGACCAGCCATGAAGGACCCATTTCAATTCAACAAGGATGTATTGAGGTCCCACCAGGTGCAAGGCACTGTGCTCAGCTCTGCAAGGCCGGCAGAGAGGAACAGAGGACAGACAGTGGTGTCAGGGCTGCACTCACCAGTGTCTCAGTCAGCCAGGCCCCTGGCATCACGCTGCACCAACTGAACAGTGGGGAGCTTTGCTCCCATTGTCCTTGCACAACTCACTCTGAGTCGGGGGAAGCTGTGGATGCTGAGAGTCACTGTCACTGAGAGGACACACTTTTGCTGTCTCCTTGGGATGGTCTGTTCTGCAGCATCGTAAGGTGACTGAGTACCCTTCTGCAAGGGGCAGTGTGGATGTCACAGAAACACAAAGACACCCGGAGGGTGCTGACATTTCCACCAAATGCTTCCTTCCTGCGCTCCTGGATCTCACCTAGCAGGGACCACAGAAGGCGGCATGCGGACTCTTTCCATCAGGGCCTCTGATTGTCGCACATGACTCTTGGTGCTTTAATGTTGATTTCAGCGGAACGACAATTGATTTTTTGAAATTGGATTAAGCATTCCAACACTTGAGAGTTAAATCGCCCTTGAAATGTGAAGACTGCAAAATGGTATCTAATGAGTCTATAGATAAAATTCCCTTAAAAGTGGGAAAAATCTGCCACGAGCCAAAGGGCTTTTATGTGATGATGTATAAAAATACCCACAGCAAAGAAGTAAAATAAAAATACCTACTTATTTAGTTTTTTCAGAATTTTAATGCAAAGGCACGAATGGGCCAAAATCATAAATGAAATTTTATGCCTAAATCAAATCTTCTTCTAAAAACGATTACCAGAAGATCTCTGTTTAACACTGCTAGCCCCACTCAATATTTGAAGCCGTCATGTTCTGGTGTAGGCACCAAACCCAGACAGTCTCCTGGAGTTTGGTGCTATGAGGCTTCATCTGTATTAGAAGGTGTTACAACTGACAGAGAGATTTGTGGGGAAAGCCCGGATCAAACTAGACAGTCCAGCCAACCGAACAGCAATCAACTCACACCTGTATCTGGAAGATACTCTGCAGAACCAGAGTCTCTGCACTGCTGGAAAGCCCTTGACGCAAATGAACAGACCCCACAGCGGAAGAGTCCCCTTCCGTGGAGCGCAGAAGAAATGCGCCGGTCAGACAAACTCAGAGTTCAGAGGCTGACTCCTAGTGATCCCATGTAAGTCCTCCACAAAGAGGACCCCTCACGCAGGTATAGTAAAACTGCCCCCGTGGCTGGCTTCAAGTGTTGGCGGGGAAGGAGCCCCTGCTGTTGCTTAGCTCTGCTGTGACAGGCTGACAGCGGTTATCACTCTGGGCCTCTGCCCATAGAAGACATTACTAATTAATCACGTGCTACTTCACACCTCCTCACGCTGACTGCCCTCTCCCAACCATAACAAGGAAATTCCCTCTTCCGAACACAGACAGCATTTCTTCATCTACAGTTTTTGGACCAGAAGCCTAGGGAAGTTACTGAGGAAATGGATTACAAAAGTTCTGTACTTCAAGAGAGCATTCAGATGTCTACCACAGTCATGTTTAGAATTCCAAGAATGGACTGGTATGAAGAAGGCTGGCTCAACCAGCTTGGCTGAAAATACCAACTCGACCCAACACACTGGGCCCTTTGTTTATCTGGGCTGTTCACAGAGAAATGTCCCAATTCAGAAGTATTTACAAAGAGCTGAAATGACCATTCACCAAAGACCTCTCAGGGTTGCTCTGAACTGATCAGCAATGGAGGGCAGGCCCCTAGAGAGGACAGGAATTATCTGCAAACCAGAACCTTCCTGTCAAACTTCATTCCAAAGAGAATAAAGGAAGTCACGCAGGCAATAAAACTAGCTTCTGTGAGGTTTGGATCACCTACTCAACGTCCATCACTAGCCTCTGTTGGTTCATAAAGGAGGAACCCAGAGACCACTGGGAAAATTGCAGAAAACCCTCCTGCCCCATAGTCCTGGGAATCTGATGTCTAACAGAGGGACAGGAATCAAGGGCTATTAGCATAACATTAGCTTAATGGTGAATGGTGTATAAGAACTGTGGATGTTAAAGACCAGGTAACAAAAATCGCAGGAAGTTCCTGCAGTTCCCGTGCCATCTCCCATGGAGGGGGAGCTCTTGCTGGTGCAAGATAGTCAGAAGCTGGACCTGGTGACCTGGAAGGGACTGGCCACAGGCAAATCTCTGAGGCCTGGTACTGCACTGTGCAGTAACTCAAAACTAAGAATTAATAAAGTGTTAAAAATGTAAGAATAAGATCTGCTTTTAAAAATAGCATTGTCAGGTGTATCCATACAATTACATCCCCTGCATTAAGATGGGCTGCCGGAATGGAAGAGGGGGGTGACTTTTGGCAACGGCCAGGGAACTGCTCACAGCTGTCAGCCTGCTTTGCCTGTGCCACTGCCCTCTGTGACGACCCATGAATCTCGTCTTGTCTAGAGTGATGGCAATTACCAAGGAGCTTCGTGCATTACTCCCCTGCCTGAAATGGCATTGCTGTGAGTTCTGTTGGAATCTGAGGACACCCCTGGAAGTATATTTCATGTGTCACTATTACCTAATGCCCATGTTTGGGGTTGGGGAAGGGACAAGAATGTTCTCAAGCAGTCAGAAATCTTGTGATGGAGAACTGGGACCTGGGCGAAGGAGCAGCTGGTTAGAGTGCAGACAGGGGAGCCTCAGGTCCCACCTTGCTGGGAGGAATTCCAGGTTCAGGTCAAGTCTATGCATCTTCCAAGGGTTTCTCACCCCTATACGGTTCTCCAAGGTATTTTCAGTGCTGAGACGAGAAGGCATTCCCTGGTCTACCTAAATCATGGTGTGCATGGAGCCTGGACTTCTCACTGCAAAGCCCTTACTGAGTTTTTGGATTTACAAAGTGTTAGCAACAAGGACAGATTGTCCAAGGTCTGAATCTTTAAACCAAGAAGCCAAATCGTTACAAATGATCCTCACTATCTTTACCCTATACCTGTGATCTGTTCTCACCTTTTGACAAGAAAAAAAATACATACTACATGAAAAAACTGGAGTTATAAAACACTGTTCAACATAATCATAATTTGGTTAACCAAAAATATATGCATATATTTACAGAAAAAAATGCTAAAATATACAGCAAAATAGTAGTAGCGGTCCCCTCTGCCATCTACCTCTGCAGTTTTTCTGTCATACAGGATGCCGATCTTGTACCCTCTCTAGAAAGCTCTTCATTCTATTATGCACATATGGAGGCTAACAATATATGTAAAATACGACAGCTCACACTTTTATATTTCTGCAGGAAATAACCCAAGGGCTATTAAATGCACACCAACATTACCATATGATGCTGTGAGGAAAATTGCCACACTTGATCTACACAATTGAGGCTTAGTTTAAAGTCTGTTAGCATTTTCAACCATTCAACTGAAAATTGACCCTCTCTGTTCTAGATTAATGGCAGTCAGCTAACACAGTAGCCTCCAAACTTTTCTAAGCACATGACCCCATTAGTAAAAGAAAAACTGTGGTCATGCTAGCCGCTGTATGCATATTTATTTATAAAGTAGGTGCATATACTACTATGCTAACATATTGGGTCCGTTTTCCAATGCAAGAGAATAGAACTCTTCTAGTCTAATCTGCATTTTCCCTGCAGAAAGTGGGTTCTTTGGTGGTACCCCCCACATTGGAGATCCCAAGTTCTGGAGACCTCAGGTTTGGACAACTGAGAGAAGAAAGTGGTCATGGTTGATGTTAATTTCCTGCCCCTTAGCACAGGGACCCCAGACACTGTCACCATTCACCCCTCTCACATGCAACAGAGGTCTGCCAGCCACACCCTGGAAACCCCCAATCAGATGAGCAGAGTGGTCTCGACCATCTGCACCTGCAGGTCACCAGCAGGAACTCATTTTTCCTGGGGCTGAAAGTCCCATCCCACAGTGAGGCTCGTAGCAGCTAAGACTAGGAGCCTTGGCACAGCTGGCTGAGGTCCAAGAAACTTCCGAGAATGAAGCACACTCCCCCCCTTTTCTTTTTTCAGATGGCTTTCTAGAAGATGATTAAATAGAAAGGCTTTAGTGATTCTTTCTTCTGCTTGGAAATCTATAAATACAGACAGCTGTCAGAATAGTAGTATCAGAGGTTTCTGAATTTTTTATAAAAATCTGATGTCAATTAGGACATTAAGAAAAGTTAAGACATCTTGGTACAATGCTGCATCCAGATCTGTCCCTAAAATAGTTGATAAGAAATGCTGTGAATCTGCATGGTTTTCTATTTCTTTTAAACAAGCTCTGAGTGCCATGGGAGAATGCTCTCAAATACAAATCTGGGGAGTGATGGAGATTAAAGGTTTAAAAAGTATATATGTATTTATACACACACACACACACGTATATATGTGTGTATATTACACACACACACATATATATAACCCTGAACTATGTGAACTCAAAACAAAGTCTTGTAAAGTATTTGTTAACCTAAATCCCATTTTTGCCAGGTGGAGGGCCTGCACAGTCTAGGGTTTCCAGTAGAAAGCAGGGAAGCAAGACCCGTTCTCAAGAATGAATGAATGAGGGTACCTGGGTGGCTCAGTGGGTTAAACTTCTGCCTTTGGCTCAGGTCATGATCTCAGGGTCCTGGGATTGAGCCCCACATCAGGCTCTCTGCTCAGCAGGAGATGCTTCTCCCTCTCTCTGTCTGCCTGCCTTTCTGTCTACTTGTGATCTCTCTCTTGGTCAAATAAATAAATAAACTCTTTAAAAAAAAAAAAAAAAGAATGAATGAATGAGTGAATGAATGGACAGACAGTTGCTTGCTATCCCGAAGTTGCATCACTGAGGTATAGGTACATGTAGGCTCTGATGATTTGATGACCCACTTTTCTTTTATACAAAACTAGCACCATTTTGAGGGGCTGCCCAACTCCCTCAGCCATGAGAATAAAGCTCACGCTGACACTACTGAATGAGAGATGGTGGCGGCATTTGTGGAGTGCTGCAGGGTGCTCTGTATACATGGCTGAGAAGCCACCTTGGCAAGGCCAGAGGATCACTGCACCAGAGGAGCACCCTGGAACTGCCAGAGGCAGGCAGGAAGGACACATAGCCCAGTGCTCCCCAGACCCTCTTCACTGCATGCATCTTGGGACCACCCTCTCCAATACCAAAGGTTCTGAGGCAGACCCAAAACTGCAGAAGAGCTTTCTTCATAACACTGTCCTTGACTGTGTTCCCTGGTAAAAGATTATTTTTTTTTTAAGATTTTATTTATTTATTTGACAGACAGAAATCACAAGTAGACAGAGAGGCAGGCAGAGAGAGAGAGGGAAGCAGGCTCCCTGCTGAGCAGAGAGCCCGATGCAGGCCTCGATCCCAGGACCCTGAGATCATGACCTGAGCCGAAGGCAGCGGCTTAACCCACTGAGCCACCCAGGCGCCCAAAAGATGATTTTTGATTGGATAAACAATTTTGGTCTTAATGAGCAGAAAGACACAGGACTGAGAACAACCTCTTAATTCCTTCTTGGTTGACATCTCCTGGCCTTCTTCATCCTCTTCCACCTGGGATACATGTAACTGGTGCCTTGCTGTTTTACCAGCAAACACTGGCACTGATGTGGGGCTTTGCTTTTATAGGGCTGTTTTGAAAAGAAAGTTCTGATCGATCTCCAGAACCAGAAGTGCACACCTGTGTCCTATACCGTGCAGCTCAGGGCAGGGAAAGAAGGTTGAAACAGGCAAAGTCTTTGTCACACAGTTGAGGAATCCAGGAAGGGACAAAACCCAATCAAATGCTACAGACTGCACTGATGATCCTGATCTGCTCAGAAAGGTGGACTTTAGCCCCATAGATCATCTTATCCAGTGAGGGGTCAGCATGAGGTAAAAGGTGGACTCTTGGGCTTCTGGAGAGTCCAGGGCAGGCTAGGTTTTCCCAACTCTCTCCATTAAGGGCAGCACAAAGGGAAGCGCCTCACATACAACCGTGCAAGCTTTGCAAGCGGTTAAGTTGCATCCTTCTCTGGGCCTCAAGGTCCCTAATGTGGTACCACAAACATGCAAATAGGGTCGAGCAGTGGGGACAAGAGTCTTGGGTATCCTACTTATTGAGCAATTCCTATTACCAACCCACCAAGCCACTTCCAGAAATGCATAATCACTTCTTTTCTCCTCTGAGCCCAGAGAATGTTTTTAAAACATATTCAAATCTTATGCAGTCTAAAAGCTTGATGACAAGAACTCTTATTTTGGCAAGCAATATGAATAGACGGTTCATAGAAGAGCACATTCAAATGGCCAATAAACAAAGGAAAGCTGCCCAACCTGAGGAGATGTCAGGGAACCGCTAATCACCCCCACAATCAGCTATCACTTATCACTCCTTCAGTTTTACCAATCAGAAAGGTGAGAAATCCCACTGCTGGAGGGTCAGGCGGGGAATGGCTCAACATCACTGGTGGAAATGTAAATTAATTCAGTCTTTTTAGAAAGCAATCTGACAACATAGATTCCAACTTAAAGGGCACATTCCCTCATACTAAATCTTACTCCTGGCAATGTTTTCTGTGGTAGACACTGTTAGGTTGGTTTCCTACTTAGCATTCATTTCCCCCTTCCTCTTTGTAACACAAAGCTAGGTTTCCTCAGGTATCCACCTCTGTCCCTACACAACTCACCTGGTCTTCACCCATAGCTCCTTTCAAGGACCTAGCAAGTCTAAGAGTAATCTCATCTTCCTTGCCTGTGACTGGCTCAGGGACATAGGCCTAAGCCAGTTGACTCCTGGTGTTCTCCTGGCTCCATGATTTGGTTCAGAACTAGACATGTAACCTGTTCTGGACTAACAAGACTGAAGCAGAAGTCTCCCAAGGACATCTGAGAAAGATGGTTCCTCAGTCTGAGGAGAGACCCCAAAAGACTCGTTCTTCCTTTGGCTGTTGTTGAATGCAGTGGCCAGGTCACAGATGACAGCAGACATCTTGTTTTTAGTCTAAGAATAAAGCACAAACACGCAGGAGAGCAGGGGCCGGCTTGAACCACATTTGCCACTTCACTGTAATTTATGAAGCATTTTAAACACAGAGAAAGACACAGAGATTAAGGTAGAGAACATCCAAGTGCCCCAAATTCAGACTTTACAAATGTTCACATTATGCCACATCCTCCAGTTCTACATGTTAAACCAAACTTTACAGACACATCTGAAGCTCCCTTGTAGGTTTTCCTACTCAGTAATTCTCTCACCTTCTCTGAAAACAATCACTACCCCAGAACTGGTGAGTATCTTTCCCTTAACCTTTTAATATTTATATTATATTTGCATTAGAATGGACTATATGAACTGGTCAATATCAACCATTATTACCTACATATTTTACCTATACACATATGTATTTTGTATAGTCCAACACAATATATATATACATTATATATATATACATTTTATATATACATTATGATGCCATCATGAATGGCATCACTGTATATACAATTTAACAACTCCAGTGACCAATACACTTTTGAGGTTTATCCACATTGATCCCTGTCATTTTAGCTGCCACTCAGAACTGCATTGATTAAGTATGCCAAAAAGTATTTTTTCATCTCCTACAGATGGGTGTTTAACTTGTTTTTCATTCTGTCACAGGTCCTGCATCTCCTACAGCTCATGGAAAGGGTCTCTAGAGTAGAACACCAAAGTGCAGTTGCTGGGGAGAGAGGCTGGATCTTGAGATTTACTAGGTGCTGTCTGCATTTATAACCCCATCATCCAGTATGACAACTTCTACTTCAATGCTTCCTCTCCCATCTGGCTCATTTTCATCAGACTTCAACAGTTTAGCTAATCTGTTAGTTATACAATGGTTGCCTTTTGAGGTTTTAATGTGCATTTCCTGCATTATTAATTGAGCATCTTTTCATATGTTTATGAACTATCAGTTTTCCCCTTCTGCAAAGGGCTTCTCCCCTATACTTGGACCATCTCTCTAATGGCTTGTTAGTGGTTTTCTCACTGAATACTGGGAATTCTCTAGGTAGTTTGAATTAGTTCTTTGCTACGTGTTTTAAATATCTCCTAGTGAGGATCTTATTTGTCCACATTCTAAAAATGGTTTCTATTGTCCTTCATAAACTTGAATTTTTTTTAAGATATTATTCATTTATTTGACAGAGAGAGAGAGTACAAGTGGGGAAGTGCCAGGCAGAGGGAGAAGCAGGCTCCCCACTGAACAGGGAGCCCAATGAGGAACTCGATCCCAGGACTCCCTGGGATCATCACCCAAACCAAAGGCATCTACTCAACGTACTAAGTCACATAGTCACCCTCATAAGCTTGAGTTTTTATGTTGCAAAATTTATCAATCTTTTCCTTTTATTGTTTGTGCTTCTTTTGTGTCTTATTTATGAAATCCTTTTCTTCAACATAATAAAGCCCACATATGACAAGCCCACAGCTAACATCATACTTGATGGTAAAAAGCTGAAAGCTTTTCCCCTAAGATAAGAAATGAGACAAGGATTCCCACTCTCACCACTTTTATTGGAAGTCCTAGCCAGAGCAATTAGGCAAGAAAAAATAAAAGGCATCCAAATTGGAAAAGAAGTAGTAAAGCTGTCATTATTTGCAGATGACAGTACATTATATAAAGAAAACCCTAGAATTCCACCAAAAACTCTTAGAATAAACAAATTCATTCAAGTTGCAGGTTACAAACTCAACATACAAAAAATTATTGCAATCCTATATATTAATAATGAACTATCAGAGAAACAAATTAAGAAAACAATCTCATCTACGAAGGCATCAAAAAGAATAAAATACCTAGGAATAAGTTTAACCAACGAGGTGTAAAGCCTGCACTGAGAACTATAAGACATTAATGAAAGAAATAGAAGGAAACAAATAAATGGAAAGATAATCTGTGCTCATGGATTGGAAGAATTAATATTGTGAAAATGTCTGTACTACCCAAAGCAATCTAAAGATTCAATCAATTCTTATCAAAATTCCAAAGGCTCCAAAAAAACAAAAGTCCCGGAGCAGACAGCTTCACTGGCATATTCTACCAAATATTTAAAGAACAGTTAATACCACTGAAGAGGAAGGAAAACTTCCAAATTTGTTCATCACCATGATACCAAAACCAGATAAAGACACCACAAAAGGGAGAGGGAGGGAGGGAGAGAGAGAGAGAGAGAGAGAGAGAGAACACTACAGGCCAACAGCTCTCATGACTATAGATGCAACCAAATCCAAGAATACATTTAAAAAAAATCATATACCAGGATCAAGTGGGACTTATTCCCAGGATGCAAGGGTTGTTCAATATACACAAAACAATCAACATGTAACATCATATCAAATAAGCTTTTGGGACTACATCAAAATACATCTGTGCAGCAAAGGAAACAATCAACAAAACTAAAAGGCAACCTACTGAATGAAAGAAGATACTAGCAAATGACATATCCAATAAAGAGTATCCAAAATATACGATGAACTTATATAATTCAACACCCAAAAAACAAATAATCCAATTAAAAAATGAGAAGCTATGAAGACATTTCTCCAAAGAAGACATGCAGATGGCAAACACTCACATGACAAAGTGCTCTACATCACTCATCATCAGGGAAATGCAAATCAAAACTACAATGAACTATTACCTAACATTTATGGGAAGTCTAAATAAAATAAAAAACACAAGAAACAATAAGGGTTGGCCAGCATATGGAGGAAAAGGAACCCTCTTGTACTACTGGTAGGAATATAAACTGGTGCAACCACTGTGAAAAATAGTATGGAGAGTCCTCAAAAAATTAAAAATAGAATCACCCCACAATCCAGCAATTTCACTACTGGGTATTTATCACCAAAATATAAAAACTCGAATTCAAAGGGATATATGTACCCCTGTGTTTATAGCAGCATTGTTTACAATAGCCAAGATATGGAAGCAGCACAAGTGCCCATCAATTGATGAATGGATTAAGAAGATGGGTTCATATATATGCAATGGAATATTATTCAGCCATAAAAAGGAATAAAATCTTGCCATTGGCAACAACATGGATGGAGCTAGAGTATAAAACTAAGTGAAAAAAGTCAGTCAGAATGTGTTATGGTGAGTGCTGTGAATTGGATAAGAGTGATGAATTACAGACCTGTACTCCCGAAACAAATAATACATCATATGTTAATTAAAAAAAAGAAAGAAAGAAGTCAGTCAAAGAAAGACAAATAGCATATGATCTTGCTCATATGTGGAATTTAAGAAACAAATGAGTACTTCTCAAAGGAGGCATACAAATGGCTAACAGACACATGAAAAGATGTTCATCATCATTAGCTAACAGGGAAATTCAAATCAAAACCACCTTGAGATACCATCTTACACCAGTTAGAATGGCCAACATTAATAAGACAGGAAACAACAAATGTTGGAGAGGTTGTAGAGAAAGGGAAACCTTCTTACACTGTTGGTGGGAATGCAAGTTGGTGCAGCCACTTTGGAAGAGAGTGTGGAGGTTCCTCAAAAAGTTAAAAATAGAGCTACCCTATGATCCAGCAACTGTACAACTGGGTATTTACCCCAAAGATACAGTTGTAGTGAAAAGAAGGGCCATATGCACCCCAATGTTCATAGCAGCAATGGCCACAATAGCCAAACTGTGGAAGGAGCTGAGATGCCTTTCAACAGACGAATGGATAGAGAAGATGTGGTCCAAATACACAATGGAATATTACCCAGTGATCAGAAAGGATGAATACCCAATATTTGCATCAATATGAATGGAACTGGAGGAGATGATGCTGAGTGAAATAAGTCAAACAGAGAAAGACAATTGTCATGTGGTTTCACTTATTTGTTCTTTCTCCTAGTGTCCTTATTAGCATAGAGGACACTAGGAGAAAGAAGGTGAAAATGAGGGAGGGGAAATCAGAGGGGGTGAAGAACCATGAGAGACTATGGACTCCAGGGTTGGGGGACAGGTGAGCCTGGTGATGGGTACTGAGGGCACATATTGCATGGAGCACTGGGTGTTATATGCAAACAATGAATCATGGAACACTATATCAAAAACTTATGATGTACGGTATGGTGACTAACATAACTTAAAAAAATTATTTAAAAAATTTTTAAAAAAGAAACAAATGAGCAAAGGAAAGAAAAAGAGACAAAACCAAGAACAAGAATGAACTCTTTTTTTAGATACATTTTTAAAAGATTTTATTTATTTATTTTTCAGAGAAAGTGAGAGAGCATAAGCTGGGGGGGGGGGTGGGGAGCAGACAGAGGGAGAAGCAGACTCCCCACTGAGCAAGGAGGCCAATGTGGAACTCGATCCCAGGACCCTAGGATCATGACCTGAGCCAAAGACAGATAGGTGCTTAACTGATTGAGCCACCCAGGCATCTCAAGAACAAACTCTTAACTATAGAGAACAAACTGGCGGTTATCAGAGGGGAGGCAGGTAAGGGGACTGGTAAAATAGATGATGTAGATGAAAGAGTACATTTATCATGATGAAAAAAAAATTCCAATGGCATTTTTCATAGAAATGGAACAAACAATCCCAAAATTTTATGTAACTAAAAAAGAACCATGAAGTAATCTTGAAAAACAACAGCAAAGTGGACAAACTGTGCTCCCTGATTTAAAAACTGGATTACACAACTATAGTAAATAAAATGGTGCAGTATTAGCATACCAACAGAAATGCTGACCTATGAAACAAAGAATCCAGAAATAAACCTAAGTATATCAGGTCAATTAATTTACAACAAAGCAGCCAAGAATATACAATGGAGAAAGGACAGTATCCTCACTTAATGGTGTTGAGAAAATTGAAACAGCCCCATGCAAGAGACTGAAACCGGACCACCATCTTACACCATACACAAAAATTAGCTCAAAATGGATTAAAGATTTGAATGTAGGACCCAAAGTCATAAAACTCTTACAAGAAAAGAGAGGCAGTAAACTCCTTGATATTGGTCTGGGAATGATTTTTTTGAATCACCAAAAGCAAAGGCAGGGAAAGTAAAGATAAGCAAGTGAGACTACATCCAACTCAAAAGCTATGCACAACAAAGGAAACCATCAACAAAATGAAAAGACAACCAAAATAAGAAAAAAATAACTGTTAATTATATATCTGATAAGGGATTAATATTATATATATGTATATCCTAATTTATATATATAAAACTCATACAACTCAATAGAAAAAAAGAAAAAGACAATAAGATTCAATTAAAAATGGGTAGAGGAGGGGCTCTGGGTGGTTCAGTCATGAAGCCAGATCTGCCTTGAGCCCAAGTCATGATCTCAGGGTCCTGGGATGAAGCCCGTATCAGGATCCCCACTTGGCAGAAGCCTGTTTCTCCCTCTCCCATTATCCCTGCTTGTGTTTCTTTTCTTACTATCTCTCTTTCTGACAAATAAATATACAAAATCTTTAAAAAGGGGGGGGGGATGGAAGACCTAAATAGATATTTTTCCAAAGAAGACATACCGATGTCCAACAGATACATAAAAAGGTACTCAACAGCACTAATCATCAGCAAAAGGCAAATCAAAACCACAATTAGGTATCATCTCACAGCCATTAAAATGACTTATTATCAAAAAGACGATAACAGGTGTTGATGATATTGTGGGAAAAAGAGAACCCTGGTGCACTGTTGGTGTAACCACTATGGAAAACAATATGGCAGTTCCTCAAAAAATTAAAAATATTACTACTGTATGATCTAGCGATTCACTTCTGGGTGTTCACGTTAAGAGAATGAAAACACTAACCTGAAAATATATGCGCACTCCCATGTTCACTGCAGCATTATTTACATTAGCCAAGATAGGGAAACAACTTAAATGTCCATGACAGATGAGTGGATTAAAAAAAATGGTCTATATAACATACATATACAACATGTATGGATATTAAGAGCATTATGCGAAGTGAAATAAGTCAGAAAGAAAGAGATAAATATTGTATGATTTCTTTTGTATGTAGAATCTAGAAAAACCCCCAAAACAAAAAAATTGCATTCATAGGGACACCTGGGTAGCTCAGTCATTGAAAGTCTGCCTTTGGCTCAGGTGACAACCCCAGAGTTCTGGGATTAAGCCCTGCACTGGGCTCTCTGCTCAGTGGGGGGCCTGTTTCTCCCTCTCCCTCTGCTTGTGTTCTCTCTCTGTCTCTCTGTCAAATAAATAAAATATTTTTTAAAATTTCATTCATAGATATAGAGAACAGACTGATTGTTGCCAGAAGCAGGAGTGGAGGTTGGAAAGAAATGGGTGAAGGGGGCCAAAAGGTACAAATTTCCAATTGTAAAATAAATATTGTGGGTATAATGTACAGCATGATGACTATAGTTAATAATACAGTACTGCGTACATGAAAGTTGGTGAAAGAGTAGATTTTAAAGGTCCTCATCACAGGAGAAAGAAATTTTGTAAATATGTATGACAACTGATGTTAATTAGACTTACTGTGGCAATCATTTCACAATAAACACACAAATTGAATCATCACCCTGTACATCTGAAACTAATATAATGTTGTATGTCGATTATATCTCAATTAAAAAGAAAAGAATGTGGAATGAGGTGACTCCAAGATTCATCCAGTTTCAAGGCCCATGGGTTCATCCTTTAAGGGTTATACTTTGTTATATTTCACTAGAGTTGGTTCTCAGTTGCCATTGAGGAAACGGGGAAAAAAAAAAAGAAATTGTTCCCTTCTCTAGGTCATAAAGATATTTGCCTGTTTTTCTTCTAAACATTTAAAAACTTTGTCTTTCACATTTAGGTCTTAGAACCATCTGGAATTTATTTTTGTGTGAGATGTGAGAAAGCTATCTAAGTTTATAATTCCCTGTATGAAAAAATCAGTCATGGTAGCACAGTATATTGACTTGGCTCCCTTTTCCCACTGATTAATAATGCCACCTGTAAAGTATAACTCTGATGAACACTTAGACCAAAGGGACAGACTAGAGAACACAAATATTACATCTCTTCAAATACTGCATTATTTTAATAACTATGTCTTTAGGAAAACCTCTCTCACAGTGAAGGCTACATCCTTTCTTCTTCATCCTGGGTTTTCTTGGACCTTTACTCTTCTATAGAAATTTTAGGATCAGCTTATTAAATTTTGTGGAAATTTTTATTAAAGCTTCTATAGAAATTGTACTGAACTAATATATTAACTTGAGGAAACTACTAGTTTATTTCTCCATGTATTTTCTTGCCCTTCAATAGGTTTTAAAATTATTTCCATATACATCTCACACCACTGTTATAAGAATTATTTCTTAGTTTCTTATAGTTAACAGAATCTTTTCTATTCCACTTCTGTCTTAGAAGTTGCAAGTACTTAAGAATGAACTTTTATCCAGCAAACTCTCTGAATTCACTGAACAGTTCTGATCACATAGATTATTTTGAATTTTCTACATAAATTACTATATGGATTTCAAAGAAATGATAGCTTTCTACTCTTTTCAATCCTCATACCACACAGGACTGCCAGGAAGCTGTTAAAGGCATGGAATCAAGGCATCTCTACTGTATCTCCACTGGTGACACTTGGCCATTAAGGCTTGCTGTTCCTTGTAGGCTTTTGATAAATGCCCTTTTATCAGGCCCTTGATTCACACTGGTCAGACACATTTTAAAAATTGGGAATGAAAATAAAATTTTCACCAAAAGCTACTCATGCATTTGTTGCGATGACTGAACACTTTCTCTCATTTAATCTGTGACTGTGATCAATTCTGCTAATAGAGTTTCAGATGTAAAGTCATCCTTGCATTTCCTTGTGTTGAGGTATTCTTTACTAATAAGTTGCTGGGTTCATTTGAGTCATAAATTACTGGGGATTTGTGTATCACTTTTATTGTGTTTATTAAGCACCTGATTCAGCCTGTGAGAGTCTGGTCCTCTCTTACAGCAAAAAGGGTTCTAGTAGGCACAAACCCAAGGAGATAAATGGATTGGTGGGCATTGCTAATACGCATGCACGTGCCCACCCTGCCAGAGCCTGCTTCAGAAGTGCAGGGAAGGCCCTCGGTGAAACACGCGCTCACACAGTGTGACATCCGTCCTGTGGGGCTCTGCTGCCACTGACACGGATGAATTAGGGCTAGCTCCAACAGCTGACTGTAGCAATGGGCTCCATTTATTTAGTGACAAAAGTAAAATGCAGAGAACCACAGAGAATATGATCTCACTTGTAAAACAAGGACCAAATCACATTTTACTTATGTTATACATACGTGAATTTATGTCCATGGGGAACTGTATGGAAGGAAACACACAGACTCTGAATACTGCCTGCCTTGGTGGGAATGGTGGAGAGAGGAAAAAGGAGAAGGGCTGATTAAGAAAAAATATGTCCCCCCCAAAATAAACCAACATACATACAATTGCTTTTTATGTAAACTGCTTTATACTCTTCTGCAGAGATTTTTATGATAAATATTTTTTATCATAAATTTTTTAATGATAAATATTATATAAAGAGAAAATGTTTAAAAATTACTTTCATGGTACATTTTTGCAAAAGAGACCCTGGAAAGATGCCTTTACTTGATTTTGTCTGAAAATGTTGCTTGCATGTCAGCACCTACTCTCCCTGAACTCCGAAGCCCAACTCAGCCCCTCTGAGCTAACAGTGTCTGCAGCCACACTGCTCACACCTGAAGAGGAGACAGTCTGAGCTGTGAGGGGCTTAGGTGGACCCACTCTATGCTGACCCTACAGCACCCTAGACCCTTTATTTGAGAACTCAGGCAGTTTAAAAAATAAGAAATGTTGGCATTCTGTCCACTTCTCAGAGATGTCACCAACCAAAAAGGAAAAACTTATGAGCTGGTTGCTCACCACCTCCAAGCCCCAGGCAGGAAACAGAAAACAGATGTCCTCAATGGAGTGTTTTGCTCCTGGCAACTTCTCCTCTCCTTGCTTTTACAGCAAAGGAACAGAGGGGATGGAAGAAGAACATAAAAGAGCGTTATTTTTTTTTTTTTTCTTCATCTGCCCTGACGGAAAGCCACTTGTCCTAAGACGGGCTTCAGAAGTAAGGCAAGACAGGCAAAGGAAGGCAGAGCGGCTGCTTCGATGAAGAATGGGATGTTGCCGGCGTCTCTGCGAATTACCTAAGGCCACCAGTGACTTTCTCTAGGGCTTCTCTGTAAGGAAATTACTGACTCAGCACACATTGCTAGTGCTTGCTCTGGGCCACAATCTTAGCGAAGCAGTAGAGATCTGACCACCCCTGCCCTCCAGGAGCGGATAGTCCGCTGAGAGACTCCAATATTTAAATCAAGGCTTTAAGTCCTATACAGAAAAAATGGAGAGTCTTAAAGAAAACTACACACACACACACACACACACACACACAAAAGAAATAGCTTATCTCTAAATAAATCAGTACAACATTCACAGAGCAGCACAGCTGAAGTCTTCTGTCAAGAACCCTGGCATAGAAGTCTAATACTGAGGAAGATGTCAGGGAGTGAGAAAAAAGGAATGAACGGAATACAGAAGAATTAAAGTTTGAAACAAGAAGAGGAAAATAATATGTGATAGTTATCACCCCCTGGGTGGGCAACAGTGTAAATGTTTTGCAGCCACTCACTTCCATAGCACTTACAACCTCTCTGAGGTGGTGGCATAATCATTCCCATGAGCCCCAAAGCGAAGACAGGAATTAGATGAGAGGCACAGGAATTCAGTGACCAACCTCTTACCCCCAGGTCTACTTTCCCCGTAAGATTAGGAAAATTACATGCTCCCAGAGAAACACTGGGCTCTGGGCTGGGCTGGGGGGCCTGGTCTAGAGAGAGAAACATCCACTTGTATTCTATCTAAGGCATGTGAGGGCTGTGGACAAGTCTGCAGTGTTTCTTTGAGGCAAGTTTTCGCATGGCCTCAAGGGAACCATGGCAGAGGATAGTGGTGACTGAGCTTACTGTGTCCTCCAGGGTGCCAGGGAGCAGGGAACCATCTTCAACTTGATTATCAGCACCAGCAGGAACCTCAAGGAGCCTTGGACTGGTGGGGCTTCCCCCTTCATGAAGGGCTGTTCTAAGCATCTCACATTTGCTTGCTCATCGAACTCAGAGGCAAGTCCTATTACCCTTCCCATTCTGCATATGAGGCCTGCAAGGTAAAGGCAACTCGCCCAGACTTACAACCATGACTGAAACCCAGCTACTCCATCATGGTAGATGGTCCCATCACCATGAAGTTTTGGCCCCAAACTTGCACATAGCAAACCAGAGCCCTGGAATTAACTGGGCTCCCACACTTTGGATGGCAGCTCATTATCTATTAACTTGTTCTTTGAGGGAGCTTGGGGGTCCTCACCCCATCTTACCCCAAATGGCTTACCCTGAAATTCCTTTTAACCACATACACTGAGGAAGTCTGGGAAAGAATTCTCCCCATCGTGTTGGATTTCTCTGTGACGGGAATGCACTTGGGCTGTGTCCAACCTGACAGCCTTTAATCTGGCTGTATCTTCAAGTGGAAACAGTAACTCACCCCCACCTCTGCCCCAGGCCATTCACTCTGCACACTGTCTGTTGACCTGATGAGACTCAACCCGTGCTGGAGACAGATGTCCTTGGTTCTGGGCTTAAGCCTCCCCCTAGCATGTTGTCTCCCCCAGGCAGATGATTCTGGACTCAGTGTCATCTTCGTAAACTGGGCAGGTGGTACCAAACAGCCTGGAAGTTTCTCTCATGTCCCAAGTCTAAATTGTGCACCTTAACTGAGGCCTCCTTTCTATGCTTTGCCAACCAAGCTGAGACAACTTGTTAACTGGTTTTCATAAGCTGCTGTCCTCAGATTTGCTCCTTTCCTTGGGAACACAAATGGGGAAAGCCTGAGTCTGTGGGAGGGGCGTGAGTGGGTGAATTATGACTTAGTCGATGACAGCTGATACCACTTTCTAGTCCCGAGAAACACACGTGAGCAAAATACTACCCAAACCAGAAAATAGCGATGACAGTTCTCTACTGATTTTAAATGCAAGCTCTAATCAGGCAAGTCAGTGCGGTCAATTACTGACCCCCAACCTTAGTTTAAAAGGGAAAAACAAACGAAACAAAACCTAGCGGCTCCTGTTCTATCAAGGGCTATTGGCATCTTTTACTTTTAATTATCTCAGAGAGAATGTCACATAGAGCTAAAACTGTGAGCGCAGGCAAGACTGGGATCTGATTCTGCCTCCACGCTTCCTCACTGTATGGCTAGGGCGATCTACTTAGTGCGTCGAGTCTGCATTTCCTCAACCAGAAAGTCAGAACAGCCAGGTGCCCCAGGGCATTACATAAAATCCTACGGAAAAAGTCCCTGCTAAGTGTTGGTGTCTGGATACTTGAAACAAACAACAAATTGTTGAAGCAAACAATTTCAAGAGAAATAGAAAAAGGAGACTTTAAAGGGGGCCTAACACGCCGGTGTATTCATATTAACAAATGCATGTTGAAGACCTGTGTGTTTTATTTTCTGTACAATATACCTCAGTTTAAGAAGCTAAAGAAGTACAGGCCCAGAGACAGCCCTGAAGGTTTAGCAATGACATCTAAAACAACACTATTCATTCTAGCAAAAAAGAGAAACAATGTAAACATTCAGCAGTAGGTGAACAATGCAGTAAGTTCAGGAATTTCCACAAGGTAGACTGTTGTTTATCTATTAACATTGTTTTCAAAGAATGTTTAATGCCCTGAGAACATGCTCAGAAAAAAATGAAAAGTTGAGGGAAAGGAAATGAAACCGTGTGTAGAGCACAGTTCCAATTTATGGCTTACATCTGCACAGACGAAGACTAGAGGAATCAGAAGGTGGTCTCATCAGTTGTCATCCCTGGAGGTATGACTGTGGATCGCATTTATTTTCCTTTATTTGTCTGTATTTTCTAAATTGTCTCAAATGAACATATATTACTTCTAGAACCAAAGAAAAAAACAGTAAGAAATAAATGCACGCCATATAGTACTTATGAGTGGTGATGTTATGGAAATAAGGCACACGCTAACATACTGCACCTCCAAATGGGCATGTGGATTGTTGTAGAAGAGAAAAACATCCTGCCTCTCATCACCAGAGAAAATAGAGCCTTTGCCCAACCCCGAGATAGAAAATCTGGAAACTGGGTTTTGAGACTATGGAAATCATGGACTAAAAATCTAAGGGATCACTTGAGCATGCTGGGAAATGAGGACCAATAGGGAAAAAGAAAAAAGCCTTCAGAATTATTTTAGAATTTCAATCCTAGAGAGGTAAGTTTCTCAGTGAGAAGGACCTTGTTTCTAAACCATGATTTTTCTGTGACATACAGCTAGAGACTAGTTCAGGGATCATGTGCTTGTAGTTTCATTACCATTATCACTATTATCATAACATCACTTTGCAAAACAGTGAGTTGTCTAAGATGTGAGGATGGCCATAGATTTCTGAATTTAAATGCGAAATTGGAGTTTATCTCCAAAGAAGGAAAATAATATATCACTGCAGCAATGAGTACTTTGACTGTGTGGGATTTTACACTCACATCCTTCTTTTTTTAAAAAAAAGATCTGAAGTAGAATATCATCTTTGATTTTTGGTCTTTATCTCAAAATGTCTAATGTTCTTGAAGGGATAGCATTAAAAAGTCTAGAAAGAGAATTTCCTCTTATCCCAGCCACTATACTGCTGGACAATGGCAGGGAGACGCCCTATTTAATTACTGAGGGCAGCGAGATTTGGGGAGAGAATGGGTTGAGATTAGAACCACAGCCACTGCCAGGAAAGCATCCCAGAGTCCCCAAACCTCCTAACCATGGGAGACAAGGCTTACCATCAGCTCTCCTCAGAGGGCTCTGCCTCCAGTGAGGCATCAGCTCAGACTGAGGCCTGGCCAGGAGTGGCCATGGGCTTTGGGAGTGGACATCATACCCCTGGGAACAAGGGCAGGGATCTCAAGGCGAGGGTAGGAAAGTGACAGCAATTAGGCAAAAGGTAAGAGGGGCACCTTGCAAGTCCACGGGCAGGGCAAGGAAATGGCACCAGGTAAAAAAGGGTCAGCTGTGTGAGCTGATTTCCCAGAGAGTAACTGTGTGGATAACAGAATGTGAATTTCAGCCAAAGACTTTTGATCTTTCCATAATTAGCAATCTGGACCATGGAAGTTACATTTATATTCATAAGGAGTATTTTAGGATGGGACTACACCTACCCCTGTCTTTCAAGAAAAATGCAAACGCTTTCATTTGTTCACCTTATGACAGCCAAGAATGCTTCCATCCATCCAGATCCATCTCTTCATCTGTCTATGCATCCATCCACCCATCCACCTTCTATCCATCTGTTCATCTGTCCACCCAGTCATTACTTAGTGTACTATTCATTGTGCTGGGTGCTAAAGACACAAAGCTGTTGGGAGCAGGGGAGGGCTAAGGTGACTGGGTGATAGACATTGGGGAGGGTATGTGCTATGGTGAGTTGGGGAAGACAGGGATGTGTGACAGAAATGGCCCACAACACAAGACATCCTACGATGAAGAGTTGCAAGGCTTGGTGACATCCAAGGGAAGAAGTCACAAATAATGAGGAGGATCTGAGGATCTTGGCCAGAAGGTGAGAACTGGGAAGGCCAGCAGAGTTCTTGCTTCAGTGACCTTCTTCCCACCCTGACAAACCCCATCTTCAATGAAATCCCCTTTAAGAGAGATAAGAAGTCTGGAGTGGCTGAAGGTCTATGAGTGGAGGGGAATTTGACAACAAAGACAGGCAAGGGGACCTCTGACCTCAGCTAGGAGCACCGTGCCACAGAGCTGGGCCACCATGTGGTAGATAGAACACTGGGGGGCAGTATTTTGGCTGTGCTGACAACTAGAAACTGGGCCTCCCAGCAGCATGCCCAATGGCAGTAGCTGACTCCTGGGGTGCAGCCAAGGTGGGCTGAGCTTCAGGTATGAGGGAGGGCTGTACCACACACATTCTCCCTCCCCTGGGAGTGGCAAACCATTGCTTGGGCAACACAAAGTCATTACTGTGGCACTGTTCAGCCATTTTTAATTCATGCCCTTTTGAGTAACCAAGAAAACTTCCTACTCCCTGAAAGATTCTGAAATGTCCCTTCTACCTCCATACACCATGGGGAGTTGGGGAGGTATCTTTGGGCATATGTTGTACAAGCCCACCAGCCAAGACTTGTCCTGCCCCCTCCTGTGCTCCTTCCCCATTTCCATATATAAAATGGCAATATCAAAAAATTCTATTTCAAACTAAACCTCCCTGGGTTATCTACAATTCTCGAAAACCAGGTTCCCACCTTCCACCCCACCTCTAAGAACTGTACTGGAAGGCTGTAGAGTGAAGGGTGAAGGGTGAGTGAAGACCATCGGATCTGAGGCTATAGGCAAGTGGAGAAGAGGAACAGGATGACAGGCTGACCCCGGGCAGGGCTGTGGGCATGGCCTGTGCAGGAGATGCTGGCAAAGGGACAGGAACAGAATGCATGGGCCTTAGGCAGTGAGGCAGAAGCAAAAGTCAAGGACAAAGATGCCAAGACTTATGACTTGGATAGCCTGATGACTACCTGTGCTGTTAACAGAGATAGGAAAGCCAGGAGGACAGGACCTGACAAGAAAGTAATGAGTTCGGCACTAGAATGGCTAAAACTTTAAGGGGAAACACAAGATGAAATATAGGGTCAAGACTCCCTGGCCCCTGTTTTGGGATTATTTGGGATAAGTCACACAAAAATCATATGAATCTTTTAGGGCTCCCAGCTGTGTTTACCCTTCCTTCCACACTTCCATCCATCCTTCTTATCCTTCCTTCTATCTGTCCATCCATCCATCTATCCATCCATCACATATTGAGCATGTAACGCATATTAGTGTGTGCCAAGCACTGTCAGGGTGAGGGGGATCCAAGAGTGAAGAGACAACCTCTTGACTCTCATGGAACTTTGACTTTCTCACTGGACATTTTAAAATAATGACTCAAAGAAGGCTCCCTTGAGGAAGAAGTGCCTTTTTGTATTATCAAAAAGATGAGATAGCAAGTACTGGCAAGGATGTAAAGAAAAGGGAACACTTGTTGGTGGGAATGTAAACTGGTATAACCAGTATGGAAAATAGTGTGGAGGTTCCTCAAAAAAAAAAAAAAAAAAAAATAGAGCTATCATATAATCCAGCAATCCCACTAATCCCACCAATGAAATCGTTATCTCAAAGAGGTACCTGTACCTTCATGTTCATTGCAGTTAATACACAATGCCAACATATGGGAGCAATCTAAAGGTCCACTGATGGATGGATGGATAATGAAGATGTGATGCACACAGTGGAATATTATCCAGCCATAAAAAAGAAGGAAATCTTGCCATTTGTGACAACATGGAGAGACTCTGAGGGGATAATGCTAAGTGAAATAAGTCAAACAAAAAAAATTGTGTATGTTCTCACTTACATGTCAAATATTAAAAAGCTGAATATAATACAGTGTATGTCCTCACATGCGGAATATAAAAATTTTTTATATATATATTTTTTATAATATAAAAATAGCTTATTTCTCTTGGAAATAAGAGAATCAGATTCTGGTTGCTAAAGATAGAGGGGATGAGCAAATGGGGAAATGCTGGTCAAAGGGTACAAATTGCCAGTTAGAAGATGGGTAAGTTCCAGGGACCTAAAGTACAGCATGGTGACTATAATTAACAATAGTGTATTATGTATTTGAAAGTTAAGACAGTAGTTCTTAAGTATTATCATATCAAAAAATGGTAATCTTGTAAAGTGATAGAGGTGTTAACTTATTATAATTATCATTTTCTACCATTTTATGTGTATGAAATCATCACATTATACATCATAAACTTACATATGTCATGTCAATAACATCTCAATAAAGCTGGAAGAATGAAACAAGGAGTGGTCTTTTTTTTTTTTTTTAAGATTTTATTTATTTATTTGACAGAGAGAGATCACAAGTAGGCAGAGAGGCAGGCAGAGAGAGGGGAAGGGAAGCAGGCCCCTGCTGAGCAGAGAGCCCGATGTGGGACTCGATCCCAGGACCCTGAGATCATGACCTGAGCCGAAGGCAGCGGCTGAACCCACTGAGCCACCCAGGTGCCCAAGGAGTGGTCTTTTAAGCTGAGATCTGATGAATGAGAATGGAGAAAGGGGGATTTCAGCTCCAAGTTTGGGGCAAGCACAGTGCATTTAAAGGAAATGAAAGAAAATGGGCAGGGGCCCAATGGTGCAAGGCCTTGAGGGCAGTGTAAGGGACTTTGGTCTCCCTTTTAAAGGTAAAGAAAAGCTTTGACTGGACTGTTTTCCCAATTCCCCCAAGGATGGTTCATAATTGGTATCCTCCTAGATGCACCACAGAACAGTTAAATCTTTACATGTGGATGCCTTAGGGCTTAATACTTTCAAGGGACTAAGAACTACTGACTGTATTCCAACAAACTCCTTTTGTTATTTCAATAACTATATCCCTCATTCAGGGGCTCTCAGGCCAAATCTGCTTTATACGAAGTTTGACCATCCATCCTGGGGGAGGCAGAACAGCACAATGGTCAAATACACTTGGGCTGAAATCCCAACTCTCAATCATCCTCAAGCTACTACCTCAGCCAATTTACTTAACCTTTTTTTTTTTTTTAAGATTTTATTTATTTATTTGAGAGAGAGACAGAGAGAGCACACAAGCAGGGTGAGAGCCAGAAGGAGAAGGAGATGGACAAGCAGACTCCCCACTGAACCAGGAGTCCAACATGGGGCTTGATCTTAGGACCTGGAGATCATGACCTTGTTGAAGGCAGATGCTTAACCATCTGAGCCACCCAGGTGACCCAAGCTGCTTAACCTCTATGTCTCAGCTCCGTCAACACTTATTTCCATGACTTCCTCCAACATATAATACTATGAGACAATTCATAAATGGAGCCTGGCATACATTTTCTTCTTTTGACTGGGCATCTAGAACTATATAATTATATATAATAATAATAATGTCATGTGAGCTGGAACCAGAATCTTGTCTTCCACAATGAGTGAGAAGCAACTTCATTAAAACATATCTTTAGTTCATAATCCTTGTTATCCTATTCTAGTCCACAAATTGAACAAAATAGAACTGTTATCCTTCCTAATTAACGCCAGGAAGTGAAAATAATTTGGGATTTTTTCCCCCCAGGGACTGGCGGTGGTCTTAAAGTTTTCTGGGCACTCTGGACAAGGAAAGTACAGGGAAATTTTTACTTATGGGCTCAGTTATGAGCAGCACATGGCAGGAGTATCTCTTGGGGCCATACGAGAGCCAGCACAAGCCAGAGCTATATAATGTGACCCTTGCTACTTGCTGGATAAGATGGGCTCGGAGCCACCAGTTATCTCTTAGGAAGTGTTTGCAAGACCAACTGTAGACATTTCTGACCAATACCATCTCAAGGGTTATCTGAAAAGTGGGAGAAATCACACAGACATTACTCTCACAGTGGAAGAAACCACAGTGTTTCCTCACTCATCTGGGTCAAGAAAGGTGGGAAACCCAGCCTCAGATATGCCCCAGGCACCTAGAACAATGGGTGTTCAGTATATAATTGTTGAAGAGAGGATTTGGGGGAATAGAAGGCTTTTCTGGGTATTTTGATGTGGGAAGATGAAGACCCAAGATGGGATTCTACCTGGAACAGAATCTTTTCCAGTACCCGGGCCAACCTCAATCTGGAGTGCAGAGCAGAAACTCCTCTAGAAGGAGGCTGAAAGTTAAACCCACTAATTCAGCAGGTCCTCGTCTGTCTCATTTCACGGTTCCCAGGGCCCTTTCCCACACATTCTTTCAGTTCCTGCCAACAACTCTGTGAAACAGATATTATCCTCTTTCAGGGATGTGGAAACTGAAGCTAGGAGAAGTACCCAAACTAGGCTGCTTGTCACAGGCACTAGAACGCTTGTTAAAAAAGCAGAATCCCAAACCCCAAGCTTCAGACCTACTGGATCAGAATGCAGGTTTGGGGAGGGGGTGGCTTCGAGGATTCCTTTATTACTTAATTACCCCCAAGTGACTGTTATCAATAATCATCTCCATTTAGGAGCCACTAGGTCCCTGGGTGATCACAATGCTGGGAGCCCCACCTGATATTCTCCCTGTGTGTCTCTCCATTTGCCTCACAGTGCTCTGTCCCTAGATTGGCCATGAACTATTCTCATCTGGTAACTTACCTGGGCCAGATTTAAACCAGCATCCTGGGAACCAAGCTAGCAGGTGTATTCATGGAGGCTGTAAGGGGCAACCTAAGCCAGCCTACTTCATATCTTCCCACTGTATTGCCAATGTGTAACGTATTCCATTCGCATTATACTGATATCAGTATGAATTTTAAAATCATACCCAAGAGCAACGGATGGATTTTAGAATGGTACTATGTGTGGACAAAGAATCAAACGGAAGAGGGGTAAAGAAATCAGCATTTCACATGGAAGTGCCTCTCAACAGTGTACAGGGAGAACCCACCTCCTTCTGTTGAAAGTGAGCAGGGAATAATGAAGAAGGCATTTGAATAAATTATGTATGGATGGTGGTGACAGTTCTATATACTTGCACTTATGTGTTGTTTCTGGTGATTCTACCCTTCTAATCTGATGATCAGTTAATGGTTTCACCTTTCCATGCTCCTGCTCTTCCTTCTCACTCACACATTTTTAAAAATATGAAAACATGGTTTATGAAAACAAAGCAAAAGATTAAAAAATTCAACGGAGTTCTCCCGTGCGACTTGAAAACAAAGAGACATTTCTTCAGAGAAGACAGAATCACAAACTGGACCTAGAAAGTCTAGAAAAGACAAAGAATTAATCTGATCTACAAAGGTCTTTGGCCGACATGCAGATTTTACTTGGATGATCACTTTGCCCTGTGCTGTTGGCAGAAATACGTACAGCACTGTAAATGATATACATACCTTAGCAGGAGGAGGAAGAAAACCTGCTTTTGACATTATGTGTCAACTCTACGTCAATTAAAAGAAAGCTTGCTTTCTTTGTGGCTAGACATGCTAATAAGAGAACAACACAGTTGTGAGCAAGAACTTAAAGACAGTATTATATATTTTAAGAAAAAAAAAACTCAGAAAAAGTCAACAAATTCCTCTATGATACTGAGCAATGGGCTGTTCAGAGCTATTGGATTTAAAGAGACCCCGATGGCAAAATGGAACGGTACCTTAAAACAGTCTTTCCTGGGCATGCTGGTCTACCTAGAAGGAGGAAAATGGCTGTTCTGGTCACTTACAGTCAATAAAGACCCCGGCACTTTCCATCAGAGGTAAGAATAAACACTGGACGATTAGATCTCTTGCCTAATCAAAATTCCTACTTTTTCCATAGGAAGGGCCTGCCTGGCAAGAAAAGATACATTCTCTGCAGTGTGGTTGTCTTGCCCAATGTTTTATTCCTTGGTTTTATACGTACCATCAACAACATATAATTTAAAGCTACATCTGAAATGTTCTCTACTCAAATGCATCTGAGTAGTACTCAAATGCATCTGGACCCTGAGTGTGGATAGGAAAAGCATCATCTATCAAGTTACGAGTCCTATGCTCTGAAGGACTCTGCCAGACCCACACATGAGCACAGGAACAGGAAGTCCAAGGCATGCCAATCTGTCATAACCACTGCCTTCAGCTTGCTCCCCACTGATCAGAGTGCCTAGGGCAAGAGCACTTCAACAGCTCTCAAAGCTAACATGTACCCTCTGGTTCCTAGTGTCTCCCTGTGTGAACAATACCCTCTGCTAAAAACCAACAAACACTACGCTTCCAATCCTATCCAGCACCCATGTGCCCTGGAGGGAGATAGGTGAGTGCATGGATTTCCATACTTTCACAGACAGGGGCAGGGGAGCCTGACACTGACCGAGGTGGGTGGGAGTCCTGGTGGAAGAATCCAGTGGCTTGGAGATGGGGACTCCAACCCCTGCCTACCCCTGCCCTTCCTGCGGGTGGGGGACTATGCCCCGAAAGTGCTGAGACTGCCTTCAGAGATGCAGAATGATGCACCAGCCACACCAACGGGCCTCACGATGGATGGCATCCATGCTTCCCCACACCCCCAAGGCCCCCTGTTCTGCAGATGTGCAATGGGCTCATGCCTGGGGTTAGAGATGCCCAGAACAAAAGGAAAGTGTACATAGTGGGCCTAAGCAGGGCAATTGGTCTACTCCTGGTCTTACTCCTTCCTGTGTGCCTTTCTTCTCTGACTTGATAGAGGCAGAAAGAAGGCAAAATAGCATTTTCCTCTGTTCTGATGTGCAACAGAGAAGCTGGGCCCTCTCCTGGATTTGCCTCTCCTCCTGTCCTTATCTCCCAATACCCTCTAAAGTAGTTTTTACAGTGCTTACCGGGATCTAGGTATGCTCAGCACCTTAAAGATGCTACTTTGTTTAATCCTTAGAATAACCTGGGAGGTGGGCACTGTGGTAAGAGAAGAAGAAACAGGGCTGGAGAAGGGCAGCGGCACCTGTCCAGCTCTGAAGGCTGGACGGGGTAGGGGGTGGTTGCAGAAGGTTCAACCACTGCGCACCGAACCACAGAGGTGGAATTCCAAGGATAGAAGCAAGCCCAAAAGGCAGGTGTAAATGCTAGGGCCAGTTTTTGGAGAGCTCCTATTCATCCCTGCACAGGTTAACACCTGTGGTCAGCCAGAGATCATAGCCTCCTAGCACTCTTGAGAGAAGAACTCACAGAGAAATATGCAGGGACAGAAGGACTCAGAAGAATCGGACCCCGACCTACCCCTGCCCTTCCTGCGGGTGGGAGCAATACTGAGGCTATTGGCAAAGGCCAGAGTCAAGAGCCAGAAGACAGGGGTCGTAAGGGCAGGCTGAGAGAACCAGTCCTGGATGTGATTCAGCTGTACTCAGCCCTGTAGCTGAGGGCCTGTGACCTTGAGCCAGTTATTAATGTCACTGTACTTCAATTTCCTCAACTGTTCAGTGGGGAAAATACCTCCTAGGGCTCCTGTTAGGATTAAACGTTTAGCCTTAAAACTGTAAATCCTTATTAACTATTAGCTATTACCAAATCAACTGGGTAGCATAGCGACTTACTGGGTGAGTTTTGTTTTTGGGTTTTTTTTAATTTTTAATTTTTTATAAACATATATTTTTATCCCCATGGGTACAGGTCTGTGAATCGGCCAGGTTTACACACTTCACAGCACTCACCAAAGCACATACCCTCCCCAATGTCCATAACCCCACCCCCCTTCTGCCAAACCCCCTCCCCCCAGCAACCCTCAGTTTGTTTTATAAGATTAAGAGTCACTTATGGTTTGTCTCCCTCCCAATCCCATCTTGTTTCATTTATTCTTCTCCTACCCACTTAAGCCCCCATGTTGCATTACCACTTCCTCATATCAGGGAGATCATATGATAGTTGTCTTTCTCCACTTGACTTATTTCGCTAAGCATGATACGCTCTAGTTCCATCCATGTTGTCGCAAATGGCAAGATTTCATTTCTTTTGATGGCTGCATAGTATTCCATTGTGTATCTATACCACATCTTCTTTATCCATTCATCTGTTGATGGACATCTAGGTTCTTTCCATAGTTTGGCTATTGTAGATATTGCTGGTTTGGGTTTTTTTTTTTTTGTTTGTTTTTTAAGAACAAGATCACAAAACATACTGCACCTTCATTTGGCTGAGCACAGGAAGATGGTTTAGTGGGAGTGGGGACAGGAAGGTGAGCTGGAGGAGGTCATCAAGCCAGTAGGGGCTGCCCGCTGGGTTGGCTACTAGCATAGGTGCTCCCCCAGGGGAGGAGGTGCTAGAAGCTGATGGCCAGCAGGGGTTGGGAGCAGAGGCAGAGACTGCTCAGGGTGGGGCTCCCATGGCTGCATCTATAGGAAACTGCCCCGAGCTGCTTGTGATCGGGCTCTGCAGTGGCTGCAAGCTCAGCGGACTTCCAGCAGTGCACGCCGTGGCCCATTTGGTCACTCAACAAATCTGTGCCCAGACCCTGCTGTGTGGCAGGAAGTGAGGACACTGCAGAGAACCGGGCAGGCAAGGTGCTTACCCCCTCTTCCACTGTTATGAAGGAGAGCACAATTAAGAGGAAAACATGTTAATCTCAAACAGGGATAAAGTACTTGGAAGAAAATCAAATAAGCTGATGGGGTCCGCAGGAAGGCCTCCTTCAGACACAAGTACCAGGAATGGCCCATCTGAGGAGGTGAAATTTGAGTTGAGGTTTGAATTACAAGAAGGGGCCAGACACAGAATGCGAGGGGCAAACGCAAAGACCCTGAGGCAAGTTCTAGGAGCACCCTCTGCACCCTGGAGGCCCGTGCGTGCTCGGGAGGACCAGTGTGAGCAGCAGGAAAGCAAGGAGACAGGGAGAAGGGCAGGCAGGGGCCAGGTCCTGAAGGACCTCGTTGGGGAGGCCAAGGTGAAGAGCCTGGATTTTATTCTGAGCGCACTGAGAAGCCTGGGGAACACTTTCAGTCAGGGGAATTACGTGATCTGGTTGCTGTGAGAAGTAGAGCAAGATCAGAAATAGGGAATGAGGGACTGTTGTTTTTATAGGTCAGAAATGGCCGAACATTGGCAGTGGCATGTGGTTCAGCCTGATTCCTGCCCTGTTAGATGGTTGTTGGGAACAAGAGCAATGCTTTAACAAGACTGTGGTGGCTGCAGACGCCATGGCATATTCCAAGAGAGAGCAGCCCGCCTAGGAGGAGCCTCTCAGGTGGCGGGTGGTGGAAGCCTAGCAGTGGGGGTTGTTGCCGCGCAGTGTATCCGTGACCCCACACAGCACAAGGGAAAGGACTTCCCATGAGCGATGCCCTTCCACCATCCTCCTCAGTGCTGGGTTACTCACGCTCTGCCAGTGCAGAGCCAGCTCCCCACCAATGTCCCTGACTATAAGCACTTTATCTGCTTTATCACAGACACGTGCAGTGAAAGGACCCCTGTGACGCCTTTGCTCCCCTGCTTGCACTGTTTCTACCGCCACTCACTTCCTGGGTAGAAGGGAAATTCTCCAGAGGAGAGGGGTCCATGCAAGAAGTAGCCACATTTCATCATCATCACTCGCTCCATGCGGTGACAAGGCTCCATCTGCACCTTGACAGGTCCCTGTCTTAAGGATTCTGTGGTTAAGCGCAAGGCTGGCTGGTGAACTGCCAAGCCCAAATTAGCACTCGGACCAGATTAGCACACATTCCTATTTTTCTACCCATCCACATTTTTACTGAGGCGCATATGACACTCAGTTCCACAATGGTGTGAAGGTTATGCTTTTAAAAATGTGAGAATATGGCATAAAAATTTATCTTTGGGCTGTGTAACCACATCCAGTATCCAGTATCTGCCATGCATTTTCAGATATTTCATGAGGCTACTATGACCATTCTTAATTTCAAAAACCATAGGCTGTCTAACAATGAAACAATACCTTGATGCTATTGTACACTTTGCCTTTCATGCTGTTAATCCTTGAGGCACAGAGGGGAAGCGCCTGTTTAACCCCTCGGCCACCTGGAGACTGTTACAGAGAAATCCTATGGGGCAAAGACAATGACATTTCATTGGAAATCAAACCCCACACGAATCATTATTGATTATCAGCCAATGGAGCACTGTATTTGGGATAAAGTTTGAAGAAAGGGCAAGAGCTTTTCTCTTTGAATCTATTACAAACTAGTTACTGAGGGCCTCTGGGGCTGCTCAGTCATTCCTAATTTATTCTTTCTAGGATATGTTGGGTTTGTTAATGCTGGTCAATCATCTAAAGCAGAAAAATAGGCCACTGACCTGAAATAGAGAGCTTAAAATATGTAAATTACATAAAGATGAAGCCACTAAGGGAACTGAGTTCTGCAAAACTACCCCAAATCAAGTCTTTTTCAAGTACACAGAAGATGTTGTTTTCTGGGTGGAGAAATCATCCTGATCCCCAAAGGACAGTATTAAAGTAAGCCTAGAGACAGTATTGCCTAAAAGGTGGACAGAAGTCAAATATTGCTCTCGAGGGAGGCTGGTACGAATGGGTTTCTGCATTCCACCTTATTTTCTCAGGGAAATTCAATACCCCACCCTAGTGGGGTAACTGGAACGCCCCCAGTCCCCAATGTTCTGCAGCCCTACACCCACAGCCGCTCAAAGAATTCCATCCTTCTCTGAGTTGCACTTAAAAATTCAAAGAATACATTTTTTGCATAAGTAAATATCTACACAAATAACCTCTACTACTCTCCAGTAATTTCATTCCCAACATCAGCCTTGATAAACAAGGGATGATCAATAACCTCTACGAAGTGGAAATGACTTTCCCCTTCCTTCTGGATTCAGCCACAACAGACCATGATACAGTATCACGTTGCCTTGGTACAAGCTTTTATATTAAACCATTCCCTTTCAATTGTTTATCAAAATGAAAAAATATATTTTTTAGTGAATCTTTGAACCAATCAAATAGGATATTTGTCTCAAATGTTTCAGATACTGAAGAATGTTCTAGTTTTCCAGTTCCTACTCTTTCTTAGAACAGAAGCCTAAACAATCAAGCAAGCAATTCACCCCCACCCCCGCCCCCGGTTTTTCTCCTAATAATCAAGAGTTTTTGGTAGAGAAAAGGTTGCTTTCTAGGTTAAAAAAAAAAAAAAAAGCACAAGTCGTAATCTGCAGGGTAATGGTCTGGAGTGGAGTTTTTAAAAATTACCTTATGGTCTTTTAAATGGATTTAAAGAAGCCTTGACAAACACATGTTTGCATGGGTTACTATCTAATAACTGAGTGTTTGTTTGTGTTTGTAGGAGGACAACAGAATTCAGACCATCAGTAAAAGATTATATACACCATAAGCGTCTCCTGGGGATTTAGTGCCAACTCCACCTACGATAAACAAAAGGCCACACAGAGACTGTGCCACTAAAGAGGATGAGGGGGGGTAGTTCTACTGTCTGCTTCCTCATTTCAAGGCATCATATCTCTTTGCTCAGGGGGAACAAGCCCGGCTCTCTTTAATTCTCTCCTTCCTTACATCCTCTGTGGGAAGTTTCTGCTATCCCCAAGTCCTTAGAAAGATCGATGTTCTGCTTACCACGCTAAATGTATAATTGCGGTGTTAAGTCCTTGCGTTCATTCTGTGTGGGGTACATGGTGCGTGGTTCACAGACAACGCTAACATGCCTCCCATGAAACAGGCACAAAGACCCACCAAACACACCGCCCATCTACATGCCAGATTCCGGCCCATAAGCCTAATCACATCCCAACTCCTCTCTGTTATTACTCTGAAAAATCTGTTCTCATGTCATCTTCAGAATATCAATTCTATGATTACTTTTCAGTAGACAATAAAGGCATTTCAAATTTCTGTAGTGAATATATAAAATGAAAACAACATATTGTCTGGTAAGCGTCCTGTTTTCTTCTTTTTGCTTAACCACTCCAATAGGAATATGATGCCACTAGAAAAAAGCCTTATTTAAGAAATGAAGCAAAAAAAAAAAAAAAAGCTTCTAGGCCCCTTTTCGTGCTAGTTACTTATGACTTATTGATCTAGGAAGGTTTTCTCTCTTGCTCGTTCTCATAGAGGCAGATGCTTCTTTATTCCCAGCCTAGTGGCTGTCAGGGATTAAATCATATATGCACATACATGTAGCATGTTCATCTATTTTACATATAATATAAATTGGCAGTAGACTGAAAAATTAGATCATTTTTTAAAAAGTAAAAGAGGCATATCAGATAGAATATACAAGTTTGCAGAAAATATAAACCCAAACAAAACAAAAATAAACCCAAAATAAATGTTACCATACTTTATTCATTCTTACATAGCTCCTTCCCCCTACTCTAGAAGAAATGCATACTTTTTTCTTGCATTTAAAAATCAGAGTAATACTTTAAGTAGTGAAATTTCTATTGTTGTTAGATCAGCTATTTCCATAAGGGAAATTTATAATGATTTAATCATTAACAATATAAACATCTTTTGTTAAAAGCACATTTTACATTGATTGAACTGAGAACTGGTTGGGTTGAACAGGCTTTTAAAGTACCGAATCTAAAAATAGGTCTATCAAGATCTGTAAAGACATTTTTGCTAAGTGTTCACTGGCCTAAAAATATCTTTTAAAAACAATTTAGCTAATTTGGCTGAGGGGTTCATATGAACATATCAACCCATTGGCTGTGATTTCCTGTAGGACAGATTAGTACCAAATTAGTAACACAATCCAGGTCAAGTTTACAGGCATAATAGAGTCCCTGAAAAATATAAGGGTGCCTGTGGAGATAATTTTTTTTAACAATGGGAATGTGGATGGATGGATGAGTAGAGGGGTGGGAGCATGAAAAGATGAAAACCAAACTTGAGAATAAAATAAGAATATAGAAAATACTGTTGAAGTGATGTCTCCCTTTTCACTGCACCATCTTTGTAATGAAAGGCAACATTTATTTTCATGTGCCTTGATAGGAACATGCCAGTGACTGTTTCACAGAAGTAACATCAATCCTAGAATCATCCCGGAACTGAAACAACACACCACCCTGTCCAACCTTTACAACAGCCCCCCCCCCCCCCAAGTAGCTACTTGTCAGATGCTGGGCTTTACAAAATAACAGTGTCCTTTATTTGGAAACACTACTATTTAATTCACTGATGGAGGGGTGCCATTCCTAACTAGCTTTCCATAAACCAAAGTCTGTGGTCACTAGGTAGAAAATGTAAGGGGGAGGGGGGGCGGTGCCACGACAACCTTTGTCTTTCAACCCTAGCAATGAACATGCCTGGGAAGTGCAGTCGGCTCCATGAATTCAGGATTGCCTAATTACTAAAATAAAACACACTTTATACATAAATCAATAAATCAGCCTGCAATGGCAAGATGGGCAGCCGGTTACTAGACGAAATGAATATGCATAAGCACCACCTCCTAGGAGAGCTTCTGTGCCCGGGCAAGATCACAAAATCTGAAAGGATGGTTCCAGGAAGGCGGCAGGCAATGCCCCGTGAGAAATGGCACGCAATTTACCGGGCAAGAGAAAATGCCCCGCAAAGAAGTCGGGGGAGGGGGTGAGCTCAGCTCGCAGGAGCTCTAGTGACAGTGAGGACGACCCCTCACCTTGAAGAAGGGGAGGAGCGGGCAGGCAGGGTCCGCGCCTGCCCCGGTGCGCATGGTCCAGAGCGCAGGGGCGCTGCTCCCCGAGCCCGGGTACCACGCAGCCCGCCCGCGCTGCACCGCTCAGCTACTTACCCCGGCCGCGTTATTAATAGATGCTAATGGCTCCGTTAGATCGAGGCGAAGTCTCTTTCTTTTTTGTCATATGGAAATTCCAAGTTAAAAAAAAATCCTGAAGCAGCAGTGGGCTCCCTGGTGCAGTGGATGTGAGTTCACACTCCGCCCCCAGCCGCCTCCACACTCCCCGCCAGCCCCCAACTTGCTGCAGCAGGGGCCAAAAATCAATCCGGAGCTGGGAGTGATCCTGAGCGCAGGCAGACAAAGACTTCACCGGGGCAGGGCCGGAGTCTGGCTTTGCTTTGAAAGCGGTAACCTGCAAGTGGCATTGCAGAAAGGGGTCCGACACGTTTTTCTCCAGGGTATTCTTTCATGACACCCTAAAATACTGAAGTCCTGACACTGTCCCACGACGGCGGGACAGTCATGTGCCACGATTCTCCAAAATACATTCCCAATCCCCTTTGTGCAAGACCAGAAAACACCTGACACACCACCCTATTGGGGTCCAGTCCCAAAGACCTTCCTCTGCCTTGCCACCCAACAACCCCTCAAAAGCCCCTTTGGTCTGGGGTGGGAGGAAGGGAGGGAGGGAAGGGAAGAAGGGATTACACTTAATCCATTAAGAGACACCATGATTAATATCAATCAACTATTCCAAGATAAACTGTTTTATAAATGAGTGGAAAATTTAAAAAAGAAAAGAAAAATTAAAGTAGGTTCAGAGATTTGGTCTGAATGCACTTTGGCAGAAGAAAAACAAAGTGATAAAACAAACAAACAAACAAAAAACGAAGTGCTGCTGTATAGCACCCTCAGGATTGCTTACTTAAGCCCTTAGATGGGCCAGACCATCTTGGTTTCTCACACACCAGCAAGGCCTGCCGTGTTGGTGGCTGAAACTACCCATGTTACAATTCAGCTAGTATTTGCTGGAAGACTATGTAGTTCAACTCTATTAAGAACACACTAATTTTGAAATCTGCAATAAATCAATCTGTGGAGGTGGGCCCTGAGTGGAGTAACAGTTAACTTCCAACTTTCTTAATATTCAGGATCTTCCAACTTGGCGGCGTGGGGGGCACCTAAACTAACAGCCTTTGTTTCTTCAATGTGTTTTCCTGTTCTTGGTCCAGAAGTTGTTTAAGTGAACTCTGTGGTTACCATATCATGTTATACATGCCAGTTGTGAGTTTTAACTATTTTAATTAAGTCATCTTTTTCTATTTCTTAGTATTCATTCATAACTATTTATCTTCCCCAAAGTCCTAAAACTCCATTAGCACAATTATTATTTTTCAATAAATCAGATTGGCCTTCTTACCATGATTCTCAACGAACAAGAACTAACAGTACAATAATTACGGATGTTGTAACTGATGTCACAAGTGACGGAGAAATTGGGAATTTGACCAGAACCTTCGAATCATCTTTCCAATTCCTAATTCTTGTTCTCCTCCAACCACAGGCACCAAACAGAATGACAGGGCAAAGTATAACAAAGTTTCAGAGTACTGGATGTTTGCTGAGAGATACATGGGCTTTATTATAGCCCCTGTTTCTTTTGTTAAGTTGGTTTTTAATGAGCAGCTGCAGAAGTTCAACAACAAGCTATTAACCACTTCAGGGTTGCTTTACGGGAAATGGGATCTCCCTGCACAACCCTGCAAATTCTGGTAAACCAGGGGCAAACCATTTTAAAAATAAATTGATTTACCAAAGTGGTTGCATGGGACATGCCGGTCCTGATTAGGTGAGGGTAGTTGGGGAAGAGAAAGGTGCACAGAGAATTACCTTCTTATAGGCAGATAAAGAGCTGCAGCTGTTTTCTTGGTTCCACCGAAAGAATGAAAAATGCCATTAATTCTTTCAAGACAAATGCAAGCAACTGGCTTTGTTGCCTTTTCTCTTTCCCTCCCTCCCTCCCTCCCTCTCTCCCTCCCTCCTCTGTCTGTGCAGCTTTAGAGAAAGGAGCCTGTAAGATTGTTGCAGTGATGGAATCACAGGGTCTGGCTATATTAGCAGAATCACAGACAGCACTAGGGTGATGTCTTCGCTCTCCAGCTCTCTAATTATTTACCCAGATCAAGCCTGACTGCTGGAAAATCAGCTCTCTCCAGGAGGTAACCGAGCTGAAAGGTTCTTTTCACTGAGAAATGATGGGCTGGTGGCTGGCATCCAGCCTACAGGCCAGTGCGCCCTTGTGGGCAGTGTCACAAAATAAATACCCAGCACTACACCATTTTCTTCATTCATTCCCAGGAAAGTACTGGTCAATTTAAGAAAATTAGGTAAGAAGAGCATATCGGTGGTACCCAAACACACAAAGATTGAGCCCCTTGAAGACACTGTACTTAAAATTAATTTTGTGAAATGAGGAAAGGGGGCATGCTGAGATTGTTTAGTATTTTATAGCTGGAGCGTCCATTCAAAGTCCCTATATGCAGACAAAGCAGATTGCTGCATTGTTCCCACTAACGGGTGCTGTTTTCTCTTGCAGGTCTGAAAACAGATAATGTTCAGGCAACATTTATGTTCTAATTTGCTCAGACTCTTATAAAAACAGAAAGCCACTAGCACTCTGTCAGCTCACACACTTCTCCAAAGCTCTGGGTCGCTCTCTCTTGACTCCCCAGAATAAAAGGAAAAAAAAAATCGATTTAAATCAATCAATATCATTTATATTTGTCTATTTATAAAAGCTTTGTTTGAAGCAACATTTAATTTTAATGCTTTCCACTTTCTTCTTTGCTTTCCTAGGATGATAAAACTATCGTCACACACACACAAATTTTTAATTTATCAGGCCCACGATGGGACGAATCACCTTCAGATTCCTTTATTTTTCACCACTCACAGACGAACATGGCTGCCAGTGAGGATCTGTCGTGAACGTGAACATGTGGGCCTGGCACACGCATCACCACTGCTCATTTACCTACACCCTTCGGAAGGCGCAATGACAGCGTTCAACCAACAGATACAGGATAGCTTGGGGGAAACAATGTATGTGTTTTGATTGGCATTTCAAATTTATGCTGTGTTTATTCTAACATTAAAATCCATTTGTATTCTCTACATATACAGCCATCACTTAGGAGTACATGTGAGGATTCTTTTTCCTGCTTCCCGGTCAGGACTAGAATTCAAAATCTACTGTGGGTGATTAGCTTGCTGATTTTTAAAAAGAGATTTCCCTTTTCAAAAATCACTCTTGGGGGGCAACTGACATTCTAACTTGAGCTTGAGAAGCAGTGGAATTTTATTCCTGTATTCAACACTGAAGCAAACTACAGTTGACCCTTGAACGTGGGAGTTAAGAGCACTGACTCCCGTGCAGTCCAAAATCTTGTATAACTCTTTACTCCCCCCAAACTTAACTACTAACAGTTCCCTGTTGACTGGAAGTCTTACCAATAGCATAAACAGTCGATTAACACATATTCTGTATTTTATGTGTATTATATACTGTATTCTTACAATAACACATTTTCCTAATTTTTCAGTACTTCTAAGCATTGCAGTTCATCTGTTATTCTCAAATTGTTGTACATCTCCAAAAAAATTTCCCATATATTGAAAAGAATCTGTGCCTAAGTGGACCCGCACCCTTCAAGCCCATGTTCAAGGGTCAACTGTACTTCGTTTTGCTTAGGATTTGTAATACAGTCATCAAATTTCTGTAACGAAACATTTGCATCTGTATTGCAGCATGGCTGCAAACATATATCATTTAAGAGAAGGAAACAATAAATTCATTATTTAGAAAATAACTAGTTTGGGTTTGTTAAAAGTCTATCTTGAGCTTCTTCTTAGACATCACAGAAGCACCTCAAGTATTCCATAGAACAAACTGTTAATAGAAGTATTAATAGAGTTTTGAACAGGGTATAAATTTAACAAGCAGAGACAATGGGGTCACCCCTTTCCAGTATGAAACCACACTGCCCAACTGTCCTTTGAGGCCATTTAAAACAGGAGGAAAGAAAGACACCTCACCATGCCTCAGGTTAACAAATTATTTTAGAAGAAAAAAAAAGTAATTTACATTAAATTATTTTTCATTTGGAGAACACATATTGATTATAAACAATTTCTTCTCTGGTATTGAAAAAAATTTCAACTGGAATGTCAAGTAATTTCCCCCCAATTCTAAGGGGGAAATAAACTCACTATTCTCATAGCCATCACAGACTATAGACCACAATGTTCAATTTGGAATTTTTTATCTTCTATAGAAAAATGTTTAATGTAGTGAATAGCGGGTTTTTTTTTTTTTAAGATTTTATTTATTTATTTGAGAGAGAGACAGGGAGAGAGAGCATGAGTGAGGAGAAGGGCAGAGAGAGAAGCAGACTCCCCGTGGAGCTGGGAGCCCGATGTGGGACTCGATCCCGGGACTCCGAGATCATGACCTGAGCTGAAGGCAGTTGTCCAACCAACTGAGCCACCCAGGTGTCCCGTGAATAGCATTCTTAAAAAACAAAGAAAAACCTCTTAGGATATTGAGGACATTTCCATTGTTCATAGGATTTACAGCTGTTTAAATATTTTGAGCTTTTTGTCTCAACTGCATTATGCTCTACTCAGATCCAGATCACTGCTTTGTTCACCTGATTGCAAGACACGTTCCATTTTCCTTCTTGGGGCCTGGTAATGGTCCCTGAGCCTCAGTTCCCCTCTTCGTTTTTTACCTAACAGTGCCAGTTTTCAAGTTCTTAGAGCACTAACCCTAAAACAAATGGGCTAAGGTAGGATCAGCCCAACCCAGAGAAGAGCCAGTTGACTTGCTTTATGGCTAAGTTATATCAGGATCAAAAGCCAGGGCAGTTGACTGCATGGGGGCAAGCTTGAGACTACACATCACCAGGGGCATCCCTGAAGAAGTGTGGAGCGCTGAGGACAGCTCCTCTTACTGCCAATGGCCCGTGCTTTCCTCCTGATTTAGGTTCCCTTGTGTCCTTTCCTGGCCTTGGCAATAACTATTATTGGCTGTGTGCAATCCTCCTCTTTTCATGGAGGTGGTCCAATTGGACCACAAAGGCTTTGTGAATTACTCATAAGGAATCACAAGCTAGTAATTATAAAAACCAACACCACCTTGTAAAGTTGCAGGGTCAGGGTGGCTAAAGCCATTAAAGGATCAGGGTTTGAAAGGACAGTATGGTAGAGCCAAATGCAGTTTGCCTTTATCTGAACCTGATATCTGCCATCCTACAGATGCAACAAGTGCTCCCCTTTTGTGGAAGAGACAGAGAGAAAGGAATGAGGTGACATGGCAAGTTAATGTCCCAGTCCAGGATTGGGTCTACTGATTTCAGGGTGTTCTCCTTCAGGAATCTGGACCTCCGAATGTTCAGCTAATATGGGGATGGGACTGTCTTGTGGTTCCTTTTGGAAGGCAAGTTTGGGTCCTTTGTAGGGCCTCTTGTGATTCCCCAGCATCTTTGAAATCTAATCCCTACCTGTCCTCACCTGAAAAGCCACCACCATTCCTTGCTTGGGCCAGCATCATCAACAGGAGGGGTGCTGCAGTCCAAGACTCTTTTACCTAAGAGCAGATGAAGGGGACTCTGTGCAATGCCATCTACCCCCAGGATCCCATCTGTGTGGAGAGCATGGAGCTTGAGTCTGTCTGGCCAATTCCAGCACCTAGAAGGGGGGCGTGCTCATGAGCAAGCACTGAGATGGGAGGTGTCCTCTGCCAAGGAAAAGGTCAAGAACCACCACTAACTGTCATTCTTGGAGTTCTTCAGTCTTTCTCCTTTGCCTGGTGCTTCTACCACCATCACCCAATCTTTCTGTTATGGCTTGGTTACCAAAACCTACTTTACCCATTCATTGGTATCTGTTAAGCTCTCATCACTACTCGCTCAGCTGCTGATACACACACAGGCAGGGTCATACTGGGAGGGGGAGACTTGACCCTGCTTTTCCACCCACTTCCACTGCTATTTGTCTTCCTGATGCGTCAGTGCTCCATCGGGAGACTGACAACACCGGACCTTCTTGTCAGACCTGCAGAGCTCCAGATGAGGAGCTATGCCACTTACATGCTGCCAGAACTAAGCAACCCTTTCCTGGACAGATCCAGACAGGTCCCAGATTCTTTAGGTAAAAACCATCTGCCTCCCTTTACAGACAATCATCATATCTGAACATTCCTCACTGTGAGATCTCATGTTGGCTGTGACCTGGGGATCAAGTGATTTGATCATATGATGGCAGGTGGGGTTTGAGCCCTTCCTGACTTGTAGTAGCTTTGTTTAGCTCAGGCTTGGTTCATGGACCAGGAGTGAGGAGGAGAGGATGGCATGTAGCTTCTCTGAGCCTCCATTTCCTTATCAGTAACCTCACAAAGTTTTGGTAGAGGTGAATGGAGATGGTGTGTGAGAAAGATGGCACCCAAAGTACTCAATAATTCTTTCCCAGTCCTCTCTCACCCACCCAGTATTGCATCCATCAGGAGCTAGTCCCTGGTTGCCACCAGGTGAGACAACCCATCCTCTCACCACCCCTCCTCCCCATGAGCACTACCTAGCCCAGGAAGCCCCACCCGGCTCTGAGAGGCAGAGATGGCAGGAGTGTAGGGTACAGGGGTTTCCTTTTCCCTGCACCTGCACCAGCCCAGCCACCTCCAATGGGTCCTCCTGGCTTCTCAGCAGGCGGGCTCCCAGTCTTTAGATGCTCTCAGACTTCTCGCTTTCTGTCTGCCCCCAAGCAATGACGGTGAGGCCAGGGTCGGTGCTGGGGTAGAGGAGAGCAAGAGTACAGAGGGGAGAAAGACAGACACAATCCTGCCCTTGGGGCCCTTTCCAGTTAATGGGGGCCAAGGGAACAAAGCAGGCCCTCCACCCCCAAATACAACGTGAAACGGCAGTGTTACGAAACACAGAAGGAGCAACAGCCCATGGCCGGGAGAGGGCAATGCGAAGAATAATGTGATTATATTTGTGTTTCTAAGGGCCACTCTGGATGCTGTATGGCCAGGGACAGGGAGCAGAGGCTGGAGACAGAGCAGATGCAGCTGGTTCTGCTAGAGGCCCGGGTGTGGGCTCAAAGAGGGAGGTGGGGGCCTTTGCTTGGGTAGGGACTCTGGAGACGGGGTAGATGGTTCCTGGAGGTGCCCAGATGGCAACACAACTGGGGCTGGGGCAGGATTTGGGCCAATTCTAGGCCTAATCCCAAACACCAAGAAGCAACAGCACGTGGAGAGAAAGCAAATGGAAGACAGTTCAGACCCTGTGTGGAACTCAGCGCAGTCTAAATAAATTAAACAAACAGTAAATTACACAATCTCCCCGAATTCTGTAATGTGGCTGACAGGGCCTCTTCTGATTTTAAGTGGGTGCCTCCCTAGAGCTGCCAACCATTCTGCCCATATAAAATCAGAGTTAGTACTGGGTTTCATTGGGTGGCAATATCCACAGCCATAATTCTGCACAGTGTCTCTTCCCATTGCTCACAAAGAGCACTACTGAGTGCAAGAAACTTTTCCCGGGTGCTCACATGCACACACTCCTCAGTCTAGATAACCACCCTTTGAGGGAGTACCATTATTATACATATTTAGAAGCTGATGCACAGAGAGGTTAAGGAACTTGCTCAAAGGCACACAGCAGCAAGCAAGTGGTACACCCAGGATGTAAACCCAGGGTGTGCCTGTGCTCTGTCACTCTCATAAACTTGGGCACCCAGCCCTGTGTTGATGGTTTCTCATCCTGCTGCCTTCTCCCTCTGCCCTGAAGCCAGTTGCATCTGCCTTGTTTCTCCTCCTGCTAACATCGATACACGGGGATTGGGGATGACAGGTACCACTGAGCATGAACCCACTCCTCCCTCTCTCAACATCTCTCCAACTAAGGTTTAGGTTGCCATGAGACAGAACATTTAACTAGTATCTGGGATTAAAAAAAAAAATTCAGAGTGGTGCTCCACTGAAGCCGATGTCCAGAATTGATAGCATATGGCTGTACACTTTGCGGAGACAGAAATCTAATATTCAAACAAAAAAAAAGTTCTGAAACTCTTTGGAATACTTCAACCAATGATCTGCAGAGGCAGACATAAATCACTGTGAAGAACACCTTTTCTTCTAATAGGAATAAAAGTCTAAGGGAAGAAACTGGAGGAAATGACTCACTGATATGCATGGAGGTGAGGGAAAGTGGGCCCTGGGGAGCCACATGGATGGATTACAGAGGCCTTGAGGCCCAGCTGGGAAGAGGCTGGGAAACGAGGTGCCTGGAACACATCTGAGCTTCTGATGTGTTCCTTCCTTTTCATCTTACGCAGCTCATGATTCAAACACCTGGGGTAGGTGGTGAGCTGGTCTAGAAACCTGGCCTGAGGTGCCTTGGAGAGGAAGGACAACAACATGGCTAGCCTCCACCTCTTCTGGCTGTGTGACCTTGGCTTGCCTCTCCAAGCCACTGTCTTCATTTGCAAATCGGTGATCATGGTACCTACTACACAGGTGCTTATGAAAATACCCACATCAAGTGTTGAGGAGACACTTAAAGTGATAGTTATAAGTCATGGAGGTGAGGAGATAATTTTCTCTGGGCCCTAGGTCATGCTGCTCAGGGCCCAGGTGGCTAATTTCTGTCCAGCCCTGAGGGAGGGAGAACACATACCTGGATATTCCCAATTCAAATAATGCCCTCAGAGCTTGAGCCAACTGTGGTGTGTGATCCCGACCACCCCTGGCCCTTGGGGCAGAGCAGGTGTTGGGAGACTAAGAAGAGCCAGACTGACTGGAGGAATGGGACAGATGGTGATGGGACCAGGGAAGCCTTTTGCAAGCCCTCTGGATCTTGACATTAGACTATCTCCACACCTGCTCTCAGCCTCTGTCAAGACAACTCCTTTGGGCCAACCTATCTGTGAAAGAAGGTCAGAAGGTGTCTGCGGGATGTCCTTGCTACTTAATGGAGCATTTGTGCCGACAACCAGAAAACGTTAGAAATAACCATCGTCCTTCCCACATGAGATTGGTTCCCAATACTGCAACTTGAAATCACGGATGAACCCAAGCTTCTCTCAGTGGGTGGGAGTCCAAAAGAACAAGAGCTGCCCACATGAGCTGTTGTGTCACTCTGCAGGGGGCTCTCTACTGGGCCACACCTGTCACAGGCCTGCATCCCTGAGGCAGCATCCCCACCTCCCCCAGCCCACAGACTCCATGACAAAGGCTTAGCCAGCATGACCCTGCCTCTGTGTCGGCATGCGTTCTGCCTCCCACTCAGCAAACTCTGATCAAACCTCAGCTGTTGGCCCGGGCCCACAGTCCTGACTGGGGACAATGAACCCTCTCAGTGTGCTTTCAAATGAATGACCCAGCCACCTTCTTAAAGCAATGCCATTTGACCATTCTCAAGTACGGTAACTCCTATAAATAGAGATATAAATGATGCTAATCTGGAGGATTGGGCCATTCTTGTGCATAAAAGGATTTTTCTGTGTAGGCTTGTTGTGAATTGTCCTTTCTCAGTGGCTTAATTGTCAGCCAGAGGTTAACAGCAGAGTGGAGAAGGTGCCAGCCATGCTGGTGGGCGGAGCTCACAGGGAGATTTCCCAGAGCTATCTGCATTTCAGGCCCCAGAGACCATGGGGGTGGTAGAAGGATGGGGCATCAGGGGCGGTGTGCCCCAGTCCACAGCCTGGCATGCTCCTGGCACCGGATGGGACCATGGCAGGGACACCTGAGTAGGGCAAATGAGGCTGACCATGCTTTTCCCCAGAAGTTGCCAGAGGGCCTCTTAGCTGAGGGACAAGTTTGGAATGTTACAGTCATCTTCAGGGCCACAGTACCCTGGGACTTTGCAGCCATTTCCCTTTGGGGATTAGTTCTTTCCTACATGAGGCTATTGGTATGTCAGCCACTATCTACAGCAGGGTTAGAAAGTGCCCACATCAGCCCTCCACCTGACTATGGGCACTATAGCAAAAGCTCTCCACGTGCTGGGCAGCATGGCTTGGGCATGGGGCGATGACACAGCCAAGGGGGACCATGCCCCACTCAACCAGCCCAGCATCACTGTGGCAGCACTGAGATGGGAGAACTCCCAGAGAGGGGTGGAATGAGAAAAGCAGACAGTGATAGCCCTCTTGGGGATCAGCAATGCCCCAGCAATGAGCCACTCTTGCTGCCCTGAGAACAGAACCCAGAGACTGTGCAAGCAAGGTAGGACCTTGCCTCTGCCTCTCCTACCTCCTCTCCTACACCACATCAGAATGCCCCCAATGCTTGCAGTTCCTCCAGTAAGCCTGCTCCCTCAGCACCCCCACCTCTGCACATGTCCACAGAGGGTCCCTCAGACTCACGCCTTCTTCCTCCTCCACTAAGACTGAGTTCTGGAAGCTTCTCCAACCCCCCTCCCAATGCCCCCCCCCCATGGGTGAGGCCCTCTGCACCCTGGATTAGCTCCCTCTCTCGGTTCTCCCTCACCTTGTGTGCTCCCAGTCCTCCGCCCTATGTGAATGGGGAGCAGAGCCTGCATCCTTCAACAACAGGGCCTGGCTGTCCCCACATCCTGAGGGATCTCCTGGAGAGGAAGGTTCAGCCCTTTGAGGCTACCCACAAAGCAGCAGTCCCAGCAGGGGGCTTATTTGGTACAACCAGGACCCACACAAAATGGAGAGGCTGTGCTTGCAGAACTGCCCTTCACAACTTGTCCTGGCAGGTCAGCTAAGCTGGAGACTGGGGGACACAGCAAGAGGGCAACAGCAGAAGGGTTAGTGGCATCCTTCCCCCACCCTACACACACACTACAAATACTCGCCAGCTATGCCTTGAAAATTCTCATACTTTCAAAGAAGGAGGTGGAGGAATTTCCCAAAGTACCACCCAAGTGCTGGGAGGCTGCTCTGAGAAGGCACGTATGAGTGAGCGGCTTGACTGGGGAGGGCAGGAAGGACAAGGTAGCAGCAGGAAGGAACAGAGTTCACCAGGGAGAAAACAGTACATGTGTGCATGTGTGTATGTGTGTGCACTCACATGCATGTATGCATACATGTGCACGGATGTATGCATGCATGTTGGGGAGAAGCAGTAAGAGCAGAAGCTGAAGGCTGGGAGGCCCAAGATGAACACCCAGCACATCCACACTCAGGGGAAAAGAGCCCGGGTCACTGCCAAGAGAATCCAGTCAAAAGCACTAAAAAATTAAGTCCTAGGCACCTCTAGGGGTGTGTGATACAGATTAAAGCCCTTGCAAAGTCATGGGGGCTGAAGGGTGGGGAGGAACGGACTTTGGCTCCTACCTGCAGGATGGAGGTAGGGGGTGGAAGCAGGCCCTGTGGGTGCTCAAGTATGAGCCAGGACAAATGAGGAAAGAGAGCCAAGGACTAGATGGGGGGCCTTAGGAATGAGGGGTTTGCCAACAGGTATCAAGAGAAGAAGCATGCAGGCACCCTGTGAAGCATGCCTTGAGGAAATTAGATCAGCAAACACAGAGTGGGAGACAGAAGAGCAGAGATCATGCAGGGCCTGCAGGGTGAGGGAGCCCTGCCTACAGCCCCAGGGGGGGCAGGGGGCAGTGAAGGCAGGGTTGGGCAGGTGATGGAGAGGTGACTGGTCCTGTCCTCCGAGGAAGCCCCTCCACAAGCCTAGAAGGACGACTGGAGAGAGGAGCAATCCAAGAAGCCAGAGACCAGCATGGAGCATTTACAGTCCGCTGGGCATGAGATGGCACAGGCCTGAATGAGGTGGGCATCAGTGGCTAGAGAGACTGGGCATTGCAGGGACCATGGCAGCAGCAGAAGTGACAGGGCATGGAGACCACACTGGACCATGGCAGGAGGGGCTGCTGAGGTCTGAACATGATTCCAAATTCCTGGGGAGTGGTGTGGGAAGGGCACACACCTTCACCTGTGCCTGAGGACATGCCCAGAGGGAGCTCGAAAACTGTGTCTGCAGTGGTCACTGCTGGACACAGGCCTAGGGCTCATCTACTCAGTGGGCAGGGCAGAAGCAAGGAAACTGCCAGGAGGCAGCAAAGAGGATGAGGCCAAGGACACTAGCATAGACGAGCCTGACTCACAGCAGGTACCCAACAAGCTGGGGGGTAGGGGGAGCGGCATCCCAGAAGAAACTCCTACAGATGTGCCAGATGCTGACTGTGGCAGAAGCCCCTGGGAGACCTGAAAAATTATCCGTGTCCAAGTCCCCACCCCAGAGATTCTGATACAATCTGGGCCGCAGCCTGGCATCAACAGGTTTTGAAAACCCCCTAACCTTGAAGACAAAATTGAGAAAACTGAAAGGAATGTTCTAATTCTATGTTTTTTGTAAAGAATCTCCTAGGTGATTGTGAGGCAGGGCCAGTGTGAAGGATCTTGGGCCAAGGGGGAGATGGAGAAGTCCAGGCTATGAGGTTCCTGAGGACGGCGCCACCCTACTCACCTGCACCCACCATGCTGTCTGTCCCTCCTCATACAAGCTTCCTCTGGGTACTGGGGGAATGGGGTCACCATGGGCAGACACAAAGGGGATGGTCACAACTGCAAAGCATCCTTTACCTTTCTATCTTCCCTACATGTCTATTTATAACATCTTAGGATGGTGGGAGCCAAAGACCTCAAGCTACACTAGGAGTAAGTCCACTGGCCCAGTGACTCTTACATCCCGGAACAGATTCTGAGAATGTCAAGGTCAATGCATTCAAAAGACCCTCTACATTTACAGGGGAAACTTTAGCTGGTTTTAGCAAGAGGCCTATGCCTGTGTCTTAACTTCTCAATAGGTCCTGCCTTGACTGAAGGGGTCTTTGCTTCCTTTTTAAGCACACTTGAGGAAAATTCTTTCAGATGCAGGAGCCCACATGGAAATTAGATGGTGAAGCCCTACCCACGTGCAACAGGGTAGAGTGACCACAAAGAGGACCTTCTGGAAGGGCAAATCCACACTTTTGTCCCTAACGCTCTTCTTCCAAAGTCTCTGAGAGCACCTCACATGGATACTCAAAGCCAAACAAATGAGCCAGAACCTGGGTAGGTTCAGGGGTAACGGAGACCAACTGCCTAGTTGGGAACTGAGTCTCAGAGCAACAATAGTCAAACTCATGGAAGCAAAGAATAGAATGGTGGTTGCCAGGAGCTGGAGGAGGGGGAACGGAGAGTTGTTAATCAACGGGTATAAAATTTCAGTTATGCAAGATGAATACATTCTAGAGATCTGCCTTTAGATAACAACACTGTATTATATACTTCAAAATCTGTTTAAGAGGGTAGACCTCATTCTAAGTGTTTTTACCACAATAAAATTAAAAAAAAAAAAAAGCAGTGACAATATCACGCACTGTGTCCTGATTGAAAGCATTCGGTTCTATTTAAAAATATACAAAGAAGAGGGCAAAGGGAGCCACTATGATTTGCAAGGTGGCTGTGCAGGGCTCCCTGTGTAGAGAGCACCATCATCGGTGCCGGCTGGCCTCTAGTTTCTGCAGCACGTGCTGCCTTTAGCTCATGTCGTCCACAAAGGGCAAGCCTCACCCGTTTCCCAAATTCTCTGAGCAAATGCCACCAGGCACGTAGTCACTAGCTCTCCATGTGGCTTTTTAAACTTTCATTTGTATATAAAGGAAGTAATATTTCAGAAATTATGCTTTTCATTCACACTGGCCACATTTCGAGTGCTTGGCTGCCACATGTGGCTAGTGGTTCTTGACTGGGTGGAGCCGATACTGAGCATTTCCATCATCAGAGATGCTGCTCAAGAAATAGGCTTTCTAAGGAAGCTGGTCAGTCCCATGTTTAGATCTAGAAAAAGTCAGATCATTTTAGTCATCGTGGCCACCACCAGCAGCATCCCTAGACTAACACACAAGGGGGGAAAAAGAAGAAGAGGAAGAAAACCTGGAATTTGGCCAGTTTTCCTACATTTACTAGCATCTCCAAAGAAATGGCAGAAGCTATCATCTCTATACATGTTCACCTTGTGCTGTTTTAGTTTTTATCTGTCAGTTTAAAAGTGTCTGTCTGTCTGCCTGCTGTGAGTGGACTCTCAGTTCCACAAATAACCTAGCTAAGACCACATCCCCAAAAGGTGTTCAGGAAGGCCTGAGTTAAAACTTTGGGAGGAAAATTCATGCTCCCCCAAATTACTTTCAGGGATAGAAGAAGCCAACAATGTGGGTTTACAATAGGTTTTGTATCTTAAAATCTTGTCTTGAATGCTGAGCTTTTACTTGAATGTTTAAGGGAGAAAAATTATCTTGAAGGACTCTCAGGAAGACAGAGATGTTTGCAGAGGTCTGTGAAAAACACAGCCACAAAATGAGGATTCTGAAGAGGGTATGGCCACCTTGTTGCAGGATAGCACTGGGTAGGACACTGGGTTTCCAAATTCTTGACTTAGGCACAGAATTCATAGATGGGGTACCCCTCTGCTTGGCCAAGGAAAAAAAATCAAGCCCATCAGATAATGGGTTTGCATGTTCACCGAAGCACACGGTCATCAGGGGGCCAAGGCCATAGCAAGATGAAGAAATTTAACTTGAAAGTAGGACTAACTGGTTTCACTTGATTTTTAAATTTTTTTTAAATGAAACTTAAAGCCCCTATCCCCAGCACATCCACATCCACACACACACACACACACACACACCCCAAAGCCAAAACAAACCAAAAATTCTACCACATATTACTTTTTCACCAAATTTCTACATAACCATGGTGGGGTCTGCTTATAAAAAGAAAATAACTTTTGTCACAGCACGTATCTCAAATAAAAACTAAGCTGCGGAAAAACAGTCATGCCTATTTTTTTTTTAATGTTATAGGACATTTGGTTATGCCTATTTCTTAGTATTCGGGTTTTGAATTCAACTGGAATGGTTTAGGCTCCCTGGAAGTGGGGCATAAGCATTTAACTATTAATAAGTATAACAGTATGCTTACGGGTATGTTATATATTTATAAAATGTACATATATTATTAATAAAGCAATAAGTCTAAGTAGTCATCAGCTGACTGTGGTCCCCAGCTAATCCCCTCTTACATGGGGAATATGGATTCTTAAGAGGCTAATGGGGGTTTAATAAAGGTTTCCTCTGTGTCACAGGGTTTCTCTTAGTGAAACTAACTTATATAAAGCTTGGAGAGTACATGCCCTAAGCAAACTGCCTGTTGATATTCTGTTGGCATGAGCAATTGTGCCTGAAAGTAAACTTTTTATTAAATGTGAAGCTAGATCCATTTAGTATAGTATATGCCACTACTTCACTGATAATTGAATTAGTACATTGTAATTTTTCCTTATTTTGCCTAAATGTGTTTTTATTAAAGTGGAAAAAACCCCACCAATTTTTAAAAAGCACATTACCCTCAATCCCTCCAATCAACTTGGCTATTATTGAAATAATTGCTGGAAGAAAAAGTAGTCCCACTGCTGCTCTTCTATTGAACGAATGTAACCTTATGCTGCATCTAAGCGAAAAGAGCTCGGAGTCTGGTTTCTGAAAATACAGCAGTTATAGGGAAAAAATACAGGCATTTTAGCTACTTTCAGATCTCCATTTAACATATAAAAATCAAACCTCAGAAATGATAATGTCCATTTCTGCAAAACAGCTGCAACTGTGACCCTGTTTTTGAAATTTATCATGAATAAAGATTCTTTTAAAACCATTCAAAAGCTTTACCAAGGACCAGGTGAATGTATTGAAGTTATTTTTAAATTGACTGAAGATATCTATAAGTGCTTACATTTGTTCTGCCTTTAAATATTCTCACCATAGGATATTAAGGCCTGGTTAGAATGCAATCTATTAAAGATGGGTTTATTTTTAACTAAACTGGGTATTATATTAGCAACATATAACCTTTAATATTTTTCAATCAGAATATAGTTCATTTAACTTCTACCTTAGGTCCTATTCATTTTTCTCCCTCCATTTAATTAAAAGAAATTAGTAAAAACTGTCCAAAACTTAAGACAACAGCAAAGCCTGTAAATGTAGTTTTCAGATTCAAATTTCTCCAGGAAATATCTTCTTTCCAATTTTCTTTTCCCCAGGATTTAATTTGGTGACATCCAGTAAGTCCCAGTTTTGACATTTGCAGACATACATTTCTCTGTAGGTTAAAAGTAATGAAATTTATGCAAATAGTTAATTCCCAAGTTTCAAGTTCTCATATAGCCTCACTTTTGCTAAAATCTCAACGCATAATTCCCCAACCTTACACTATCAAATTTGACTGCCTCTCTTTGTGCAACAACAACAAAAAAACCACGTATGGCAAATAGTTTCTAATTGTTACAAAGCTGTATACATACATAAGGGAATATATATATAAAAGATTTTACTTATAAAAGATATTACTAAAATTCGTAGCTTTCCTCTAATCATATACTGTTAAGCCTCTGTAGCTGTCTAGGGCTCATACAATCCCATTTTTTTAGGAACATTTGCATTCTCTTACTGCTAATTGGATATCTGAAAAAAATCAATCAAAAGCACTTTAATGAAGTAGATGAGATAAAGCAAAAGTTCTTGAAACCCTACAGAAGAAGAGTAGAAATGATCCGCCTGATGTCAAGTCCTTTATACTTGATAGCTTCACTGTCCTGTTTTCACCCGTTCTCTATGTAAGTCATAGGTTCTTCTGGTTATCAGATATGACCTGAGATTTAACAAGTGAAAACTCTGCTGCAGCACACTTTTAAAATTCTTGAATACTGCCCAGGAACTAGGAGAGTCATTTGTCTAGAGTGTGATTTGATTTTTGCCATTAAAAAAAAAATCAACAATTAAAACTTGATTAGCAAAGAGCCCACTGGCTTCATTCATTTATAGGAGACAAAGAATTCCTGAAGGAAGCTAGGTTGCACCCCACCCAGTGGGCTGGAAGAGTATAATGTATCCCACTGTCCTGGGATAAAACAGGATTATAGCTACAATACTGCATGTTCCCTCTGTGGCCAGATTCTAAGCAGACAACTGACCATCCGGGAGTCAGCTCTATGCCAACTACAGAAAGTAACCAAAAAATATCACTTCCCCAGAAATACATACCATCATCACCGCTCTATCAGGAAAATGGATTTTAACAAATAGCACATAAAACTTATTAAAACTGAGATTCCTTTACTTATCATTCACTGGGAAATTTTAAAAGAAAAAGATTTAGCTTTCTAACGCATGGGTACTTTTCTGCTTGGTTGTTCTTAAAAATAATTTATGTAAAGCAGGCTTTCTCTAAATATACTGTGCTCTCCCATATACACATTGAAAAAGATATTTGCATACAGTGAGTATATGCACTGATACACACATGGTAAAAACTTAAAAAATATGGACTGCATAAATCAGTTGCTGATTTTAAATATACACCAACTTAAACAGATTTGTTTGCAATGTCTGAATTCCTCAGGTAGAAAAGATCTTTCTTTTGGCTGTGGATCTAGAAGATGTTTATACTCTTAGAGTGTGCAAAAAATGCTTCCCCATATAAACAAAGAAAGAAATCTTCCAAGATCTTGGTATTCTAACCTTGCCTCTGCTATTAAAAATCTACCCGATGAATGTGATGGAGAGCGGCGCAATCAGTCTGTCATGCTACAGTAAACATGATATTTTGTGTGCTGCCCAAGACATTTTTTCTCATGAATATAAGTCGCCTGCCATTTATTATGAGATTTTTTTCCCCGATTGACACCCCATTATGTATATTCAGTCAAGCTCAAACAAGATTTCAAGTGATCAATATACTATTTGTGCTGAAAGTCTATTAGCAGCTCTAGCAATCAACTCTGCAGTGAAACAAAATGGAGAGATATTTAGTGAAAGGACTTACATGGAAATCCATGTTCTGGGCAAAGGTACAGAGACTGGAGGCAGAAAAGCAAGGGGAAGAGAAGGTAGGGCAGACGATTTTCCTAATAAAAATCCGCCTTTGTAGAGCCTGATCACTGAGGAAATGCCTAAGAATTTTGCAAAAATATCTTAAATTCAGGTCTCTAAAGAAGCAGGGACGGATCTAAACCAGCACTGAGTCCCTTTCCGAGAACATACAGCTTCCTTCGTAAAGAGCAGTACTTGGAAGTACTTGCTAACTGCAAAGGGGAGAAGGTGGACTAACCCTGGGAAATCTGCAAAATTCTGCACCATCTACATCTTTGTGGGAAACAGCAATGGCTTCCTAGAGATTTTGACTCTTGCTGTTTTATAAACAAAGTGTACCAGGTCGCTCTAGTATGAGCATAGCAGCTGAGCTAAGGTCACATTTGGGTTAAGGTACATGGTAGGAAACGGAGCTTGATAAAAGCCATAGGGTTTCATCTGGCACAAAAGAACTCTGGTCCTGAGGCTAGATGTGTCTCCATATTGGAATCTGTCCACTTGAGCTGGAAGAGGATTAGAAGAGGCAGGGCCACCCAGGAAGATGTGACATCTGGGGAAGGGTCCATTCAAGCATCACTCAGACAGCAAAGATTCATATTCTATTATCAGAAAAACAATGAGGCAGGGAGGGTAGGAAGAATGCCGCCCCATGACTGTGATGGCAATTGTATAAGTTTACCTTGCTGTGTGGTGAACAAACGTTGGTCTAAGTTAGGCACTCCCTCCCTCAACCCAAGGAGGTGGTTGCTTACTTATGAGGCTGCAGTCTTAGGTAGCAGGAACAAAAATAAGACAAACTGTTCTGCATGGAGCTCCAAAATTATCGATATTACATTATTTGGTTAGTTGAACTTACATTTTGAACCACTCTTGGGCAGAAGAGCAGAGTCACCATCCACTGTTATCAAAGGAAGACCTGTAAGATGAAAATATTTAGATCAATAGCAGACCGAATTGTTTCCAAATTCCATAAGTAGTAAAGATGATTTACAGGTGTTGACCAAAAGAGATGCAACCTGAGCTACATTGGGACAAAAGCTATTCCTCATGTTATTTTTAGTTCTAAAACCTAGAACATGAGTACTTTTAAGTCGGCAACCTAAAAGAAAACACATTGCAAAAAAACATACTTTACTTATAATATGAACTATCGTGTTTGTTCTCTGCCTCTTCTTGAGGGCTGTAAGCACAAAGATACCCACACACAGAAGGATCAGAACCCAACATCCACCAGAAAAGAAATAAAAACCCTCTCCATTACCCCAAGTCTACTCAAAATAATTAACCAAATAATCCTAAAGAGCAATTCTACTTAGTGTAGATTGCAGGCACAGGTGGCAAAGCATGCACACCAAAGTGTATTCTTGATTTTGCAAAGATATATGTGCAAGTACGTAATATCACATGATTTTTAAGCAGCAGCAATTTCCAAATGATTTTTTATTTTAATTTTATTTTTTAAAAAAGATTTTTATTTATTTGAGAGAGACAGAGAGTGAAAGAGATCTTAGAGGGAGAGGAAGAAGACGAAGAAGCAGACACCCACTGAGCAGTGAGCCTGACACAGGCTCCATCCTGGGACCCCAAGATTATATTCTGAGCGGAAGTCAGATGCTTAACCAACTAAGTCACCTAGGCGCCACACCCCCCACCTCCATCCCGCAAATGGTTTTTTAAAGGCATCTTACCAACACTCAACCCAACCTAATACTCACACACCCCAAAATATAGAATTAATTTTTAAATACATAAATGCACTGATATTACTAATCTTACAGCTCACTAGAATAAGTAGATTAGCAACATGACTTTTCTTCAATCTCCTTGCAAGGTACATGTAACCTGACATCCTCAAATGGACAAAGGTAAATTCCTGGAGGCCAGCTCAAAGAGAAGTCAGACATCAGATACTCCTCTCCATCCTGCAAGGCTCTCTAGGGTCCTGAAAAAGCTCAGATGAAACACCATGTCCTATGGTTAAAAATGAGACTTGTCGGCAGGCTAACGTAGCCCAAGTGTTTATTCAGCCAGCACATTCACTTTACAGAAGGTGTGTGTTCTGGAATGGTCCTCATACAACGCTGTGTACGTATTTACTGTCAGAACTCAAGGAAGTACTGTTCTGGAACCTTCTCACAATGCAATTAACTATGCAAGTGGGCAGAGCTAACTTCCACAAAAGAACCACTGCAAATCTTAGGAAAAGACCCTCTGTGAAACCAGGCTGCCAGGTTACTGGTGTCTGAGCAAGGCTCTGGAGACATCCTACCAATTTGATTCTTGAGGCTGAAGCTGAGATCTGTTTTGATTTCAGAATGACCCACAATCATAGGCAGTTTATCTGATCATCTGTTCCAAGGGAAATCTCAAAGCCTTCTAGGTGCTAGGATTTGTAGCTGTGGTTTGTGGATTTTAAAGAGAGGAAAGATAGCGTAAGAAAGAAGGAAAAGAAGCAGAAGGTGGTTTTAGTAGCTTTGAACCTAGATTGATTCTCAACAGAATATAGAATACTCACCTGGAGTCTCACTTCAGTCAGGAATAACTGTTAAGATACAGCTAACTGGTCACTGTTTTTTAGAGTAGCGCATTAATTCACTCTAGTCATCAGAGGAAAAGAATAATTTTTTCTTCTTTAAATAATTTATTTGTCTTAAAAAATGAATGGCAACATCAAGAAGGCATCCTTTGGATTTGTTTTATTAAAAAAAAAAAGAAAAAAAAGGAAAGAAAAAAGTCTTGGTATCTCTCTTCATCATGGTCAGACCCGCTGTCTGCAGTAGACAATGCGGGTAAGCCTGACTATGATCATAATGATTTGTGAATTTACAAAGATCGCCTCTTTCTTCAGAGAAACTCAAAACGTTTTCTTTCCCATAGATTTGAAATAGGATTTGAAATCTTCTTGCCTTGTTGCAGAAATGCTTTGCCTGCTAATCTGAAGTGACATGACTGGGTTCTGACTGAGGGACCAAGCAGTAGAAGGTAAGCTCATTCACCTGTTTCTCACTCCAATTATGCATCTCTGTTCTGAGAAGCCAGGTGTTTGTCTATTCTGCAAGCAGGTTTACTGCCTGAAAATGAGCCCCCTCTTTCTAAAAAACTTACTTTCATAAATAAATTGTATTAAAAATACCAGAGCAAAAATAACTCTTTTTGGCTTTACTAGATGCTTCGTTATTTGTCCTTCCAATCAAGTCTTTTAGCCCTGGTATCTTAAAATTTGGAAGCAGCTCCGACTTCATACCGCTTTTCTATCAAAATCAACCTCTGAAAGTTAAATGGATATTTAAGAAGCTTCCAAGTGAAACAGAAATAACACTGTGCTTTTCAAGACCTACCTATGGATTAAAGGCTACCCACCCTCCACAATTTTAGAAATCATTTAAGTAAACGGAATACCCAAGCCTAAAGACTGCCTCTCTCTGCACCACTGCAATTCTCGAATTCCTTTCCTGGCCTTTCATGCAGATGCTCAGAAACAGGGTGGGGCTCCCTAGTCTTGCATGCAATGTTAAGGGAGTCTGTGCTGCAAAGAAAACTCAATTAATCTCTCATATTCCCATTTTTCAGTATCCTCCACAAATACCTTCAAAATAATCCTCTTCAGGAGGGCCACTATTTCTTATGTTAAGATTTAGAATAAAATCTTTGTGTCAAACCAAATGTTCTTTGCGCAAGCATGGATGACAGGTATTGAAATGAAGGTGACAAGTCAAGGAAAAGGGAAAAACCTCCCTGAAGAAGAGAATGGAAGAGGAGATGAGCTTCTCTGTTTATGGATGTCTCTGCTAGAGTATTCTTTCTTTTATTCTTATTATTGTTTTGGGGAAGGAGGATTGCAGGTAGAGTTCTTTTAGAGTCTACAAGTAAAATCCAACCCTGCTAAGCCATTCTGGTTCCCTTATGAGTCAGCAGGCCACTGAGCAGTTCAGACAGTACAGCCCAGAGTAAGAGCTGTCTTTGGACACACCCATTTTACTAAAACTGAATTTTTTTTTTAAAAAATCATCTTTATGCTACTTGGTGTCTGACCTCAGAACTTGCATCAAAAACTGCACCCTTCCACCTCCACCAAAGACTCAGGCTCCAATGTGGAAACAAACACTCTCCTTCAGCTCTTTTACTGATGAGCACAATTGGATTAGGGCTTATTTCTCCCTCCATGGACAACTCCTGTTTCTTTTTTTTCTCTAGTCTGCATGTTATCAGCTTGACATTCCCTTCAGTGGCATATGACAAATCAAATTGGCCATCATTGCACTCATCAAAGGAGGATGTTTTCTATTTCGGAGGACTGTTTCCTCCACTCCTTTCACAATCATGGACACACCAAAAAAAAAAAAAAAAAAAAAAAAAAAAAAGAAGTCTTTTTTTTTGGGGGGGGGGGTGGTTAAGAGATAATGAATGGATACAACTCACACTAAAGAAAGAAAAGCAGCTGATATTCATAAAGCCAAGGGCACAGTCTCAAAATGTGATTTTTAAATACCCAGTGCCTACACCTTAAATTTAAAGCATTCATTCAGAAATGCAGATGTTAGTAGCTTTGAAAAACTTTACCCCCCCAAAAGTACATTATTTTTCACATCTTTTTGCATGATTCAGCACTTTTAATACTAATTTCTGCCAACAAGTTAAAATGTAAAAGGAATATTTTCTGGATGCCTTAAAATCTCACACACTCTTTATAAGCACTTGCACTCCTGCTATTATAGGGGTATATCCAAAATCCGATGTGGGGTGGGGGGAGTCAATGGTTTGCTGCCCTGTCATCTACCCAGTGACCACCTCAGAGCAGCGCAATTTCCCTCTCTAGGATCTAAGTGGCTTCCGGGGATGGAATGACCCACCGCAGTGACTTCGTCCTATCTCGGGCTCATCCTCCTAGCCAGGAACCACACACAGACACAGACACACACACACACGCATACACACCCAGGCAGGCACACTCCAGTGCACCTGTCTAACCCCCATCAGCTGCAGCTACACGCTCCACCTGATGTGTCTTTTCAACCTTTGTCAAGTATCTCAAGACAAGAATTTCCCAAAGCCCTTCCCCCAAATCCAGGCTTTAGCGGGAGACCCCAACCCGCTGGAGCAGCAAAAGGAGGCCGAGATGGAGAGAATCCTCAGAATCTCTCGCAAACTTAACCTGTGCATCGCACGGATCCGCGTCTGCATCCGAGGACCCGCAAGTCCCCACGCACTGTCCCCGCAGCATCCCACGCCCGTACTGCACACTCACCTGCGAGTAGGAGAGCCGCGCGCCACCGCCGTCTAGCCTCCCGTAGAGACCTCCATCGGCTAGCCTCCGCGCTGGGTGTCGGCAGCACCCTTAAGGGTGGCGGGGATCGCCGGCCAGTTCCCGGCTGGGCGGCGGGACGCCCGGAGCCGGCGGGAGGAGTGCGCCCGGGCGGGTCTGCGCCGAGCCCGAGCGAGCGGGCGAGCGGGGCGGGAGGGGCCATTTGTAACCGAGCAGACGCTACCACCGCCCCTTACTCGCGGGGGGCGGGGGCGGGCGGTCAGGTGACGGCGGCCCACCCTCCGCCGCCGAGCCGGGTGGTTCCTGCCCAGGAGGAGCCCCCTGGCGCGCTCTGATTGGAACTCCCGCCGCAGTGGCGGGGGTGGGGGGCACGTGACAACCCGGCCTGGCGGCCCGGCGTGCCCCACCCCCGCTGGGCACCCCATCTTCCTCCTGGAAAAGCCGGGGGGACACAGGAAGGCGGGGAAGCTCGCAGGGTGCGGGAGAGCCTACCAGCCCCTTTAGCCACAGCTCGGGGTGCTCCCGGCCGCTGAACCCGGATAGGAAGTGTTCCCTGGCGGACTGCGGGCTTTCACTGTCCTCCTGCCTTGCCCTTGGCATTAGTACCCTCCCCCCACATCTCCAGGCACAGTCACTCCGTGTAGACCACCGCCACTTCGTAGATGCCAGGGGCTCTTTAGGAGCGTGGTTTTGGTTTTGGTTTGTTTTTCTCTGCACACCGGCACATTGTGCCAAAGAGAACCCAAGAAGATGCACTGCAGACCCCGCCCAACTCCGAGGCCTGGGAGAGCCCCGACCACGCCCGGGGTTGTCTGATAGCTCCGGGATTAGGTCGCTGGGAGCCTGCTTCCTCCGCGGAAGGTGGGGGCGCCGCAGGAGCTGCAAGTTTCCGACCCTCCCCTGGAAGCACGCTGTTGGGTGGAGGAGGGAAAGGGCAGCCACCGGGGTGCAAATCCTGCTCCCAACCTTCGGGAGCATGTTGCTGATGATAAAGGTTAAATTAAAACTATTAAGCTAGCGGTGCCGGCAGGGACGCGCCTCCTGGTCTTGGAAAGCCCGGCTATTAATCATCCAAAACGAGAGTTGCTTTTCTCAGGTGGGAGAAGGGGGCCGTACGAGACCCCCCGCCCCCGGAGTTGTGGTCCGGAAGAACGGATGGAATCCGCAGCCTCTTTCCCCACCTCCCCATAGCCCTGCACCACCCTAGAAGGCAGGAATTCGGAGAAAATGCGGTGTCACGTTCACCACTGTGCCCGCGGACGCGTCTGCGCCAGCTCTAGCAACACGTGGGGACCACGAATCTGGGCATCTGCTCTCCACTTGGGTGGTTATGTGGGTATACTTATATGATTATTTATTATAACCAGATTTAAATGAAAAGTCTATTTCTACACTGGATTCTTTTCAAACTTTTGTCCAAGGTAGTTTCGTACTCGGTTTGGGCGGGGACGCGGGCGAGGTCGCCGCGGAACTCAGCTGAATCAAGGGGACCTCGGGGAGGAAGACGGAGGCCCTAGGTCCCTGGATGCTCCAGCCCCGTCCCCTATTTCTGTCAGCCTGGCGACACGTCTGTCGCCCCTGAGGGCCTTTCCAACCAGAATGTGACTCTCAGTATGGAAGTCAGGGGACCTTGACCCACTGGTACCTGGGTTTCGCTGGGCGCGGGACAATTATCAGGCAGGTTTACCCGAAAAGGGGGTTTAGAGGTAAAGCTTCTGGTGCAAATGTTGTACAGAGAACCTTCGAGGAAGCCGAGAATTTGACTAATGTAAACTGGGTGGGGGGAGGCGGAAAAGCATCACCCATGAAAAGAAACGACGTGTACCCCTAAGTCCCCGCCTCCAACTTCTCCAGACCGCAAAGGCTGAGGAAGTCTTCTCAGTAAAGTGTTAAATCCATCAGGAGGAAAAATGCTCGGTTAAAAAACAAAAATTAAAAAGCGCCTCTTTAATAAGAAAGTGGGTAAGTTTTCCATTTCCAGGTGTTAATCTGGATGGTGCCGCCGCATTAAAAATGGGGGGGGGGGGGTTGACTATGACAAGAGAATGCCCGCACACAGGGATTCAGAATTTTCACAATTAAAAATAGCCGCCCCCCCTCCCCGCACATACCCCAAACAGCTACTCCAGCAGGGGCTGGGGACCAGGAGGCTGTAATCCGGGGTAGGCGGCGGGGCCACTTGTTGCGGCACTGCCAGATGAGATAATTGCCAAGAGGATCTGGAGAAGGTTCAGAGTTAAAAAATCCCTTCTCCGCGATGCAGATGCTCCAGACGCCTAGGCAGGCGGCAAGCACTGACTCAGTGCCTCGAGATTTTTTTTTCCCCGCTTGAACTCTGGACCATCTTCAGACAGACCAGTGCTTTGTCTTCTGGGAATTACTGTGTGTTAGAGGCATTACACACACACACACACATACACACACACACACACACACACACACGTCGCCCCACGCTGGGAAGATGTGGGGCCCAGGTGCCTCGGACTTTCGTGGGTTCTGCCCTTGAGAAGCAGAGCAAGGTGGATGGCCTCCATGTAGCTGCTGCCCTAGGACAGGTAACTCGGAGAAGCCCTCCTTCGGCTGCCTGGAAGTGAGGCGTGGAGAGGCTGAGGACGGAGGTCCGGGGTGGTCCAGGTGCACAGACAGCGCTGGCTGCAAGGAAATGCAGAAGTGTTGGCAGGAAGATACTGCGCGCGGGCAGGAGGGTCCTCAGGATTTCGAGTGCATCGTCTACCGGGTCACGCTCTGTTGAGAAAATGCGCGCTACCCGAGAAGGATACAGGGGCACCCGCCAAGTGTCGGTGCAGCGCCGACCCGCCAGCCTTGGGAGGAGGACGCGTGGCTTGTCTATATTCGGCTCGCGGCAGTCTCGAGGGCGTCGGGCAGCCGCCGCTTTTTAAACCCTGGCGGCCGCGGAGGCTTTGCCTTCAGCGTCCTCCGGTGGCACCGTCTGGGGTTTGAAAAGCCGAGCACACGATGGGTTTGGAGTAACCACATCTTAGGACTGTGAAAAGCTGCCTCGTGGGGACTTGGGGTCGGAGAGGGGAACGGAGTTAAAAAAAAAAATTTTTTTTTTTTTTTTAAATGACATGAACTTGGTAGAACTGACCTGACCTTTTATAAAAGCCTGCTAGAAATTTGGAGGTGTTTGGGGGTAGGAGCTGAGAGTGGGTTAATACTAGGTTTAGGACCACTACGGGAAATGCCCAATTTAAAAGACTGCCCGCTCTCCGGCTGCGCTCTTGGGAGCTCAACCCAAATGGAGGCGCCGCTGCGTTCGCAACCACTTTCCCGCATTATGACACCTGGCGCTGCCCTGCGACTCCCAGGTCCCCGCGGCCAAAGCCCTATGCGCGGGTTGGAATCAGCAAAGTCTCTGCCTGCCCCTGCCCCTTTAAATGGACCTTTTTTCCTTTCTCTTTCATCTTGAGGACACGTTAACGCGGGCAAGGACCGCAGTGCGACCGGCGGGCACTTCGCCGCCCCCCGCTGCTTCCTCTGCGCGGGGCGCCCACTGCGGAGCTGCTGCGGCAGCGGGGCCACAGCCTGCCAGTGCCTCCCGCCTCCTCCCCAGTAACCACACCTCAGTCGCGTACCACCCGGTCTCCCCGCAGGGCAGCCTTCCCAATACCGCGCGCTCCCGGCGCCAACCCCGCTAGGGGCAGGAAGCCCGGACCATGTGCCTGCGTCCGTGTACCGGCATAAGGGAGCGCAGACGACGGCGACCTGCGACCGCTCCAATGCCCCCAGCTCGGGGTCCACCCACGTGGAACCCGCCGGCCCCGCCAGTCCCCGGCGCCACTCTCCTGAGCTCGGCTATGGGTGGCAGTTCCCTCGAAGCCCCACGGCACTCCCATTGATCACTGTCCATCCCAGTCTTTCCCCCATGTCTGGGTTTGGAAGCCCCTTGGTCCTCCGCCCGCACCCTCGGCCGTTCCCGGACAAAGCAGGCGGGCTTTCCGCACCGGAGCGGAGAGGGGGCCCAGACACCGCCAAGCAGACCAGCGCGGAGAGCGCCTCCAGGCGCGGAGCCTGGGTGCTGTCCCAGCCCCTGGCCTGCCCGCAGGGTGCCGGGCGGGGACCATGGGGGCCGACTGTGTGGTACAGGCACCCCACCCGCCGTTCCTCTGGCGCGCACACCCGGCCGCGGTGGCGCTGCAGGATGGAGGCCCCGCGGCACCGGTTCATCCACACCCACGTGCCCCTCGTATGCGCGCCCCCGTCCTGCAGACGCTACCCAGCTGGCGCCACCGAGATTTCCGGGCGGCCCCACCCTCCCCGGCCTCAGCGCTGCTCTCCTGGCATTCGGAGTCTCCTTGGCGTCTTTGCAACAGCATCCAAGACCAGGCGCCGCCACCGAGAGCCAGGCTGCTCAGCAAGCCTGCCGGCCGCTGCTCAGAGGCCGCACCTCCCGCCCCTTCCCCGCCCCCGTCCCGCGTTCACCTTTTCCTGCAGGCGGTGGGGTTCAGTCACTGCCCCCGGACAGTTCAGCCGCCGCCCACCGCCTCCCGGAGGATGCAGCAGGAGAGCGTTCCTGAGGCGCCAGCCCCCTTCTTAAACCCTTCCCTGGCTTTCAGCATTACCTTCATCAGCCGGCCACCTTCCTTGACAGTGACAGAAGCATAGCTTTCCGTCTCCTTTATTTCTCACGTTCATACCAGTGCCCACCTCCACACACACATACGCACATGCACACACACACCTGAACACCGCGAGGCCAGGGCCAGTAATCTGCCTCCGGAACTTCTAATTCCAACACTCTGCAGTGCACATCACCTGCTGACAGCAAGGTGAGGGAGTGTCAACTTAGGAGCCAGGTTTCTTAAAATTTATGAAATAGCTTTCTGGCCTTGGACAATGCATTTTAAGAGGATTGTACTTTAAAAATAATAATAATAACCCTAATAGTGGATGCTGCAGCAAAGACACACTTTTAAAATAATATTAAAGTATGTTGAGATGATCGTAGGTTCACATGCAGCTATTTGGAAACGATGCAGAGAGATCTTGTCCACCCTTTACCAGTTTTCCATTAATGGTAACAGTTCCCAAAACTATAGCACAATATCGCAGCCCAGGTATTGACATTGATCCAACAATATTATTTAGATTTCCCCAGTTTCTCTTGTACTCATCTGTGTGTGTTTACTTAGTTCTACAGAATTTTATCAAATGTGTAGGTATGCATCACCATCTTCAAGATACAGAACTGTTCCATCACCACATAATTTCTCTTGTTGCCTTGTGTAACCTCACATCCTTGGTGGGGGGGGGGGCTGAAAACCATTAACCTGTTTTTCTATAATTTTGTCATTTAAAGAATGTTATATGAATGGAATTACAAAGCGGTGTAGTCTCTTTAGACTGGTTTTGTATTTTTTATTTTTTTTTTAAGAGTTTATTTGAGAGAGAGACAGAGAGCATGAGCAGGGGCGGGGCAGAGGAGGAGGGGGACAAGCAGACTCCTTGCTGTGCTAGGAGCCCTACCTGGGGCTCAATCCCGGGAACTTGAGCTGAAGTCAGTCACTTAAGTGACTGTGCCAACCAGGAGCCCCTGGATTGGCTTTGTTCACTCAGCAAAATTCCTTTGAAATTTGTCCAAGTCCTTATGGGTATCAATAGTTCATTCCTTTTGTTGGCTGGATAGTATGCCATGCTATGATGGTACTACAAATGTAAATAGTTTCGCCATTCACTGGTTGAAGGATGCCTGTCTGGGTTGTTTCCAGATTTTGGCTGTTACAAATGATGCTACTATGAACATTTGTGTACAAGTTTTTGTGTAAATGTAACTTTCCATTTCTCTGGAATAAATGCCTAAAAGGGCAATTGCTGGATGATACAGGAAGCACATTTTCAGTTTTCTGCCATTCTCTTTCCCAGAATGCCTGGACAATTTTACATCCAGTTTCTCCTCTGCATAGCATTTGGTATTTTCACTATTTTTTGTTTATTTTTAGTGATTTTGATAGGTGCAGCAACATCTCCTTGTGGTTTTAATGCGCATTTCCTTGATGGCTAATGATACTGAATATCGTTCTGTATGCTGATTTACCATCTTTATACCCTTTTTGTAAAATGTTTCTTCACGTATTTTGCCCATTTTCTAAATAGAGGTTGTTGTTTTGACTTTTACTTTAAAGCTTTGAGAGTTCTTTTTTTAAAAACCACTTTATTGAAATTTGATTGACATACAAAAATGGTACATATTTAAGGTATACAATTAATAAATTTGGAGATGAGTATATATTTGTGAAACTTATCACCACCTTTGCAATAAATATTTCCATCACCTTCAAAAGTCTCCTCCCACCCTCTTTATTATTTTTTAATTTTATTTTTTCAGTGTTGCAAGATTTATTGTTTATGCACCACAACCAGTGCTCCACGCACAATGTGCCTTCCTTAATACCCACCACCATCCTCCCCACTCCCCTCCAAAACCCTGTTTGTTGCTCAGAGTCCATAGTCTCTCATGCTTCAACTCCCCCCCCCTGATTTCCCCCAATTCACGTTTCCTTTCCTTCTTCTAATGTCCTCCATGTTATTCCTTATGCTCCACAAGTAAGTGAAGCCATATGATAATTGACTTTCTCTTAATTTCCCTCAACATAATCTCCTCCAGTCCCGTCCATGCTTATACAAAAGTTGGGTATCCATCCTTTCTGATGGTGGCATAATATTCCATTGTATATATGGACCATATCTTTTTTACCATTCATCTGTTGAAGGACATCTTGGCTCTTTCCACAGTTTGGCGACAGTTATGTTCACTGGGTTACAGATGGCCCTTCTTTTCACTACATCTGCATCTTTGGGGTAAATACCCAGTAGTGCAATTGCAGAGTCATAGGGTAGCTCTATTTTTCATTTCTTAAGGACTCTCCACACTGTTTTCCAAATTGGCTGCACAAACTTGCATTCCCACCAACAGTTTAAGAGGGTTCCCCTTTCTCCACATCCTCTGCAACACTTATTGTTTACTGTCTTGTCAATTTTGGCCATTCTAACTGGTGTAAGGTGGTATCTCAATGTGGTTTTGATTTGAATCTCCCTGATGGCCAGTGATGATTAACATTTTTTCATGTGTCTGTTAGCCATTTGTATGTCTTCATTGGAGAAGTGTCTGTTCATGTGTTCTGCCCATTTTTTGATGTGTTCTTTATTACTTTTATCATGTGCAATATAAACACTTAACATCAAATCTATCCTCTCAGCAAAATTTTAAGTATAAAATGCAGTATTGTTAACTATATGTGATATGCTATACAGTACATCTCTAGGAGTTACTCATCTTGCAGAAGTGAGACTTTATACCCTTTGACCTCCCTATTTCCCTCTTCCATCATACCCTAACAACTACCATTACAGTCTCCACTTCTATGAGTTTGACTCAGTGAGTGATAGCAGGTGTATTTTTTATTCTGTGTCTGGCTTATTTCATTCAGCATAATGGTTTTCAGGTTCATCCATGTTGTCATAAATGCCAGAGTTTCCTTCTTTAAGACTGAATAATATTCGATTATGTGTGTACACACACACACACAGACAACACATATATACATCTGTCTCTATATACATATATAACCTACATACCTATAAATGTATGTATATAAAAGCCATTGTATTTATATACATATATGTATATATACATATATATATGTGTGTGTGTGTGTGTGTGTGTGTGTACTATATCTCACATGTTTATCCATTCCATCTGTGGATATTTAGGTTGCTTCAGTGTGCTGGCTATTGAGAAAAATGCTTCAATGAATGTGGGAGTGCAAACAATTCTTTCTTCAAGATCCTGATTTCAGTTCCCCTGGATATATACCCAGAAGTGAGATGATTGGTTCAATGTGGCAATCTTATTTTTAGGGTTTTTTAAGACCCACCACACTGTTTTCCATAGTGGCTGCTCCAGTTTATATTCCCACCAACAGTGCACAAGTATTCCATTTTCTCCACATCCTGGCCAATGTTTTCTATTTTTTTTCTTTTTAATAATAATTATCCTAACAGGTGTGAGATGATATCTTTTTGCAACCTTGATTTGTATTTCCTTGATGATTAATGAGGTTAAACACCTTATATGCCTTCTTTTGAGAATGTCTGTTCAATTCCTATGACCATATTTAATAGGCCTGTTTGTTGTTGCTGCTGTTTTGCTATTGAGTTGTAGGAGTTCCTTATATTTTGGATATTTACCCTTTACAGAAATATATTTTGCAAATATGTCCCCCATTCTGTAGGTTGTCCTTTCATTTTGTTGATTATTTCCTTTATTGTGCAGATCTTTAGTTTGATACAGTCTTATTGTCTGTTTTTGCTTTTGCTACTGCATCTAAGAAATCATTGCCAAGACCACTGTCAAGAAACTTATCCCCTATGTTTTCTTTTAGGAGTTTGATGGGTTTGGGCCTTATGTTTAAATTTTTTATCTCTTTTTTAAAAAAAAGATTTTACTTATTTATTTGAGAGACAGAATGAGCACAAGGGGGGGGGGCAGGTCAGAGGGAAAGGACAAGCATACACACACACACACACACACACACACACACACTCTGCTGAGTGTTGAGATGAGCACTGAGCTTAACCCCAGGACCTGAGCCAAAATCAAGAGTTGGAAGCTTAACCAACTTAGTCACCAAAGTACCCCCAATTTTTAATCCTTTTGAGTTAAATTTTGCGTATGGTATAAGAAAAGGGTCCATGGGTGCCTGGGTGGTTCAGTTGGTTGAGTGACTGCCTTCGGCTCAGGTCATGATCCCGGACTTCCGGGATTGAGCGCCACATCAGGGTCCCAGCTCCTTGGGGAGTCTGCTTCTCTTTCTGACCTTCTCCTCTCTCATGCTCTCTCTCACTCATTCTCTCGCAAATAAATAAATAAAATCTTAAAAAAAAAAAAAAGAAAGAAAAGAATCCAGCTTCATTTTTTGATTTTTGAATATCCAGTTTTCTCAACACCATTTATTTGAGAAACTTTTCTTCCCCTATTGTGTATTCTTGGCACCTTTGTCAAAGATTGGTTGACCATATATATGGGGCTATTTCTTGTCTCTCTATTCTGTTCTGTTGGCCTATATATCCGTTTTTATGTCAATACCATATTATTTTGATTACTGTAGCTTTGTAATATATTTTGAAGTCAGGAATATGATGTCTCTGGCTTTATTCTTCTTCTTTGTTTTTTAAGATTTTATTTATTTATTTGTTTATTTAAAAGATTTTATTTATTTATTTGACAGACAGAGATCACAAGTAGGCAGAGAGAGAGGGGGAAGAAGGCTCTCCGCTGAGCAGATGCAGGGCTCGATCCCAGGACCCTGGGATCATGACCTGAGCTGAAGACAGAGGCTTTAACTCACTGAGTCACCCAGGTGCCCCTAAGATTTTATTTATTTGACAGAGAGAGAGAGAGTGCGCACAAGCAGGGGGAGTAGCAGGTAGAGGGAGAAGCAGACTCCCCACAGAGCAGGGAGCCTGATGTGAGACTCAATCCCAGGACCCTGGGATCATGACCCAAGCTGAAGGCAGTCGCTTATCCAACTGAGCCACCCAGGTTCCCCAGCTTTGTTCTTCTTACCCAAATTTCTTTGGCTAGTCAGGATTCTTTGTGGTTTCTTATGGATTTTAGGACTGTTTTTTTTTTCTTTTCTATAAAGAGTGCTATTGGAATTTTGATAAAGGCTGCATTGAATCTGTAGTTTCTTTGGGTAGTATAGACATTTTAACAATATAAATTCTTCCAATTTTGAACATGTGAACACATTTATTTGTGTCTACTTCAATTGCTTACATCAGTATTTTATACTTTTCTATTTAAAAATCTTTAACCTACTTTGCTAAGTTTATTTCTAAGTATTTCCTGCTGTTATAAATGGGATAATTTTCTTAATTTTCTTTTTGAATGGTTATTAGTATCTAGAAGTATAACTCATTTTTGTGTATTGATTTTGTACTGTGAAACATTACTAAATGCGTTTATTAGTTCTAGCAGTATTTTAGGGGAAGGGGGGATCTTTAGGGTTTTCTACATATAAGATCATGTCATCTACAAACAGACACAATTTTACTTCTTCCGTTCTGATATGAATGCCTTTTATTTCTTTTTCTCACCTAATAACTCTCGCTAGAACTTCCAGCACTATGATAAGTGGAAGTATTAAGAGTGGGCATCTTTATCTTGTTACAGATCTTAGAGGGAAACCTTTCAGTTTTTCACGGTTAGATATGGTGTTAACTGTGAGCTTTTCATATATGGTCTTTATCATGTTGAGGTATGTCCTTCTGTATCTAATTTGTTGAGAGTTTTCATCATTAGAGGGTGTTGAATTTTGTCAAATGCTTTTCCACAGATAATCATGTGATTTTTATTCTTCATGCTGCTCATGTGGTGTATCAGATTGGTTGATTCCTATATGTTGCATCACTCTTGCATTCCAGGGACAAATCCACTTGATCATATATGATCTTTTCAATACGATATTTAATTTAGTTTGCTAATATTTTCTTAAGGATTTTTGCATCATTTTCATCAGAGATACTGGCCTGTAGTTTTCTTTTCTTGTGATGTCTTTGCCTGACCTTGATATCAAGGTGACACTGTCCTCATAAAACGAATTTGGAAGTGTTCTCTTCTCTATTTTTGGAAGAATTTTAAAAGGACTGGTGATTCTTCCTTAAATGTTTGGTAGGGTTGACCTGTGAAGTTATTTGGTCCTGGCATTTTCTTTGTTGGGAAATTTCTGATTAGTGATTCAATCTCTTTATTTATTATTGGTCTGTTCAGGCTTTCTGTTTCTTCATGATTCCCTCTCGATAGGATGTATATTTCTAGGAATTAATACATTTCTACTATGTTGTCCACTTCATTGCCATATAGTTGCTCATAATGGTCCTTTATGATCTTTTCTATTTTTGTGGCTCCACTGAAACATCTCCTGTCTCACCTCTGACTTTACTTTTGTGAGTCTTTTTTCTTAGTCTAGCTAAGGGTTTATCAATGTTGTTTGTCTTTTCAAAAACCAATTCTTAGCTTTGTTGATTTTTTTCTATTACATTTATTTTTGTTTTAACCTTTGTTATTTTCTTCCTTCTGCTAACTTTGGGCTTAATTTGTTCTTTTCCTAGTTCAGTGAGGTATAAAGTTGGGTTGTTTGAGATCTTTCTTCTTTTTTAATGTAGGCATTCATTGCAATAAATTTCCATCTTTGTGCTGCTTTTGTTGTATAAGTTTGAGTTTGTTATGTTCTCATTTTCATTTGTCTGAGGTATTTTTGTATTACCTGTAAAGTCCCTGTTTCTGTAGATTGTCTCTGTTTCTTTATGATCTATGTTACTTTTGGGTTCTCTTTGCTTTTAGGATCCCTTTTAATATTTCTTGCAGGGCTGAATTAGTGATCACAAATTCTTTTAGTTTCTGTTTGTCCTGGAAGCTCTTTATATCTACTTCCATTCTGAATAAGAGCCTTGTGGGATAAAATATTCTTTTTTTTTTTTTTAAGATTTTTTATTTTTTATTTTTTTGACAGACAGAGATCACAGAGAAGCAGGCAGAGAGAGAGGAGGAAGCAGGCTCCCTGATGAGCAGAGAGCCCGATGCGGGGCTCGATCCCAGGACCCTGGGATCATGACCTGAGCCGAAGGCAGAGGCTTTAACCCACTGAGCCACCCAGGCACCCCGTGGGATAAAATATTCTTAGCTACATGTTTTCTGATTTATTACCCTGAATATATCATGCCACTTCTTTCTGGCCTGCCAGGTCTCTAGTGGATGGGTCTGTTGCCAGTCTAATGTTCCTATCACTATAGGTTAACGAGTCCTTGTCTTGAGCTGCTTTCAGGATTTTCTCTTTATCTCTGGGTTTTGTAAGCTTCACTATCATATGTTAGGGTGTTGGTTTATTTTTATTGATTTTGAGGGGGGGTTCTCTCTATTTCTTGGACTTGAATGCCTGTTTCTTTCCCAACATTAGGGAAGTTCTCAACTATGATTTGCTCAAATATATCTTCTGTCCCTCTCTCTCTTTCTTCTTCCTCTGGGACCCCAATAGTTCTAATATTGTGTCATTTAATGGTGTTGCTGATTTCTTGAAGCCCTCTTTCATGGTCTATTAGTTGTATTTCTTTCTTTTCCTTAGCTTCCTTCCTTTCCAGAATCTTGTCTTCTATGTCATTGACTCTCTTCTGCTTCATTACCCTAGCTTTTAGAGCATCCATTTTATTTTATTATTTTTTTATCTTTTAAAGATTATATGTATTTATTTGACACAGGGAGAGGGATCACAAGTAGGCAGAAAGGCAGGCAGAGAGAGAAGGGGAAGCAGGCTCCCTGCCAGGCAGAGAGCCTGATGTGGGGCTTGATCCCAGGACCCTGAGATCATGACCTGAGCTGAAGGCAGAGGCTTAAACCTCTGAGCCACCCAGGTGCCCCTAGAGCATCCATTTTAGACTGCATCTCAGTAAAGCATTTTAAATTTCAACCTTATTAGATTTTACTTCTATAAAGAGATTCTCTAATGTCTGTTATGCTTTTCTCAACCTGAGCTAGTAACTTCATAATCATTATCCTGAATTTCAGCTCTGACATTTTACTTACATCTATATCAGTTAGATCTGTGGCAGAGTATTACCTCAGGTTCTTTCTTTTGTTGTGAATTCCTCCTTCTAGTTATTTTGTCCAGAGAAGAATGAATGAATGAGAGAACAAAATAAAAAATATCCACTACAACCCAAGCAAAATACACACTAGATGAATCCAAAAACATCAGAAACCAAATAAGAAAAAAGGAAAAAAAAAAAAAAACAAGGAAAAGGGAGAGAATATAATCCTCTGGGTGGACAAAACAGAGTGATCCACTTGATCCTGGGTGTATTTTGGTCTTTTTGTTAGAAGACACGAAATCCCAAAATTGTAAAGAAAGCATAACTTACATATAAACAAACAAACAAAAAACATGTGAAAGGAAGCAAAAAATGAAGAATATATCTATAAAATATAAATGTAAAAATAAAAGTTAAAAAAAGACTTAAAAACAGATTTGATAAAATAAGAAACAGTTTGAAAAGGAAAAAAAGAAAAAAAAAGGAAAATATGACCTGAAAAATGACAGAATCATGAGAAAAACCCTCAAATTCTATATACTATTTCCCCCTAGCCTAGCCTTGGGGTTTTGCAGTTTTGTGTGATCCATAAATTTGGTATTTACCTGATATTCTAGCTGGTCTTCTGGGAAAGGAGTCTGTTGCACTGATTCTCAGGTGTGTTTGCCTGGACCAGTTGCAATGTCGCCTGCCAGGGGACTGGGCTCATTGTAAGCTGCTTCTGGTTGTTTTATGTGGCTTTGTTCCCTGAAGGGTTCTGCTCCACTTTAAAGGATGAAAATAAAATGGCCCACAGGATCTCCAGCCCAGGAGCTAAAAGATTGCAGTCCCTTCTCTTTAGTAAATCCTCAGGGAAAATGAGTCTTCACTTTCGCATGCACCAAACTCTGCAGACTCCTGTGGTGTGCACCTACACCAATCCTTCCAGGGGAGGGAGGAGGGTCACTAGGGGTCAGTCGCTTGCAAGGCCCCTGCAGGGAGAGTGGTCACCTGATCCTGCATGCACCCACCTTGCCCTTCTTGGGGGAAGGTGGACAGTTGTCTCATTTCTCCCCCTTGCAGGTCCCCCCCACCACACCATTCTGCCACAGTTTGCAGTTTATGGCAAACTGAGCTCAGAGCCCACTCCCAGGCTTGCTGATCATAGCCAGTTTCCTGCTCCAACACTTGAGAACCCTGCTGGCTCAAGCACCCCCATTCCTTCTGTGACCCCAGGGATCCTGAGATCACGCTGTCGCACCAAGGATTCTTCCCCACTTTGCCACCTGAGTGCCTTTCAGGCAGGGACCGTCCTTACTGGAGTAGACTACTAAAAGTTCTGATTTTGCATTCTGGAACTGTATCACTTTCTGGTAATCAGCTAGCTTATGGAGGCTCCTTTACCCCACCATTTACCTTCTGATATATCCCATCAGATTAATTTCTCTGAAGCCCCTAGTGGTCAATTTTCTTTGTGGAATTCTAGTAATTCTTTTCTTACATCTCAGTTTGAATTCATAGGTGATCAGATGATTTGATATATACCTAGCTAAATTCAAGGGACGAGATGAAATGAGGTCCTTTCCTCTTCGGCCATCTTGCCTCCTTCTCTGACATATTTTTAAAATTCCCTTTTGAGTTCCTCTTTGACCCAATGATTGCTCAATAATGTGCTATTTAATTTCCATGTAAAGATGACTTTTCTTTTTTTTCTGTTTTTGTTATTGATTTCTACTTTTTTTTTAAAGATTTTATTTATTTTATTTGACAGACAGAGATCACAAGTAGGCAGAGAGGCAGGCAGAGAGAGAGAGAGAGAGAGAGAGAGGAGGAAGTAGGCTCCCCACTGAGCAGAGAGCCCGATGCGGGACTTGATCCCAGGACCCTGAGATCATGACCTGAGCCGAAGGCAGCGGCTTAACCCACTGAGCCACCCAGGCACCCCTGATTTCTACTTTTATTCCATTGTGTTTAGAAACTGTACTTAGAGTGATCACAATTTTCTTAAATTTGTTAAGACTTTTTTATGGCCCAGGTGACCTACCCTGGAGAATGTCCTGTGTGTGCTTGGGAAGAATATTTTGATATGGATGTTAGGTTCATTTAATCTATAGTTTGTCCAAGTTGGCTGTTTTCTTATTAATTTTCTGTCTGGATGACCTATCCATTATTGAAAGTGGGAGACTAAAATTTCCTAACATTGTTATATTGTTGTCTAATTATTCCTTCAGATCTGCCAATATTTAATTTATATATTTAAAGTACTCTGATTTTGGCTGCATTTATACTTATAATTGTTATAAAATCCTGTAGAATTTATCCTTGTATCATTATGTAAGGAACATCCTTGTCTCTTATGACAGTTTTTTACATAGAGCCTTTTTTTTTTTTTTAAGATTTTATTTATTTATGTGACAGACAGAGATCACAAGTAAGCAGAGAGGCAGGCAGAGAGAGAGGAGAAGCAGACTCCCCACTGAGCAGAGAGCCCGATGTGGGGCTCGATCCCAAGACACTGGGATCATGACCCAAGGTGAAGGCAGAGGCTGAACCCACTGAGCCACCCAGGTACCCCCATTAAGTCTTTTTCTATCTCATATAAGTATAGACACTCTTGCTCTCTTTTGGCTATCATTTGCACAGAATATCATTTTCTATTACTTCACTTTCAACCTATGTATGTCCTCAAATCTAAGACAAATCTCTTATAAACAGCATATAGTTGGGTTTTGTTTTTTATCCATTCAGTCACTCTATATCTTTTGATTGGTGAGTTTAATCCATTTACACTTAACATAATTATTTATAGGTAAAGACTACTGTCATTTTATTCACTTGGCGGGGGGAGGGTCTGTTTTATAGTCTGTTGTTCCTTTATTTTTTTCTTGCTGTCTTTGTGATTTGTCATTTTTGTAGATTTTTGTGTGTTTTTGTTTTGTGTGTATATGTTTTGTAGTAACATACTTTGATTCTTTTCTCTTTATTTTTTTAATTTCCCTAGGTTTTTCTGTTTTAATTGCCATGAAGAGTGAATAAGATTTCTTATTTTACCAGTCTATTTAAGCTAATAACAATGCATATTCAACTGTATTAAAAACTACACTTTTACTAACCCCTTCTTTATTTTATTTATATTAGAATTTACTTATTTTTCATTGTATATCCATTTATAATTTTTTGTGGTTCTAGTTATTCTTAACGCTTTTGTCTTTTAACTTTCATACAAAGATTTAAAGTTACTTATGCACCATTATTATCATATTACTTTATATTTTTGTATATATTTATCTTTACCTGTGAAATTTATGCTTTCATCATGTTTTTAGCATTCTTTTATTTCAGCTTACCTAGTGATGAATTCTATCAGTTTTATTGATCTGGGAAAGACTTTTTCTCTCCTCCATTTTAATTTTTTATTATTTATTTATTTGTTTCAAGTTTTCATTTAATTTGTAGCTAATTAACTTATAGTGCAATATCAGTCTCAGAAGTAGAATTTAGTGATTCATCACTTACATATAATACCTAGTGCTCATCACAGCAAGTGCCCTCCTTAATATCCACCACCCATTTAAACCATCCCCTGCTTACCTTTCCTCCATCAACCCTGTTTCTACACAATCATTAAGAGTCCCTTACAGTTTGCCTCCCTCTTTTTTTTCTTCCTCTATATTCATCTGTTTTCTTTCTCAAATCTCACAAGAGTAAAAGCATGTGGTATTTTTCTTTCTCTGACTGACTTGATTAGCATAATACACTCTAGTTCCATCCACATCCTTGCAGATGGCAAGATTACATTTTTTGGTGGCTGAATAATATTCCATCATATATATATATATACATATGGTCACATCTTCTTAATCCATTCATCAGACAAATGTATTCTTTCCATAATTCGGCTATTTTTGATAATGCTGCTATAAATGTCAGAGTGCATGTGCCCTGTGAATCTGTATGTTTTATCCTTTGGGTAATACCTAGTATTGCAATTGTTAGATCATAAAATAGTTCTATTTTAAACTTCCTTAAGAACCTACATAGTGTTTTCCAGAGTAGCTGCCCAAGTTTGCATTCCCACCAACAGTGTACAATGGTTTCCCTCTCTATATCCTCACCAACATCTGTTGTTTACTGTGTTATTCTGCAAGGTGTGATGCACTGTCTCATCATAGTTTTAATTTGTATTTCCCTGATGATGGGTGGTGTTGAGAATCTTTTCATGCATCTGGTAGCATCTGAATAACTTTGGAAAATTGTCCATTCACATCTTCAGCCCATTTTTTAGCTGGAGTATTTGTATCTGGAGTGTTGATTTTAATAAGTTCATAAGGTTTTAGACTAACCCCTTATAAGATATGTCATTTCCAAATCTCTTCTCCCATTCTCTGGGTTGCCTTTTAGTTATGTTGACTGTTTCCTGTGCTGTGCAAAAGCTTTGCATTTTGATGAAGTCCCAATAGTTAATTTTTGCTTTTGTTTCTCTTTCCTTTGGAGATGTGTCTAGCAAGCAGTTGCTGCAACTGAGGTCAAAGAGGTTGCTGCCTGTGTTATCCTTTAGGATTTTAATAGTTTTCTTTCTCACATTTAGGTCTTTCATCCATTTTGAGCTTATTTTTGTGTAAGGTATAAGAAAGTGGTCCAGTTTCATTTTTCTGCATGTGGTTGTCCAGTTTTCCCAACAAGATTTGTTGAAGAGACTGACTTTTTTCCAGTGGATAGTCTTTCCTGCTTTATCAAAGATTAGTTGACCATAGAGTTGTGGGCCTATCTCTGGGTTCTCTGTTCTGTTCCGTTCATCTATGTGTCTTTTCTTGTACCAGTACCATATTGTCTTGATGATTACAGCTTTGTAATACAGCTTGAAATCTGCAATTGTGATGCCACCAGCTTTGGTTTACTTATTAAGCATTCCTTTGGCTCTTTGGGGTCTTATCTGATTCTATACAAATTTTAGGGTTCATTGTTCCAGCTCTGTGAAAAATGTTAATGGTATTTTGAAAAGAATTCTTTGAATGTATAGATTGCTTTGGGTAGCACAGACATGTTAACAATATTTGTTCTTCCAATCCACGAGCATGGCGTGTTTTTCCATTTCTTTGTGTTCCTCAATTTTTTTCATAAGTGTTCTACAGTTTACAGAATACAGATCTTTAACCTCTTTGGTTAAAAAAAAAAAAAAAAAAAAAAGCTGGCATCCAGGTTGGCTGCCCTCAGCAGGTGTCTCTTTTCCTATGCTAATGAACAAGGCAGCATAATAGCACATGCCAGTTCTTTTGTCCCCTAAGAGGTAGTGTTACCTCTTCCAAATGCGCTCCCAGAAGGGGAACTGTCTTTCCATGTTTGACTGAGGGGATATTCGGAGCATCCTGTCCACTTCTGGGCCTCTGCCCTCCTCCATAGGAGCATCACTGTTTATGCCAGCTTCCACTCAGGCACAGTGCAGGCTCTAAAACTTCAGTCTTGAAACTCCCCTGGTTGTAAAAACTGACAATAATCAACCTCTTTCATTTTCCCAGCCATTGGTTTTGGGGAAGTTTTCTTGTGCAATCCCCTGTGCACTGTTCTCTCTCTCTCTCTCCTTTCTGTGATCAGGGATCTCTCCCCTCCCATGATTCTTTTCTCCTCCAAATCATGCATCCACACCTCCTATCTTTGATGTGGCCTCTTTTTCCCCCTCTAGTTGTACAGTATATTCTCCAGTCCTCAGACTGATTTCTTGGGTATTAAGAATGATTTGATATTTATCTAGCTGTGTTTAAGGGACAACACAAGCATAGGGTTCCCCTACCTATAACTTCATCATCTTAAATCCTCCTTCTTCACTTTTTAGAGTACAGTTGTGCTGGGTATAACATTCCTGGTTGGCTGCCCCCGTCCCACACACACCTTCAGAACTTTGCATTTATTATCCCACTTTTTCCCCAGTTTACAGACTTGTTCTGGGGAATTCATTTATAATAGTATTATGGGGGTTCCTTTGTACATGACAAATTGCTTTTCTTTTGTTGCTTTAAATATTCTACCTTTAAATTTGACTTCTAACAATTTAAGTATAATGTGTCTTGGTGTAGACACCTTTAGAGTCAATATTTTTTAAGTTATTCAGACTTCATGAATCTGGTTATTTCCCTCCACAGGTTTGGGAAGTTTTTAGTCATTATTACTTTAAATAAACATGCTGTCCTCACTTTTTTTCTCTTTTCCTGGTGTTCACATAATGTATTTTGGTTTACTTATGTTTTCACAAGTATCACAGGCTTTCTCCACTCTTTTCATGCTCTTTTTCCTTATTTTTTTCTTTGGACTGGATAATCTCAAATGACTTGTCTTTACATTCACTGATTATTTCTTCTGCTTGGTGAAGTCTTTTGTCAAAATGTTTTAAAAGTTATTTCAATTTAGTCATTGTATTCTTCAGTTTCAGAATTTGTTTGGTTCCTTTATTTTATGGTTTCTATGTTTTTGTTGGAGTATTTATTTTGTCCATATATTGTTCCCTTATTTCATTTAGTTGTTTATTGGTGTTATCTTGTAGCTCTTTAAGGTGATTATTTTGAATTCTTTTTCAGACATTTCTTAGATCTTCATTTATTTAGAGTTGGTTGCTGGAGCTTTAGTGGTGTCATGTTTCCCCAATTCATTATGATTCTTATAACCTTGCATTGGTTTCTGAGTATTTGAAGAAGCAATCACCTCTTAAGTCTTTATAACCTTGCTTTGTCAAGAAAAGCCCTTTATCAATGAGCCGACCCATAGATTGTGGGCAGACCAATTGGTGGGGACCGTGAGCGGACCCAGTGCTGGAGTCTATGAGTGGGCTTTCTCTTTCTTTCCCCTACAAGAGAACTCATTGGCTAAAGGGATTGCTCTTGACACTGCACTGTGTTGGCTTGGGGGAAAGATTGTGCAAGTAAAGTGAAACTATTTTCTTAACTTTTCCAATGACTCTTTTCTCATTTCTGTGCTCCACTGATGTGCTGTAAACACTGACCTGAATTTTGGAGCTCTCATAAGCTTTTTTTGTGCATGTGTAGTTGTTAAATTGGTATTTGAATGAGAGGATAAGTTCTGGGATCTAATATTATGCCACTTGCTATCTTCATTCTTCTAAGAGTTCTTTATATGTTTCAGAAAAAGTCCTTCTCCAGATATATGGCTTGCAAATATTTTGTCCCAGTCTCCACCTTGTGTTTTCAACCTCTTCACATGAACTTTTGTGGAGCAAAAATTTCCAATTAAATAAGATTTGACTAATCAATCTTTCATTTTATGGATCTTGTTCTTGGTATCAAGCCTAAGGATTTTTCCCTAGCCCTAAATGCTTAAGATTTTTCTCCAATTTTTAAAGTGAATTTTATAGTTTTACATTTTTTATTTAAGCTTGTGTCCATTTTGAGTTAATTATTCTATAAGGTGTGATGTGTATAGATGAGAGGTTAATTTTTTTGGCCTATGGATACCAAGTTGTTGTAGCATCATTTGTTGAAAAAGCTATCTTTCCTCCATTGAGTTGCTTTTGCACATTTATGAAAAATCAGTTGGCATATTTGTGCATGCCTTTTCCTGTGTTTTCTATTTAGTCCCATTGATTTATGTGTCTATCCCTTTACCAATACCAAACTGTCTTAATTACTGTAGCTATAACAAACTATAGTAAGCTCTAATATCAAGTAGAGTGATTCCTTTCACCTTATTCTTCTTTTTAAAAGATCATTTTAGCCCTTTTATGTCTTGTGCTTTTCCATATACATTTTAGGTTGGACTTTCTATATTTACAAACATCTTGGTATGATTTTGATAGGAATTGCATTAAGTCTGTAGATCAATTTGAGGGAAAAGCTGACAACTTTTCTATGTTTAATCTTCTAATCCATGGACACAGTATATCTATTCTTGTATTTAGGTCTTAATTGATTTCTTTCACTAGTATTTTGCAATTTTCGGCATATATATCTTATTTGTGTTCTGTGAAAAATGTTGATGGTATTTTGATAGGGATTGAATTGAATGTGTAGATGGCTTTGGGTAGCATAGACATGTTTAATAATTATTTATTCTTCCCGTCCGTGAACATGGCATGTTTTTCCATTTCTTTGTGTTCCTCAATTTCTTTCATAAGTGTTCTACAGTTTTCAAAGTATAGATCCTTTACTTCTTTGGTTAGGTTTATTCCTAGGTATCTTATCGACTTTTGTATAATTGCAAATGGGATGGATTCCTTGGTTTTCTTTCTTTCACTTCATTGTTAGAGCTTAGAAATAAAACTGACTTTTCTGCATTGATTTTATATCCTGCAACTTTGATGAATTCCTGAATCAGCTCCAGCAATTTTTTTCTGTGGTCTAGGAATTTTCTATATAAACAATCATGTTACTTAAAGAGGGCCAGTTTTATTGTTTTATTTCTTCCTTTCCAATCTTTGTGACTTTTTTTTTTGCTGTTGTTCTTGTCTTATTTCAGTAGCTAGAACTTCCAGCACTCTATTGGACAAGAGTGGTAAGAACAGAATCCTTGTTTTCTTCCCATTGTTAGAGGGAAAGCATGCAGTCTTCCACCTTTAGGTATGTTATTAGCAGTAAGGTTTTGCAAATTTTTTTTTTCAAGTTGAGATAATTCTTCTCTATTTCTAACTTGCTTAAAGTTTTCATAATTAATAGGTGTTAGATTATGCCAAGTGCCTTCTCTGCACCAATTGATAGTATTATATGATATGATAAATTGATATCATTGATTTGTTTTTGAATGTTGGACCAGATTTGCACGTGTAGAATAAATCCTATTTTATCATGGTGCATAATTCTTCCTATACATACTTAAAATCAGTTTGCTAACATTTTGTTGAATAATTTTGCATCTAAGTTCATGAGAGATAGTGACATAAACTTTTCCCTTTTTTTGTACTGCCTTTGTTTGGTTTTGGTATTAGTCTCATAAAATGAATTGAGAATTGCTCTGTCTTCTATTTTCTGGTAGAGATTATACAAAACGGGTGTTAATTCTTCATTTAGTATTTTGTAGGATTCTTTACTGAAATTATTTGGGCCTGGAAATTTTTAAGTAATTTTTTTATGAATTTAATTTCTTTAATGGCTACAAGACAATTCAAATGATCTTGGCTGTGTTAAACATAGATTAACTACGTGGTACATCAATTCTACTTCCAGGTGTATACCCCAAAGAATTGAAGGCAGGAATTCAAGCAGATAATTGTATACCAATGTTTATATCAACATTATGCACAGTAGTCAAAAGATGGAAAAACTCAAATGTCCATCATGGAAAAACAATGTATATACATAAGTGGAATATTACTCAGCCTTAAAGTCAGATACAAAAGTGAAAATATATTTCACTTATATGAGATAACTAGAATAGATAAATTTACAGAGATAGGAAGTATAATAAGTATAATAGAGGTTATTTGGGCTGGGGAGAGGAAGGAATAGGGAATTACTATTTAGGGGGTAAAGAGTTTCTGTCTGGCAAAAATAAACTATTGGGAGTATGCCAAAATAAAAAGGTACTGCACAGTAAAGAAAACCATCAATGGGACAAAAAAGCAACCTACAGAGTGGGAAAAGACACTTGCAAGTGATATATCTGGTTAGGGGTTAATATCCAAAATGTATAAAGAACTTTTCAAACTCAACATCAAAAGAAAAAAAAACCCACACACAAATAATCTGACTAAAAATGAACAGAGGAACTAAATGGACACTTGTCCAAAGAAGTCATATAGATGGCCAATGGACATATGAAAAGATACTCTACATCACTAATCATTAGGGAAATGCAAATCAAAACTAGAATGAGGTATCACCTTACACCTGTCAGAATGACTAGTATCTAAAAGGAGTAACAAGTGTTGGTGAGGATGTATAGAGAGAGGAATCCTCATGCACTGCTGGTGGGAATGTAAATTGGTTCAACCACTATGGAAAACAATATGGGAGTACCTCAAATAATTAAAAATAGAAATACCATATAATCCTGGCCATATATACCATGTATTCTATGCCTTACTCACCTCCAACTGCCTGTCTCACCACCAGCACACCCTGCTGCTACCCTACAGAAATGCTTTGATTACCCATAGTCTTTTGCCAAATTAGGCCTGTTAACTCACTTGGGCTCTTGCCACAATCTGAGCTTTGATGCATCAAAGTGCAGACCTTTTAGCCTCTTAGCCTGCTATAGCCATTACTATGGGACCAAAGGGAAGAAAAGTGATTATTCAACAGAATTGGGAAAGTCTCAAAGTAACAAAAGATGGTATGACTATTTTTAAGTTAAGTTCACTGATCTAAAAGATAAATATAAAAATATTGGTGTTAAACTTGTTCAAGATTTTGCCAATAATACAAATGAAGAGGCTGGGGATGGCACCACTACTGCTACTATACTCTACATGCTCTATTGCCAAGGAAGGCTTCAAGAAGACTAACAAAGGAGCTGTTCTGTGGAAATGGTAGCTGTTGATGCTGCAGTTGTTGAACCTAAGAAGTAGTCTAAAACTGTGACAATCCCTGAAGAAATTACTCAGGTTGCTATGATTTCTGCAAGTGGAGACTAAGAAATTGGCAACATCATTTCTGAAGCAATGAAAATGACTGGAAGAGAGGGTATCATCACAGTAAAGGATATAAAGACACTAAATGATGAATTAGAAATTATTAAAGATTGATGGTGATGGAGGTTATATTTCTCCATACTTTATTAATACAATTCCAAGATACCTATGTTCTCCTGAGTGAAAAGAAAATTTCTAGTGTCCTATCCATTTTACCTGCTTTTGAAATTACCTATGCTCAGTGTAAGACTTTAGTCAAAACTGCTAAAGATGTTGATGAAGAAGCTCTAAGGACGCTGGCTTTGTATTTAGCCTATTGGCTAAAAATAGGTCTTCAGATTATAGCAGTCACAGCTCCAGGTTCTGGCAACAAAAGAAAGAACCAGCTTAAAGACATGGCTACTGCTACTGGTGGTGCAGTGTTTAGAAAAGGATTGACTAATCTTACAGATGTTCAGCTTCGTGACTTAAGAAAATTTGGAGAGGTCTTTGTGACCAGAGATGATGCCATGCTCTTGAAAAGATGACAAGGCTCAAATTGAAAAATATATTCAAGAAATCACTGAGCAGTCAGATGTCACAACTAGTGAATATGAAAAGGAAAAACTGAATGAACATCTGGCAAACTCTTAGAGTAGCTGAGCTGAAAATTGGTGGGACAAGTGGTATTGATGTGAATGAAAAGAAAGAGGGTCACAGATGTCACATGAGCTGCTACTGAAGAAAGGCATTGTTCTGGGAAGCAGTTGTTCCCTGCTTCAGTGTGTATTCCAGCCTTGGGCTCAATAACTCCAGCTAGTGGAGATCAAAAACTTGGTATAGAAATTATTAGATGAACACTGAAAATTCCTGCAGTGACAATTGCTAAGAATGCAGACTGTTGAAGGATCACAGAGTTGAGAAAATTATGTGAACTTCCTCAGGAGTTGGTTAAAATGTTATGCTTGAAGATTTCATGAATATAATGGAAAAAGGAATCGTTGATCCAAATAAGTTCTAAGAACTGCTTTCTTCGATACTGCTGAAGTGGCCTCTCTATTAACTAAAGCAGAAGTTGTCTTGAATTTCCAAAGAAGAGAAGGACTCTGGAATGGGCAGAATGGGTGGAATGGAAGGTATTATTGGCAGTGGTATGTTCTAATTCCTAGAATAGTGCTGAGCCATTACTAATGAACTATGAGCGGAAGCTCAAGGCAGAGCTCCTCACTAATAATTTCAGAGAAGAGTGTTGAAGGAAATGACTGAAGAAAAGGATGGCTGATGTTTAAGGAAATCACTGTAGCCATCAGTTACAGTTGACAACATATAATAGTTTACTGCTGTCATTGTCCATGCCTGCAGATAATTTATTCTGTACTTTTGAATAAAAAGATACTTATATGTTCCTGATAACTGAGCACAAGGACAATGTACTGCTTTCAACTTAAATCACTGAGGCATTTTTACTACTGAACTGTTAAAATCAGGATTTTAGTGCTTGCCTGATATCACCATATGAGAAGCTCAGAAGCAGACATTCTGTGGAGAGCAAGAATTGTGTACAAAGGGGGGGGGTGTAGAGAAATATCCAAGTATGTGATGAACTTTGTGTAACAAAATTTATTTAACATTTAAAAAAGAAACAAAGAAAGACACAATAATTCCACTACTGGGTATTTACCCAAACAAAAACAAAAACGCTAATTCAAAAAGATGTATGCACCCCCATGTTTATTGGAGCATAATTTACAATGACCAAGATCTGGAAACAACTGAAGTGTCTGTCAATAAGTGAATGGGTAAAAAAGATATGACAAGGGAGCCTGGGTGTCTCAGTTGGTTAAACATCTGCCTTCAGCTCAGGTCATGATTCCAGGGTCCTGGAATGGAGCCCCACATCAGACTCCCTGCTCAGAGGGGAATCTGCTTCTCCCTCTCCCTTTGCTCCTCTCCTGCTCATGCTCTCTCCCCCCACCCCCCAAAAAATAAAATCTTTTTTTTAAAAAAGAAGATATGGCAATATTTCATGTTATATTCCACACATAATATTCCACACATAATGGAATGTTACCCAGCCATAAAAAGGATGCAATCTTGCCATTTGCAACAACATGGATGGACCTAGAGGGTATTATGTTAAGTGAAATAAATCAAACAAAGAAAGACAAATACTGTGTGTTTCACTTACATGTGGAATCTAAAAACAAAACAAAACAAAAAAATGAGCAAATAAACCAATAAAGCAGAAACAAACCCATAAGTATGGAGAATAAACCAGTGATTGCCAGAAAGAAGGGGTTTTGGGGAATGAGCAAGATGGATGAAGGGGAGTGATTGAATACGTTAGTTATGGAATGAATACATCATGGGGTTGAAAGAGAGCATAGGGAATATAGTCAGTGATATTCTAATAGCCTTGTATGGTGACAGGTGGTAGCTACACTGGTTGTGAACTCTGCATAGTCTACAGAGTTGATGAATGAATATATTGTACACCAAAAACCAATGTAGCATTGTATGTCAATTATGTTTCAATAAACTAAATTTTTTAAAAATATCTAGATGCAGGATGCTTGGGTGGCTTAGCTGGTTAAGCGTCTGCCTTCAGCTCAGGTCATGATCCCAGAGTTCTGGGATTGAGTCCCACACCGGGCTCTTTGCTCAACAGGGAGCCTGCTTCTTCCTCTGCCTCTGTCTGCCACTCTGCCCGCTTGTGCTCTCTCTCTCTCTCTGACAAATAAATAAATAAATAAAATCTTAAAAAATCTAGATGCAACTGTAAAAAACAAAACAAAGTGAGTTTCTGTTTGAGATGATGATTCCAGAAATTCAGGATGGAATATTAGTTATATAGCTATTGTCTTGCAAAGTTTTAATGATGGTATCAGCTTAAAAAACCTGACATTATCAAAAGTAGAAAATGAGTATAGATTATAGAACCTCAGGGTAGCTTGTGATTTGTTTTTTTCTTGTGTTTTTTTTTTTTTCATCTGAACAACTCATTGGGGGATTCCATTTCTATAAACCATAACCAGATCTTCCACTGTCTACTATGAATTTATAGAATTTAATTCTCAAACTTCAAAGACACAAAAACCAATAACAAGGAACCAAGGCATACCTGGTTTTACACAATCAATGTATTAAAAAAAAAAAAAGTCAACTGAATTGTTGAAACTGAATTATATTTGAAATGCACTAAGAAATTGGATATTAAAAGAAAACCTGCATTGAATCCTTTTGTACAACAAAGAATAATTTTTATAAAGCAAAAAATTACCCCTAATTTGCTTGATGTGAAAACTCAGGCTTAAGCGCACAGTTTTGTGACTGTACAAATGGGAGCCCATTTAGACGCACAATGGCTGCTCTTCTTCCTTTCAACCCTGAGGATATGCAGGTAGAAGGAAGAGGTAAGAAGAGTGGGAGGATGTCAGAATTCTTTACAAATGTTCACAATCCATTTGCTACTTGAATGAAAAGTATTTTCCTAAGCACAGGAAGACTGTAGAACCCCGAGCCTTCAATGGGATCAACATCTATGTGACAATGGAAGCTCTTTTCAGGAAATACATTGTGAAGAATAACAACAAATACCACTTAAGTTCAGAATTTTAGTCAGCTGAGGTGAGGTGGTGTGGTGTGGGAGTTGACAGGTCATCCATCCATTGCTTTTCAAACCACAACAGGCTACACTAGACTCAACCAAGCAGCTACCGAGAGATACACGGATTCTGAGACCCCACTCCCAGAGGCAACAGATTCATCAGTCTGATTTTTCTCCCAGCTGGTTCTGATTTTGATGCACAGATTTCAGAACCATTGATTTATAAGCCTAATCATGAAAAAGGGAGTGGGTAGAGGCCTCCTCTGGAGGCCTCCCCTTCTCTCTTACATAGTATGTGGCTGTGTGTGATGGCACCTGCTTGTCTCACTCATCTGTTCTGCTCTTACCCTCTTCTCCTTCCCACAAACTCCTGGAAGCTGAGATGGGTAGACTTTTTCCTTTCTTTTTCTGTTGGGATACCGTATCCCCCTTTATGATTTCATCTAAGTCTTAATGGCTGACAGAAGTAAACTGTCTGTACTAGCAGAGAACTGTATGATCATTGACCCTCAAGACAAAGAGAAGGATAATTGAAATAAGAATGAAAGCAGGTGTTTAGGTCATGATCTCAGGGTCCTGGGATCGAGCTCCATATGGGGCTCTCTCCTCAGCAGGGAGCCTGCTTCCCCCTCTCTCTCTGCCTGCTGCTCTGCCTACTTGTGATCTCTCTCTCTCTCAGTCAAATAAATAAAATCTTAAAAAAAAAAAAAAAAGCTAAGCCAAATCATTGTCTTGGAACAAAATTCAGTTCTTGATCTTTTTGTATTCTTTTTTTTTTTTTTTTTTTTTTTTAACATTTTGCCCCTGTGTGGTTTCCCAAAAGAAGACCATGAGATAATGATTCAAGTGTGCTTACTTTATTCGGAGAATGATTGCAGGAAACACCAATATGAGAGTGAAGAATGTACATGTGTTGAGAAATGAAAGAAGGCAATAAAGAGAATATAATCAAAAAGTCACTATCCTGGGGACCTGGAGCTTAGCTGCTCTGTGTACTCAAAGAACCAGTATGGAATACTGTGTAGTGAAGAATTAGCATTACCCAAAGAGAGATCTGGCCTTTGCCCTTGGCTAGTGAGAGGTGATCTCTAGGCCCCTGGAATGTCCTGAAGGAGTGTCATTTTTTGCCTGGCAGCTTTGACCACCAAACAGTGTAACAATGTAATTTATGTTGGGGCCTTCAGGCCGCATGGTGGCCTCTAGGAGGACTGGAGACTAAAGATCAGGCATATGAGGAGTATGTGATTAGTCCCAATAAAAACTCTGGACACTGAGGTTCTGTGAGCTTCCTTGGCTGAAATATTTCATGTGTATCTTCACATTGTAGCTGGGAGAAGTTAACACTTTTTATCACTACACTGAGAAAGAGCAACTGGAAGCCGTATGTTTGGACCCTTCCTGGACTCTGTCCTATGCGTCTCTTTACGTGGCTGATTTTAATCTGTTTCTTTTCTCTGTTGTAAATTGTAATCATGAGTATAATAGCATTCCATAAACTCTGTGAGTTTTTCTTATTGTAACTGAGGGTGGCTTTGGGGAACCCCAAACACAATTGGTGTCAGAAGTAAGGATGATATTGTGTGAATGTGTTCCCTTTAAATTTGCAATTCCATTTCTGGGAGCATACTTAAAGGAAATAAAAGCATTGTTAAAAACATATCTTCATCTTCATGTTTATAGCAGCATTATTTACAATAGCCAAGACATAGAAACAATCTAATGTTCATCAATGGATGAATGGATAAAGAAGTTGTGATATATTCCATTGTGTATATATGAACACACACATACATATTCCATTGCGTATATACGTACATAGTGGAATATTATCCAGCCATAACAAATGAGGAAATCCTACTGTTTGTGATAACAGGGATGGATCTTGAGGGAATTATACTAAGTGAAGTGAGTTAGAGAAAGACAAATACTTTATGATCTCACTTATATGTGGAATCTTAAAAAAAAAAACCCAAGCTCATAGAAAAAGAAAAATTGTCCGTATTAAAAAACTATAGTGTGATAAAAGATGCCACAAAAAAATTAAATTGCATGCTATTGATGTAAAGAATGCAATAATAATTCACAACAATGAATTAATGTAGAGGTATATAAAAATTACCAACCCAAGAAAAAAAAATCAATATAGCCCAATTAAAAATGGGAAATGAGTAAACAGCTCACAGAAAAGGAAAAATAAATAGCCAATAAACATGTGGTAAGACTAATTGGAGGAAAAAATTAAAGCAATGAACTATCAGTCTTAACCAATCCAATTATTTAAATGTTATATGTTGATAAATATCCTAAATTGAAGCAGGTAAGAGAGAATCGCACACTCTCGTAGATTGTTGTTAGGAATGAATATTGATAGCTTTTGTGGAAATCTATTCAGTAGTGTATTTTAAAACTTAAAAGAGCAGAAATCAATAAAAAGGAAACTGACAAAGAATAGAATAACAAAGCTAAAATTTGTGTGTTTTTTTTTAAAGATCAAGCTAACAGCTAGACAAATCAAGACCAAAAAGAGAGAGAGAGAATACAAGTTACCAATATCTGAATAAAAAAAGCATATTGCTATAGGTCCTACAGGCATTAAAATGATAATAAAAGAATAGAAATAATTTTATGACAATGGTAGTTAATGAACCAGATAAAATGGATAAATTCCTTCAAATTTCTTGGCAAAGACTAATTACCCAAGTGGACATAAGATACAAGAGAAAGTTTGAATAATCCTATAACTATAAAGAAATTGAATTCATCATTTTAAAAAACTTTCTGGCACACAAAATTCTAGCCCAGATGGTTTCACTCACACGTTATATCAAACATATAAGAAATAACATCAATCTTATACAAACTTTTTCAAAAAATGTAGAAGAAGGTAACACTGCCCAGATTATTTTGTGAAGCTAATATAACCCAAATACCAAAATTTCACATAGGTATTACCAAAAAAATGTTACAGACCAGTATCCTTCATGAATATACATATATATTTCCTTAATAAAATGTTAGCAAATAAGGTCCAACATTATATTAAAAGAATAGTGAATCATGACCAAGTAATGTTTACCTAAGGAGTGCCAGGTTGGTTTAACATTAAAGAAGATCAATCAATGTAATTCATCATATTAAAAAAAAAAGAGAGAGAGAGAGAGAGAAAGCCCATATGATTACCTGAATAGATACAGATAAACTATTTGACAAGAGTCAGCATCTATCCATAATAACAATTTACAGAAAACCAGAAATAGAAGGATATTCCTCAACCTGATAAAACAAATCTACCAAAGGAAACCTATAGCTAACATCAAGCTTAATGGTAAAATTTTGAACATTTTCCCCCTAAGACTGGTAATGATGCCCACCTTGACCACTTCTATTCAACATTAAACTAGAGATGCTACTGCAGTAAAGCAAGAACAAATAAATAATGACATAGCATTTGGAAAGAAAGAAGTAAAACTGTCCCTATTTGCAGAGGACATAGATTCTAGAAAATTCTATGGAGTCTATAAAATAATTATTGAGCTCAGAAGTTACTTTAGTAAGATTATGGGATATATATTAATATACCAAAATGAATTACATCTTTACGTACCAGCAGCAAATAATTGGAAATGAATTTTTAGAAAATGAATTCCATTGGTTTAAAATAATATAAAAGTAAAATATTTAGGATAAATTTTAACAAAAGCTAAACAAGAACTTTATACTGAAAAGTGGAAAATATGCTGAGATAAATTTTAAAAGACCTAAATAAATGGAAAAATGCATCAAGTCAATTAATTGGAAAATCCAATATTGTTAAAATGTTAAATAGCCCTAACTTGATCTTCAGATTTCTCTCCATTTCAATCTTAATGCCAGCAGACGTTTTTAAAAAGAAATTAACATCTAGATTTTAAAATTTATATGGAAATGCAAATAACCTTGAATATCCAAAGCAATCCTGAAAAGACACAACAAATATAAAATATATATATATTTATATCTTATATATATATGTGTATATATATATATATATATATATATATATAAATTTATAATCAAGACAGAGTCATATTGGGATAAAGGTCAGCAGTTAGGTCAATGACAGAACAATGAGCCCAGAAATACATTCAAGTTTATGTGGTCAGTCAATTTTTAACAAAGATGTTGAAATAATCCAATGTAAAGAAGAAATGTTTTTCATCAAATGGAACAGGTTATTCACATTAAAAAAAATTATTTTAACTCACTTTATACTCCAAAATTAATTCAAGATGTCTCCTGGACCTAAACATAAAAGTTAAAACCATTAATTGTGTTGGGGAAAAAAAAAATGGAAGACTAGGGGTAGGAATATGTTTCTTAGGTTACAGAAAATAATAACCTCTTAAAAATTGAAAAATTTAATTTTACCAAAATTAAAAACATCTCATCAAAAGATACTGTTAAGGAAGTAAACAGGGAAGCCACAGACTGAAGAAAATATTTGCAAAACATGTATCTGAGATAGGTCTGAGATTCAGCATATATAAAAAACTGAATAAAACAAAAACAGAATGTCTGGGTGGCTCAATTTTGGGGCATCTGCCTCCAGCTCAGGTCATATTCCCCGGGTCCTGGGATCCTGGGATCCAGCCCTACATTGGGCTCCCTGTTCAGCCAGAAGCCTGCTTCTCCCTCTCACACTCCCCCTGCTTGTATTCCCTCTCATTGTCTCCCTCTCTATCAAATAAATAAATACAATATTAAAAAAAAAAGAAAACAAAAACAAATGAATACACAAACACAAAGCAGAATCAGACCTATAAATGCAGAGAAGAAATTGAAGGCTGTCAGTGGAGAAAGGGGCAGAGGAATGGGCAAAATGGGTGAAGAGGAGTGAGATGTACAGGGTTTGTCATGGAACAAATAAATCACAGGAGTAAATGGCACAGCATAAGGAATATAGTCAGTGATACTGTAATAGCAATACATCAGGACAGATGGTAGCTACACTTGTGGTGAGCATAGCTTAATATATAAATTTGTTGAATCACTATGCTGCACACCTGAAACTAATGCAACATTATATGTCAACTATGCTCAAATAAAACAAATAAATTTCCTTAGGAAACAGATAGGATACAGTAACAAAAAGTGAACATTGACAACAACCAAAAATGGGTGAGAAATTCGAATAGATACCTTATGAAAGAAAATGTATGACTATCCAATAAGCACTTGAAAACATTTGGTGTCAATTGTCATTAGAGAAATACAATTTAAAGTCATAAGATCCTACATTCCTCCCAAATGGGCTCAAATTAAAAAGAGTGACACTAGTAAATGTTAGTGAGGATATATTACTCCATTTAAATGAAGTTCAACAGTCAAAAGGATGAAGAATCAGAAAAGTAGGTGCTTCTTTTTGTGGAGTTGGGAAGTAGCCAGGAAGTGGAATGAGGAAACTTTCTTGGGTAATGCTAATGTTCTGTACTTTGATGGATTTCAGTGTGACACAGGCATAACGTTCGTCAAAACTCCACGAATGTTCATTTAATATCTGAATATTTTATTGTACATGAATTTTATATAAGAAGAAATTAAAAATCTGAAAAATATTTCACACTAGTCAACTCTATGCAAGTTAAAGCATTTGGGGGAAGTGTAGTAATTTCTCACATTTATTTGGAAATGCATCAGAAAATTAGATGAATTAATGGATTGATAGAGGAATTGGAGATGTGTGATAAAACAAGTATACAAGAATGTTAATGGTAGAATGATAGGTAGTGATATATTGGTACTAAAATTTTTTTCATCTTTGCTGTTTGTTTGAAAGTTTTATACTTAAGTACTGGGAAAAAATAGATACACCCTTGACCCACTCCATTTATGTCTAATTATTCATCCTATAGAGATACACTCCACATGTATGCCAAGAGGTGTACATAAAGCTAGTCATTGCAGTATTGTTTCTAATAGCACAAAATAAAAAATAAAGGGCAGGTGGGTGACAGGCATGTTGACTGTTCATGGTTAAATATACTATGGTATATTCACACAACAGAAAACTATGCAACAGTTTAAAAAAAGAATGGGGAGGCATCTGGGTGGCTCAGTGAGTTGAGCCTCTGCCTTCAGCTCAGGTCATGATCTCAGGGTCCTGGGATTGAACCCCACATCGGGCTCTCTGCTCAGCGGGGAGCCTGCTTCCCCCCTCTCTCTCTGCCTGCCTCTCTGCCTACTTGTCATCTCTCTCTCTCTCTCTCTCTCTCTCTCTGTTTTGAATAAATAAAATATTTTTAAAAATAAAAAAAAATGGGGTAGATTTATATGTACTGACATAAAAAGATCTTCAAGGAAGCAGAAAAAGAAATTATAGAATGATATGAATGACGTTTTCCCCTTTCTGTAAAGTTTTTAAAAACAGTTAACATGACACATGTATGTATATATACATATATATGTATACACACATATATGTAGGTATTATGTAGAAATGTTTAGAAAGATCTAGAACTAGAGTCAGCATATTTTTCTATCAAGGGCATGGTAGTAAATTTCAATATTTTGTCAATATTACTTCTGTTGTAACTACTTAACTTCGCCATCATAGTGTCAAATTAGCCATGGACAATACATAAATGAATGAGCATGGCTGTTTTCCCAATAAAGCTTTATTTACAAAATCAGGGGTGGGCCAGATTCAGCCTGTGATCCATAACTTTCCAGCTTTTGATTTAGTAGTGTGATCGATTATAGTGAGGGCCCTGAGTCTTCATTCCTTCTCAGGTCTGTACCCTTTGCTATGTATCTTTATTTCCCCACTTCTTCCTGACTCTGACTTCAGTCATGTGATTTCCTTTGAATCAATGGGATGTTGATAATTTTGAAGCAAGTGGAAGCTTGAGACAGACTGGCGCAATGGGGCTGGCTTGCTCTCCTGCCTCTTCCATTACTCAGAGAACATATCTAGGCTAGTCTGCTGGGGAAAGAGACTTCAGTCTCCACAGTGGTCCTAGATGAGGCCACCCTGCATTGGTTGATAGTCAGGTGACTCCCTGACTTGTGGGCAAATCCAGTCAAAATGAGTAGGGCTGCGAAACTGACCATACCAGATGCGAAGCAATGAATGTCTATTGCTGTGAGTCACCAAAATGATGTTTCTTAGCATTTGCTATCCAATATAGAAACAAAACATGTCCAACTATTGATTACCTTTGAAGAAGGGAGAGGACTGGGGGTCAGCTTCTGCAATTGAAAAGAAAAGAATAAATTTTAACAAAGAAAACTTGGGTAGCAGTGTTCTGGGATTCAGAAAAAATAGGTTTCAATCAAGGTTCTTTGGAAGTTCAGGCAGAGGCACAGATTCAACTAAAGGACCAAGGTCTATCTGCCACTTATTTTCTTCTATCTTTAGTATCTTTTAATTTTTCTTTTATCCTCTACCTATAAATATGTCCAAATCTTTTATATTCTAAAGAGCCCTCTTGCCCTTGTACTCTCATTTAGCTTTAATTTAGCTCTCTTCTTTTTAAAAACTTGATGTTACAAATAACAGAGGAAACAATGTATGCATGTGCAAATAAAAATTCTAATGGTATAAAAAGCACAAAATAGGGTGGCTCACTGGGTTAAAGCCTCTGCCTTCAGCTCAGTTCATGATCCCAGAGTCCTGGGATCGAGCCCTACATCGGGCTCTCTGCTCAGCGGAGAGCCTGCTTCCCCCCTCTCTCTTTGCCTGCCTCTCTACATACTTGTGATCTCTGTCTGTCAAATAAATAAAAATTTTTTAAAAATTTAAAAAAAGAAAGCACAAAATAAAAATAAAAATCTTCTTTCCTGCCCATCATCTCTCTATTAATACTGCTCCATGGAACCAATAGCTTTAAAATGATTTTGCTTCGATTTTTTCCTAATAGTTATCCACATTTCTTTCTTTTTTTTTTTTTTTTTAGATTTTATTTATTTATTTGACAGACAGAGATCACAAGTAGGCTGAGAGGCAGGCAGAGAGAGGTGGAGGGGGGGTGGATTCAGGCTCCCCGCTGAGCAGAGCCCAATGTAGGGCTCATCCCAGGATGCTGAGATCATAACTTGAGCCAAAGGCAGAGGTTTAACCCACTGAGCCTGATACCTGATACCCAGGTATCCCCACATTTCTTTTAAATAATGTATTTATACCTACTTCCTGACTTGTATATTTTGGCTCCTCTATATGGAAGATCCAGCATTTGGCCAGTATATTCTACTCCTCTGCCCTCACCTCTGTCTTCACACCTATTGTGTCCTTTAAAACTTTGAGTTTTTTTGTTTTTCTACTTTATGCCTTTAAATAATACTCTCCAACATCTATTTCCTTTTTTTATAGTGGTTTTTATTATTGAAGGCATATGTCCACCCAGTTAAAACTAAGAGCCCAGTCCTTCCCCCCTTCCATTTCCACCTTCATCCCCTTCCCAGACGCAGATGCCCACAGTGAGATCCTGGGATTTCCTGAGATGCAAATCCTGATTAGTAGATCAACAGGTGGGGCTGAGAATCTGCATTTCTGGCAAGTTTCCAGGTGACACTGATGCTGCTAAGCCATGAGCCAAGTCCTGTCTTTGGGACAGGGTCGGCACAACAGATGGGTAAATGGGCAGCCTCTGTCCTTTCCAAACCTGACTCTTCACCCAGACCAATCATCCCAAAGTCTTTGTGCTCCTAAATCTCTGGCAAAAGAATCTTTATACAAAAAAACTTCTTAGTGGGTTGGTTTGACCTGTTGAAGTTTCCTAGATGCAGAATAAGACCCAAAGCAACACTTAAAACCTAAAGAAAACATGGAGATGCTGTTTGGAGGCAGATATTGTTCTTCATCTGCTAAACATCTTTCCTCTCCATCAATCTAATTCCCAGCTTCTACCATTGGGCCATGGTACCTAATTATATGCGTAATTATCATATTCATAATACATAATTAAGGCATATAAAAATTCAAATATCTGGCATTTGCCCTTTCATCTGTATTCTGTTAAATACATAAGTCAGGACGCAAAATAGCTGTACTAGAAGTCATACATTTGTCTTCCTTTGGGTTCCCTGGAAGCAGCCCTTGCCAGGAAATTGCTAGAGGGCATTGGTGAGGTAAGCTAGGAGAGGGAAGGCAGTTAATAAAGAATTTGGAGTAACTAGGTTACCACTGGATGACCCTGAAATTTAATCCCTTTGAGTAACTAAGAATAAATGTAAAATGTGCATCTCAGATCTGTCTCACTTGAGGGCAAAATTGCTGGGGTGTTTGCACAACAATTCCTTGCATGAGGGTTGCTCCTAGAGGAGCAAATTCCCTGGCACTCAGAGCTTGCAATGAAGCCAGCAGAGTGGGCACGAAGCAGCAAGAGAGAGCCCCCAGGAAAAGCAAGATGCGGGGAAGAAGCTGGAAGTCTGGCCACAACCTCCAACCATTTTAAGTGATTCCCTTAAGCGGCGGGGTCCTCCAGCCCAGTGCACTCGAAGCCATTTATCCTTCCTTGACACTCTGTGCACATTAGATGCTACATATGACCAGCTTCAGGGCAGAATTGCAACCAATCTGCTCCCGTCGGTGAGGTCTGCTATCTCACCAGGCTAAGAAGAGTGGTGATCCAGGTGTTCTGCTACCAGGGCTTGGAGGGCAACCCCAGGCATGGGGACCACTGTCCTGGGATCCCTGAAGTCTCACATGGTGAAAGAATCATGTCTGTTCTTCCCTCTGGAGATTTTGCCCTGATCATTGGCTCTATTTCCCCAGGAATGTATGTCAAGGAGATAGATCTGTGGAGAAGCATTATCCGGAGGGGCCATTTTCAAAGGAACTATTTTAAGGCTGTCCTTCTAGTCCACCACATCCTGACATCTGGTATATTTAGCATCACCCATAGACAGGGCTAATGGATTTTTAGTTGCAAATCATTATGATTCAAACCACTGCAGTCTTTAGTTTTTTTTAATTGCAACTAAGTCACGCACACATGCACACAACACACATTAATAGCTACCTTATATTTATACACGGAAAATGCTTCCAATAAAAGCGACTCTAGTTAAACTTACAAGCCTTTGCTATTGAACCCTTTATATTTGGGGGAGGGGCTAAACGTGGCAGGTTAGCGGGTATTGCCTTCACACTGCGCATGAAATGCACATGTATTTGGTCAAAGAAAAGAATGCACAAAAGGTGTTTTAAATTGACAGCCCAAGACAGGAGTAATTTAGCATGCCATTCTTTGCCTCCTGCTCTAGTAGTTGCAGAGCACTGCTGATTTGCTTCACTGAATACAAATTTATATTGTCCCTTCCATTAATATGGTTTCTTTTCATCCCATGAATTAATCTCCTTTTGCCAGCACAATGAAGACTGTAGAGTAACGAGTTCCAATGTCAGAATCAAAATTGCCGGAGACTTGGGCTTTCTGATGGAGTCTCATTCTGAGGCAGCCCGACGAGTTTAGTTAATTCACTGCAGATAAAACGAACCACACAATCAAAAGGAGTGTCCACCGTTCATCCCTGCCCTGTGGCCACCACGCCAGAGCTTGATTTCCTATTTCCTCTGATGACTAATTTGGCAAATTTCTGGTCTTTGGCTGAGATTCTAAGGCAGACATCAGATTCTCCACTACTGGTTTCCAAAATCAACTGCCTGATGCCATGGTTTGGACTGGGTCTTGAATGTCCCATCCTCGGCTGGACCCACATTCTCTGAGCGTAGGCATTGTTCTTATAGGTTCCTCTATCTCTGCAGTGCCTTGCACAATGTCTGCCATTGTGGGGACTCGGGAAATACAGGCAGGAATGGAGAGGGAGTGTATGTGAGCACAGCGCCGAGTGTAGCAAGAATGTATGTGAGCATGCTGTGGAGTGTAGTCACCACACTAGGGCTCAGGTCCCCTGGGGCACACAACCTGCACAGAAACAGGCTGTACTATCTGGATAAGATGGATTCATTTTAACAAACATCTTCATCAGTAGGATGAAAGGAGCCCTACTTACTGCGGTCTCAGTCCTAGAACAGTGGTTCTCATGCTGTGGTGTGTGAGCAGCAGTAACAATACTGGAAACTGGTTAGAAATGGAAAGTCTAGGGTGTTGTCCAGACCTTGGGAACTCTGGTCATCGAGAGCGATTTGGGTTTAGCATACCCTCTGGATGATCCTAGTGTATGACCCAGCTCTAGAACCCCCTTACTAGTGATTAAGAAGTCAGACTCTGGAGCTTGGCTTCCCCAGGGGTTAGAATCTTAGCTGTTCAACCTTGACTAGGTTTTCTCAACGCCTTGGTATGTCAGCTTTCTCATCTGAAAAGTGGGTGATTTCCCCAAAGCAGAACTCAGTGACAAAGATTTAGGCCAAAGCAGTTCATTTGGGAGATAATCTTAGGAAGAAGGAGTAAGGAGGAGGTCAGAACAGATCCCGAGTGGCACCAGGCAAATCCCACCAAGGATCTGTGAGACAGTGAGGGCTAAATACCCCAGTATTTATCATTCTAACTGGCTATCAGTAGGGTGATTCTGAGCTGGGTTCCACAGATTCCGCTTCTTCAGTGGTTAAGAGTCACTTGTTGGGTATTAATGATATCTATTAGAGGTCACAAAGTAAAAACGACAAGTATCAGTGCTTCCTTCAAACCTCACACAGAAATGACCAGGCCTAGGTGAGATGAGGAGCCATGTGGTCTGCTGGCACCAGGCACTAGCTTTGAGATTAGCCTCTGCAGGGCCTCCTTTGCAACCATTCACTTTTGCACAACAGTAAAATGACAAACATATGAGCATTTGTTTGAGTTGACCCCCTCCCCCCACCCCCACCCACCAAGGCGCAGACCCCAAGACAAGAAATTCAAGTGCAAGTGGTTAATTTGGGAGGGCACTCCAGGAAGGCTCTTGAGGGAAGTGGGAAGTGAGTCTGGCTGGGAAAGAAGGTCCAAGCAGCATGCTTTTCTGTGCAGGGCTCCGTGGAGGGCCACTGAAACCTGGACCCACTGGGGTCTCTGAGACACTGTGCAGAGCACACCTTGGAGAGGTCTTACCTGAGCTGGCAAGGAAGCTGGGACAGTAATCCACAAAGTCTCATTGGTTTTCAGTGGAGGGCTGCTTCCAGCAACGGCAACTCTCCAGCATTTCTGGCTTCCCCTATGCACAGAACATGCTCCCAAGCCCCAAAATGCCCTCGGGCAGAGTTGCGAGTATTCACTGGGTAGCTTCCATACATCCATGAGAGCTGTGCCCAGTGGGCTGGCACCAATCGTATCTGCTCTGTGTCAAGGAGCAAATAGGAAATGGGAAATTTCCTGTTTGTGCAAATAAGAAATACTGCTGGTGTTGTCAAGACTCTGGTACAGTTGTGTAGTTCTGGGTCTGCTGAGTCGGTAGTGGGACCCTCTGGCAGCCACGAGGTTGCACTTGGATCTTCCCTCAAGAAAGGTCTTGCCCCAGGCTGCTAGGATGCATTGAATCCAGGCCCCCCAGCTCTTGGCACACTTGCCAGCCCAGCTGATGACTGAGCATAGAGAGCTCCTAGGATCTAACATTTTGGTCCAGCACAGAACTTTTGTAATGACCACTCTTTGTTCTGGAACTCTCCGCGGGACTGCCCGGAACTTGGCCCACTTGCAGAGTGGGTGGGTGGTCTTGCTGCTCAATCCTGCTTCTTCTTTGGTTGTTCATGGGGGCTACTTCTCAATAAACCTCACGGGTACTTGCACAAATGGACGTGGTGGAGAGACGAAGTTACAGCCAGTGAATCTAAATAAACAGTATATGTGTGTTCCTTGTCCTCGTCTTGCAACTTTTCTCTATATTTGAGATCTTTAAAAAGTTAAATTTGTGGGAAGAAAAACGATCAAGAAACTGGAAACTTCTCTGAGAATCCCTGTCTCTCACCTGTAATGGGCCTAGAAACAGGCTGCCATTGTCTCTTGGCCAGCAGTGAATATAAGGCAAGTGAATTCTTTGTCTTCGATGGAAGACTGCCTGATGCTTTACCCTAGAGCAACAGATCAGCTTGTATAGCCTAGAAGTTTACACTAAGAGACACAAGGGACACCATCCAACCTTGAAACATCCCAATGGCAAGCTACCATGCCCAGCATGGCCCCTCCTGTATGTAGTGGAGATGCTGTGTGCATGGGCTGGGCAAAGCCCTACCAGACACAGAGCCAGTTCAATGGGCAAAAATAAACAAACAAACAAAATAAAAAAACAAAACCCCTCTGCAGCAAATGGCTTGTGCAGAATGCAGGGACTGACTGGAGGAGAGGCCAGCTTATAGAAGAACCAGAAAATAAGGTGTGCTGGATATCTCCTTAGAATATATAATGATGAAAAAAATAAATCTCCTGGGAATAATGAGAATATCATCCAGCTCAGTTTTCTCCACGGTAACCAGATGCCCCAGTGTACATGGTTTAGTCGTTGTTTATCCTTGTCTCCAATCTCAGAAGTGTCCTGGCTTGGAAGTTCAATAATGCGATTGCCCCACTGCTCTCCTTTCTAATCATTCTCTTCATTCACTGGTCAGATATGTGCCATAGACCTGCTCAGCCAACATTCTGAGCTAGTCCTCAACAACTTGGTACATGGTTTCTCAGGCTCAGAGAAGGCACGATGATGCTGTACTTTCATTCCCCATGCACGGCAGAAGAGAAAGAATAGGGGGTTTACATTCAGACAGAATGAGGTCCTGATTCTGGCTTGGCCACTCAGCTCTCCGGACCTGAGTCAGTTGCCCTCCATGACTTAGTTTCCCATCCGTAAAAATGGGAGCATCACATAACACATGTTCTTCAGAAAGCTATATGGATGAGCTATAGTAAATGGAAAGTGACTGACACACAATGTATTTCCAGTAAATGGTATTTTTATTATTAATAGGGAACCTCCTCAGGGGTTCTGTAGTTCAGAGCCCCTCCCTCTGTGGAATGGGCCACCTGCAGATTGTCAGTGACCCAGAGCTTCCCCATCATGGTTCCTTGCTGCTTTGCCCATTGGGCACAAGGAACTGGTAATAACCAGCCCCTCCCACCCCGTGCCTGGCTCTGTGCCAACCTTCCTACTCATGGTCACAGCTAATCCCCTCAAGTGTCCCTAGGGATTCCTATTGCCATGTTGGGGAACAAAGGCAGGTGCCCCCAGGATGAGCCACTTGGGCAAGAAGATTATTTGAGCTAAAAAACAATCAAAACCCAGGACATTCTAAAAAACCCTTTACCTCCCCCACAACAGCCTAAAAGAATTCAGACAGAAGACCTGTTCTGAGAAGAGTGCTATCACTATAGACAACTACATTATGATGCGAACTAGGTATGATAGACAGGGAGGACCTTGGCAAGGCCTGTTCTTTGTTTTTTTAAGGACTCTGATCAGTCCTCTATGTCCTATTGCTTCTGAGTGGCCCACCAAACATTTGTTTACAAAACATTTTCTCTTTTTTATCTTCCTATAAATTGTATTCCTTCCCTTTGAAGATCCAGACCCCTACCCCTTTCTCTTTCATTCAGGATGGCCTATATACTTCATTGTGCCTATCTTTAGAATTATCATGTCTGTGTGGATTCCATGTGTCTGCTATTAAATTTGATTTTCTCCTGTCAATCTGTCTCATGTCAATTTGCTTATCTTAGTCAGGCTAGAAGGACCTTGAAGGGGACAGGAATTCTTGCTGCCTGACACCATTTCACAGGTGAAGAGACTGAGGCGGAGTGAGATGGATGAGGGTAGAGACCATTGTCAAGTGCTACCCTTCCTCTTAGGACACTGTGTGGTTGAAAGAAGTACACCCAAGACTGACTACATAACTGGGCAGGCCCAATGCAAAGAACACGTGGACCTCTTTATCCAACAATTATTAAGACTCTCTAGATGGTGACAGCAGAGACTTCAAACAAGTGCAGGACATTTTAGTGGGGGGGGGGGGGGTCCCCAAGCAGCTGCATGGGTCACAGGCCTGCAAAGCCAGCCCTGAGCATAGTCCTTAGATAAGTAGCTAGGGGGAGTAGAGAGGCCTCAAGGACAGATGTAAGCACCCTGAAACATCATGTTTGCCATGCTGCTATTCATGCTATATGAGGCGGGATTTGTGTCCCTCCTGATGGTAGGGGAAGAAGGAGGATCCTGGGGAGGAAAAAGAAGGTGTTGACCGTGTTTTTTGCTGTCTTCAGGAGAATCTATTAAAACATCCAGCAACCACAGAGGTGGAACAAAACACAGGCAACCCTGAGGGTCACTGGGAACCCAGGGTTCCAGAACTCATAGAAATCACAGGGGAGGGCTGCGGGCTTCAAAAGGGTTGGGGTTGCTGAGGCAACTTTCCTGGCTGTGTGTTGGGTGAGATTCTGGGGTTGCACACTGTATCTACAGGACAGTAGTAAGGACTCACTGGGGGTCCCTCTGCTCCTCTGGCCTGCCGTGTATCAGTTTGATATTGGGGTTCCATATGGAATCTGTAGACAAGACGGTCACATTGCTCTCTGAGCAACCTTTGAGTCGTGGGTAGCTGTGGGTGGAGGACTATCCCCTGCGCCCCTTCCATGGGCATCAAACAGTTCCCTGAGTGAGCGAGTCTGCAGTATTTTTGGCTCAGTCAAGGCAGGCCTCCTGAGTCATCCTGGCCTGACAGAGAAACACAGCCTCACCTTGCAGGTCTGGCTTCCTTTAGTGTCTGTAAGTCCAGCCACGTCCCTGGAGAATCCTAATAGCAGGTAATGTGAATATGGTCTCCAGCATCTCTCTGGAGTGGTGTGGACAGTCTCTGTGAAGGTCTGCAAAGTTCGTGGACATCAGGACTTCCGCTTCGGAGCTTTTATTCACCAATAGGAATCATCTCAAAGGCTTTAAGCCAGATCCAACTCATAACTGCTATGTTATTTGGCCTGTACAAATATTCAGCCACAGTATTTAAAAATCAGAGCTTTCATAGACAATTCTGAATTTCTGGTTCTCCTTGAAAGAAGTGTCAGCTTTTGGCAACACTGACCATTTTCCTCCGTGTGGTTAAACTTACCTGGAGCAGTGCAGCAGGTGCCTCCTCTACCTGACACATGCTCTTCATTCAGCGCGGTCCCCACCCAGGCCACATCACTCACTTGATTGTGATCGTTTGCACTGGCACGTTATGTGCTGTGTCTATACCTGGGGTCCCACGGAGTTGTGGGACCTCAAATGTCATTTGGCCTATCCCTCATCTCTGAGCATGAGTTTGCTTAATTTTAGAGTCAAATATTTAAATTTTTGAAGTTTATTTTTATTTGTTTATTTATTTATATTTTTGCTAGGAGGGATTTTTGTGATGGAAGTGCGTGCTATGAGTATAGGTACTTAAGTCCGGACTCCTGCTCGGTCAAGGGGCTAAGGTTTTGTTTATGCTTTTCATGAAGCTTCCCAAGGGTTATGTGAGCTCATTACTGGGGCTTTGAATCTTTGGGTCCCAATTCTCTCTCTTGCTCTCTTTCTCTTTGCAACATGAATCCAGCAAAGGTCCTGTGTGGTGGATTATCTCATTAGCAACACCCTCACAGGAGAAGAGTCGATGGATGCTAAGCATGTCAGTAATTACGTCCTTGGTTCGAGGCCAGAGCCTCCTCTCCTTACCTGGCAGCTTGCCAGCTCCAAGGAGCGACCACAGGCTTCCACAGCCCTGCCCGGAGAGCGTGGAGCCCCAGCCTGCCGCTCTGGAGAAGAGAGCTATTTCTGAGTGTGTATGTGGGAAGGGTGGGAAGGCGGAAAGAAAAGTGAGAAAACGTATGTAAGCAAATATTTCAAAGAAAAGAGGGGGAAGTCATCTTGAGACAGCATTATGAACTAATTGATGAGATCCTGCCAGAATGAACAGCAGGCCCCGAGTCCCTTTGTAGCCCAGGGAGACACTGCGGATTGCCAGTTGCAGTCTCTGTGCCGCCTGGAAGTCCTAAGGAAGATGAAGCTGTCTTGGTGCCCTGGGCACTTGCCTGGAAATGAACGATACATGCGGGGCCTGGAGCTGCCCATGACCGGGGCTGCAGAGGTGACCCTGTTCTGTGCCACTGATGTTGCATATGGACGGCAGTGCCAAAATGATTTCAGTGGGTTTACTTCTAGGAGCAGAGGATGAGGGCAAGAGAGGCAGGAAGGAGTGAATGTTGTTGTTTTTAAAAATATTTTATTTATTTATTTATTTATTTGACAGAGAGAAAGCAGAGAGGGAACACAAGCAGGGGGAGTGGGTGAGGGAGAAGCAGGCCTCTCACCCAGCAGGGAGCCTGATGCTTAGCTCAATCCCAGGACTCTGGGATCATGACCTGAGCCTGTTGAGCCACCCAGGCACCCGCCTCCCCGCTTTTTTTTTTTTTTTTTAAATTTTGTTTTTTCATATGCAAGAAAACCACCAGAAAACTTTGAAGCTAAATAAGAGTTATTTCTTCCCACCAACTCTTTTCCTGGCCACATACTCAGCAGATTCTAAAACTAGCCCCCTCCCCTCCCTTCCTCCTCCATCTTCAAGGGGCAACTTGAAAAGGTAAATGAGATTTTGAGAGAATAGTGAAGAAAGAGAACGGAAATAAGAACATTATGACAGAACTGAATCAGCTGCTTATTGGAGACAAATGTCCACAAGTGACTCAAACCAAATGAAATTGCATCAAATTTTGAGATTATTTCAACATGTAGGCTTTTCTTTGTTTTTAGGAGTTTTGGAAAGTATATAAATCTGCTTCTCATTTATGTTTCTGATTCATGCTCCAGTTAAAAGAATTTGGATTTGGTTCTGTTTGGATTTAGCAAACTACCTTCCCCTCCCCCACCACCCCCGGTTTGATTCTCTCAGTTGGGTTAAGACCCAAGCACATATATGCAATAGCTCAGAAACACACATTTCAAAATGGACAGCTCAATAGAGCCAAATGGTTTAGTTATTGATTAGAATAATTAAAATATCAGAATCAGATGGATGGGAAATGTGTAGAAAATCTTATTTTACCCACAGGAAACTGAAATAAAGAGTTAAGGAACCCATCTTTTATGATAAGCTGGGAACCAGTAGCGTTAATGCCAAGATCACACAATAAATCTTACTTTACAGTGATTTAGCTGGGTTTATTGGTGTCAGCCATTCATGTGGATGAAATGTGGTGTTTCCTTCAGCAGTGGACGCTGTTGGTGGCCCACTCAGAGCCCTTTACAGAGCAAGTGCACCTGTCTTCATCTGCTGTGAGTGCTGACTGCTAATGACACACAGCTGCCCCCTCCCAAAAGAACAGGAGCCACTTCCCACCACAACATCCCTCAAGATTACAAGTCACCTTAACCCTTGAACTCCCCCCCCCCCCAAATCTGACCAATGACTGTGTGACACGAGATTGCAAAGGTCAGCTCTTTTCCCTTAATGTGGAACAACTCTAGTGCAATTCATGCTCTGGGGCTCTCATGGGGACTGGCTGAGCTAACCACATCCTTGTCTGGCTCCTCCTCCCTGCTCCCCTCTGCTCCCTGAGAGCATTTCCAAACAAGAGTTCTGTGGCAGGTTCTGCTTCCTCCCAAGGACCTCTTGGCTCAGATGCCTACAGTCTTCTGAAGGAAGTTCTCACCAGTCCAGCGTGCTCTGCTGAACTCCCACACAATATCCCAATATCCCAGTCTAAGAGCCTCCAGGCGAGTAGATGTTTCCAGTTGCTAACAAGAACAACACAAAGTCAAACCGACACTGGATTTCTTTCTGAGCTGAAAAGAAATCTTTTTTGAGTAACACTTCCAACCTCCTCTGTTGTTTCCTCAAATACAAAAGAAAAACACCAGCCCCCCTCCATTAAGGACTCCTGAGCTGCTATGTGCATTTTCTGGAGGCCGCCAGCAGACAGCCCTCTGCTCCCTGGCCTTTGAATAGCTTTGGGAAAGCCCTGGCTCCAGTTACTGCTCTGGCCCTTGGTATTCATGAACACTCACCACCAACCTCTCCATTTTATTAAGAAACAGCCAAGATGCAGTGCACTAGCGATCTTGCCCCTTAAATAGAAAGTAGGCAGGGCCTGAAGATGTGTGGCTGATGATTTGGAATGCAGGGGAGAGCCCCAGTGAGCACGGATATGTCCTTGAAGTTCAGACCCTGTAGAAGCGAGCTCATAGTTTCAGCAGGATGGCCTTCCTTCTCTGCCCCTAACACCCCGCTGGTTCCCAGAAGCCCCTGGCACCAGCAGCACTTAATCCCCGAGTTGCCACATATAAAAATTTAGGGAGTCTGTTGTCCCGAAAAAATGAATCCCAGATCATTTGTTAATACTTCTGCCCCCACGTCAGTTCTTTCTCTCTCCTCTCATAACCCTCATTTCTCCAAGGAGGTTCATTTTGGGAACATGTTCTGAAGAAAGCCTGAGGCAGGCGTCAGTATTGCCGGGCCCACTCCATACCCTGGATTGTGGCATCTGTCCAGGTGTGAAGCCCACCCTGTGGGAGGGTCTTAGTCCCTTCCGAGGCCCCCTCCGTGGTCCCAGGCAGGGGTTCCCAAGGTTTTGCTCAAGGTACCCTTGGAAGGGAGAGCAGACTTCACCGGAAGGCTGAAGGGAAAGGGGAGTCAGGTTCCCCCTCACCCACCTCAGCCCCATATCCTCAGCCTCATAACTTGGCAGGGCAGGCAGGGAATCAGGTTATCTGGTCTTCTTTGGTGAGAGTCAAAACCAACATTCCTGTTGGGGTCTTACCCCTGTCACACCTGATGGCCCAGTAAAGCCCACCAGAAGGCCATGTTACATGGTGTCAAAAATACGGCCGTGGGGGCAGACAGGCTGAAACTATTAGCTATGTGGCCTTGGCCGAGTAACTTAGTTGCTGGAGATCCCAAATCTGATTGGGGCAAATGTATATGGTGCAGCTCGTGATCAATACTCCAGAGCCAGGGATGCAGGAGCAGAGAAGATGCCAGCTTGGGACAGGATGAAGGACAGGATCTCAGGGCCACGGTCACCAGGGTCTCCATCTGGACCCAGCTGGCTGTCACTCCCTTCCCCTGCTCCTTTGCTCTGTAGGACTCCAACCCCAGAATCCTGGCAAGTTCTCAGTCATTTGCCTCAGTTTACCTGCATATGTGTCTGACCAGAAATGGATGGCAGCATTTGGCTATAGGAGGATGGCTGTGCCCACCTCCTGTGCCACAGATGCAGTTGAGGTCATGGATGATCTTTCGCAGTTCCCCAAAGTGTCTCTTTCTGTCCTGGTCTTCGGGTGCACAGTCTCTGGGGCTTACCAGGGACAAGCTCCTCCCTCTCAGCACAGCAGCTCCTACCACTGTGCACAACACCCTAATAAAGAAAAACACAATAAATCAAATCAAACAGCTGTCCCCAGAATTACCGGCAGGAGGAGGCACAGACTCCATTCATTAGCGAAACCAGTCCTGGTTATTATCTTTAATATGTAGGCTGAGTCTTCATTGCATGTTTGTCTACTCCATTCACTCTTTGTGGGCCTAGGATTTGAATGAGAAATCAGGTCAACAATTTCAGAATTGCCATTTGTTGACAGAGTAGTGGTTTTTAAAATGTTCCCATGTTCTTGTCCTGCCACTGTGGAAAAAACACTTGGCCTTGAAGTCTAGAGATCTAAGTTTGATTTATGCTTGAGCCACTATCTAGGTGGCACAAGGAAGGCATGCAAAGCATGTGTCTTCGTTTGGGTTCCTCCAGATGCTGACCCTGAGACAAGGCCCTGGGTGCAGGGAATTTATTTGGGTAACACAGTGAGGAGAATAAAGCACAGGGGAGAAAATAAGAGTAATGGGTGACAATTACTGATAATCACTGACCACCAGGCTGTCATCGTTTGCTGGGGCGTGTCAGAGAAACCACGGCGAGCACCCTTGCAGTTCTTCCACTGCGCACTGGGGGCCTGGGGCATGAACGCACTGACTCTTAGGTCCCTCTTTTGAGGGTTTCCCCAGGCATATTAATGCCCCCAAATATCACTCATGCCTGCTTGTGGTGGAGCAGAAGGGAGGGGGTGTGGCACCAATTGCACCTGCTGCAAGGATGAGCCTGAGATGGGAGGACACAGGAGTGGGTAGTAGTTTGTTGCTCAGAACATACATGAGATATATTTTGTATTTTCCATATGCACTTAACCACCTTTGGCTAAGCATCCACAAGTGAAAGTTGATGGACAAAATTTGCTGCAGCCCAGCTGGGCTGCATCCATTTTCTCCTTCTTCCTCAGTGAGAGGATTTCTAGCTGGGCACATTGTCACACAAACCAGACCATGTTTCCAATTTCTCCTGAAGATGGGGATGGTCCTAAGATTCAGACTGCACTAATGGGATGTAACTAAATCAGTGGTATGGCAACTACTGTGAGCCTTCCTTCAAAACAGTTTGTGCCTCCCCTTTGTCCTTCTCCCTTTTCTCTTGGTCACTTCTTCCATCTTGTGCCTGGAATGGGATCTGAGGGTCATCTGCTTGGACCACAGTGGAGTGGCACTGCAGAGAGCTGGAAGGAGCCTACAGACTTTGCAGGAGAGCTCATCACATAAGCCCCCCAACTGAAGAGCTCCAGCCTTTAACCTGAGAGAGAAAACCTTTTATCTTGCCTAAGCCATGTGTAACTAAGGCTCTTGTTACAGATGAACTTAACCCTGATGGATATAGTTGCTCATAGTTCTAATTTTTCCCCTGAATTCAATGTTCATTTTCTTTAAAAACGACTAAGGATGGACAGGCCAATAGCAAGAAAGGAGATTGAATGAATGATCAAGAATCTCCTGACAAATAGAAACACAGAACTAGATGGTTTCACTGGTCCTATGGTAAGACCAATCCTCAAACTTTTCTAAAGAAGTTTTAGAACACTTAGTTTTAGAACATTTCCAAACTCATTTTATGAGACCAGTACTACCCTGGTACCAAAGCCAGGTAAGTACCCTACAGGAAAAGAAAATTCTAGGCCAATATCCTTGACGAACACAGATAGAGGAATTCTCAACAAAATAATAGCAAGCCAAATTTAAGAGCACGTTAAAAGGATCGTACACTATGATTCAGTGGGATTTACTCATGGGATATAAGAATGATTTAATACCCACAAACCAATCAACAGAATGAAAGGTGTCTTAACAGAATGAGGGATAAAAATCATAGGATCTTCTCAATATATGCAGAAAAACCATTTGACAAAATTTAACATCTTTTCATGATAAAAACTCTGAACAAATTGTGTGTAGAACATAATGGCCATATATGACAAGTCCGTAACTACCACCGTATTCAGCAGTGAAAAGAGGAACAAGGAACATCAGGAACAAGACATGAATGCTTACTGTTTCCACTCTGATTCAACATAATACTGGAAGTACTGCCAGAGGAATTAGGCAAGGAAAAGAAAAAAAAAAGCATCCAAATTGGAAAGGAAGACATAAAATTATCTTTGTAGATGAACTTATGTTTTATATATATATGTATATATATATATACCCAAAGATTACACGAAAAAGCTGTTAGAACTAATAAATGAATTCAGTAAATTAGCAGGATAAAAAAATTAATGTTAAAAAATTAATGTATAGTATTTCTATACACTAAAAACAAGCTATCTGAAAGAAAAATTAAGAAAGCAATCCCATTTATAATAGTATCACAAGCAATAAAATACTTAGGAATAGATTTAACCAATGCTAACATTGATAAGGCATTAATGAAACCAAGTGAAGAAGACAGAAACAATTTAATTTAAAAGATATTTCATGTTTTTGGGTTGGAAGAATTAATATTGTTAAAATGTCCATATTATCCAAAGTGCTCCACAGATTCAATGCAATCTCTATCAAAATTGCAATGCCATTTTTCCACAGAAATTTTTTAATCCTAAAGTTCTTACAGAACCATGAAAGCCCTAATTAACTAAAGTAATTTTGAGCAAGAAGAACAAAGCTGGAGGCATCATATTTTCTGACTTCAGCTACATTACAAAGCTATAGTGATCAAAACCACGTGGCACTGGCATAAAAAGATATATAGGGCAAGATACCTAGGAATAGAGTAGAGAGCCCAGAAATAAACCTATGTGTATACAATCAACTTATCTTCAACAGGGATGCCAAGAATGTACAATAGGCGGAGAATGATCTCTAATATGAGGTAGTGGGAAAACTGGATGTCTTCATAAAAGAACAAAACTTATGCCACTCACAAAAATAAACTCTAAATGGATTAAAAAAATATATAACTAGGGAAGAGGATCAGGACTCCTTGCTGGCCTCCCCTGCTCTGTTTGGGGTTGCAGTGCTCTTCCCATGTATGACCGGGCTTCCACACAACCCCTGACTGCCTGCCTGCTGGGATACCTCAACATTTGTGGCTCTGGACTCACCTGTCACTGACAACCACTGGCCTCCAGACACATTTGCTGATCTTTGTGCCCCACATGCTGTTGCCCTCAGAGCTCTAGGTAGATCTAACAGGAGCTGCAGGTTCCCACTGCCCACTTCAGGGTTCACATGCTGCTGAGAGGAGTCCCCACATGGGACAGTTGCCACTCCCAGTGTCTGCATCTTCCTGCTCCCTGACTGAGGTCTTCCTGGCAGCAAAGAAACTTCCTCAACCTGGACATGGCAGGTTGCAAATGTGGGGGTTTCATAACCATAGGGCACCACTTATCTGACCTGTGGGTCTGTAAATAAAGCCAGCTTTCTCTCCTTCCGGGAACAACCCTGAGGTTGTTGTACATATTTCCTCAGAGAGTTCCTGGCAGGGTGGACCCCCAGTTGACTATAGTAGAGACCCACCCATTCCACTCCTGTCTCGGGATCATCTCCCTGAGTAAGCCACGTGCACCTGAGTCCTTATTTCAGAGGCTGCTTTTGGGGGACATGGACACCAACAACTCCATAGTCCAAAGAGTTCCAAAGACCTCTCTAGAATAACCACCAGTTCCAAGGAGCTCTCAGGCTTCTGTTCCTGGCTCACCCATTCATACCTGCTGTCCCTACTTGTCCTCACACCAGTCTAGTGATGGAACCAGGCTTTCATGGGTACCTGACAGATCCCTCCACACCAGACTCTTTTCAAGTCGGCAGACCATACCGCAGACCTGGGGCTACAGGAATCACATGGCTTTGCCCTCTCTCTGGCCTCCTCTCTTTCATTCTATCACCTCTCCTCCCATACCCCTTCCCTCCCAATCACCCAGGAGCTCTCAGCTCTCCTCCTCTGCATTGCAGGGTAGTGTAGCTGGGCACTGTTGCCTCCACACCCAAGAAGCTGAACCAACCCTATGAGGTTGTTGACAGAACAAAGGGCCTCCCATTGAACAGGACCTACTTTCCTTGGAAGCAGGTGGGTTTATCTGTACTATGCATGCTGAGACCACAGCTTAGAGATGTCATATGGGTTGTCCAAAGTCCCAGAGGAATCCTACCCATATCCTCTCAACACCTTTCCACACTGAACTAACTGCCTGTGGCAACCCCATGAACTTCTATCTAGGTGCCCCATTTCCTGGGGCATAGGAGACAAGTTGAAGTGCCAGAGCGTTAATGGCCTCAACTGATGATGGAAGGGCGCTGGCGGACACACACTACAGCTCCCTCCCCTCACACTGGGAACAGCTCCGCACCTCCTTTCCTTCAGTGCTAACTGTTGCATAACTCCCTCCATATCTTTCACTCTCCCTCACCTCCCCACCCCAACTGATGTTTCTTGGGCTTATCTTCCAAATCAACGACCTGAATCCAACTCCTCCTTTCAGAGTCTGTGCATATGGGTGGTGGGGAAGGATCTCCAAAGAAGACAGCAGCAGAGCTGGGGTGTAAACTCATGTCTGCAGACCCCAAAGTGATGTCTTTACTACATTACATGAGTGGCCCTCACCGGGTCACCTCAGCATTTCTGCCTGTTGTCTGGTTCCCAGCTTCTCCTGATATTCGTGATGCTATTCAGTGTCTGACTGACTGTCTCTTTTCTCCCAGGGTCCTATCTAGTTTCCAGTCACTCCTACCCTGACTTTGTGGCCTTGCTTGGGGACCACACGCTGAGCTGGGAGCTCTCTCCCTGAGACCGTGGGAAACCCTCCTCACCCTGATACTGTGGGGTGTAATTATTCGTGGCTGTGGTTTGTCTGTGGCCTGGAGTTTTCCAAGCTCTTTGCAATCATTTAGATGCAACCTGCCCAGCATTTCTGAGATGTGGGCAGAGGAAATTGCCTCTTTGTTTTCTTGGCTCCCTCTTCAATGCCTTTGAAATGGGCCACCCTGGCCCAGTTTACAGTCTTCGAGGCTCATCTGTCTGCAGCTACATGACACCCCCTCCCCCAAGCCCTCACAACAAAAACTAATCAAAACTAGAACTCCACATTCCTGAGGAGGGGAGTTGATCATAGTTTCAGCAGGCTCTGTGAGGGTCACCAGTATAGCCAATGGTGTATGGATTGGAGACACTTGGATGTCATATGTGGGGACTTGGGCCTGTCCTTGATTCAAGGGCCCCTGGGTGGGGTCCCCCCCGGTGCTCTTTCTGTCATAGGGCACTTTCCATACCCTCTCTGCCCCTAGTCATACAGGAGCCTAGTCCCGAGGATCTGGCTGGGGGTAAGGTATGATAAGCCATCAGCAGTGATGATGGGGAGACCATCATTCACAGCCAGAGGCAGAAATAAGCTTGCTCTGCAAACCCATTTGAAACTTGACTGGGAAGTTCACGTTGCTCCTCCCATTTTGTCCACTGGTCCCACTGAGGAGGATTCCTGTCAGACACACTATGGGGACCAGCCTGGGGGCTCCCAGAGGACGGGACATTAGCACTGCCCTTTCCGCAGGTGAGAAGCAAGGAGGAATCTGGAGGAGAGCCTGGGTATGAGGCCATGGTCTACTGGCTATTTGAGGAACGTGATCCTTCCTAACTGGACACAAAAGTTTACCAGGTCGCTTAGTTGGCAAGAACAGAGTGCTCAGGTCAGGAAATTTAGCTGGGATATGATTACTGGATATACAAATACAGTTAAAATGCAATGCAATCTAGCCAGAACACCTCTGTGTTGGGCTGTGAACATCAGACAACAGTATGTTAGAAGAGGGTTCTGGGTGCCCATAAATTCATACTTGCTGAAAATTTAATGGGTTCCTAGTTTCATTAAAGCTTTCTGGATCTTACATTTTATTCTCACTTACAGGGCTATTTCTTTAATGGCAGACATCCTGAACACAAGGGTGAGGCAATAGCCACCTCAGCCCTTGTCCCTTCTCCTTATAAAACAGATTGTCCCTCATACCCTTGCCAGTTGGGTTGCATTGGCATCTGCAATGTAGGCAGTTAAACAAATATCACTTAGCACTGCTCGTAAGAATGTAAAATGGTGCATCTGCTACAGAAAACAATATGGTGGTTCCTCAAAACACTAAAAATAGAACTACCATACGACCCAGCAATTCTACTCCTAGGTATATGCCCCAAAGAATTAAGAGCAGAAACTTGAACAGATACTTAAATACTTAAAAGATGGAAACACCCAAATGTCCACCGATGAATGAACTAATAAACAAAAATACAATGGGATATTATTCGACCTTAAAAAGGAATGAAGGGTTGAAAGTTGAATGTGTTATGCTAAGTAAAGTAATCTGTTCACAAAAGAACAGATATTATATGACTCTAGTCATATGAAGTACCTAGAATAGTCAAATTTGTAGAGACAGAAAATAGAATGGTGGTTCCCAGGGGCTGAAGGGTGGGAGGACTGGGAAGTTAGTATTTGATGGGTTCAGAGTTTCATTTGGGGATGATGAAAGTTTCTGGAGATGGATAGTGGTGATGGGCACATATTGCTATAGACTTACACACTTGAAAATGGTCAAAATAGTAAATTATATGTTACACCTGTTTTACCACTACAAAATGTATTATTTTTTTTAAAGTCATTAAGTGTGTTTGTGATGTATATTTTCACCGTGTATACACAAATCCTTTCACTGAATCCTTCTAGTTTCTCTATGTACATTATGACCAAGCAGTGATAACCCCCTGTTTAGTGTCTAACAGGGCCTCTTTGCAAGCAGATACCTTCATTTATCATGTGGTTTCAGGATCTGGGCTGACCATCAGCTTCTCTTGGGTGTTGTTACAGGGAGGGGGTGTGAGTACTGTGGGTTTCTGATGTCTATTCCTTTATTCTGTTAATAATCCGCTTTCCAGGCAGACGAAAATGGTTACAAGATGCTGACAAAGACTGCAAAGATTGCCCAACCATCTCGGGTAGAAAATGGCTCATGAAAAAGCCGGAAAAAACAAAATGCACTTTGAGGAGTAAGGTATACATGAATCAGAAGCATGAGAAATAAATACATCTAAAATCTGGGTAGGTTTCAAAATTAAGGGAAAATGGTGCTTAGCAAAGTCATTTGTGGTTTTACAAACTCAGATAAAGAACAATAGAAAAATTGTTCCAGATGTTCAGCGAAACTTGGAACGGAGCCAGGCCCACCCAACCCAGTGCTATCTGAGGTGGGAGAGAGAAAGGGAAAGAAGGAAACAGAAGACGGTGGAGGGTTGCTTCTGGTGTGTATATTTAACTGTGAAATTAAACACCAGTGATGGAAGATGACAAGTCCTTTGAGCCGGCTAAGCAAGGAATAGAAGGGCAACCTGAGTGTCTGAATTTAAAATTATAGGACAGAAGTTTAAATTAGCTCCAATGCTGAACACTTGGGCAACTTCCCTCTGCAGGAATTCAGGGTTAGAGAGATTCCTGTAGGATGTATTGGATTCTTCCTTTCTAATTGCACTTGGGTTGCTTTATGCAATTCTTTATATTTTGGCATTGTTTTCTGAATTGAAAATCTTGTCATGTTAATTTATTTATAATCTAACAGAGGCTGAAAATGCATAGATTTTTGCTGATGAGCAGTAGTAATTAATTTGGGGCTGAGTGCTGGAATTCTCGCGAGAATGCTGTGGGTGAATTTCTCGTAGTTGTTAGTATTCAGTTGAAGATCGGGCTGAATCAGCCCCTACTGTCCTATAGAACATATCCGAGTCTAGAATAAAATGGTTGCTAGCTGTAAGCTGCCCAGAAATTATAGAAAAACACTGTTACTACCCAAGGAGTACCCGAAACTCCACCAGCTCTCCAACATCAAGATGACCTGCATGTGCCAAAGCTACAGGACAATTCATGCGGCTCTCACTGCAGGCCAGCCTGTGTCAGCCTGTGTGAAGGGTTAGCAAAGGAGGCTTCTGACTTTTTTTAAAAAGACTTTGTTTACTTATTTCAGAAAGACGCAGAGACAGAGAGCGCAAGCATGGTGGGGGAGGGGCAGAAGGAGAAGCAGACTCCCCGCTGAGCAAGGAGCCCGATGTGGGGCTCCATCCCAGGGTCCTGGGATCATGACCTGAACTGAAGGCAGACACTTAACTAACTGAGCCACCCAGGTGCCCCAAGGACTTCTGACTTCAAAGAATTCCCAGTTTAGTGGGGGCTGACCGATTATGAACAATCAACCATCATATAATGTCTTCTTAAGTGTTATGAGAAGCTGGGTGCAGTGCTATAGGAACTCATGTGATCTAGGGACCCGTTCTGTTTAGGTGCCTGTGCACATGTGTGCAGGTGTGTGTGTGTGTGTGTGTGTGTACGTACGTGTTTGTGTGTGAGATCAGAGAAGGCCCCGGGGACACATTTGTCCTCTGTGTTAAAGAATGACTTGAGGGGCGCCTGAGTGGCTCAGTGGGTTGGGACCTCTGCCTTCGGCTCGGGTCATGATCCCAGGTCCTGGGATCGAGCCCCGCATCGGGCTCTCTGCTCCGCAAGGAGCCTGCTTCCTCCTCTCTCTCTGCCTGCCTCTCTGCCTATTTGTGATCTCTGTCTGTCAAATAAACAAATAAAATCTTTAAAAAAAAATAAAAAAATAAAAAAAAAAAAAAAAAAAAAAAAAAAAAAGAATGACTTGAATTTCAGAAGGCCAGAGTAGGGGCAATTCCAGAGAAGACTGCGTGGGTAGGGGGAACCGCTGGAATAAAATAGATTGATCCAAGCCAAAAAATAGTTTTTATAAGGAAGACAGGATTGATTAAAAAACAAAAAATGGATTGTCCTCCTCCATTCGCTTCCCCCTTTTCTACCTTTCTCTTCCTGTTTTCCCTTCCTTTCTCAAAACACAACTCACTCTGCAGTCATTAGATGGGGCAAAGCAAGGAGGTGGCCATGGCAGCCCAGAAGAGCACCAGGGCCCGGGCCCCTGCGAGGGCATCCACCTGTGGGAGCCGTCAGGAGGCCTGGTGTGGGGTGATGGAATATCCACAGAGGGCCGGCCAGACATGGTGAGTCCGAGCTCAGCAGGAAGGTGTTCCCCTCGAGGGGCACCTGACATAAGGTGAGGAGGGTGTCTCTACAGTGGCAGAGCAAGCGAGGTGAGAGAGACAAAAGGCAGACAACAAACTCAAGAATGTACAAGCTGATAAAGTTCGTGTATTCGTTCAACAAAAAGTTCATGGAGCACATACCAAGTTCCCCGTTCTGGAATTGTGGAGGCACAGATGAGAAAGGTGAGCACAATTTCCATTCTCACAGAGCTTAGAGTCTTTGGGGAGATGCTCTCCCCAAGACTGAGAGAAAAAGAAGCTAATACTGTTTGCAAAAATGTAGGCCTCGTATCCTATACGGACCACAAATAAAACCAATGAACACCATACTCAAATTCCTACTGCCAATGTGAGTGCATAGAGCAGCGCATCACGCCTAAAGGATGACACAGAGTCACATGTAGAATATTTGTCTAGATTTGCCAACGCCTAACTGATTCTTTGCTCCTTAATGGTTCTTCCGTTCCACTATTCCAGTTCACTTTTCTTTTCCTGCTGGAGGCTAGGCTTTCATTTTTCTTTCCGCAGGCATCTACAGCATCTATGGCTTTGCTGGTCCTCTCCAGTCACTTTTGAGCTCACAAAAAGCAACCAGAAGTCTGGTTGGAGAGTTCTTCTCCTTTGGCATTTTAAAGGGTATCTCTTTGTCTCTGGGCAACCGTAATTCTCCTAAGAAGCCTACGTCCAAAGGGACAGCCAGCACATTGACAGCAATCTTTCTTTTACCTCCAGCCCCTTTTAGGAAAGTCTATTTGTATTTGATGCACTGCAGTTTACATTATAACAAGATAGGGCTTTATTTTTATTTAATCTGAGATATAAAGTTCAATCTAAGAACCTTAATTCCTTATATTTTTGAACTGGATTCTTCTCCATTCTCCCTATGTTCTGCTTGAAGTTATGCTGTTTCTACTCATGCTTCTCTTCATCTCTCCAAATTTTCTTATGATATTTTCTATCACTTTTTCTCTTTGTGTAATTTCTGGGTGGTTATCTCAACTCCATCTTTTTTTCCATTAATTCTCTTTTCCCCTATATCAACTTGCCCATTTATTTCTTTTAAAAATATCTTTACTGAGATCTAATTCACATACCATAAAATTCACCATTTTAAATTGCACAATTGAAGGCTTTCAGCCTATTTGCAAGCTTGCACAACTATCACACAATCTACTTCCAGACATTTTCATCACCTCAAAAATGAAATCCTGGGGGTTCCTGGGTGTCCCATTCAGTTAAGCATCTGCCTTTGGCTAAGGTCATTATCCCAGGGTCTTGGGATTGAGTCTCTCATCCAGGCTCCCTTCTCAGTGAGGAGTCTGCTTCTCCCTCTGCCTCTGCCCCTCCCCCTGCTTGTTTTCTCTCTCTCATTCACTCTCATTCTTTCAAATACATAAATAAAATATAAAAAAAAAAACCCACGAAACCCTGTATCCATTAGCAGTCAGTTACTCCCCATTTACTCCTCCCTCTATCCTCTGGAAACCACTAATTTACTTTCTGCCTCTGTAAATCTGCCTATTTTTGTCATTTCGTATACATGGAATCGTATAACATACAGCTTCTTGTCTCTGGCTTCTTTCACTTCGCGTGTTTTCAAGGCTCATCCATGTTGTAGCATGTGTTAATACTTCATTTTGGGGGGGCACTGAATGATAATCCATTGTATGGGTAAATAACATCTAGTGCATCAGTTTATTCTCCAATGTACATTTGGGTTGTTTCCACATTTTGGCTGCTATGAATAATGATGCTATGACTCTTTGTGTACATGTTTTTGTGTGGACATGTTTCCATTTTCTTGAGTATATATCCAGGAGTGAAATTGCTGGGTCATACATTAACTCTATATTAAACCTGGTGAGGAACTGCTAGTGGTTTTCCACAGAGACTGTACCATTTTATATTTCCATCAGCAATTTATAGGGATTCCAATTTCTCTGCATCATTGCCAATACTTGACATTGTATATCTTTTTTACTATAGGTATCCTAGGAGGTTCTATGTCACTGTGGTTTTGATTTGCATTTCCCTAATAACTAATGATGTTGAGCGTCTTAGGTGTTTTTTTATTGACTATTTGCATATCTTTTTTGTAGAAATGTCTACTCAAATCCTTTGTTCACATTTAAAGTGGCTTATTTGGGGAGGGGAGTCGGCAGAGGGTGGTGGGGTCATGGACATTGTGGGGGGGGTGTGCTGTGGTGAGTGCTGTGAGGTATGTGAACCTGGCGATTCGCAGACCTGTACCCCTGGGGCTAAAAATAAATTATTTGTTTATTAAAAAAAATAATAAAATAAAGTGACTTACTTGCCTTTTGACTGTTGAGTTATAAGAATTCTTTATATATTCTGGATATTAGTCTCTTTTTTGATATACAATAGATACTCTACCATTTTAGGGTTGTCTTCAGCTTCTTGGTGGTATATTTTGAAGGACAAAAGTTTTAAATTTTGATGTAGTCAAATTAATTAATCTATTTTTTCTTTGATAGCTTATGCCTTAAATGTTGCCTAAACCAAGATGATGAAGATTTACACCTATGTTTTCTTCTCAGAGTTTATGGTTTTATTTCTTAGATTCAGTTGGGTTAATTTTTCTACCTGGTATGAGGTAAGATTCCCAATTCATTCTTTTTCATGTGGATATCAAATTGTTGAAAAGACTTTCCCACTTGAAATGTATTAGTACCTTTGTCAAAATCAGTTGACTGAAATAAGGTAAGGGTTTATTTCTGGACTCATAGCTATCCAAAGAACTATTTACTTGATTACTATAGGTTTGTAGTAAATTTTAAAATTGGAAATTATTTCAACTAACAACATTAGCAACACTAGTGGGATTTTCTTGACTTCTCTCCTTCCTGGAAAAGCAAAGCAAAAAGCACAGACTTCCCTCCTGGAAGAGTCCTCCCAAAAAAACTTCCTTCCTGGAATATAATAAAAACAACAGGCATCAAGTTGGCTGTCTACTTATATTGTCTCATTGATTATTATTTTTATTATTTCCATTTTACAGATGAGGAAGTGGAATACACTAGATATATTCCAACTGCCCCTACAGACTCAAAGTCTGTGTTCAGGGGACTTGCTTCCATGGGGTCTTCGCTCTGTGGCTTCTGATTGTGTTTGGCAGGGGAGTCCCTAGAGGAGGTGAGGGGGGGGGTACATGAGGTCAAGGCTTCCCCTCAGTGAGGGTGCTTCTGGCTGGCCTACACCCTTTCTGAAGGTCACAGCTCTTCTCAAAACAGCTTGCTCTCTACAACTCCCTCCTTCTGGGTTCTAGAGACCTTACCACCCCCAACCCCTCCATGCAGTTGGGGTGGTAATAACTTCTGGGAATTGAGGCTTTCCCCCAAGTGGGCTGATGGGTCTTAGCACTTTAGCTGAATGAAGCCCTTCTCAGTGTCGCCATTCAGGAGGCTCAGGGAGATGCACTCTGAGGAAGGCCTCAGGGAAGATCCACCTGATGGGCCAATTTCTAGAAGCACTTACTCCAAGGTCCTTTGCCAAGACATGTAATATTAATGGTAGTAGTAGGTGGAGCAACTCCTAGGAAGGAAGCTTGGGAAAATGTAATGGAACTTTCAGATGCAAAGTGCACGGCCATGGAACTCTAGCTAAAGACTCTGCCTTGAAAGGTTCATTTGAACTCTGCCAAGTTTGGAAAACCACTTACTCTTTCACAGCAAACTGAGAAAGAGGGAAAGTCATAAGTCAAATGTCAAGGTAACTTGCAGCAGATGAGCCCATTAGCAACGCTTCGAGACATGCAGGTTTTGAGAACCTTATGGGAGGCTTTGAAATGATCTGGGCAGGATTCAAGTGCCTGCTTGGAGAATACTTTGTGGAGAAAGGGGGGGCAACACCTATACAGAATGTGCAAATTACTGCTATCACTGCACCTTCCTACTCGGCACATTCTAGTATGCCCTCTACATAATAGCAGGTTACTCTATCTTAGAGCCTTTAAAAAATAACCCTTTGTTTAGGAAAAAATTCTCAGACCTCTGAAAAGTTACAAATATTTCAGTGGACTCCAATATACCTTTGACATATAATTTACATTTTGTTCACATTTTGCCACTTTGGTTTATCACTTTTTTCTCTCTTTCCATTTATAAGGTTGAGCAATATTAAATACATGCATTATTCATTCCTTTCTTATTTTTGCTGAACATGTGAGATTAAATTGCAGAGACCAAGACCCTAGATCCCTAAATACTTCACATGTATCTCTTAAGAAAAAGGACATTATCTTTTATAACCACAGTTCAAGAATAATTTGAGAAATTAACATTACTAAGACTGCTGATGCCCCCAATACCATTTTTTATAGCAACATTTAATCCCTCACAATGTAGGATCCAATCCAGCATCACACCTGGCACTTAGACAGCAAGTTCAGAGCTTTTTTGTTGGTAACTTGAGTTATTGGGATTTAGTGTGGATCCAGGCCTCTGCTCGTTGGCTTCTGATTGGCAGGGCAACAGTTATTTCCCACCAGAGAAAAGTTTCCAATGTGCCTGAGATGAGAAACACCCTCTGCTCCAGACTCAGAAATTTAAGTTCTTTAGATGATTCTCCAGAGAGAGGCCATGTCAGAGACACTAGGAAGGAAGCTTCTTGCTCTGGGTCCCCACTCAGTGGCACCATAGTTTGTGATTCACCAATGTCCAACTTAACTTCTCAGCATTTCCCTTCACCCAGGAGGGAGCATTTCTCAGTAGTTTCAGATGTTCTTCCCAGGGTTGTACATTTTCCCAGGGTTTTTAGTCCTGGATTCTGTGTTCCTCTGGCTTTAAAATCAGAGATGTATAAGGCCAACCCAAACCCACCTCTACCTAGCTAGGCAATAGTATATCGTCAGTTCCTAGCTATATAATGATGTCTGCATTGCTAGTTTTAAGGATTCAAGATTGTCCACAAAATCGTGGAACATACAGGCTGTCAGTAAAAAAAAAAAAAAAGAAAAAGAAATTTTTTGTTAGTAATGTCCGCTTTGCTAGTTCTTAAGTCTTCAAAGTTGTCCACAAAATCCTGGAACACACAGACTCTCAGTTAAAAAAGAAAAAGATTTTTTCTTAAAAATAAAAATATTTTTGTTTTTTCTTAAGATGAAATTTCCTTTTTTCTTAATAAATAAATGCAAAGTGAAAATCTCAACTCATCTGACCTCATTATATATGTATGTATTTACGTGTATACATATATATATAAGATATATTTAAACATTTATATATATAAAGATAGACATTATATATAGTATAATATATATTATACATACACACATGCATGATGATTGATTGGATCAATCTATCATCTACTTATATGTATGACTTCTATGTTACAGAGACAAAGAAGAGTCAACAGCAGACTCTGGTGGTTGGATAATCCAAAACCAATCCCAATCCTTTTTTTTCCAATACCAGTTTCCAATGTAGAGGTGGTAGAATCTGAATATTTTTTAACGCTAGAAGTCCACATGACATAATTCTGGTCAACAGGATGTAAGTAGGAGCCTCTTGGGAGGCTATTGGGAAGGAATGTGATTTTAACTGAAAGAATAGGTGCTGTTTGCACTGCTCCTTCCTTCTTTTGCCTTGTCTTGAGTGCAGATGGGATGTCTGCACGTGTGGCAAACATCTTGTGTCCATGAGGGGAATCTTTTGCAACCTAAGAAGAAAAGGCCATCACACAGAAAGACAGAATCTAGGTCCACAATTCATTGAGTTGAACTGATTATTACAACCACCTATCTCTCATTTTCTTGTTATATAAGAAAAAATTAATTGTATCTAATAAATCCCCTGCAAGTTGAAGTTTCTATTATGTATTCTGAAAACACTCCTAATTGATAGGAGCATATTCTGAGAGAACTTTCCAAAGGAGATAAAGTCTGGAACTACTAAAATTTTTAGTTCCAGTTATATCTGGAGGTGAAGAAAAGATAACTAGTTTAACAGATGAAGATATTAAATTTATTGTCAATTTTATCAGTACTTGCCAACACATACTATCTCATTTAATCCTCAATTCAACCCTGGGAGACTTTGCCTGACGAGAAGTTCATTGGACTAGGACAGTCACATTATACTCACTCTAGTGCATTCATTGTCCAGGAAAGTCTCACATGAAAACAGAGAAGAGGCCAAGTCCCACAGTATTTGGCTTGTTTTGAACATAACAGAGAAGTCGGGGAAGTGGAAGGATAGGCAGGAAATCTCATCATCGTGGAGCCTCCAAAGGTACCATGATGTGGCCATGAGGACATTGGTGACCTCAGAGACAAGTTGCAGAGGCTACAGGCATATCCAGATGCCCAGAGTTGAGTGCACGTGCTGAGCGAGGGTTTTGATTCCCTAGCCTGAGCTTCCTTCCTTACTTACTTTAACAAAAGCTGTATTTGATGCTCTTCAGACACAGTTTGGTTTTCACATTCTGTGAGTCCATGCTCCCCCTGGACACAGAGAGTGAAGATCTCTGCTTCTAGATGCCTAGGGATGAGGAAGGACAGACCATGAGAAAGGGAAGGAGAAATGAAAAGAAGCACACAGGTAGGAAGGGGTATCGGAATAGAAGAAAGAGTATGGCACCTTTTGTTTTGTACAGCAAAAGGAGACATAATGGAACGTGACAGCAGAGCTCCTGATAAGGCAAGAAGGTGGACACTGATGTATTATCATTTCCCAATCAGAAAAACCAGGGCACTCATGTTTCTACTCTGTGCTCAGCAGATACTGCATGCTGTTTAGGGCATCTTTTGGCTTCTGTATTCTTATTTGTGTTGGCTTTTACTAGTTTTCCAGCTAGATGTCAATCCTACATTCCTTAGCTCCTGCTCAGCCTCCAGGATGGAGCTTTGTATGTCAGCATGTTTACAGATTTCATTTGAGGACAGTAGATTTTGGTTGAAGTCTTTGCCTGCTGCTTAAACTATTGTCACCTTGCCCTTGCTAAGGCACATGACAACTGCACAAGAAGCAAATGTCAATAGTTGACATACCCATGACATCCAAATATACACCTCCTGCTCACTTTGCCCATGTCTGCCCCCATATTTAGCTGTCTCTCTGTCCTCATATCCTATTTCTATGGCTCAACTACCTCACACACAGCAAATCAAGGACAAAACTTATGGTCTCCACACCCTACCCCACAAACCTTCTTCCATTCCCTCAGATGGCACTTCCTCTGAACACATGCCTTGCCCTTACATCTTATATCCCATCCATTGCCAATACCCATTAACACCACCTAAATATTACTCCTTCCATCTCCATCCCAAGCCTTTGCCCACCTATTGGCTTTCCTAACCAGACCACTCTAATACTTACTTCTCATTGATACTTGCTCCCCACCATTTTTTTTTTCTGTATTTGGAAGCCGAAGGTAGTTTTCCAAACAAAAAAATAAAGATTGAATCATATCTCCTTTGCTTAAAACCATTCTATGACCTGTTATTACCTTCCAAATAATGACTGAAATTGTGGCTATCACCTTAAGGATCTTTCTGGCCCTGGATCATTGCTTCAGCCTCACTCCTTTCTGAGCTCTGCTTTTCAAGAAACAGCTGCCATGTTCACATGAAATTCCCCAAACACTCCCTGTATACTCTTTCCTCAAGGTCTCCCCATCTGTCTAGAGTACTGTCCTTCACCTTCGTGAGTTCCTACTTGAACTTCACATTTCAGTTCAAAGTTACTTTCTTAGGGATACTTTCCCTGTCCTCACACAGCCCAGGTGGACACTCTTGTTACATTCTCCCATATAAGAACAGTGCTTTTCCTTTACAGCACTTATCACAGTTGTAATTGAGTATTTGTGTACTTTTAATTAGTGTCCTCTTCACTGAAAACTTGATGAGCACAGATGCTGGGTCTTTTTTTGCTCCCAACTGAATACTAGTCATATCTAAAGCACTGTGTGGCAAAGAGTAGGTGCTCAATAAACACCTTTTGAAAACTGAAGATATGACTAGGTGAATGGACTAATGATCAATTGTCAAAACCTTCTCTTTTTTTCTGTTGAATGAAAGTTCTGCCGCATTTTACATTCCCATCAACACCTGTAATGTATGAGGGTTCCAATTTCTCTACCTCCTGCCAACACTTGTTACTTTATCTTCATCCTAGTAGATGTGAAGTGGCATTTCACTGTGACTTTAATTTGCATTTCCTTGACGACTAATGATAAGCATCTTCTCATGGGCTTATTGGTCATTTGTATACTTTCTTTGCAGGAATGTCCATTCAAATCCTTTGCTTATTTTTTAATTGGCTTGTTTATCATTTTATTGATACACTCTTATTAGATACATAATATGCAAATATTTTACAGAAGTCTTTATCTTTGTTTTCTGCTGAAATTCCCCTAAAATGACAGTAAAGAAATAAAATTAGATTCACTTTAGATAGAGAGAAAGCATCAAAAAAAGTAGACAAGAGATTTCTAAAAGTCTTTGGGAGCAAACAATATTTGGAGGCATGGTCTCTGACTTTGCACATGGAGGCAGTCATAGCTGAATTGCTGAGAAGGAATGAGCCCACTCTGCAAAATTCTGAAAAAGTCCCTAAAACACCATACTACAGAAGTCGGAGGGCAAGCAGGAGTAAAGTCGGAAGGCTAGCAGGACTAGCTTTGTCTATACACAGAATGGATGGACCCTACGTCTCACCCACTGTCACCCACAGGAGATGAGAGATTTCCTTTCATGAGATTTCCTCTCAGATACTTCAGATTCAATGACATGAGCACATAGGAGGTGCCTGAGAGGTATGGGGTTCACAGTGGCAGGTAGAATGAAAGTCTGCATTCTGAACAGGTCCCTTTGTTGTTGCCTTATCTTGTCTCCAAATGTGGGCATGTGGGCACCTCTACTCCAGACAAAAGACTGAAAGATTCTTCTCTAGAGAATCTGCAGACCTTGAAGAAAAGCCTCAGGATCCTGGCACTGGGGACAAGGCTGGGCCTGAACATACCCTGACAGTCTTTGGACACTGACCAATCTACAAGCCCTGCCTATCCTCAAAGTAGATAATGGCATGCCTGGACCCTGTCTCCCACCACATGAATGTACCTACTAAATTAATCCTCTTAGAAAAGAGAGGAAAGCATGTTTTAGCCAAAAAGCAAAACAATACAAAGCAAAACAAAAAATACACAGAATACCATGGAAAAGGAGCAACAGAAAATGCACGCAGCCTGGAAAATTTTAAATGTAACAAAAATTATAAAAAATTAAGTAGCAAAACTAGAAGATAAAGTATAGCAACTCTCCCAGAGAATAGAACAAAAAGTCAAAAATATGAAAGAGCAGAGAAGATAAGAAAATTACATAAATGATCCAGAATTCCAGAAAGAGAAATAAGAGAAAGAGAAAAAAGGGAATTATTAAAGAAATATTACAAGAAAAAATTTCCAGAACTTGAAAGGGCACAGTAATCATCCAGTTCAGGAAATGGAAAAAAGATCCACACCAGGTACATCAGGAATAAAGAAAAATTCTGAAAGTTTCCAAGGAGGAGAAGAAATAGACCCTACACAAAACATTAGCCTGCATAATGACACTGGTCTTGCCAATAGCATAATCAAAGCAATGAATTTAAAAGTATGAGAAGGAATCATTTTGAATCAAAAAATCTTTTTTCCAAGCAATTAATCATATTTGAAAGCAAAAATTTTTGGTTGAGGGGTGCCTGAGTGGTTCAGTCATCAATCGTCTGCCTTTGGCTCAGGTCATGATCCCAGGGTCCTGGGACTGAGCCCTGGGTCAGGCTCCCTGCTCCATGGGGAGCCTGCTTTGCCCTTTCCCACTCCCCCTGCTTGTGTTCCCTCTTTCAAATAAATAAAGACTTAAAAAAAAATTTTTTTAGATGGGTATAACCTCAAGAAATCTGCATCTCTGAATAAGTCAATGAGGAAAGGACAATTATCACATGATCTCACTGATAGGTGGAATTTAAGAAACAAAACAGAGGATCATAGGGGAAGAGAGGAAAAAAAAATAGAACAAGACAAAACCGGAGAGGGAGACAAACTTGTAAGAGACAGACTCTTAATCAGAGGAAACAAAGTGAGGGTTGCTGGAGGGAAGGAGAGTAGGAAGAGGGGGTAATTGGGTGATGGACATTAAGGAGGACACTTGATGGAATGAGCACTGATGAACCACTGACCTCTACCTCTGAAACCAATAATACATCATATGTTAATGAATTGAATTGAATTTTTTTTTAAAAGAAAGAAAGAAAAAAAGAAATTTTCTTCTTAAACACCCAGTATTAGAAAGTTACTGGAGGATACGCTTAATCAAAGAAGGGAGAAAACAGAGAGGAAAGAAGAAAATTTTAGATTCATTGAACCAGGGAAACAACACAGAAAGATCATGAAGGAAAACATGGGATATAATCTACACCCAGTTCAGAATAAAGGGGAAGGACAGAGAGCTGTGTAAGAGAGGTCTTTAGGAAATCAAAAGAACTAATAAAGCAGCTGATATACTTGGTCATTTATAAAATGTTATCTGTACATACTTGATAGATCCATTGGAGGATATGGGGGAAAACTGACATGGATACACAGAAAATGAAGTAAATGGAAAAAAAAATTGAGGCTATGGTTAACTGCAGGAAAAAAACAAAACCTTGTACAAGAGATGAAAAGATCAAAGGGCCATCCTGCTTTAGCAGTAACCAGTATTTAAATACTTGTAATAATATAAACACTGGCAACTGTTTTAATTACTGAAATAGCATATTAGGAGAATGGGTAAAATGAAAAGGGAAGGTGATAATCTGTAAGAGTGCTAAATCCTTATCTATCCTAATAAGAAGTCAATAAATCATTTTGAACTTTGTTAAATCAAGAAATTGCAGCATAGCATGTTATTTAAAAATGGAGGGGGTGAGTACTGGGACAAACAACTGAACTAAGTGGTTGTTGCATCAGGGGAGTGGACCTACAGATTGGTAATGAGGAAGGAAGAAGCCATTGCTTTTTATTGCCATACTAGCAGTATTATTTCACTTAAAAAAAAAAATGAAAATCAATTACAAAACCATAAATAGGCTCCTTTTGAAGGGTTCTATGAAACCAAGAATTTGAAGTTTCCACTCCACGTACCTTGGGAAAAAGTGGCAGCACACATTCTCAAAGTCCCAGGGGATTTTATCAACCTGGAGTTCAGTGAATTCCCAAATCACCCTCTCCCCCAATGCACACTTCCTGCACTTGTGAAAACCTTTATGCTTTAGAGGAAAAGGGGGAAAACAAGTGTGCAGAATTCCAAAGAACTTAACTGGAAGAATCACAGCCCAAAGCACATATTTATTTGTATCACAGACAAACTCTCAGATTTGGTTGAAAAACTTAAAATCATTAGTGTCTGCATTAGTGTCAAATGTGTTATCTGCAACGTTTTCCAGAGGAGCAGCACATGTTTTAGAAATAAGTGGGAGACCAAAAGGAAGGAGCCAGAAAGCCAGGAAGTGTGACTCAGACATTTGCTTTTAACTTTAATTAGTAAACCCTGCCAATTTACTTCTCAGAAGGGAAAGCTCATCTCATACCCTCTCTCTTCTAAAGCAATTTCAAGTTAGTCTCACCCAAGAAGTGAGCCACTTCATTGCCATTACACATCTGATGAGGCCTGCTCACTTGGTACTAGTTAACATCCAAGCTGCACAACAGTCAGCAAGAATATATTGATCAGTGGCTGTCTTTCTTTATCCTCACACCCTTTCATAGGACTCCCTAATGCTAGTGGATTTCTCAAAACTAATCCAAGTCCCAGAAGGTTTGTAAAAGAAATGATGGTGTGTATTGGCTCAGAAACAGAATTGCAAAGTGTTTTCCAGTTGGTAGACTTGCAGAGAAGATGCAAAGGGGGTGGCATACGCGAAGTGCAGACCGAATTTGAGTCAATAAATATTTATTGAGCGCCGACTATCTGTTGCTCTGCTGGGATATAGAAATGACTAAGTCTAGGAACTGGACCTCAGTTACCCCAATATTGGAACACAGCTCTTGTTCCAGGCCCTTCCTTTCTGTCCCACAGGACTGGGGGTGCCCCCCACTGTCCCTTGGACAGGGGGAAAAAAGAAGGGACTCCAACTTGGGGTTTCTCCTGCCAGTCTGAGGGAAATGGGATACAGTCCAGTCCACCAGGAGTCAACACAACGTGTGTGTCTTGGGGGCAAGGGAGGTTACCCTTTTGAAAATACTGCTTTGTTAGTTTTTCTATAATTTCCTAAATGGAAAGTGAACTCTGGTGGTGTTTTAACAATGCCTTTAGGAGGAATTCCAATCTAAATCTCCCAAATCATGCAAACTCAGAGGATTTATTAACTAACTCTCCTTGTTAGGGGGACTAGGCCTCCAGAGTGTCCCAAAAGTTCGCTCCCTCACTTGCCATTTTCACTGCTCAAACCTCCTAAGCTTCTACATCTTCCTCTGTTTAAGCCCTTCCTCTCCCTTTTTCCCAGGACATGCCACCCCTCTCCAACAAATAAAAAAAATCCTATGGTGGCTCCCAGCTATCCTTGAGCATACTTCATTTGGCTTTCAATGATGGGTGTATTTTTTTGTCCAGGCTTTTTCTGGGTCTTAGGGAGGAAGTGGGGTAACTATGGATAGTTGTAGCCTGGTCATAGCTATTCAGACACTTTATCGCCTGTGGACCCTTATATATCCAACAGTTGCCACAGCAAGGTTTTTCTCCCATCTCAAAGGCAAAAAGCATTTAAAATAGGGGGGAGGTGGGAGATTTTCCAAGTAGGCTTTCCATCTTCTTGGAAGGCATTGAAGTATGAGTTTCTAGAATGTTAAAATATAAACACCCTGAATCTGGTCATCTGAACTATTACAGTATATCATTCATGGTCCAGTCAATAATATGAGAATTAGGTAGGTAGTTCAAAAAGAGAACGTAGTACAGAAAGTTCACACAGCAAAGGAAATCATCAATAAAATGAAAAGGAAAACTACTGATAGGAGAGAATATTTACAAATCATATATCTGGTAAGGAGTTTATCACCAAAATATATAAAGAACTTGTACAACTCATACAATAGCAAAAAAAAGGATCCAATAAAAAAAATGGGCAGAGGATATGAATAGACATTTTTCCTAAGAAGACATTCAGATGGCCAACAGGTACATGAAAAGGTACTCAGCATCACTAATCACCAAGGAAATGCAGAGCAAAACAACAATGAAATATTATCCCATACCAGTTGAAATAGCTATTATCAAAAAGACAGGGAATAATAAGTGTTGGTGAGGATGTGAAGAAAAGGGAACCCTTGTAATACTGTTGGTAGGAATATAAATTGGTACAGCTATGATGGAAAACAGTATGGCAGTTTCTCAAAAAGTTAAAAATATTATATGATCCAGTAATTCTACTTGTTGGTATTTATCCAAAGAAAATGGAAACTAATTTGATAAGGTATCTGTACCTGCATGTTCACGGTAGCAGAATTTATAATAGCGAAGATATGGAAACAAACTAAGTATACATCAATGGATGAATGGATAAAGAAGGTAGAAATGGAATAATATTCAGTTATAATATAGGATGAAATTTTGCCATTGAAGGCAACATGGGTGAGGATTATGCTAAGTGAAATAAGTCAGAGAAAAACAAATACCATACGACCTGACTAATAAGTGGAATCTAAAACAAACAAACAAACAAACAAAAACCAAGGTAATAGATCCAGAGAACAGATTGGTGGTTGCCAGAGATGGGGAGTTTGTTGAGGGGGGATAAGTGAAATGAGATAAGAGGGTCAAAATGTAAAAATTTCAGCTGTAAAATACGTAAGTCATAAGGATGTAATATACAGCATGGTGATTATAGTTAAGAATATTGTATTGCGGGGCGCCTGAGTGGCTCAGTGGGTTAAAGCCTCTGCCTTCAGCGTGGGTCATGATCTCAAGGACCTGGAATCGAGCCCCATATCGGGCTCTCTGCTCAGCGGGGAGCCTGCTTACTCCCTCTCTCTCTCTGCCTGCCTCTCTGCCTACTTGTTACCTCTGTCTATAAATAAACAAATAAAAAAATATTAAAAAAAAGAATATTGTATTGCACATTTGAAAGTTGCTAAGAGAGTAGATCTTTTCTTTGTAACTAAGTGTGAAGACAAATGTTAACTGAAGTTTTTTGGTTTTTTTTTTTTTTTTGGTGTGTGTTTTGTTTGTTTGTTTTGTTGTTGTTTTAAGAAAATTGGTTACAGAAGCACTGGAAGGGCTGGAAGAACAATGGGGAAAAATCAGAGTATACCCTGAGATCAGAAACTACTTGTGCCTTTGGGCTAGAACCCATGAGTTTGCACATGTTGCTGTGCTGGCAAGATGCTGAGTATTCCTAGACCAGGGCTTGCTTAAACTAAAGAAAAAGGCTGTTGGGGCTTCACTGCTGAATGTGGAATCATCCTTTCCAATTGCAATCATGTCATCTGTACAGAAACCAAAGCAGATAGCTTCTCTCTTCTTCCTTCTATCTGATCTCCAGCTGATATCTCTGTTGGCCAAGTATAACATGGTGTCTGCAGCAGGAAGCCTGGGAATATAGTTTGAGATCTTCCAGTCCTGAACTTTCAGAACTGCATATGGAAGGGTAGAAGTGAAAGACAACAAGAAATTATCTGAACATAGAAACAATTATCCTACATTTTGCTTTGTGCTGTTCAGTACAGATTCTCTGATGTTCAAGAGGTTTGAGGGTAAGGCATTGGGACCAGTGCTGGAAAAGCTGCTCCCCTTGCTGCCATTGACCATGGTGTGACATCACCATTCTGCCAGGCAGCTGAAATCTTGAGAACCAAATCCTGGAGGGAGTCAGCTTTTCTCCTGAAAGATGCAGTTTTGTAGATATTTACTGAGTCCAGTTCAGTACAGCTGCATGAAAAAGAATAGGAAAACCTATTCTTTCTCTTTAGAAACATTCTTTAGAAGAACAGTATGATCTTATGTACAAAATTGGCTCTTCGTATGCCAAAAAGAAAATATGTTTTGCCAGACAAGATGCTTGGCTTTGTTACCCCAAACTAGCTTCCAGTTTTGGGGAGAATGTGTTTCAAAAGTATGTCTCTTTTCTTAGAGTCAGATGAAGTACAGAAACACAGAAACACTACCTAAAATTTTTTATATAAAAGTACAAATTTGGTCCATTTTTTATAATCTTACTTAAATTTAATTTGGAAAATATTAAAAAGCATACAGGGAAAAACAAATTACCATAAACAATTTTTGGTGTATATGTCCTTTCATCTTTTTCTGACATATAGAAAAAACATCTATAGGTCTCTTTTTACAAATATTTTACAAATTAAAGTGAACTGTCTGAATTATTTTGTAAATCTTTGTCTGCTTAACAAAATGTCATTAAATCAACTTCTATGATAGTTTTTCAATGGCTCATATAGTCTATCTACAAACCATAATTTACTTAACCTATTTATAGGCCAAATATTTAAATTATTTCCTGTTTTTTTACCAATGCTATGATGAATATGAAAAATTTTTTTTTTTTTTGCAAAACATTGAATATTTTTATAGGATAGATTCCCAGAGATAGAAATTTTGAGTCAAAGGGTAGGAATGATTTTAAGGCATTTGACACACGGTGTCAGGAATCTTCCAGATACATTGACCAAGTTCCACTCCCGTAGGCAGTGCACAAAAGTGGTTGCTTCCCCAAGCACTCACCCATGTGAGGTTCTATCACTTAAGAAAAAAACAAAACAAAACAAACAGCAAATAACAATAGAATATGCACAAAGGCCATGGAAGACACGGTGTTCACTTGTCCAGACAATCTGAAAAGTTAAATGCCATATTTCACTGATTAAAAGATGTATCCTTTTTTATGTTCATATTTTAACATCTCTGAAGTCAGAAGGGTTGAGCACATGGCCTTGTCTATGCTGGTGGTTCTTATGTAATTACTCATAGCTTTGCCATTCTTTCCTAAGGGTTCCAGTTTACCCAGTAAATAATATGATCATCCTAGTTATCTGCTAACCATGCAGTGTGGCTGGTTCTGACTTTGGACTATGAGAACCCTTTGGAAGGAATCCTAATCCTGTCCTACAGGACAAGGGATGGCTAACCTGGGGCTAAGATGCAAAGAGGATTAAGAGCCTCTTAAAGAGGCTAAGATTCGGGGAGGTTGAGGTGAGGAGAAGGGTCAGGTCCAGCGGAAGACCTAAGCAAAGGCCTAGAATAAGGCATGTAGTGGGAGTGACTAAGTTAGAGTAGAACAGTATTTTTGGCCATGGGTTGACCTTTATACACCAATAACATATATAGGTTTGCATTTGGATTTTATGACTCTTTTGACTTAACTAGCATCTAAGGTTATTCTTATATATAGCACACAGTGAAGAAGACACTGCAATGAACTGATAAGTATAGATGGCTCACAAACTGGCAGCAACCTCCTTCCAGCCAGTATATTGTACACCACCCCTGAAGAAAGAACCAAATAATACTCCTGCCCATCTGCCAGAGCATCTCTCAGTTCTGAATGGCCACAGACTCATGTCCAGCAGCTCTGGAAGAAATTTTAAATTCTTGAGACAATCTCATTAAAGAAGCATGATGGAGATGTTGTTTAGCAATTCCGGAGGTATTCTATCTCTTTGATTTTTCTAGGATTTCTCTCATAGAGTACAGTAGTGTATCCAACAGAGTGGAATGCTCATCTCCCTTCAACTCCTCATGAATCTGGCACTATTCCCAGTTCCACCATAGACTTAGTAAATAGTTGGATTAAGTCACTTGAACTTTTTTCTGTTAGTAAAACAGGTGAAACACAAATTATATCCACATCACTGGCAAGTAAATGAAAGATATTACTCAGAAACACAAAAAATAAATCATTTCTTACATTTGAATCCCAACTACGTCTCTATCATAGTGTAGAAGGAACAAGAGCTAGCTCTTCCTTGCTCCTGCTCATGGTACCACTGCACACAGGTCTGTGCACAGATGGAGGATCTGGAAGGGAAGTCTGGCTCTTTCACTGACCAGGTGCCTGGTCTTGAGCAGGCCTTGAAGCTTCTTCAAAGCTGTTTCATTATCAATAAAATAGGAATAACAGTACTGAGGCAGACACTGCTCCTCCTCTACTTCCATTCCCTCTTCATTCTTGCCATTGAAACACCGGTCTTAATTGGAGAGGCAATGACCCAGATAAAGTGCTCCCCTGCCCAGGCTCCCTTCACCCAGTGGTGACCAATTAGCTAGTCCCTGCCAATGAGAGGTGGCCAGAAGCCTGCTGGGGTGGCTCCAAGGAGAGCTATAGCTTTCCTTATAAAAAGGACCAGACTCAGCTGGTACATGACTTTTACTCTCTGCCCTTCCCTTTCTTCTTGTCTGGGACAGAAATGCTGTTCTCCAAGAAGGGGAAGCCATCTTGTGACAGTGAGGATGAAAGGCACATGCTCAGGAATGGTGGTAGAGCAGGGTCTTGGGTTCCTAGTAATTAACTCTTCAAGCAGCTCTACCAGCCTTGGGCTGCTACTTGACTTGGACTTTGTGTCACGTGAGAGAAATAAAACTCTTGTTTGGCAAAACCACTCTACTTGGATGTCTCTGAGCTGTACAGATAGATACCTATGTCACGAAGTGGCTGTGAAGATAAAAATGACAAGGAGAGAAATTGTCCAGTTCACTATCAGGGTGACTATTTTCAGGGAGATGTTCTAGTTTACCTTTGAGAGACTGGCAGATAAATGGCACAGATTGCGCCGAACCCAAAAGGCAACTCATTTCCAGTTCAGAGTAAAATCTGAATTGGGAAACCCTGATCTCCTACTTGCTGCTCCTCTGAACCTCTAAATTCCTCTCCTTGCTTTCCCACAGGCTGCACTGGCCCTATTTAAATAACTTGAGGGTTCTGCAGAAATAACAAGACAACTAGAAGGAGAACCTGAAAAGAACATGAATGAGGCAGGAATTGGTTGCGTGGTCATCTGAGGTTAAAGTGTGGCCCATGAGGACACCTGATCAGAGATGCAATTGGTAAGGAGTACTGAAATACACCTAGAGAATGTGCTGTCCATTGACTGAGTCTTCTAGACACAGCATCCTGTGTGTGACTAGAAAAATGTAAATTAGACTTCCTTTGGAGGGAAAAAGATAGATGCCCTCAAATGGAAATAAGATAGCTTAACGGCAGTCTAACTCTGTCTAGGTTTGCATGTGAGCAAGACCGGCTGTACTCTGTTGTGCATCTCTGTCATTGACTCATAAGAAGTGGACACACCACGGACAAGCCTAATCAGCTGGCTATTGTTGAATTTAGCAGCTAATGTTGTTGAATTTTTGAAACAGAAAAATGTGTAACAGAAAGAATGGTTTATGATCCAAATAGTTAAAACATTTCAAATGCTGCCCAGTTTTCCTGGTCCAGAAAATTGCATAGAACAAATATGTGTACATACTGTCTCTGATTAACGATGGTTCAACTTACACTTTTTCAACTTTATGATGGCGTGAAAGTGATATGTATTCTGAAGAAACTGTACTCCAGATTTTGAACTTGGATCTTTCCACGGATTAGTGATATGCATGATCCTATCACACGATGCTGAACAGCAGCAGTGAGCACAGATCTGGAGTCACCCACGCTGTCAGGAGGGTCAACAACCAATATACTTACAGCCATTTAAAAAAAAATTTAAATTTAATTAATTAGCATATAATGTATTATTGGTTTCAGAGATACAGGTCAGTGTTCATCAGTCTTATAGAATATCCAATGCTCATTACATCATGTGACCTCCTTAATGTCCATCACCCAGTTACTCCATTCCTCTACCCCAACCCCTCCAGCAACCTTCAGTTTGTTTTCTATAATTAAGAGTCTCTTATGGTTTGTCTTCTTCTCTACTTTTGTCTTATTTTTTCCTCCCTTCTCCTATGATCCTCTGTTTTGTTTCCTAAATTCCACACATCAATGAGATCATATAATTGTCTTTCTCTGATTAACTTATTTCGATTAGCACAGTACCCTCTAGTTCCAACCATGTCACTGCAAATGGCAAGATTCCATTTTTTTGTTGAGTAATATTCCATTGTACATATATAAACTACATCTTCTTTATCCATTCATCTGCCAATGGATATCTGGGCTCTTTCCATAGTTTGCTTTTGTGGACATTTCTGCTATAAACACTGGGGTGCATGTGCCCCTTCGGATTACTACATTTGTATCTTTGGGGTAAATACCCAGTAGTAGTGCAATTCCTGGGTCATAAGGTAGCTCTTTTTTCAACTTTTTTGAGGAAACTCCATACTCTTTTCCAGAGTGGCTGCACCAGCTTCCATTCCTACCAACAGTGTAGGAGGGCTCCCCTTTCTTCACATATACTCACCAACATCTGTCATTTCCTGACTTGCTAATTTTAGCCATTCTGACTGGTGTGAGGTGGTATCACATTGTGGTTTTGAATTGCATTTTTCTATGCCCAGTGATGTTGAACATTTTTTCATGTTTCTGCTGGCCATTTGGATGTCTTTGCAGAACTGTCAGTTCCATTTCTTGATTGGATTATTTGTTCTTTGGGTATTGAGTTTGGTAAGTTCTTCATCGGTTTTGGATACTAGCCTTTTATCTGATATGCCATTTGCAAATATCTTCTCCCATTCTGTCAGCTGTCTTTTGGTTTTGTTGACTGATTACTTTGGTGTGCAAAAGCTTTTTATCTTAATGAAGTCCCAATAGTTCATTTTTGCCCTTGTTTCCCTTGCCTTTGGAGATGTGTCTAGCAAGAAGTTGCTGTGGCCGATGTCAAAGAGGTTGCTGCCTGTGTTCTCCTCTAGGATTTTGATATATTCCTGTCTCACATTTAGGTCTTTCATCCATTTTGTGTCTATTTTTGTGTATGGTATCAAGGAATGGTCCAGTTTCATTCTTCTGCATGTGGCTGTCCAATTTGCCCACACCATTTGTTGAAGAGACTGTCCCTTTCTACTGGATATTCTTTCCTGTTTTGTCAAAGATTAGTTAACCATAGAGTTGAGGGTCCATTTCTGGGTTCTCTCTTCTGTTTCATTGATCTATGTGTCTGTTTTTATGCCAATACCATACTGTCTTTATGATTACAGCTTTGTCATAGAGCCTGAGGTCTGGGGTTGTGATGCCACTAGCTTTGGTTTTCTTATTCAACATTCCTTTGGCTAGTCAGGGTCTTATCTGGCTCTATACAAATTTTAGAATCATTTGTTCCAGTTCTATAAAAAAGTTGATGGTATTTTGATAAGGATTGCTTTGAATGTGTAAATTCCTTTAGGTAGCATATTTTTTTAATTTAAATTCAACTAGTCTATATACAGTACATTATTAGTTTCAGATGGAGTATAGACATTTTAACAATATTTGTTTTTCCAATCCATGAGCATGGAAAGTTTTCCATTTCTTTGTGTTTTCCTCCGTTTCTTTCATGAAGGTTCTATAGTTTTCTGAGTACAGATCCAGATCCTTTGCCTCTTTGGTTAGGTTTATTTCTAAGTATATTATGGTTTTTGGTGCAATTGTAAATGGGATTTCTTTTTCTTCTGTCTCATTGTTAGTAAATAGAAATAAAACTTATTTCTGTGTATTGATTTTATATCCTACCACTTTGCTAAATTCCTGTATGAGTTCTAGCAATTTTGGGGTCTTTTGACTTTTCCCCATAGAGTATCATGTCATCTGCAAAGAGTAAGAGTTTGACATCTTCTTTGCTGATTTGGATGCATTTTGTTTCTTTTTGTTGTCTGATTGCTGAGGCTAGGACTTCTAGTACTATGTTGAACAACAGTGGTGATAGTGGACATCACCTGACCTTAGGGGATGTGTGTTCCTGACCTTAGGGGAAAAGCTTTCAATTTTTCTCCATTGATTATGATATTCGCTTTTTGTAGATGGCCTTTATGATATTGAGGTATTTTTCCTCTATCCCTACATTGTGAAGAGTTTTCATCAAGAAAGAATGCTGTATTTTGCCAAATGTTTTTTCTGTATCTATTGAGAGAGTTATATGGTTCTCGTCCTTTCTTTTATTAATGTAGTATGTCACAATGATTGATTTGCAGATGTTGAACCACCCTTTCAGCCCAGGGAATAAATCCCACCTCGTGGTGGGATTTAAAGTAGTGTTGGATCCTATTGGCTAGTATCTTCGTGAAAATTTTGGCATCCACATTCATCAGGGATATTGGTCTGTAATTCTTTTTGGTGGGGTCTTTGTCTGGTTTTGGGATCAAGGTAATGCTGCCCTCATAAAGCAAGTTTGGAAGTTTTCCTTCCATTTCTATTTTTTGAAACAGTTTCAGAAGAATAGGTATTAATTCTTCTATAAATGTTTGGCAGAATTCCCCTGGGAAGCCATCTGGCCCTGGACTTTTGTTTGCTAGGAGATTTCTTTTATTACTGCTTCAATTTCCTTGCTGGTTATGGGTCTGTTCAGGTTTTCTATTTCTTCCTGGTTCAGTTTGGTAGTTTATATGTCTCTAGGAAGGCATCCATTTCTTCCAGATTGCTTAATTTGTTGGCATATGGTTTCTCATAATATGTTCTTATAATTGTTTGTATTTCTTTGGTGTGGGTTGTGATCTCTCCTCTTCCATTCATGATTTTATTTATTTGGGTCCTTTCTCTTTTTGATAAGTCTGGCTACGGGTTTACCAATCTTATTCTTTCAAAGAACTAACTCCTAGTTTTGTTGATCTGTTCTACTGTTCTTTTGGTTTCTATTTCATTGATTTCTGCTCTAATCTTTATTAATTCTCTTCTCCTGCTGGGTTTCATTTGCTGTTCTTTCTCCAGCTCCTTTAGATGTAAGGTTAGGTTGTGTATTTGAGACCTTTCTTTTTTCTTGAGAAAGGTCCTCTTAGGACCACCTTTTCTGTATCTCAAAGGTTTTGAACAGTTGTGTTTTCATTCTCATTTGTTTCCATGAATTTTTTGAATAATTCTTTAACTTACTGGTTGGCCCAATTATTCTTTAGTAGGATGCTTTTTAGCCTCCATGTGTTTGGTTCTTTCTAAATTTCCTCTTGTGATTGAGTTCCCATTTCAAAGCATTGTCATCCAAAATATGCAGGGAATAATCCCAGTCTTTTAGAACCAGTTGAGACCGGATTTGTGACCCAGTATGTGATTTATTTTGTTCCATGTGCACTAGAGAAGAATGTATATCTTTTGCTTTAGGATGAAATTCTCTCAATATATCACACTTAGAACCATTCTGTTTGTCACTTTCAGTATTCAGCAAATTACACGAGACAGTCAACCCTTCATTATAAAACAGACTTTGTGTTAGATTATTTTCCACAAAGAAATTAATGTAAGTATTCAGAGCCCATTTAAGGTGAGCTTGGCTAAGCTATGATGTTTGGTAGGTTTGGGGTAGTAAATGCATTTTCGACCTAATGATATTTTCAATTTATGAGCAGTAGGTAGAGGAAGGTTTGTAATTACTTTTATTTCAAACAGAAGAAAATATGTGTTTTTTACAAGAAAATTAGTTTTGGGTGCCTGGATTGCTCAGGTGGTTAAGTAGCCAACTCCTGATTTTGGCTCAGGTTGTGATCTTAGGGTTCTGGGATTAAGCCCTGCATTGGGCTCTGTGCTCAGTGGGGAGTCCTCTTGGGGATTCTCTCTCTTCCCCTCCCTCTGCCCTTCTTCCTGCTCACTCCCTCTCTCTCTTTCTCTCTCTCTCTAAAATAAATAAATCTTAAAAAGAGAGACAATTAGTTTTTCAGAGTCTCTCCAAATTAAATGTTGAATGGATATTTTAAAAAATACTATTTGACATAATGTCAAAATAATAACCAAAGTCCCTGGAAGGAACACACAGAGAGGAATAATGATAACAGCTGGCATGGACCAGGCCTTGTGGGGCGCTCTGAACTGTTCTAAGCAATTTACATGGGCTAACTCATTTGAGCCTTGCAACAGTTTATGAGGTACAATTTTTATTCATATTTCACAGATGAAGTATACAGCTAATAATAAACATTTTGCCCTTTCAATTTTAAATTTAATCCTTAATAAGAAGTACACAGTAAAACAAAGCTAAAAATGCTCGCCTGCGGCCTAATTAACAAACATTTTCACTCTCTCTATTTTATTTTTATTTATTTTCTCCCCTTTAACCTAGAATGTATTTCTTCTGCTTTAATAAAGCTTGCAAGCAGCATTAGAGAGAACAAGTAACAACTTGGTCACAGAGAAAATGAGGTAGGAAGCAATAGCAACCTTCCTTGGCTCTTGGGGGATTAATTGTCATGGATATTTAATTTAGGATTAATAATTGTTTTAACCAAGCCATTTAAAAATGTGCCAAACCAGCAAGGAAGAGGGGAAATGAATTCGTGATCTGAAATTTGGGGAATAAAGCTTTTCTCATTAGCAAACAGCTTTCTCTTTGTAATGTGAATAAATCTAATGAGGGTCAATTATACGTTTTATTAAATTTTACAAAACCAGTGTTACTGGATCCCCCTCTGCTCCACACTCCCTCTGCCTTCCCTCCTGCATTTTTATTCTAATTGCTTAGGATTCTTCTGTTGGAATATCAGTGCCATTCATTTCTGTTCTTTATTTCCCACTAACCTCTTATTTTGGAGATCTCTTGGATACAATTATCTAGAAAATCCGGACCAAAAGCAAATCCCAATGGCAACTAATATGGTCTTAAGAAACAAGCCCCTGAGTCATTTGTGGATAGGAAATAGGAAGAAGGACAGATGGGCAAGAAGGAGAATTAGGAAGGTTGAGTATTCATATCAACAACCTCTAGCTCCTTTTACTCATTCAGCCAACAGACTCTGAGCATATGTTATATGATAAGCACAGCCACAAGAGAAGAGGACATGGTCCCCACCCTCCAGAATTTCACAGTCTCACAGAAATTCATGGCAGCTTAATTGACTTCAATAAAGAAGGATCTGGTAGCTATGATATGGCCAGACTAATCCAATCAAAGCCTCTCTCAGTTGGGTAAATTGGAGAATAGGTTAAAGGTAAATGGCAGTGACATGACAACCACATAATTTTGTCTTTTTCTTCTGGACAATCCAGAGAATTCTCAATGATGCTTTCCTTTAGCTCAGGGGTGGTGACTTCATTAAACCCAGTGCCTAGTCTGCCAGAACCTTCCATCACCACTCACTTTGCTATGGAAATTCTGAGTCTCACTTTTGCCAAGTCAGGTACTCAGGGGTCTGCAAAAATTCCTTCTCCTTAATACTGTTATGTTAATTTCCATTAGGGAGGGAAGAAACGGTTGAACATGCCACTCTGCTTGGCTCTATGCCAAAAGACCAGGACTGGAGGTGCCACTAGATATTTTGCATAGCCTTCCACAATTATTCAACTTTGTTGTCTTATTAAGTGACTCTCTCTTTCCCCAGATATAATTTGGAGCATTTCCGGACTTTCAGACCCCCAGACTTCATAAATATTCATTAGGAAGGAGCCACCAGCCCCTATCAGGGGACTAAGTACCTTGAGTACAAAATTCAGTTATTCTGAAGTTCCTTCAGCATCTTTTCAGACCAGCCAGTGTTTCCACCACCTTTACTGCAACTATTTTCTTCACTATTCTGATCTTTTCTTGCATTTTGTTCTTAGATAAATAAAAGAAAATTTCTATATCCCCTATTAGAGTATCAACCTTGCTGTCTTCTTTCTTTCTGGTTTCCCTTCTAGAGAGTTCTTTTAAATAAACTGTAGAATATCCTGAAACAGGGATTGAAACAAAACAAAACAGAGCATCGTGCATAGGTAAAGGCCCAGGTGAGCACAGAATTGAGATTAGTAATGTTCTCAGCCCTTCTTCTTTGCTCATGTCTCAGCTCCCCACAACCTTCCTTCTGGCATCACTTTGGATTCCCTTGGCGGTATGGACAGAAGTATTTTTGCTTCCTCTAATTATGGGTCTCAGCTCGTCTCAGTGACTTGGATGGAATAGAGCTGGATGCAGGCTCTCCTTGGTGATGAGGCATTCTCCATGCAACATGTGGAGGGTAGTAGTGGAGTGATGATTCCAGCTTCTACCAGCATCACAGCAGGGGCTGGCCTGGAGGACTGAAGGCACTAGATGGGAAGTCAGCTCCTGGGCTTATGAAAGGAACAGGATGTCTTTGGTTCAGTGGCCAGTGTGTCCTTAGCCTCTGTCTGTTCTCATCATGACTATTCTTGATGTCATAACTTTCTACTTCTCCTTCCCATTAACATCATTTTACCTGGACATATTGAGGTACTCCAAAACAATGGCAATGAATTATTACTATCATTAAACTTCAGTAGGGCAAGACCCAGATTTATTTGAAAGTTTAGGAATCAGCTCTGACTCACGTGGTAGCTGATGTCCCTTAGGTCCCGCCTCTTGCCCCTATAAGCCTGGTGTGCAGTTATAACCCTGGTGAGCTGTGGGTCTCCTTGCCTCTTTGGCCTGCAACATCCCTCCATAAGCTGTGTGTTCTCCACTTACTCCTCTGGGGCCTCTCTTGCCCCAAGGAGGGGTTCCCACACATTGTGTATAGAAAGGCAGTACCAGCTCTGGCTTGCTGGAAGTAACATTATGTAGGAAAGTGGAGGCAGAAGAAGAAGCCAGCCATGATGCAGTCCCAAGGAGACATTGAGCTGAGCCTTCAGCATGCTCTGGACCTGTGATGAGCTTGTAGAGCTGCCCAATCTGGGGGGTTGGGTCAGGCCTTTATATCCCAGCATTGACAGACTATGGGCTCCCCTGGAAGGAAGCGTGTCCTTGGATGAGGCAGTTTTCCTTCTCTGAGTCATCCCCAGGAAGGCTGATAGCTGATGGCCATCTTTAGGCAGCACAATCAAGACCAGGGAGGTAAGTCTTCCTTTCTGCAGGGGAATCCAGGGTCTCCTCAGCACTCATCATGCACAGCCCAAACATGCAGGAGAGTGGCGATCCATGGAGGGTAGGAGCTAATAGATAAGTGGAGACCCACAGGTCTGAGAAGCATCATAGGCCCCCAAGAGTGTCTATTGGGAACTTCTTTAACTCTAGTTGCCCATAGGGATGACCTCAACATGACAATTTTCTAGTAACTTTTCCTTTTACCAAGTCCTTTTACCTCCCTTACTCCTACTTTTTGGAATCAGCTCCTAGATAACTCAACTGCATTCAAGTCCTCATTTCAGAGTCTACATTTGGAGTGTGGAGGACCCAGGCTATAACACATATGCAGGGCGATGTCAATAAAGACTTAGAAATAATGGCACTTACACTGTATGACCTTGAGAAAATGCCAAGCTGGGATCTGTCATCAGAGAGATGAAACCATGCTGTTTCTCCAAACTTTCCAAAAAGCTGAAAAGGAAATGGTGGTGGGAAGAGGGCAGGAATGAGATTGTTAAAAAGAATTAAAAGTTGAGGGGCACCTGGGAGGCTTATTCAATGAACTGTCTGCCTTCAACTGAGGTCATGATCCCAGGGTCCTGGGATTGAGCCCCTCATTGGGCTCCCTGCTCAGAAGGGAGTCTGTTTCTTCCTCTTCTTCTGACCCTCCCCCCACTGCTCATTGTCTTTCTCTCTTTCAAATAAATAAAATCTTTTTAAAAAATTAAAAGTTGAAGACAAATTAATCTCTGTGAATATTTTAAAACTGTGTGCACTGAAAGACATGGTCAACAAAGCAAAAAGGCAACACAGATTGGGCAGAGATACTTGTCAATCATATAACTGATAAGGGAGTAATTTCCAGAATACATAGAGAGTTCCTCAAACTTGATAACAACAAAACCAAAGAAACCAAGTAAAGGTGGGCAAAGGACTTATTCAGACATTTCTCCAAAGAAGATGTATGAATGGCCATTAAGTCCACGAAAAGATGCCCAACCTCACTGATCATTAGGGAAATGCAAATCAAAACTCTAATGAGATATTCCTAACACCATCTGCATGACTGCTATCAAGATATTAGAGAACAACAAGTGTTGGTCAGGATGTAGAGAAAAGAGGATCCTTAAACACTCCTGGGGGGAAGTTAATGGCACAGCTGCTATAGAAAACAGTGTAGAAGATCCTCAAAAAATTAAAACTGGAACTACCCTATGACCCAGCAATCCCACTTGTGGGCACGTAACCAAAAAAACTGAAAACAGGGTGTAAGAGAGATATTCATATACCCATGTTCATAGCAGCATTATTCACAATGGCCAAAATGTAGAAGCCACCCAAATGTCCATTGATAGAAGAATAAATAAGCAAAATGTGGTATATACATACAATGGAGTATTTTACAGTCTTAAAAAGAGAGGACATTCTGGAATATACTACAGTATGGATGAACCTTTAGGACAGTATGCTAAGTGAAATAAGCCAGTCTTAAGAAGACAAATATATATGGTTTCACCACTTTACTGCTTTGAGTAGTCAAAATCATAGGGACAGAAAGTAGAATGGTGGTTGCAGGGAGCTGAGAGGGGAGGGGAATTGGGACTTATTGTTTAAAGTGTATAGAGTTTCAGGAGATGGATGGATGGTGGTTACAGAGCAATATTTAATACTATTGAACTTGTATACTTTCATTCATTATTTCATTCATTTCATTCATTCATTTCTTTCAGATTATTAAGATGGTAAATTTACATTACATGCATTTTACTACAACCAAAAAAAAAAGGAAAAAAAATAAGACTTGAGAAATCAGAGGCGGCAGAGGAAGTGAAAATCCCAAATTGGCCTAGGTTCAAATTGCAGTCTACTTATTAAGACTCCTAGTTAATCTCTCTGAGCCTCAATGGCACCATGTCTATAAAGTGCGACCAATGACAGAGACCCCCCAAGAGTGTTGCTTAAGGATCAGAAGAGTAAATAGGCTGCATCCCATTGTGCTTTCTGTGGTTTTCACCTCTGCGAGCCTCAGTTTTCTTACCTGCAAAGTGGAGCTGGTGGCAAATATTTAGAGGAACAGAGTTGCATGGTGAGCAGAAGAGAACATAAGGATCCAAAGGTCACTTCTCAATGATCAGTTATGGAGAGTGGTTCCCATCAAAATGTCCCCAGGCATGCCTGCAAGCCAAATACAATGCAGATCAACTGCAAAGAGAAAGTAAGCTACCTGTGAATATACAGATTTTCACAAAGCTCATAAATGTGAAGTTGGAGCATCGCCAGGGTCCCAGGCAAGCTCAGCAAAACCAGAACATCTTGAGAGTTAATTAAAACAGTTAAGAATTGAGACAAAGAATGATGGAAGTTCTGGAGAAAAAAGTAACTCTTGATTCATCCATCCTTTGTTCTTTCTAAATGCTGGTCATCATTTGTTCATTCGTTCATCCAACCAGTATTTGTGGCACCGTTAGCAGCTCTGGGCAGGACAGCAGACCAGTGTTGCATTAAAAATATGGTTTTGTAAAGTAGGAGATAAAACATATCTTTGAAATGTTCTGTTACACTTTTGAAGCATCAAAAGATGCTGTTCTAATTTTTTTTTTTTTTACTACTTGAAATGACATTTTGGTTCCCATTTTAAGTGGATTTACTTTAAGAGGCCTTTTCAAGATGCAGGTTACCCTGCTTCTGTTCTAACTCTCAGAGTGTTTTACAGAATCAGAGGACATTAGGTACCTGTCAACACTTCACATTTTCTAACCAACGTGACAGGAAAAGTGGCTTCCCCTGGGGTCTTGTTCTGTAAGTCTGGCATGATTTAGAGAGAAGAGCCCCTCCCCCCCTTAAACTATTATTTCTAATATTTTAGGTGTAGAAAGATCTGAAGTTACAGCACATTAGCATCATTGTTCCGTAGGAATCATCACTCCTGTTCTATTGATTTTTCCTTTTTATCCCTGATCTCTCCTATTCCCTTCTTCCCCTAGGCATCCACTTCAATGTGTTTGATAAAAGCCCTTGGATAAGTTACGTTTCTTTGTAGAACATAGTGTTATTTTGTGTTTTAATTTGTGTATATGGCATTGGAACTTGCCCTGGTTCTTTTTTTTTTTTTTTCACTCAACACTGTCTTTTAAGATCTGTCCACATGACTGTACAGCTAGTATATTTGCTCACTGGTGCCAAGTGTGCCCTGTGCTGCGTCCACACCACGTTATCCATTGTGTTCAAGGACAGGCCCTTGGATTGCCTCCAACTCTTAGCTACCTAATAACATAGATGGGAATGTCCTTATAAATGTCCATAGATGGGAAAATCCTTATAAATGTCCACCTTATAAATGATCCCCTATAAGCAGGTCTTTTGGATATTATCTAGGAGAGGGGTCATGGGTCCTAGGGCATATGCCAGATAGCTTTCCTGTGTGACTATCTCAGTCTCCTCTTCCACAAGCAGTGCACAAAATTTCTCATTTGCTCACAACATCATCAACCCTCATGTTAATTACCTTTATATTACTACTCTATTCTTATGGGCATATTAGGTTGTGTGCACTGTTTTAATTGCATTTATCTGATTGCATTAATATGAGTTTGAGAATCTCACCTGTGAATTGACTACACATATCCTCTGTCTGTGCCCTGTTAAGTTTCCCGTGTTTTTCTTGTTAATTTGCAAGAGTTCTTTGTAGAATATAAAAATTAATTACTTCTCTTTTTAAGTTATTGTGACTCTATTTTTCCAGGTTGATACCTGTTTATACTTGTTTATCCAACAGAAATCTTTTCACTTAATACAATTAGACCTATTGTTCTTTGTTTCCCTTATAGTTAAGTTGCCCATCTCTTGGTCAGGATCTTCTCATACATCTTCCTCTATTTTAAGAGGTAATATCTAAGTTTTATCATTCTTCCTTTTGCACTTTAAACTCTAATCAACCTGGGGGCTTCCCTTTCAGGGTATTGAGGAAAGGCTGCTGTCTGACTGCATCATATGTACTTTATTACTGGTCTTTAAACTGCAGTTTCTTATCACAATCAACTAAGCAATCTAGAGAACCATGGCTTTGTGATAGCATCTTCATCATTGTACCAATTTACCACATAAAGATGACCCTAAGGGTTCCTGGGTGGCTCAGTTGGTTAAGTGTCTGCCTTTGGTTCAGGTCATGCATGATCTCAGGGCCTTGAGGCAGAGCCCCATGTCTGGCTCCCTGCTCACTGGGGAGTCTGCTTCTCTCTCTCTCTCTGTTCCAACCCTCCTGCTCACGGTCTGTCTCTCTCTCTCAAATAAATAAAATAAAATAAAATAAAATAAAAGATGACCCTTGTTCTATGTCCTCTATTTGTTCTTTTGGTCTGTTGTATTTATTTGACCTCCCACGTTTTGTCTTTAAAAAATCCTTGGGGTTGTATATTCTGTTTCTTAATATAATATTTTCTGTAACATAAAAATCATATCTTAAAGGCCATATATGTAAGTGCTAAGGCCATTTAACTTGTACATAAAGAGCGCAGTCTCTGCAGGCACACAGAACACCGTTCAAAGCCGGCCTCTATTACCCCACATCCCTCTGACATTGTTTAGCAGTTTCCTATTGCTGCCCTGACAAATCACCACTAATTCAGTAGTTTAAAGCAACACAAATTTATTATCTCACAGTCCTGGAGATCATTTGTCTAAAATCGGTTGACAAGGTGGTGTTCTTCCTGGAGGTTCCAGGGAAGAATCCATTTTCTTGCCTTTCTAGCTTTGAAAGGCTGCCCATGTACTCCTTGACTCATGGCCTATCACTCTGGCCTCTGCTTCACTTGTCACACTCCTTTTCTGACTCTCCTGCCTAACTCTTTTCCTTATAAGGACTCTTGCAGTAATCCAGGATAATCTCCCCATCTCAAGGTCCTTAATTTAACACACCCACCACATCCCTTTGGCCTTGCAGGGTAACCATTCACAGGTTCTGGGATTAGGACATGACGAACTTCAGGAGCCCATTATTCTGCCTGCCACACGTTGGCCAGGCAATGTAACCTCTCTGAGTATGTTTCCTTCTCTCAAATGCTGATGAAATGGTAAGTAGATGCTGTTTGCTTGGCATAGCACTGGGAACATGGTGGGCACTTAATAAACGGTAAATGTTTTTATCCTCTTTATGGTCCAGGAAGGTGCACCATGTACTGCGGCTGGAGAAATTCAGAGTAGATGAGGCATTTTGTAAGAGAATGTTGAATTACTGAAAATAGTCATAACAGATCATTTTATTATTATTTCCGTATTAAACCAAGCATCCTATCAAAGCCCAGTGTTTGTCTGGTTATTATTCTAATTGTTATCCTGGTCAGTAGGGTCAAAGTGATTTATTTTGTATTTGAAACATATGACCTCTGATGTTCCCTGAATTCTCTGAATTCATAGGAAACCAAGATTTTATCACCAGCTTTCTTTTGCTTGAGAGCTGGCATTGCATGGTTTCAATAAAGAAAATCACAGAGAACTGAAAGAGTCTGGTGTTCATAAATCAAGGTCTGTGTGTGAGAGATCTCAGGAGACTTAATTTGGCAAAGGGAAGTTCCCTGAATCAAGGCATATTACAATTTGTGTCTAATCAGATTAAGTAGATCAAGGAAGAGGGAGATCGTGTCATCCTTTGCAAGGCTGTACATTTCCAGAGCTGGAGCCATCAACAGGAGGAGTCTGGATGTCAAGAGCAGAATGGGAGCACCGTGAGGGGGAGGAGGCAATGACCAAGTACAGGCCATCACAAGGCCAGCATCAAGAGCCCAGCAGTCACAGATTATTTCATTCTGGTGCAAATCTCAGCATTTTGGAATCCCGAGAGTTTTGTTCCGGCCCTGGAATTAGATCGCCTATGTGTGAATCTGATATTTACTAGGGGAATACCTGGGGGAAACTTTCCACTGGGGAAAGTTACTGTAATCTAGAAGACATCTTGAAATTGGGGACAACAAGGGGTCTACCTCCCCATTTTATTGTGATTGCAAAAGAGTCCAGGTTGCCGGTCCTTAGAAAAGTGGAGCTCCACAGCTCTCTGCAGTCAAATTCACCTTGGACTCCATGGATTTAGAGCCAGCTTGGCAGACTTGAAAGATTAACAGTGTATTAGTTGTGGTAGGCTCACTGCTGTAACAAACAAACATCTCCATGGCTTAACACAATTGAAAGCTATTTTCTCTGCCAAGTGAAGTCCAGAATGGGTATTCCTGCTAGGTGGGAAGCTCCCCTCCACGTGGTGATTAGGGAGAGACCCACGCTCGTGGCATCTTGAGCTCTGGAAATGGTGCCATCACTCCTACTCCTATTCCCTGGACTGCCACTGTCACACAGGTATTTATGAATTGCAAAGGAATCTGGGAAATATGGCCCTACTATTTTTCACAGGGAGAAGAGGACACGGACTTGATGACTAGCTAGTTGGTTTTGCTGCAGGAGAAGACATTTCTTCAGAAGACTGACTATAAACTCAGACCAAATTTCATCTGCCACCTTCCCCTCAGGTGAGACCCCACCACCATCACCCCTCAGATTCAGTGAACTTCTCAGCCACGAATAACAAAAGCTTGCCACCTACCCAAGGTCACATGAAACACCAAGGATCTGGAGCTAATGGTATCTTGTTTTTTGATGGCAGAGAGAGTGGGACAGTGAAGGGAAGACCAGGAAGCAGAGGACATTAAGGTAGCAAAAATGGGAAAAGTAAGAGGAATAATTGTTTTGAAACTTATAATTTCTATTATGGAAACACTTAAACATACAGAAAGGTTGGAAAAATTAGCCTACTATAAACATTTTCATTAAAGAGGTAAAAATCAACATTTCATTATGGACTCAAAGAAAAATTATCCATAATTCCACCAGCTTAGTACAGTATAATTTTTTCCAGTCTTTTTGATTTGTTTTGTTTTCCTGCCCATAAGTTTCCACACAGAGTTGTAAAAAAGACAAATGGTTATAAACAGGGACTTGATAGGTAGTGTGTCCTTAGAGTGGGGAGGGGTGGATTGTTCTATCCGTTTTTTCCCAGAATCCCCTGTGTTCCTCACTCTGGGGGCATTTCACGCTTTTGTAATTCCCCCGCAGAACTGAGTGGGGAGGGAGGAGAGGAGTGTGAAGAAAGAGGAAGCATAACCCCAATCAGTTATATGTTCAGTTTGTTAGCAACTCTGGTGGAAAGATTCCATGCAGGAGCAAATGGAAATGCTTTCTCAAAACGAAGTTTAAAAAGTGTCTCTAGCACATTTATGCTTTGTGTTGAACCTGCGCTGGTTGCCACGCCAGTTTCGCTCCCGTAGTGAGGGCCAACCAATCAGCAGTTTCAAGAGGTTGGTGGTGTAGTCCCACTCCGTGCCCCTCAGGTTGGGCGGAGTACCTAGCCTGCCAGAGGGCCCCAGCATGTTGTGCCTCAGTTGCCCCTAGTTGCTCACCACTGTGTGTGTGTTTTTTTTTTTTTAAGATTTTATTTATTTGACAGAGAGAGAGATCCCAAGTAGGCAGAGAGGCAAGCAGAGAGAGAGGGGGAAGCAGGCTCCCCACTGAGCAGAGAGCCCGATGTGGAGGCTCGATCCCAGGACTCTGAGACCATAACCTGAGCTGAAGGGAGAGGCATAACCCACTGAGACACCTAGGCGCCCCTCACCAGTGCGTTCTTAACGCCACTTCCCTCCCAGCTTCGTTTCCTGCGGTGGACGGAGAATACACCTAGCTGACTAAGGCTGGCTGCCATGCTCTGAAGCCAGCAGCTGTTTGTTCGAGGCCTGCTTCCCATGGGCTGCTCCAGTCAATGGCTGTCACAAGGACTCCAAAGCAGGTCGTTTCCAGGAGAACTGAGACTCTCCTAGCTTTGCTACTCTTCCTTAGACTGGCAGGCAGTCGAAGGCTTTCCCTCTTCACTTAGGGTCGGATTCACCTTTGCCTGTGGTCTGCCAGCTCTCCCTGCCTCATCTGGCTCTGTCCACATTGTCCCTCACATACATGTTTCCCCTATAAAATCCTGGTGTGTCTAATTCCACCTTGGCACCTTTTTTTTAGAAAATCCAGACTGACACACTTTCCCCACTCCCCTACTTATGCTTTCTGGAATCACCTTCTCAGATAAACTTGCACTGGAATCTTGTCAGCATGTATTTCTGGGGAAGCCAGCCTAAAAGAGAGGGCATTGCAGACACTGGACACACCACTCCCACTCATCACCCCAGGACAGAATCTAGTCACAGGGCCTTACTGAACAAAGGAAGCTGGGCCAGGCAGTCTCCTGCGATGGACCACGTGAGGGAGAATGGATATCCGAGGGCCTGCTGGCCGTGTGGCTGGCCACTCCTCCTCACTACTCAACCTTCAAGTTCCGTCCAAACTCCTTCATGGCCCAAGTTCTGAAACTGGGTGTATGGAGGGAGAGGCCTTTGACAAGTCTGTGCTGATAAAAAGGAATCAAAATCAACCCAAATCTAACTTTATACTCTATAGATTACTGCCTGTTCCAAAGCAAAATTGTCAAGTGTGTAATGCTTATCCCCTGGACACACCCCACCCCGGAGCTACGGCCCCTTCGTACCCTTTCAAATTCCTTCCAGAGTTTCAGCTGCCCAAAATCCCTATTACAATGTTCCGCCCCAGGCACTGATTCACCAACCCTGCCTTAAAACACACCTGTTCCATTCTCCCAGGTTCTGTGCATTAATAACGTGATAAGTTAATTTAACATAAAGACGTTAACATTGGCTAAGGCGTCACTGTGGCAGCAACCAGATGGACTCATCTGGCATTTGACCAGAACCTGTTAACGCCTTATCCAGAGGATGGAATGGTCATTTGCTTGGTGACTGCCATGGAGTCCTAGATTCCGTGTAACAGACCAATATTACCTATCTTGAGCTTTTCTTCCAAAGCAGATAGCATAAGTCAAGGATAAGGCACAAATGAGTCACCCCACGGAGGCTCTTGTAAACCGGCAAGCTGGGATTCCATAAGGTCTGTGGTCTCTTTTCCTTTGGGCCATCTTCTTTGGGATCCTTTTCTCTGTCATGTTCAGGAAAGAAGCACCAATTTCCTTTGATTCAACACTGTTCACAGTAGTTATCTCTAGACAGTGAGTGCGTAGGGCAGAGGATAGTGAGAGGGCAATGCGAAGGTATTTTACTTCTTTAGGGTTTGAGGTTTTCAAATGGAACATATCAAATTTTTGTAATTTGAAAAAAACAAGGTAATTGATGATAAGCCATTTGCCTTCACCTGTGGTATGGACCAGGCACCCATCCTATCTACTTTCGAGGGGTCCTTCATCTTTGGTAATTGATGACAAAGCCAGTCCTTAGAGCCTCCTTCTCTCCCAGGAATGCACTTGGATCCTTCCTGTTGTCTGCTTTCTCTAGCATGATATGAACTGTCCTCAACCTTGGTTTCTACCTGCCCCTTGAATCAGCTGTTCTGATTTGTTTAAAACCCTAATTTTAAGTAAAAGTAGAATGGAGACCACATTTACTCATCTTCAGCACCTCAACTTAGTGCCTGATATAAAGTTGATCCTTTATAAATGTTTTTGAGGAACGGCTGCACCCTCATATTCAAGGAACTCCTCATGACCATTGAGTTGTTTTAATAAGGCAGACACTGCAGGGCCTGGGAACGGTGGACACAAACCATCAGTCCTCTACGGGCTTTACCTGGGATGTCAATCAAGATGCCAGATGTGGCAGGAAAGGGATCATGATGGCCTGAATGATGGTATAATACTAAAATCAGAAGTATTATCTGTGAAAAAAACACTTGTGCCCTACTTACTAGTCACTGGGCAAGGCTTCAAGGGGAAATTACTGGCCAGAATGTCAGACGTCTACGGAATCTTCAGAAACTGAAAACTGAAAACAAAACAAAACAAAACAAAACAAAAAAACAGTTTTGTGTTTTGTGTTTTAGACAATGATATTTCCTGGGCTCTATCTGCCAAATCCATGCTCTCAGAGATGGCTTTCCTGAACTTTTGTTAGGCCACATTATCTTCTATTTAACTTTTTGAAGTGGTTTTCCAATTTTCACACCTCTGAGTCTCCAGCTACCTTTGCCAACATTGTTGTGTATTGTGAGAGAGGGGACTGCCTCATGGCATAGCAACAGCAGAAATATCAAAGTCCACCCTCAACCCTGCCAATCCTGGCCATATGACCTTAACTCACTGAGCCTCAGCTTTCTCATCTGTTAAATGGGTATTAATCATAGCTGCCTCTAAGGCTGTTTTAGGAATCAAATGACATAATCTACCTTTTTTTTTTTTTAAAGCACTGAATATGTAGTAAATACTTAATAAGTGATAACCACTGTTATCACCACCACTACCATCATCATCATCATCATCATCATCATCATCACCAAAAGGTCATCCAAGGGTCCAGAAGGATCTGGGATGTAGGCCCAGAAAAATCTCTTTCAAGCCAAATAATAACCAAACTAGTAGATAGAGTTCATTCTTGCAGGACCTCATGTTCTGTTCTTTGCAGAATCGGGAGGTGGGGAGACTGGAGCACAGGAGTGTGGAGTCTGGTGGAAAGGCAGAGGGAAAATGAAGCCTGCTGATGGTAGGTTGGTAGTTCAGAAGCAACAATGCCAGCAGAGAGGAAACAGGAATTGTCAGACTCCTGATGCCAGCTCTCTGCTGACATAATTAATGAGGCAGTTGTGCCAAAAATGAAGCATGTTGTTAATATACAGACTTGTTGGGTGCACAAGGGAAATGCAAATAAAAGCTTTGCCAAAAGGGGGGTGAGGTCAAATCAGCTCCAAAGGGAAATCTCACTATCTGTAAGACAGTAATGTACAGATTAAAAAAAAAAAAAAGGTTAAAAATATGATTTATAATACAGTACCAACAGCTACAAGATACTTAGTGGGCTTTTAACATTCTTACTTGATCATTTTACTTTTGTCTTCATGCCCTTCAAAGTTTGTGCAGTTGGTCAAGGTCACCTGACAGACAACTAAAATTCCAATGGAATTTTTGCACTCAGGATTTTAATATGCATTCCATAGGATAGATAAGAGAGTTTCTTTTCACTTTGAAAACCTCAGGGTTGAGGAGAGAAAGGAATCTTGAGCCCATATAAAATTTTTGTGATTTTTGTGCCTGATATTCTCACAAAAACAAAATGATTTTCAGTTCGCCGTGTAAGTGTTCTCAAAAGTGAATTCAGTTTTTTTCCCAAAATGCCTTCTTGAATTACGTGGGAGAGACCTGGACCAAGGATTTGCTGCCCCGTGAGGCAGTTTTCGAAAAGGAGCACCCGGGTACCACCAAGAGGAGCGAAGCCTCGTCCTTAGAGGCAGCCGCGGCTCGAGCAGGTCGCGGGCAGGCGTGCTGCCCCCAGTTGCGAGCACCAGCCGGAAGCCCTGACCTTGGCTGCGCAGGGACCGCCCCGCACTGGCCCCGGCCGGTTCCGTGGCCGTCCTGCGGGGGCGGGAATCACGGGGGGGGGGGGCTGGGAGGGAGCAGTTCAGGGAGGGCGCTTTCGTCTCCCCTACTCCTTCGCTAACCCATGCGGCTCCTTGCCCACCTTGCTCTTCTCCCACCATCTTTTCTGGCTTTTTTCCAGGCCCGGTGGTGACCCTGTGAGAGCGCTTGGGAATCCAGAGTCAGTTTTAGGGGCAGAATGTGGAAACGTCTGTGTTATTTCTTTACAGTTAATTTATTTTTCCTTTTCAGTCTGCCCGCTGCCGGGTGTTTGGTGACGGCAAGAAATACTAGAGCAGCGGGGAGAAACTCGCTCGGGTCCGACCGGCAGGTCTCGGGGGACTGACAGACCAGAGATGCGCGCACGCGCGCAGGAGCGGGGGCGCGCGCTCCTGAGAGTCGGGGAGCGGGTGCGTGCGTGCGCGCGCGCATTGTTTCCGCTTCGAACTGGGTCCCCAGCAGGCGTTTGGGTGCGAGCACTGTTCTTGGGGTCTAGGGTGCCTTGGCTCGCAAAGCGCGCGGGGTTTCCGGGCGGTTCTGCCAGACGCAAGGCGGGACTTTCACAGCGTTCACGGAGGGTTTCCTCTGTGCCAGGGCGCCGCTCTCACACTTCCTCGGAGGCGCTCAGGTTGTCCACGGCGACGACCCGGGAAAGTAGGTGCTGTTGTCACCTTCCGTTTCCAGGAGAGGAAGGGGGGCACAGAGGAAGGGGGGCACAGAGAGGTTAAGCCAAGGAGCTTTGGTTTCGGAATCCACGTCTTTTTTTTTTTTTTTTAAGATTTTATTTATTCATTTGACTGATATCACAAGTAGGCAGAGTGGAGGAAGCAGGCTCCCTGCTGAGCAGAGAGCCCAATGCGGGGCTCGATCCCAGGACCCTGGGATCATGACCCGAGCGGGAGGCAGATGCTTTAATCCCCTGAGCCACCCAGGCGCCCCCGGAATCCACATCTTAACCACCACGCCTTATGTTTTAATCGCAGGAGCCCTTAGACTTTTGTTATAAAGTCATAGGGTAAGGGACCCTTTTCACTTCCCTCCATCAAAAACACTGTTTTAGTTCATCTAAAACCCAGGGGCTGCTCACTAAGGCACAGAAAGCATCGAAGTAACTGACTTTGGCTTGGAAAAGTGGAATCTGTCAACACTTCATCAATAAAGGTGACCATCATTTTAAACCGATTGGTAGCATCTTTTACTCTGTAATAATACATATAGTTTAATACGTTTGATTCACGGTTCTTGACTTATTCTTTTCCTCTTAGTGATGCCCTCTCTTGGGAAAATATAGGAAAACACAAAGAAGAAACAAGAAGTCCCCCATAATCTCAGCGCCCCCTACACTATATGTTGTTGAAAATCCTTCCCGTCATTTTTCTATGCATACATGTTATAATAAATTAAAATGGATTTATTAGAGTTCAAAACAGTATCATAATGTACATTCTGTTTTATGCTTTTTGAAATTCAACAATTCACAATGAACATTTCCCCATCAACTATTCTACAATTCTTTTTAATGACTGCACAGTATTTCATTGTATGATTTTGTCATAATTTAATTGCTAGTCTTGTTTTTTTTTTACACTTAGTTTTGCTATTATAAATGGTGAACATCAGTGTGCAGTAATCTTTGATACCCTTGACTGTTCTCTTAGGACAGATAGCTAGCAATGAAGTTGCCACGTCAAAGACAGCATGCCAGAAAGACAGGCTCAGTCCATACACCTTTAGGTAGGATGAATGTATCCATTTTGTTTTCCCCATTCTGAGTGTCATTGCTCAAGAGAATCTTTATTAACAAATGAAATCCTTTAAAAAAAAAAAAAACTTACGTAATGTTGTTGGAATATGCTGGATTTCAAGAGAAAGACTTTATATTATTGCAGATTTTTAAAACATTTGGGAAATTTAGTTTATTCAGAAGCTTCCTGACTGAATGGGTCTCTAGATATGGTAAAATAGGGACATTTTAGGAAAAGAAACAAGGAAAGCTAATTCTCAAACAGTTTTTTCTAAGGCAGGGAGACAGATGCTGTCTACAAACTGAAAAAGGAAGTATTAATTGCTGCTTTTGCTGGGCCTTCACTCCCTGGCAACTTCCCCATTGTCTGGTCTGAAAACACTGAAGGTGCTGCCTGCCGCAGAGCACAGAGCAACTGCAGAAATATTCAAGGCAGCAAACCTGGGCAATTAGAGGTTTCTGTTCATTTTCCTCCCCTTTCATTCTACCAGCTCCCCCTCCCCCATATCAGCAAGTTGGAGTGACAAATATTTAAAGTCAGCTTGTCACGCATGAGCAGCACAGCTGTGTGAATGACTGATTTTCTTGACATTCTGAACAGCTTTGTGTGTGCGTGTGGAGACCTGCAGACCCTCAAACCCAACACCATCTGACTTACAAGATGCCATGGGTTTGGTGTTTGAGGCAATAGTAGGGGGTCTGGACAGGTGGTGTTTTATGACCAGGAAATGAACAGACCTACAGACTGCAGATGATTTTGTAATATATGTGTTTGTTGCAATGACCTCTAGGTGGATTTCTGCAGTGACAAAGAGGAAGCTTTTAGGGTGTGGTTTAAATTCCTTCCCTTGCAAAGCTTGCTCTCAAATCACTTTTGCCTAATGGGTTGGAGACCATGTGTCTTTAGCAAATTTGAGAGACACACTTGGACCCGACTGGTCTTTTTTCTCCCCACTTAGCATTGCAGCAAGATTAACAGATGCCTATTTAGGGAAGACATGTTCCCTTTTTATATGCAAACCTTGTTGCTAAAAATTCTCTTTTAGATGAATTATTAAACCCAATTTATAAAATAAGGATAGTACAGCTATCCTCTTGAACTATTCTTTCTCTTTGCTATGTGATACCCATGTCTGCTGGTGGAGAAAAGCCAAGAGACTATGAGAGGCCCGGTGGGGATGGGAGGAAGGAGATAACAAGTAAGTCCCATTTTAACACCTCAGAAATTTCCTGGATGCTTGGACCCCTTGGGGAACACTTGGAATTCTTTAACCATCACATAGAAATGCACAAAAACATAATTATTTTGTAAACCAAGGTTTCTCCTCATAGTCTAATAAAGTAGGAGTTATTTAACATATCAGAATTCCTGTAAGAAACAGTACTGTCTTTGGGAACATCTATGTTTGGAGCATTCATGTAGGTGCTTTCTGGGCAGATAGTAGACTATTCTTTTTTATTCAAGGGGAGGGATTTTTGTGTTAATCTTGAAGGAGAATCAGCAGGAAAACCACGGAGGAATCGAGTGAACAGGAAGTCACAGAGAGGTGTGGTAGCCCCTGGGTGTTCTGAGATGGGGAGACCCAGTGCTCAACTGGTCATTTAGGTTATAAGTCTAATGTAACATGTAAATCACCCCTCCTCCTTTATGATGTCTTCAGTAACACCTGTACTTTGTAAAGCATAAAAAGCCTTTGCTAATTAATATTCTCCTTACATTGTTTAGAACTGTGTTACAGAATTCATATCCCTTTCCACAATGCATAAAACTGTTTTAGAGAGGAAGGAGGGGCAGAAGGAGAGTGAGAGAGTGAAAATCTTAAGCAGGCTCCACGCCCAACCCCGAGCCCAATGTGGGGCTGGATGTCACAACCCTGATCGTGACTTGAGCTGAAATCAGGAGTCGGACATTTAAGTGACTGAGCCACCCATGCACCCCCACAAATTAATTTTTGTATTAATTACGAAAAAGAAATTAATCATGAAGTTGAAATTCATACCTTAATGCCAACCTTAGATGCCTTCCAGACTAGCACTTCCCTGCTGTTGTACCTGCCCAGCATCATGAACGACCTCAATACATGCACTGTGATCCCAGGACCCGCAGCAGCCCGTGGGAGCTGGATAGACCTAGTGAATCAGAATCAGCTTTTTAACAAGATCTCCAGGTGATTCAGGTGCACTTTCCAGCTTGCCAAGTGATGGTCTACAGTACTGGTTCTCAACTCACTGCACATTGGAATCCCCGGAGAGCTTCACAAACTCTAGTCCTGAGTCACACTCCTAGGGATTCTGACTTAATTGCTCTGGGGATGGAGGACACTGAGCCTCCAGATTTTTAAAGTCTCTCAGATGATTATAACGGTGTTTGATTAAAAGAATGTTTGAAAACCCCTTAGAACAAAGCGCTCTCAGAATGCTTCCTTTTTCGAATCGTGTTTGAACCCAGACACCCTGTGAAGTACCTGGGCTGGACACAAGGTTTGCTGCCTTCACCAACCACAGCTCTTCCCCAGAGGCACTGCTCCCAGCATCTAAAACTTCTGTGTAATAGATTTTCACCACAAGACTCAATGGAAGACTAGCCAATGGCAGATATTCAGAGGAGTTTCCGGGATTTTAACAGGGAGAAACTTACCGTGTCTGACTCCATACTGCTTCCCTCTCTCTTGCTGCTGTAACCTGTAGATTAGAAACACCCTCTTAGCCCAGTTTGCAGGCACTTTACAGCTAAAGTTGGCAGAAACTGCTTTTTACCAAAAACATACCTTGCCTGAGGAGTTAAGGAAGTATGTACAGAAATGACTCCACCATGTTTAAGATTTACAGAAACATCGTGACCAGATTCCTACACACAAAAAGATCAACTGACCGAGGACGAAGAGGTTGTGTGAGCTTCCTGGGATGTCTACAGATGTCAGTCACCTTTTGTCTCCCCATGCCCTCTCCTGCCCCGTCGCCTCCCCTTGCTAACATAAAAGAAGCTCAAACCTCAAGCTAGGGGAAATAGACCATTGGGATAGCAGTCTGCCGTCTCCTGAGCTTCCTGGCTTTCCAAATTAAGTCTCTTTCCTTGTCCCAGCATCTTGCCTCTCGACTTATTGGCCTGTCATGCAGGAAACAGAAGGAACTGGGACCCCATTACAGGGTCACTCTTCTCTCACAACTTGTCCCCCATCTTCTGCTTCTGTGCCAATCCCCCACCCCCACCCAAGGCTGCTTAATATGGTGGCTTGGGGCAAGAGTTCTGGGGTCAGATGGCCTGGGTTCACACCACAACTGTGGCCCTAACAGATCACCTACCTGCTCGAAGGCTTCATTCCCCTCTCTAAGTGGTGTTGATAATAGTACCAAGCTCTCAGAATAGCGAGGATGGGTCTGAGAGATAATGCACAAAAACAGGGTACCAAGACTCATATTCAAGTAATAAAAAGGACATCCACCCAGCATGACTAAGAGAAGGAAAACCTAATTAGTGCTCAGCTTTCTCTGCTGTTAAAAGCGTGCACAGGGGGATGCCAACAAGAAACGTGCCCATTCATGAAGCAGACACCTGGAAAAACTCAGGAATCAAAGACTAGATATCTCTGAAAGTAAGAGTAAGTGTTAAGGCTGAGGAAGACAGTCGATTTATCTGTCTGAAGGCCAGTAAATTCCCTGCCCCACACCACCTGAGCCCGTGCCCTTCCCCACGCCAGCAAAAGCCTGGAGTTTTCATTTTAGAGAAACCAACCCAGGGTAGCTCCTGGTTTGGAGATGCCAGGCACAGCTGGGAGGAAGTGAGGCCCAGACAGATATGACAGGACGTGAAATTATGAGGTGTTATCCCCACTTCGGTCCTCTATCCCAAGTAGGCTCCCAGAGTGCTGGTTGCCAGCAGACACTCCCCAGCCAGAAAGCAGCGAACAAACAAAAATGCTGAATGTGGGAGAATCTTCTAAAGGAACAGCAGGGCTACCTGATCATCCTCAGTGGAACCCCAGGTAGCAAGCCCATTCCCACTTAGAGTTTCCAGCCAACCTTCAATGTCACTGTCCTAAAGGGACAAGCAAAAATCATAAGAAATACCATCAACATGGAAAGCAGATATCAAAATAAACAAGAGAAGGAATGGAATAAAGGGAGATAATGCCCTATCCTAAAAGAGAAGTCACATCATTCATAAGACAGAGAGTGTTCAGACAACAATAGGGATATGGAAAAAAAAAAAAAAAACATGACAAATAAGATGAAATAGAGGATGGTCTATGGCCAAGGTCATCTCTCAGGAAGTAAGATAATACTAGAGGTCCAAGAGAAAATAAAAAGTATTCCATGGAGGACAGCAACAACAAAACAACCCCACCGATACACACACAAAAAGGAGAGAAAATTGTCAGAAGAAAAAATATTTTCAAAAATCCCAGAACTAAGAATATGATTCTTCACATTGAATAGGCCCAGAAAGTGCCTAGCACCCTAAATTTTTTTAGAAGGGAGAAAGGGGTCCAGCCAAAGCATATTTTCATGAAATTTAAAGATTTCAGGGATTAAGCCCAGATCCTAAAGAAACCCCTCTGACACAGTCAGGGCATAGTTAGGGCAAGAAAAGCAGATCACATTCGAAGGGCTAAGGGTCAGAGTGACATCAGTCATCTCAGCAAAATTGGAATCTAGAAGATAAGAAAACAAGACTTTCAAAATGTTGAGGAAAACATATTTCTGGTGTAGAACTCTATACAGTAGTCCCCCCGATCTGAAGGGGATACATTCTAAGAACCCCCTGCCAGTGGACACCTGAAATTGTCAATAACACCAAACCCTATATGTTCTATGTTGTTTTCCTATACATACATCCCTATGAGGAGGCTTAATTTATAAAGTAGGCACGGTAAGAGAATGACAACAATAATAAAATAGATTATAACCATCTATTGTAATAAAAGTTACATGAATATGGTCTCTCCCTCTCTCAGAATAGCTTATTGAGTTTTGCTCTCCCTTCTTCTTCTTGTAATAATGTGAGATGATAAGTGCCTACTTGCTGAGATGAAGGGACGTGACTGACATAGGCACTGTGACAACATCGGGCTCCTACTGACCTGATAATATGTCAGGAGGAGCATCTGCTTCTGGGCTGCAGTTGACCGTGGACAACTGTAACCACAAAAGACAAAACTACGGATAAAGGGGGACTACACCCAGTCAAGCAACAATGGGTAGTCTCTGGATACCAGAAGAGAGACATCAAATAAGGGAATTAGCAAAGAAAGAGAAAGTGTAGGATTGAGAAAATGGATTCAACACAAGAGAAAGGCAGAGGGAATTGAAGGTTTGGTGAGTGAAGCCCGAGGATGGCCACTGGGAAGCAAGGGTGGAAGCCACCAGCCCAGACCGGCACGGGAGGAAGGACAGCTCCAAAACACAGATGGAACCAATGCATTTCAATATATTGAAGGGAATTTTACATCCCTTCTCCCTTCTGGAGAGTTTGTAGGAATTTTACATCCCTTCTCCCTTCTGGAGAGTTTGTAGGAGAGAATTAGTGATGGATACTTGAAATTCTGCTAGTGGGGGGGAAAAAAAGCCAATTATTAAGTCCAGGGAAAACAAAAAGTCATATATGAAAGGAAATGTAATACTTTCCTGGAGCAGCTTGACCAATGTTTACTTAGTAAAAATAATATATTCATGGAATATTTATTTAACAAAAACTGTGATATGATTACATGGGGAGGACGTAGGAGGGAAAGTAGATAAGGTGAAGGTGTGTGTGCTAAAACCCTCATCACCCATAGCAGGAAGGCAGGGGATTATGTCTAAAATGGAAAAATCAACACAATAGTATAAGCCTTTTGCTCAGACAAATGGAGGTAAACACAAAACCTGTTTGCCAAAGAGTTGGATCTTGGGGTAGGAAGCATGGGAAGGCAAAAGCTCTTTTCCTCACTACTGTTATAGTGCTATCTGGCTTTTTAAAACATATGTATGTTAATATGTTAAGTAATCTTTGGTAGAAATAGAATTAAATTTTAAAACAAAGCTGAGCCCCAAGCCTGGCCCACGTTAAGTGTTGGCCAGTGTGGGGAAGCTACTCTTCCCATTTATGTCTCCAGCCCCTTGGCTTTTCTCAGCAAGCCTGAGAGGTGAACTACAAAAGATGGCCACTCTGGTTTTTTGGAACTTCATCTCTCACTCTCATACTCAAAAGACCCCGCTGTAGCATCCATTTTTGTTGCTACTTGTCTCAATTTGCAGCTTCGGCAACTCCAATAAGTAGGCTGAGGGCATAAGCAACAAATACGTCTCTCTCACAGTTCTAGAGGCTGAGAGGTCCAGGATCACGGTGCCGGCGGATCTGGTCCTTGGTGAGGGCCCACTTCCCGGTCTGTGGATGGCCACCTTCTCAGTGCATCCCCCTTGGTGGAGAGAGAACAGGGAAGCTTTCTTCCCCTTTCTGTAAGAACACTTCCCCCATCCTGGGGGCTCACCCTCACGACCTCATTACCTCCCAGTACCTCCCAATACTTTCACATTTGGGCTTCAACATATGAATTTTGGGGGACACAAATGTTCAGTCCATGGCATCTCTGTTGTGCTGGCTTATTTTTGTTCTTTTGCTGCATTTTGCCCTCAGAGAAGATCCTTCTGCACTGTGCTTTGCTGGAGAAACTCACAGTACACAGGAACATCTGAGGGTATTTTTGGTGCTGCTTTAGTTATTGAAATAAATGACCGGTGTTTTAAATAAGAAATCAATCCTTTTCACCTTACATATAACTAGGGATTCCTCTTACGTATCAGGATTTTTATGTGTGTGAAAAATCAGTATGTCTTTTGGAGCATCAGCATCAATTGATTAAAGGTTCCCCATTGAAATAATCAGTCGGGGCCTTTTTGCAAAATACCTCTACCTTATGCTGGCCCATTGGAGGGAAGAGGGGTGTAAATTGATGGTGTTATGTGGTGGAGAGCTGCACCTATAAGAGTGGATTATTTTATGGAAACCAGGGAGCAGGCTGATATTTTGTATCTGGACTGCCTAGGGGTGAATGTAACCCCACCCCCGGATTCCAGAGAAGGAAGGATCTGGGGGCAGCCAGAGAGTCTGGTAGAAAATGCTGAGAATTTGCAGAGATCTGTGGAGGACATGGGACCTAGGTCTTCAATGCGGACTTGTGGGTCTGCAATCTTCCGACCTCCATCGGGCGGGGCCAGAGGAAGCTCTACTGACATGGGGCTTATAGAAGTTTCCCGTGGTTCTCTGTTGTTTCAGCACATCCATATAGCTGTCTTCCCCTCTGCAGAGAATAGGACTTACTGGCATTGGGACACGACACAGGCTTGCCTCCAAAAAAAACCTCTCAATGACCAAAGTGTATTTCTTAAAGTCATTTTCTCTCCCTCCCATTCCCATAACCAAGCTGAAGTTCTAGGGCACCCAACAGTGCACCCCTTTACACATCTCAGTTCAGCTCCTCGCCTGCAGTAACTGAAAAAGTAAAAAGAATTTTTTAAAAAAATAAGTTTTATCATCGGTCTTGCTTGATCCTCAGCAGCACTGTTCTGGCAGATGTGGCAAAATCCTCTCACAGGCCAACTTGCTTTGTTCCGGAGGCAGTTTGTACAGAAAGCAGTGAGCTCCCCGACGCTAGATGGCAGGGAGCTGGACGGCTATCGGGACACTGCTGCTGGGAGCCGCAGGTGGGGTGGGGGTGCCAGCGCGCATGCGCATGTGCAAACACGCGTGGGAGTGAGAGCAGGGCTGTGTGTATGTGGCTGGAAGGTGTGGTGGGTAAACCTGGAACAGAGGAAGCTGAGAGGGTGCTTAAGAGGTTGAACCGAGCACTCGGGGCATATTCTGGTTTGGTTTGTTTTTTGTTTTTAAACGAAGAGTGGGTTTTTTGTTTTAGTTTTTGTTTTTTTAAACGAAGAGTGATATCTTCTGTCTTAGCTAGTCATCCTCTTGGTATGAAAATCCCAGCAAGATTCCACCAGATTATTTTTAAACTACCTGTAATTTGAAGATGGACTTCAGAAAGACTTTATGTTTGCACTGGGGGTGATTGCAGATAATTTCTTCTTCAGAATGAACTCTTTGCCCTTTCTGCAGGGGAGAGAAGACGTTTCTTGTGAAGAGAGCTGTCACAACAGGGGGCATTCATTCTTTATTAGCAACAGGATAATATGTCATATTTTATGAGAAAAGTGTAGATAGTTTCAGAAGGAACATGTTCCTGCATGGTGTGCCTTGGCCACACGTCTGGAGTGGCCGCCCTGTGACCGTGTGGGTCCTAATTTTAAGGATTCAGACCGGAAGTGTGTGTTCTGAGCTACGAGCTTTACCACAGAGCAACTCAGTCCTTCCCAAATGGCCTTGACAGGTCACGGAGACACCAGAGGTGACTTTAGGGGGTACGTGGTGGGCACTTTTATTTTAAAAGTGTCTTATATCAATGTGTATTACAGTTTAGAGTGTTACAGTTTACAATGTGTATATAAGTTTAGAACCAGCATATCGAGTCTGCAATGACATGGAGACAAAATCCCCATAAAGCAAATCATCTAGATTTTCTTTTTTAAGATTTTATTTATTTATTTGCCAGAGACAGAGGGAGAGAGAGCGAGCAAGCACAGGCAGACAAAGAGGCAGGCAAAGGCAGAGGGAGAAGCAGGCTCCCTGCCGAGCAAGGACCCCGATGTGGGACTCGATCCCAGGACCCTGGGATCATGACCCGAGCTGAAGGCAGCCGCTCAACCAACTGAGCCACCCAGGCAGTGTGTTTTTCTTTGAGAAAACACCAGTTAAACAATAATTCAGGGGTGTATCACCCAGGGTTAGGTAGGAAAAAGAACCCTTCCTGACGGTCCACATGGCAAGACTTGATTAGGGGACCACTCACAGATCTCCAGGACAGGGTAAATGGAGACCTAAAAAAGGCCGAAGTCCCCCATCCCACAGTAGCCCCAGGGGCAGCTGTTACTACAGAGCCCCAAAAGGTTAAAGAAGGGAACCAGGTCACAGTGGGAGCTGAGGCACCAAGGGGCCCAGCTGTAGATGGAGTCAGGATACTGAAGGGAGGGACAACAGGAAGTGATGCCCAGGCCTTTCTCCGCTGGAGCTCTCTTCTTGGCCAGAGCCTTCCCTGCGCGGGGAGGCTGGCAGCAGCCCCCAGAGTCAGCCTCCCAGGGATGTGGGTCTGCGCAGAGGCTGGGTGTAGGATCGGGAGGTGTTGGAGCAGAGAATGATTCGCATGGGGTGGGACAGAACCGTGCGGCAGGAACTGTGAGGTGACGTGAGTACGTTATCGCTGCAGTCTGGGGTCTCACAGCGGTCCTGTGAGGTTGCTGGGATCGTCATCACTTTGCAGACAAGAAACCCTTGGGAAGGTTAAGAATTCCTAAGCTGACACTGCTGGTGAGGGGGTCTTCCCCTCCTCAGAGGACAGCCTTGGGTCTCAATCCAGATCTGTCTGGTCATAGAGCCTGCTCTCAGCCCTCCCTTTGTGCACACATGTATACACACACACACACACACACACACACACACACACACACACATCGTTTCTACAACAACCACCAGCAAACTGTGATACTAGATGGTGTTCACAATGGCTATACCCAGTAAGGCATATCAAAAATGTAGTCGAAGTGCTGACGTTTCGTTCCTTCTCAGTCTGTGGCCAGGAGCATACAGCTGGCCTCTCGTGTAGACAGGCACTGCCACTCAACCATTGCCCCACATCTTGGTAATTTACCCCAGGCCTTGTTGTTCCAGCCACAAACCCTATTTGTCCAAGCGCCGGAGTCTGCTTGGCTCTCCTCAGGGCTCACACTCAAGGGCAGGGCTCCCGGCCAAATTAAAGTGGGGCCTGGGAGAGTACAAATGCACTTAAAAAATAATAATAATTGCATGTACTTTCTTTAATGAGCTCTCATTCCCACTTGGCAGCAGGAACACTGAATTCAGTCCAATCCAGCAAAGGCCAGTCTAATCCAATAAAAATGTTAGTCTAATCCAAGAATTCAATCACAATCCAGTTCAAAGTTCTCTTTCCAAAAGGTGCTGCCCCTCCTCCATGGGATGGGACTATCGCAGTGACTCCCAGCAAGCACCCAGTCGGGCGAGCAGGGATAAGGCAAGCCAGAACCCAGCAGTGGCAAAGCTGGGGCCATCACGGCTGCTGTTCTCTCCTCCACTCCATCTTGTTCAGCAGCCATCTCTGTGCACATATGAGGGCTCTGTGCTGTCTGGCAGGTCGGTACTTCCCACCCAAGTGCTGAGCATCTATAGAAGCCTAGGGGCTCCTGCCCCTCCCTTTACCCAAGCAGGCTGTCCAACCCCCAGCCCCTGCCAGCAAATCACTCTTTTCCTCTGGGAAATCTTTTGAGGTGAAGAGAGTAGCTCACTGTACTTCTGAAATTGACTTTTTAAATTGTTAGGAATGGGAACGGGGAGGGGAGGGAGGGGGTGCGGGGGAATCCCCATTTGGTTTCAGATAGCTTGGCTCTTTTTTTTTTTTTTTAATTAACATATAATGTATTATTTGCTTCAGGGGCTTCAGGGGTATAGGTCTGTGAATCATCAGGCTTACACAGTTCACAGCACTCACCATAGCACTTACCTTCCCCAGTGTCCATAACCCAGCCACCCTTTCCCTTCCCGCCCCCACTCCCCAGCAACCCTCAGTTTGTTTCCTGAGATTAAGAGTCTCTTATGGTTTGTCTCCCTCCCAGGTCCCATCCTGTTTCATTTTTTTCCCTCTCTGCCCCCCACAAACCCCTCCACCCTTCCTCTCAGATTCCTCATATCAGAGAGATCATATGATAATTTCCTTTCTTTGATTGACTTATTTCGCTCAGCATAATACTCTCCAGTTCCATCCACATCATTGCAAATGGCAAGATTTCATGTTGTTTTGATGGCTGCATAGTATTCCATTGTAGATGTGTACCACATCTTCTTTATCCATTCATCTGTCTATGGACATCTAGGTTCTTTCCATGGTTGGCTATTGTGGACATTGCTGCTATAAACATTCAGGTGCATGTGCCCCTTCGGATTACTACAGGGTAAATATCTTCAGGGTAAATACCCAGCAGTGCAACTGCTGGGTCATAGCGTAGCTCTATTTTCAACCTTTTAAGGAACCTCCATACTGTTTTCCAGAGTTAGCCTGGGCTTCCTTGGGTAGATGGCATGAGTTCTTTAGCTAGTGTTTTATGGGAAGTTGCAATCCCAGGGTAGCAAGGAGGTTGAGGGAGGGGGAGGAAGTGACACAGGCAAAAGTGGGGAGAACATATAAGGTGGAGATTTGCCAAGCAGGCCTGGCTTCAAGAAGGGATACAACTAGTTGGTCATTTTCCCATGTGGGATATCTCTGAACAGATTGTTCAAAACACCCTGCCCTGAAAGAGTCTGTTGTGGTGGAATGGAGAGGGAATTTGTATTTTGGCTCATCTCCCACCTCTTGTTCCTCACTGGTCAAGTTCTCCCCACAGAGAGTTAAGTTCCCTGTGCTTCTGGGCTGTATGGCCTGAGTTTTGCAGGAGCCACCAGGTAAGCCAGGTCCCAGGAAGTACCAAGCAGCGTGACAGGTCATTTGAGTCATAAAGTCAATGGGAGCGGCCAGAGTCTAACACTGAGGCTTCATGTGGGTAGAACTTAGCTGCTTCCTGGAGGCCATCATGGTAGAGGCCAGGTACAGTGCCGACCACTGTGAACAAGGCAGCACATGGAGTGTCTGATACAGTGAGGGTGATTGTTATTCTTTTACATTTTTCTAGAAGAAATTGGCTGAAATAAGGCTAAAATGACATCTGAAATGTCTAAGTATAAAAGATACATGTTGGGTAACTTGGGAAAGAAGCTTCCCTTTAGCATGCCCAGGGTCCCGTCTGTTCCATTCCAGGCTGTGAAGACACCTGTGCCCAAGAACCATGGTAACCCTCTGCAGTGCAGAGACCTGGGATGGCTTTGCTGAGTGTGAGCTGGAGCTGGGGTGTGCCCCGGTGGTGAGACACCAGGGCTGTCGTGATACACGAGCGGGAACAACAGCTATGTCTAACTCATGGAGCTGTGAGGAGGGCATGAGATAATCCAGGCTTTCCCACATTTGGGGCATTTGTCCTACCTTCACACTTTGCCCCTTACATGTGTATCATCTGCTTTATTGTCTAGTTGATACCTTTTTTTTAAATCAACTCTATTTTAACCTTTAGCCATACCCTAAGCAAAAATGTCTGTGAATTCTGCAGGACCATAAGCTGGCTATATACACATTCGTAATACATACTGGAATGAGCATGTTAGTCTTATTGGCAATCTGAAATGAGAAAATGATCATCATGGTCTACCTGACACCATCTCATCTCTGGAAAGTGGTGCAGTGCTATACTTTGATGGACATGGAGCTAATCTGCATATTCAGAGTGTATCTAGTGTCAGAAAACGTTCTCTGTGTTGGCTTCTGCAATCCCAGCCTTGGCCGTGCCATGTACTTCCTGAGCACACACTGCTCAATTTGTCTCCAGCGTTTCTGTCTTGCCTTGCTGCCCCAGGAGAAATGCCTGTCTCCCACTGACTCTGCAGCTGCTCGAGGACTGCTCTTCCCTTCCCAAGCAGATACTTCCATCTTCAAATTCCTGTCATTGATCTCTATCTCCCTCTCCTCTACAGTGGGCACCTTCCACCAGCCTTCTGACCACTCTCTCTCTCTTGCCCTAAAAACTTTGGCACCTGCTGCTTGTTTTTCATCTCCACTCCAAGCTCCACCATACAGCTCGTGGTTTCAGCTTTCCTGTTCATCCCTGACCTCTTCCAATCACTCCAATAATGACTTTACTATCTCTGTCCTTTGGCAAACCACACCCCTTCCTAAAATGACATAATGACAGGAATCTTTTAATTGCAGACTTCTCTCTCTACCCTCCTAATCTTCTGTGTCCTTATTCCCAGTGTTCTACTTCTTCTGCTTTATTAGGACTCTAATTCTTTGTTAGAATAATTAGGACTCTAATCCCGCCCCCCCCCAACCCACTTTACTACAGTTCCTCATCCACCTTCCCCCCTAGTCTAGATCCCACAAGGCATCACTTAGCAACTTGGAAGGCCCTGGCTACTTTCCGTTTCTGCCACATCCATCTTGCAAACACCCAACATTGGAGCAACCAACTTATCTGCAGAACAATCCCACACCTGGGACTGGGATGAGAAGGAGATATGGACTGAGCCCTTTTGAAGCATATTTACCCATCCTTTTCTCAGAAGTTTGTTTTTGTTCTTATTTCTCTATTTTTTGTACTGTTTTTCTTAGATAAGGTTGCAGGAGAGACCCCCCCCCCTAAAAAAAGGATTTTTAGGTATTCTGAAAACTATAAAGTGCTTTTTAAATAAAAAAGCTAAGAATTGCATCTTTATTATAAAAGACTTGACATACCCCATTGAGGGATTCACAATCAATCAGTTGTGAGAATAATTCCTTTGAAGTCACTGGGGTCTTACATTTCTGTTTGAAATGCCCTTCCTCTTCTTATATGACCTTTAAGTTGTCCTGGAATCACTTCTTATGGAAACCTTGCCTGAGCCTCTGGGCTTGGTCAGGTGGCTTCCTCCCATTGTGCTTGCTGGATTTTGTAATAAGCCCTTTATGTGTCTGTCTCTCCCCTTTTGAGGGGAAGGACATTTCTTACTCATCTTCATTGCTCTACCTCTTGGCCAAGATCAGGCTTACAAAACTGAAATGGACTAAAGCCCAAAGGGGAACTCCAACCTCTTCTGGAGAACAAAATAGAAAATTTAGTGCATAAGAAGATGTTGAGCTGCAAGAGGCAACATTTTGTCTGCTTGCGTTCTACCTTCTGCAGGGAGCATCTGTTCTCCACTCTAACCATGTGGAATGGAAGGTAACAATCACAGGATGTTTTCCCCTTGGCTACTGTTGGCTGTCCTCAGAGGAGCCAATCAGAGTGCTTCCTGGGATCTTTTGAACTGGAATTAGAATAAAGGATGTAGTTCCTCTTTGTTGGTAAAGCTGAAAATGTAAGGCTGGGAGTTACTGGCAGCCATGTTCAGACGTCAGTGTGCAGTGAGAGAGAATGTTCTCAGGCAAAGGGGGAGATGAGGGACAGAAGTGAGCCCCTGGTTCCCATCACTCCAGGCACCCAGGCTGCAGGTCTGAGAGAGATGCAGTCCTTTCATCAAATTACACCTCAGATCTAAGCTAGATTGAGTAGAAAAGCAGCCTGACCAACTGATGGGCTTGTCCTTTGCTACAAAGTTTTACTTTTCTTAAGACAGCATGACCAGCTTAAAAGATGGCGCTAGATACAATGGAATTTTCCAGTGATTACATGATGTGTGAAATCCCAATAGATTGAATGCAAAGGAAGATATGAGAATCTGCCTCTATTAAGCAAGATATTTTTTTAAATTGGCAAAAATGATAAAACAATGCCACTATTCTCACTGAGCACATTTTTATTTTTGGGGAATCATTATTTTTCATAAAATCGATGATGTTAACATGTGGTTAATTTTTATGCTTAAATAAATCTTTTAAACTTAAAAAAAAAAAAGATGACACTAGAGAGTATAATGCTAAGTGAAGTAAGCCAGAGAAAGACAAATACCATATGATTTCACTCTTAATAAGAGTTTAAGAAACAAAACAGAGGAGCAAAGGGTCGGAGGGTGGAGAGAAAGAGAGAGAGAGAGAAGCCAAACCAAGAAGCAAACTCTTAACTACAGAGAACAAACGGATGGTTACCAAAGGGGAAGTGGGTGGGGGGATGGGTAAACAGGTGATGGGGATGAAGGAGTGCTCTTGTGATGAGCACTGGGTGATGTATGGAAGTGAAGAATCACTAAACTGTACACCTAAAACTAATATAACCCTGTATGTTAACAAACTGGAGTCAAAATAAAAACTTAACTAGGAAAAAAAATTCAAAAGAAATGGGTAGATATGCTTGATCTGATAATATTATGTTCCTCATTATTTTTTCCATTTATTAAGGCATATTTTATACAGGGTAAAAGTTTCCCTTTTTAGTGCACAGTCTTGCAAGTCTTGAGAAAAGTAGCGTCAGGGAACCACTGGCACAGGTGAAAATAAAGACCAGCTCTGTCATCTCCCACCCTCTAGAATTTTCCCATTCTCCCTTGTTTAATCTCCAGCCTACCGCTAGCTTCTGAGAGCCACCGATCTGTCTTCTGACCCTGGATATTTGCCTCTGCAGGAACGTCCTATAAATGGAATGCTGCCGTGTGTAGGAATTAGCACAGCAGCTGCGAGATTCGTCAGCAGTACAGAGGGTATCTGTAAGCCTGCCCTCCAGCCCTTTGCAGTGTTTAGCATCCTACTCCACGGTGTGCCACGGTTTGTTTATCCCTCGCCCACTTGGATGTCTGAACTGTTTCCAGAGGTTTTTGTCCATGTCTGCTCCACCCTCAGCTTCAGGGGTCCCCTTGGCCGTTACCCTCCGAGAAGATGTCTCTCTGTGCACTGGCCCCTCTCCTAGCAATGGACCGGGCCACTTGTCCCGGCCATAGCCTTGTTCTGATTCAGACTCAGTCTTGGGCAGCCATGGCGTCCCTGTGCCACAGGAGAAAGGTCTTCTTTGCGCTCCAGACCGCCTCCAGCTGGAGGAGACCTTTTATAGTCTGGGTCCAGGATGCTCAGAAGGTGGAAGAGTGTGTGGTCCTTCCCACAACAGCTTAACTCCATCTCATCAGGCAGAAGGACCACTTGCCTTTCCTGCAGCGGCTCAGGACTCTTGCTGTGCTCCTAATCTTCTTATGAGGGCCTCCTGAGTCCATGCAGGGAAGCCTGCAGGTGGGCCAGAGTCCCTGTGTCTGTGGCTCTCAGGGGCTCCACATTGTCACACCACCCACACTTGGCCTTTAGCAAATCACTGCAAATTGGAGGGCTTTTCCTTATTCACTAGTGTAGCATCTGGTGATGTCTAGCAAACTCCTCAGAGATGACTGTCTTTCTTTAGATTTGGGGTTAGTTATTTAGTTGGTGGCTTTAGCTCTCCTAGGGTTTCTGGGAAAGTTGTTAATTTGCATTCAGTTTGCTTTCTTGTAAGGGTGGGGGTGGTGTTTCTCCAACTTTCTATGTGGATGCTGGAAGAACAGGCTCACTTTTAAACAGAAGATGGAAAACAGAACCCCCATGTTGGGTGGAAAGGCAATGACATCAGACAGGGAGGGGGCCTCCCATGGGTCAGCTCTAGCCCTCAATTGTTTTTTGGTTGACCCACAGGTATTTAGAAAAACAACAACAACATCAACATCAACAACAACTTGCGGTGGCTTACAACATTTCCAAATCTGACATTTTCCCAAAAAATCTGGCTTTGGGCTTCTCTTGGGGAAAAAAAAAACAAAAAACAAAACCTGCCCTCCATGATCATCACCAGGCTGCTTCCTTGATGTGGGGCATAGTTCTTCAGTCCCCTGCTGTTCCTGGTACACATGTGACACTCAGCCTGCTTAGTGCACGCTCTTACCCTCCTTGTCCCTTGGGTCAGGGAGGAGACCGAGTGCTGATGACTGCTAATGTTGTACCAAGTTGTGAAAAACGTCAAAACACTTCTGTGCCCGTAGGCAAATGGCCAGTTCCTTCAGCCCCAGACAACCCCCACCACACCAACCGTGTTGGCATCTTCCCTCGAACCCCTCATTCCAAAGGGATGAAGTTGCAAACCCCACAGTCCAGCAGCACAGTGAGGACAAGCATTCACTTTAACCAGATGATGCCTGTCATGTTCCAGCGTCAGGTGCCTATAGGCTAGGTGACACACTCTGGAGGCTTACAGCCCCTGACTTCAAAGCACCACGCAAACTCCTGGCTCTGAGGTGGGTGGAGTAGTGCTGTTTAAAGTGATCTTGTCCAACAACAAGGCTTTGGTAGGCATGCTTGTAGAAATCAATGGAGCGGTCGAAGGTGGCTTTGGATGCTGGTAATAGAAGCGGAAGAAGAGACCAAGAACAGATAGGAATTGAGACATTTAAAGGACATGACTGAGAAGCTAGAGCAATAGGAAAATCAAGAAGCAAGTATGATACATGTTCAAGATAAACCAGAAAATGGCCATGCCTGAGGGTAGCCCCTTATCAGGGATTTTTGGCCTCTTTCTACTTTAAAAAGACACATAATTACAATAAGGTAATTATGTGTTTTTAAATTAAATATCAAAATAATTAAATTTGAAATTAAATATGATAACATCAAATTGTTCAGGCAGGATTAATTTGTCTTCATCTGATAAATCATTTTCGTTATTACTAGGATTAAGATTTTGGGAAAGAAATTGTAAGAGGAATAGTTCCTGCATTCAACAGAGAAAGCCTGCCTGGGCTTTTCATTCCTCATGGGCAGAGTTCTCTCAAAGGCCAAGTGCTAGAAAGGGATTTTAAGTCATGAGCTGGAAGAACAGGTGAACCTCTTCTTGAAAGGACTATTTTTCTGATATTTCTACCTGGACTATTTTGTCCTAGGATTTTGAAAAGTAACCAATTTTTTCTTAGGGTCCTGCAAATTTTTGACCAAAGGGGGAGAAAAATTGAATTGAAGCCAAAAAGTAGCCAAATTAATAGTCACTCATCAAATAAAAAACATGTGCTACTTTGTGCAAAGTACTATGCTAGAAAATGTCAGAGCATGCAAAGAGATATAAATCACAGTTGCTTTCCTGCAAACAGAGACTTTCCATCCCTTGCTGTGGACAAAAAGGAAGTATACATGGAGAAAATAAAGTGGCCATGATTGATTCGATAATAATAGAAGGCACCTGTAATTGTTAATGGTATGTGTCAATTGGACAAAATAATGGTACCCAGAAATTTGGTGAAACGTTATTCTAAGTATAGATGAGATTAAGACTTAAACTGGTGGGTTTCACTTCCTTCTAGAATGTGGGTGGGCCTCACCCAATCAGTTGAAGACATTACTAAAAAGTCTGACTCTCCCAGAAGAAAGGGGAACTCTGCCAGCAGACCACCTTTGGACTTGAACTGCAACTCTCCCTTGAGCCTCCAGCCTGCCAGGCTACCTTGCAGAGTCTGGACTTGCCAAGCCCCCAGGATTGTGTGGGGGAAAAAAAAATCTCTTCTCTCTCTCAACATATACATACATCCTCTTGGTTCTTTTCTCCTGCAGAGAATCCTGGCTAATATGGCACCAAAGTCCGAGGTGTCTCAGGGAAGTTCACTCTTTGGCAGATTCTAATATTATACCAGCAAAGTACTGCAGGATGGGTAAGCCCACAGTGTCCTAATAAAACTGTATTTATTAAATCAGGCAGACAGCCTTGAGGCCATACTTTGCTGACTTGATTCTTTTAAATATTGCAGGAGAATATTATTTCTCTTGATTTTCTTAGCAGTTAATCCCTGAGATGCTGGGTCACTGCACAGTTTTTCAGAGCTAGACCCATGCCCCTTGCTGCCACCAGCCACTCCAACTAGGGAGGCCTGGGTGCCCTTAGAGTCAGGCCTGTTTCTGGCAGTGCTTGCTGGGCAGCCCCGGGAGTGCAGATGTCTTGGGCTTGAGGAGAGCAGGCACCTGCTTCTGAGCTGGTGCCCCTGTCCACAGCTGCGGCGGAAGAAAGAAGAGGAGCCAGGACATGTTGGAAACAAGCCCACCCACCATGCAGGGGCTCACCTGAGTTAGACAGGGCCAGGTCCAGCTATCCTCATGGACCACCCCCACCCCAGACCCAGGAACGTGGCCATGACCGGGCAAGTTCCCTGACCGCTCCACAATGCAGGGACCTCATCTGGAAAGTGGTAATAATGGCAGTAACCCCACAAGCCTAGCAAGTTAAAGGGTGGGATGAATGGAGAGTTTAGCACAGCACATGACACAGAATTGTCGCTCAACAAATCGGTGTCCCTGTTGTTGGGCTTGCGCTGAGCAGTGACCTAAGCCAGGCCAGTCCAAAGCCAGCACTGGGATTCTATAAACCAGCAAGCAGGGAGACGAAAGGTCCATCCCTCTTTGGTGGGGAAGCTGTTTTCCTGCCGGGTTCGGGAAGCTGGTTCTGGGAGCGCAAAGCCAGAGAGAAGCAGTGCTGGAAGACAGAACGTGAGCTCTGGGTGGTCTTCAAGTCCCTGACTCCATTGCCCCTATGCGCCCCCTGTGGCCCAGCTTCACTCTGCTCTCCCTGCAGACTTTCCCTCTGGGCTGCAGCCAGACTCAGGGCCACATTAGTCTCCTCACCGCCACACTGAAGCACCACAGGCCAAGTGGCTTAAACAAAGGAAACATATATTCTCCCCGTGGCAGGGGCCAGAAGTCTGCGGACAGGGTATCAGCAGGGCTGGTCTCTTTGGAGGCCTCTCTCCTCTCTCCTTTACATGGCCTCAGCTCTTCTTAGAAGGACCCCAACCATCTCGGATTAGAGCCCACTCCAATGACCTTGCTGAACCTTAATTACCTCTTCAATGGCCCACATATAGGCATGTTCTCAGGTCCTGGGGGCTAGAATTGCAACATTGGAATTGAGGGAGGAGTGGGCATGATACGAGACACAATTCTGCTCCTAACAAAGGGTTCAAGTGGAGTTTCTGTTGCCTGCGACCTGGACAGTCCTGACTGGGATGCCTGAGTGTTCACAGCAAATAAAACCTGGGAGAAGATTTACCAAAATGTGTTCACAGCAAATAAAACCTAGGAGAAGATTTACCAGAATGTTAATAGAGGCTATTTCGCATGGCAGACTAAGACTGACTTGTAGATTTGCTTATCTGTATTTCCTTTATCTTCTTATTAACATGCATTCGCATTGTAATAAAAATATTTTAGAATACCTTAAAGCATCCCCAAGACTTACAGGTGATGGGTCAAAGCCCAGGGGCTGCGCCTGAAAATAGGAGGGCAGTGGGAGCGGGGAGCATGGGGACTGATTGTTGTGGCTGAGCTCTGCAGACACCCGTGGTGGGGGGGAGGAGAGGCCACAGAGACGTGCCTGGAAGAATTGAGAAATAAGGAAATGAGGCGTCCCTTTGCCAGTTAAACCATAAAGCCAGCAAAATGGATCCAGGCAGAGAAATGCCAAGTCACCTTAAAGAGGCAGGAGGGCTCCAGCCCAGACTGGATTTGATTGGAGGATCCGAAAGGCTTGAGGAAGGCAAGGGAGGGTGGGGAGAGCTCTGGGGACGGCAAAGAGGGGACCACGGATATGGGGGCGGGGCAGTGGCAGCCATCAGGGGACAGGGAGGAATACTCTTCTTAAAACCAAGCTGCCTTTGGGGCCAGTGTTCTCGGGGGAAAGTCCCTCTTAGTCTCTTGGGCTGTGCTGCCTCTGTGTTTAAAAACAAAATAAAATGCAAACAAAATGAAAAATTGGAGATTTCAACTTTTGCTTTCTTATGGTTGAGAAAGGTGAGGCCCCTCTGGGTGGCTCAGCAGGACCGGGGTGACAGGATGGTATCTCAGGCCCTGAGACCCTCCCTGGGACAGCCTGTGAGGTGGCAGGGGAGGGAGGGTGCCCAGGAAAGGCTCACAAAAGAGGGTCTCAGCAGGAAGATGAGGAGAATCCTGGGGAGATCCAGGGTCAGCGAGAGCTGCCCGTGGGAAGGACTGGCAGCTTTCAAGCATAGGATCTGCAGCCCTGCATTGAATGTTGTTTCCTGTTACGTGCTCTATCATAACCTCATTCGCTCTCTCAAGCCTTGAGTAAAATGGCATGTCCCCCAGGAGCATCTTGTCGGTGGCACTTGGGGAAAGGAAATCAGAGTGCTGGCAGTTTCGGAGAGAGAGGGCTGGCTGAGGAGAGGGGTTAGCAGCCTGGCTCGGGGCGACGGGGAGAGGATTTCGGGAGCACTTGTTTAGGAGTGGCTTGAGAAAACCCCCTTTCCTCAGAAAGAAGGGGAAGTTGAGCCTCGAAATAGGGGAGGAAGACACAGGTCATAATGAGTGACAGTCCCCCAGGATTGAGTAGTAATCCCTTGGCTCTCTAAGTAAGTGGTCTGGAACTAGCAAGGGCTGGGATGACAGCCATTCCAGTCAGACACTACGCGAAGGAAGGCTCCGAGAGGCCAGGAGCTTTGCCCATGGATGCATAGTTGGTGCATGAAGACCTGGGATTCGAACCTGGCATCGGACTCCCCAGCACAGAAGGCTTCTTCCCGCCACACACTGCTGCAGGCAAGGCCAGGAGAGTTTGTTTCCAGCACTGTCAAAACCAGGTGGGATCCCGACCCACAAAACCCCCTCCTTGCCCGGTCACCGTTGGAGCTCTGGGACTCAGCCATGGCAAAATCCAGCCCCCTCCCTCTCCAGTCCGTTTGTGACAGGCTCTCCTCCCTAGGGAACATGGGTTGATCCTTGGACAAAGGAACCCTGTGTGCCTGTGGGTTCTGTTTTTCCCTGGAGAAGTGCCATCTGTTGGGAGCTGGCTTCCCATGGAGCCAGTCTCTGGCACCATCACCTTTGGACATTGTAACAGTTGCTCTTGGGGCTCTGCCCAAACCCCTCAGATGCCCTCACCCTGCCTGTGTGCACTGGCACCCTCCAGCAGCCAGCACCTGAAGGCACAGCTTGGGTGGCCAAACCCACTTTGCCTGTGTGCAGGAAGAGCCAGAAATGCCTGGGAATTTGCCTCCTCCTGGGGGCCCCCTTGACCCAGGACTGCAAAGCCTCCACAACTTTGTCCCTGAAGGAGACACTCTGCCATGTGACATACACGGTCCGCGACAGGATGGGGCCAAACCTCCCTTCTCTGCTCAGTGTCGCGTTTGCCACTCAGTCTCACTTTCCCCTCTCTCCTACAGGTGTTTCCATGAGGCACGTGCTAAAAAATCCTTTCCTCCTAAATCGCTTCCACATGAATCCTCATCTCAGGGTCTGCTTTTGGGGAGCACTACCTAAGACAGGTACAGGAACAAATTGAGGTGCTGCAAGCCGGCAGCCTGGGATCCCCGGGCTGAATCTGGCCTGCAGTGCTGTTTTGTTCTGCGTCCCTCCCCGATCCCTCCTGGTCCCCACTCGGAGCAAACGAGCAAACGCCGTTTTCCACATGGGAATAAAACTCTTGACCTTGGCTAATGGAGTGCTGATTGACTGTGTTGAGTAGCCACAGGAAAAACAATGCATGTGGCTACAGCAGAGTGAGGGATTCAAAGCCACAGTATTTCATGCAAATCTTGCAAAAACCAATGAGTTATCATCGCTCCTTTCAACGGCTGAGGATTCTGAGTCATCAGGACTTTGTTGACTCACAATCACATATCTTGGAAGCGGAGAGACGGGATTTGAACTCAGGCAATGTGACTCAAAAAGATATGCCCTGACCACGGTGCCACATGGAGACTGGCACACCCACACCTGCCCATTCCCTGTCTGAACATCCTCGAAGGAGGTCTTCCCTAGATTGAGCCCCATAACGGGTGAGACTTCTGACTGTTCAGCTGGGTGTTGCTAGCTTCCCTTTTCCTATTATTTCTGTTCTCCCTTCCATCAGCTTAGGGCTGGGTTTGGGCAGGCACAAGAATAAAAAAATGATATAGGACGATACATTTTGGGAGGGATCTATATCTTTCTTTAAAAGTATAGACAAAGCATCAACACATATTTAGCTCCTCAGACTGCAGAAGGGCTGTTCCCGGGACCCAGCATTTCCAGAAGCCAGTGAGGCTATTCCGGAAATTGGACTCTGTGTGCACAGGACTGTGGGTGAGCCAGAGCAAGCGATCAGGAGAAGAAATCGCCCCCCACCCCCACCTTGTGCCATCCCTCCTCCAACAAGCTGTCAACTCTGCAGTGGAGAACAGTGCCAGCCTGCAGGCTTTCTGTTCCCAGAGCTCAGTGAATGACTCAGTTTCTGAGCTATTTCCTTTTCTCATGAGCCTACCATGCAGGGATTTTCAAATTATTTCCCTGAAATGTTTCTCCCCTCACCTTGCTGCATGCCTTTTCCCCAGAAGGCACAATTTTCAATACCGTCTTCCTAACAATGTACCAACCAGCCCAGCTCAGCAGTTTCTGACTCTCTTCTCAACTCACCCTCACAACCACCCTGGAAGGCCTGCACATTAATGTTTCCATTTCTGGATGTGGAAACTGAGGCCTGGACAGGTTGCCCAGAGTCATTTTGCCAAGAAGTAGAAGAGGTGGTACTCGAAACCATATATGTTTATGTCTTGAGCTGCCTTGTTATACTGTCACATTATTTGGAGAAGAGTCTCATTGTCTATGGTAGATTATATTATGTGCCCTGAAGTTCTTCCTTCCTTCTTTTCCCTTGATATGACTTTTCTGTGGGTAGATCTTCTACCCTTGACTTCAGCCCTGGCCATGTGACTTGCATGGCCATGTGACAAGGATGGAGGTAGAAGTGTGAGATTCTGAGCTGAGGCCGTAGGAGGCGTGGCACATTTTCGCAAGCCCTCCTGGAATTTCTAGTCTCTGCCATGTAGCAGCCATTGACTCTTAGCTTGAGCCTCAGCATAAAGGTCTGTGGAGAAAAAGACCTGATCAAACCTGCAGCCTAGCATTCATCTGGACACACCTTTCATCTGGACGCACCTGAGCCCAGCCAGGATTAGACCAGTTGCAGCCAACCAGCACGCTGTGGACACAAACTCAGTGGTAGTTGTCATAAGCCACAGAGCTGTTGGGGATGTCTGTTCATACCCTGATCCTAGCCGAAGCCTCTCACCATTGCACTGACTGCGTTCTAGCCTGGCTGGTGCTGCACAGTCCTGCTTTCACCATTGTGCTGGGAGAGTGCAGGGTCATGATGTCGGAAAGGGGAGCGCAGCTGTGGGACCACCCAACCCAGCCCTCCAGTCTCCATCTGTCACTGCCTCCAAGGGCAGCCCACTCCCCCTCTGAATATTCTTGAAGGAGGTCTTCCCTAGTTTGGGGCCTGAGAACCTGTGCTCAGCTAACATCCACAGTTCTTTCTCTCTCCTCATAGGATCAGGACCCTATGACCTTCACCACTATAAGCAAGCACACTTTTTGTTGATGTCCCTCTGAAATAACAGTCAGGCCATTTGCCTGTTTGTTCTCCAGTCCCTGCTTTGCCCATTCTTCTCTGGACCATAGGGGAAGGACCCAGCAAGCTAGTGTCCTGGGACCTCTTGCTCTTTGGCTTCCAGCTTGGTATAGCTACGTGGAAGACCCTAGGGGAGAGACTGAAGGAGGAGAGAAAGGAGAAGCCAAGGCATTTCTACCCATCCTCCTTGCTTTGGATGACATACCAGACAATGACTGTAGCTCCTTCATGGCTCTAGTCCTAGCCTGCTATGGGCCCTCACTGTTTCAGGTCCCGTCAGAGGCCCCCTCTCAGGTGGTTCCAGTTCTGAGACCTACCAGCCCAAAGGCTGCAGCCAGACTCTAGGTTGCTTCACCCTTTCCCAGTTGCCTTACAGCATTGTGGCCTTTGTAAGTAGCTTCTCCTCATATCCATCCCCTTTCTTCAACTCCTTGGCCTGGGCTCTGTTTCCTCCATAGACACTGGCTAATTTACAGCCTCCTGGCTTTTAGGGTTTGGTCCCACATTATATACAACATGCCCACACCTCACACAAATAGATTTCACATGTGAAAATACCACACAAGGTGAGTTGCAGTTGACCTGCCAACAAACTGTTAAATTTTGTAGCTGTTTAATTTTAATTTCAAATAAAGTTTTCTTTTTTGGCATTGTGAAGCCAGTATTTTTTTTCCCAGACCTTGGAACATTTTCGCAGCCCTTGGAAAGCTCATGGACCCTGATGGTGGTGACTGGAGAGTACACAGTGTCCCAAGGAGCAACCACAAGGGCCTGTCCTCTAGAGTCACTGTCTCAGTGAAAAGCCAAGGAGAAAGAAGCCCAATGAAAGCATTCACCAACAGCACCATTTTGCCCAGGGAGCCTAGCATATCCCATCGAACAAGACAGAGTCTTTGCCTTTGTAGACCCTAGAGCTCAGCAGGACCCTGTGTCTAGGAGATAGATTTTCTCCCTGAGCTGAAGGCAAGAGGGTCATAAATGTGTCAGTGGAATTCAGATGTCCTAAGTTGCCCAGCCACCATAATAAAGTTAAAAGCAAAACTCTGCTGGAACTGTGCCGAGACTTTAATGCAAGATGCTGTGTGGCAGCGAGAAGACAGATAGGGATCTGACAGCCCCTCCCCTGCAAATGGACTTGGCTGCCGCAAGCTGGGTCCCCGCAGCATTGGCCCCACTGCTGAGCTGTGTGGCTCACTCTTGTCGGGGGAACTGCCACACCCAGGACAAGAAAGCTCTGCTCAGGCCTGCTGGCAGTACCCAAGCGCTAAGCACTGAATTTTCTCAAAAGGCCGGCAGGCAGTTCAACTCCACCTTGGTTTTGTGACCAGCTCTGAGATGGCAGGGACCCAATCCCCTCTTTGGCTGTGCCCCAGGTCCATCCCATCAGGCTCTGTGAGGAGCCAGATCTCGGTAGGCACACAGGGAAGGAGCCAATATAGTGGGCCCAGCAGGACTTGGTGTGGAATGCCCCACCAGTGTGACTAGTGGCCCAGCCACCCTCCCTCTGGCCCTTGGCTGGTGGCACTGGAAAGCTTGATGCTGTGACACCCTACCACCCCCACACCCCCATTGTAGACAATAGTGGGAATGGAGACATAAGCCTCTTGCTTGGAGATGGACAAACTGGGAATTGTCCTGAAGAGAGAACCAACTTAATACTGTGCATCACATGAAGAAGGAAAGAGAATGAGAAGAAACAAGGAGTACCTGGCCCAGAGAGGACATGGCTCCAGCCTTTCGCCATTTGAAGGACATTTAACCAGAGGGCTTTCTTAAGCAGCTATCAAGAGTCTACCACGCAATTGGCACACTCACTGGGGCTGCTGGAATTTTCCAAAACACCTAGTATGGACCTGGGAACAGCCTGGTCAATGAGAGTGTCTTTGTGCAAAACACTTTTGTTTGTACAGTAGGGAGCAGTTGCCCAGGGGCCAAGCTGGGCAAAGAGGCAAATCATGCCAGCACCAGGAGCCAGGCTGTAGAAGGGAATGGTATAAATGGTATTTATAGGCTTTGTGGGGAGCAGAGACTCCAAGCAGCATGTGTTTGAAAGGAAACTTTGGATAAGCTGCATGGGAGAAAGGAATGCTCTGTGGGGGGCATGGAGGACCGTCCTGAGGGCTGATGCCAGGGGTCATGCAGTAAGACCTTGTTGAAGAAATGCTTGAGAAACACCAAAGGGTCTCAGGACTGCCTCCCAGGGAGGGGTGAGTCTCCTGAGATGAAGGGCTCAGGTGAGCAGGCATTACCTGCTGGGTTCCTGCTACAGAACTTCACCAACCTCAGAGCTCAGCCCTGCCCCTGAATCAATGTAGAAACAATATTTACAGAACATCCTATTTGTGGAGATCCCACTCTTGGCCATCACAGATCCTTTAAGTCAGGGATGGTCGGATGGTAGAGTTCAGTGATGACAAGACTGAACCCTGCCTCTAGCCAGCTGTGTGACTTGGAGGAAATTGTTTATACTCTTTGGGCTTTGGTTTTCCTTAGCTGTAAAAGGACAAGCTAAGGTTTGGACTAGAAGCCCTTGCTGAAGCCAGGCAAGCAGCTCTCACCGAGAACAATGCTTTGGGAAAGAGGCTGGGGGGTGGGTGGGTAGGAAGAAAACGACAATAACCAGCAAGCTCAGAGCAGTCACTATAGCCAGTACCTTGTGAGTACTGGACACCCATTAACCTGCCCAATTCTTTTTTTTTTTTTCTTCTTTTTTTTTTTTTTGAAGCAAAATAGTGGTTTATTAAAGCACAAGGATAGGACCGGTGGGCAGAAAGAGCTGCTGCCCCACGGTTGTCAACCCTCCCAATTCTTATAGCGACACCCCTATTAATCAAACGGGTGCCAAATGTCGGAGTGTTTGTGGACGCCTCCATTGGGGGTGTGAGGCTAACATCATATCCCCATTTCGCAAGTGAGCGAATCGGAGGGGTGTGGCGGGAGGGCAATCACTGAAGGCTGGAGGATGTAGAGGGCACGGGGCTGAGGCAGTGCCATGATGCCAGTGCTCCCGGAGGAGCTGAGGGTGTGCCTGGCCACTTGGCCACAGGGCTTGGGGCTGGCTGCTTCCTTCCCGGGAGCTGACGCCCCTCCGACCCTGCCCCTGCTGGGAAAGGCCGCGTGCTCAGGGACCCTGCGTGACTCTTGTTTACCATTAGTTGCAGCCAAATGGAATAAGTGCAGTATTGATTAATTGCAACTTTTTCTTTGGAATACATATTCACCCTGATGTTTTATCATTAATGCATTAAGAAGCTGAACAAGCAAGAAGACCAAATGGACTTCAGAACGTAGCAGAATTTCCATCCAGCAAGGTCTGATTTACAGCCATTACCTCCTGGCAAAAGACAGCTCCCATTACAGCCCACACCTTGGCTGAAACTTGAGAGCTTTTTGTTCTTAACCTTGCAGGCTCAGTGCCACAGGGTGGGCCCTTCTTTGTGATGGAGGGACACTCCTGAAGTTGGGAGGCAGGACAGAGAAGAAGGAGTAAGATTTTACTTCATGCTTGCTGGAAGCACCGTTGACTCTCATTTGGTTATTGGATGGGGGATACCCAATACCGTGCCTCCTGCCCTTATGGGCAGCAAACCCCAGAGGGAGGGGTGGCCTCAAGGGTCACCTGCGCCAACCTACCTGCTGTCGGCACCCCCTCCCCCAAGCATCTCGCTGACTGGTATAGCAACCCGAGTAGCCTGAGGCCTGGGTTGGGGCTTTGGCTGTGTCACCAGATGATTGAGGGAAACTCAGTTTTTCCCTGTATGAGGACCTCAGTTTTTCATTTGCACCCCCCCCCAAAAAAAACTCCACAAAAAAAATCCAAGAAAAATAGAAGACTGGACAATTTCTTACAGCCTTGAAGATCTAGCAGTTTATGACTCTGCCCTGTTTCTCCTTCCCTTCCCCTTTTTCCCTCTCCCTTTCTTCCTCCTCCCCCTCCCCACTTCCATTCTCCCTCCTCCAACTCCCTCCCTCCTCCCCCTTCTCTCTCTCCTCTCCTTCTGCCCCCTTACCCTCCTCTCCATCCCTCATCCCACTCCCCACCCCCTTCTTTCCAAGACAATTTTATTCTTGCAAAGTCCAAACAAAAATTCTCCAGATGCACTGATAGAGACAAAAACAAACAAACAAACAAAAACCAAAAACAAAAACAAAAAAAACCAAACCTTTAAAAAAACCATCGAGCAATAAAAATCTCTTTAAAAAGCAGTTCAGGCAAAGCTCAGATGTCAACAAGGAAAGCTTAGGAATGGCATCATTAAGAGAGCTGTGTTGTCAAAAGTTAACCCAAGATACTCTAGAGAGCAAGGAAGGGTTTTAACTCAGGTTGGGGCGGGGGTGCCTCAAACATGTCACCCACAGAACTGGCCACTCCAGGATGAGATTTCTCTTTCTCTGCCTTTCCTTTCAAAGCTCTAGGGTCGGCCTGGGATATCACCCTGATGAGGTCCCCCTCTGGATCCTCGTGGGCCCCAAGATGGTGAGTACCACCACCTCAGACTTCTCGCTGCACCCTAAGCCCTTGAGGGCTACCTTTGTCCTGCCGAGGCAAGTCCCACAGGGAAAGTCCAGCAGGAGGAAAAGGGCTCTTAGGGCTTGGCCATTCATTCATTTCTTTCAGGATTGCTTGTGGGATTACTAAGTGTTGGGAACTTTCTGGTGGTAGGCCCTGTGCTAGATCCAAAGATGGCATCTAGAGAGGAATGGGGGGCAGCCCTGACCCCAAGAAGCTCAGCATGTAGCCGGGAAGCCAGAGAAGGACGGTGACTGGCCAGCATGCTGTGGAGTGGTGAAGGTGAGCCCAGGATGTGGAAGGGGTCCAGCACAGCGGGTGGGGAGGCTGGCAGGAAGGTTCACTGAAATTAGAACTGAATAGGAACTCTCATCCGGAGTTAGTCAGCCAACCAGGGACTGGGAGCATTGCAGGGGACGTTCCACGGGAGCAAAAGCCCAGGAGCCTGGGAGACTATGGCTAGGTCTGGAGAGCAGGGAGGGAAGGCAAGAATGGTGAGTAATGGAGCTGGGCAGATAAGCAAGAGCCAGGGCCTGCTGCTGGCGGTTTTACATGGGAAGCAATAGAGTTGAAGGCCGTGTAGCAGGGGGTGATCTAAGGTGCATGGATGCATGGAAGGGGAGAGATAAAAACCCATGTGTGATGCTGTGTGCTTAGGCTAAGGACATTCAAAATATGACACCCGGCTCAATGCTTCAACCAGCCCCAGAGCCCACAGGGCCAGCTGGGGGAGGGCACTGACTCACAACTGCACTCGAGGCCCAATCCCAGAACCATCACTCATTAGTTGGCTGGTTTGGCTCTCTCGGGGCCAAGTCTCCTCATCTATGATGAGCATGTGAATTCCCTAAGGTTTTGCAAAAAGAACTGCGACCACGGCAAGTGCTCAGCCAAGGCCCACCTTGACCGGACCTGGTCTGTAAATGAGAAAAATGGCTTGCACCCCCCGGGTTTGAATCCCAGCCCTGTGAGCTCCAGCACCCCAGCTCTTTCCTCTCAGCCATGTCCTGACTGGCCCGGAACCCAGCAGGGGATGCTGATGTCTGGAGCTGGTGAGGGAAGAAGACAGGGAGTAGGGGTGGGGAGGATCCCACTGGTTCCTCCCAGGGGACTGTGCTGACTTCCAGTCCAAGCATTTGCAACTTCAAGGTAATCTCAGGTCAGAGGCCAAATGCATGGAGTCCTGCTTTGCACTCCTTCCCCAGCACGTTACCTATGTAATGCGAGTATCAACTTCCCAAGAAGGCAGAGGGTGGATAGACAGCCCAGAACCCCGCCAGGGTGGGCAGGGGGCTCCAGGTCATCTAGAAAGCCTGTAGTCAGCGTGTCCTTACAACCTGCCTACACCAGACTTCTTATACCTCTCAAGAGGGCTGTGCTGACAGGTGGGTCCAAGACAATCTCCCCTGACCTTTCTCTCTGTGGACCACACTTACTTCTTCCCAACAGCCCCAGTCTGAAAACAGCATCTCCTGACTGTCTAGAATGCTCAGGAGCCTCAGGAAACAAGGGACCTGCAGACTAGAAGATCAGACTAGCTCTGGTCCCTTGGGAGGGTTCCAGAAGGGAAGTGGGAGGATGCAGCGAGACAAGCAGATGACAGAGGCTTCCCAGACCCAGCCCAGACCCTTCTGCTCACCAGTGCACTGTGCCCTAGCTACCAGGAGTATGGCCATTGTGGAGCTGCCAAGAGAATTGCCTCAGGCTGAGTAGGAGTTATCTGACCTGGGGGTTTTGCCTACTCCGTGGACCCTGCAGCTCACAGATCTTGGTCTCAAGTCCAAACTACCTCATGCTACAGAGCTCCTGGTGGGATGCCACTCATGCTAGACCCTGGCTGAGGCCACGTCCTGCTTGCCCTTCCACCCCACTCCTTCTGCTTACCCAGCTGCCTGTCACTACAGAGCACTCCCTCAAGAAATCATAGACTCAAAGATCCAAGTCTCATGCTCAGTTTTGGGGAATCCACCCCAAGAAACCATGAAACCCCAATGTTGTTCCTCCCACCCACCCAGTACCACCAACATTCCAGCCTCTCTGAATGGCCTGCGTTCTCGTAATCCGCTGTGCTTCTTCACACACACACACACACACACACACACACACACACACAAAACCCTTCCCACACCCTGGGCTTTGCAAACACAGTCCCTCTGCCTGGAATGCCTCCCCAGCCTCTCAGTTCCAAATGAAAAGTCTCAATTTGAAGGTCTCCCTCTCTGTGGTTGCTTCCACTGAGCCACCAAGAACTTGGTATCTGCAGCCCAGCCGTAGCATTCACCTCAGGGCATGGCCATCAGCAGACTGGGTTGGGGTAGGAGTGGGGGTTAGGATCTATTCATATTGAACTGTGGGCCCCCAAGACCCCTCACTCCTGCTGCAATGCCCAACATCCATCAGGTGCTCAATCAGTGCTCAACGGCTGCCATGACTATGTCCCCAACATCTGAGTCTGTCCCCTGGGAGCCAGTCTGACCTGTGACTGTCTGATCCACCCTGTGGTGCCTGGACCTGTCTCCTTAGAACCCATCAGGTCACCTCTTCCATGGACTACATCCATGAGAGAGATGTGAAAAGACACTGAGGCTCACAGTGTAGTCCCAGGCCACACAGCCAACAGAAAAGAGAAGCAGAGCTCTTGCCCCCCACCCCCAGGATATCTGTCATCCATCCCAATTTGGATCATAGCAGATGTGGGGGATGAGGGTATGTGGTTCTGCTGAAGTCCAGGAGATTCACTAGTGAGTCCACCCACTCCTCAGGAATTGTCCCCTTAACCCCTTTGTAAAGGAGATAGAGTTAACCCCTTAACCCCCTTAATCTCCTTTGTAAAGGAGAACCATCCAGTTGATGAATAAAGGCCATTTACCCACCAGGCAATTCTCCAGTGAACAACAGGAGACAGGGATGACAGCGACGGATGTTAGGTAGGATGACATGTTTCTTCTTACCCACCCTTTTCTACAGGTCACCAGGAAAGGACATGAAGTGTTGTGAGCATGGCTTTGAGGGCTACATGTTCTCTGTCCCTTCCCCGTATTAATATATCCCTTCCCCCAAGATATCCTAACAAAAGCCTTCAAGTCTGAGAAGAATAATGTCATAAAATCAGTGGGTATACAGAATCAAATATGCAAATTCTATTGTTTTTAGGTCTTACACTGCAAAATGTCTGCACAGAAAGAGAGAGCCCACAATCTGGAAAGGAGTTAGGGACTCCATGCGAGGCTGGGGACACCCCCCCCCCAGTTCTCTGGAGGGAGGACTTTGGTGTCCCACCCACAAGGTTGGGAGGCCCCAGGCCAGGCCCCAAAAGCCCGGCAGGCTTGTTCACTGGACATCTTAGCAGGGACCAGCATGAGCTAAAACGGAAGGGTCCTTCCAGAAAGCTGAACTCTCACTTAATACCAGCATCTTGACATGTCTTCGTGGGAAGGAACTGAATTTCCCTTCATCTCCATGGAAGTACAGTCTGGTCTCATGATTTCCTTAAAAAGAAGAAATAAGATGTTTCTTGTATGTCTGTGGCGGCAGACACGCACTGCACGCACCACACTCGAGGCCCTGAAAACAGCACTGAGTGATGGATACACGACCCCATGGAGCCAGATGGCTCAGCATCCATTCCTCAATGTCTCACTTACTAGCCAGGTGTTCTGGGTGACTTGTGCTGGTTAACTCAGAAATTTCAAAACTGGGGGATAGAAAGCCTTTCCAAGGGGTGTACAATGGCATAGCTAATGTGATAGATCAGAAAAATGTCCTTGCCCTTGTCCCTGAAGTCTGTTTCCCCACCCCTGCAGTCTGGATGGGCCTTGTGACTCTCTTTGGGCAATGTGGCAGAAGTGAACTCCTTCCCAGAGCAGGAGAAGAAAGATGGGGGGCTTCTTCCCCTGCCCTGCTTGGCCTGGTGACCCCTCCCCAAACCCCAGCTCCCTGGGCACTCAGAAAGCTCTTCCCTCTCTAGCCCACAGCCTGGAAGGTGGTGTTTTGGGCAGCATTCCTTGGAAGAGGAAGGAGAGATGGGGATTCATGTGAATGAGCCTTATTAGGAAGTGTTCCATAGAAAATCTAAGCGGGGAGGGGGAGATGAGGCCAGGAAGGGAAGGGTGGCGAGCAGGGGTGTGAGGGCTGAAAGGGCTGTGTGTGCAGTCACACCTGGAGTGTCCCCATCAGAGACAAGGTACTGGAACCTTGTCATCAGACCTCGGTCAAGAGCTGCCCCAGGGGGCCACCTCGAGCTGTCTCCATGCACTGGCAAAGCTAGGTGTCAGGGCAGATGAGACACAGATGCCAGCCACAGGGGCTGAAGTCACCAGAACCCCGCACTTAAGGACACCTTTCCCTCACCTTCGGTATTCCAAGTCTTATCGTTCACAAAGGTGAGCAGGAAGAAAGCACAGCGTTAGGTTCTCCGGGATAACACAGCCTAGCACAAAAAGCTGTAGGAATGGTTGTCTTGGAGCCGCATCTTCTTTCTGCACCAGAGAAAGACCAGGGGAGGAAATACCAGGTTGCCCTCTTGAAGAGGGGGATGGGGGCCAAGGGAGATGGAGGGGAAAATTAAGATCTCTTAAGTTATCCTGCCACAAACGAGTGTTGAATGGAACTGACCTATTAGAGCACAGGCCCTTGGGTCAAGTCCCTGCTCTCCCAAGTCCTCACTGTGTGCTCTTGGGCTGGTTATTTAACCTCTGTGCCACTGTTGAATCAGCTGTAAAATGAGGACAATAACAATAACAATAATAATAACCACCACTCCATAGGGTGGTTGTACTGAGTTAACATCTGTGGAGCACTTAAAACTGGGTGTTAAGTGCCCTCCATTTGCCCTCCACTCAGATCCTGGTCCCAGGGTCCTGGGATCAAGAGCTGCATTGGGCTCCTGTTCAGCAGGAAGCCTGCTTCTCCTTCTCCCACTCCCCCTGCTTATGTTCCCTCTCTGGCACTCTCTCTTTCTCTCTCTCCCTATCTCTGTCAAATAAAGAAATAAATAAAATCTTAAAAAACATAAACAAAAACCATGCTCTGCATGGGATAGGCAGTCAGCTCTGGGTAACTTTTAATGTTGTTCGTATTAATCATGAAGATAAGTGGACTCTTAATTTTGAATTTGTGTGTGATCAATAGCTTTCTTCCTCTTTAAAATGGTTTTGGATGAGCAGAGAAAACTTCCTGCCTCAAACAAATGAAAGTCTGTACCTTTTTCCTTGAATTGGTGAGGAAAAGACATCACGTGGATAGATTTCTGCACAGGCCTTTAGAGGTGACCTCTGGGTTGAACTGAAGTTTTGAAGGTGAGCCTTGAGCACACAGCAGGAAGGACATGGGCTTTCTTACCACCTAACAAGGGTCAATGCTAAAACTTGGAAAACAAAGGTGGAGGAGGGGTCCTGGTGAATGTGGCTGCCCCCTCCCTTCCAGGCCGGCCTGTGAGTCAAGCCCACTAAGCACATTCTGCTTCTCCCATATTCAGCATGAAGCTGCAGAGCTGAGGTGATCTCTGCAGAGAGGCAGTGAATCGAGAGGTTAGCAGTGTTTATTGATTTAGTAATTCGCACGCACTTTTCCGGCCAGATTCTCTTCCCGGAGACTCTGACAGCCGCAGCCAGCAGCTAATGCAATGCAGGGCTGCGGGCAGGCAGGGCGGTGGGAAGGAGTTCGACTGGGAGGCCAGTGGAGCAGGGATGGCCTACCCCGAGCAGGAGAGGAGGGAGGCTTCCCCACAGGCATAGCAGGGAGCACAGGTCAGCATGCTTAGGGAAATGCAATGAATATTTCCACAAAGTGCTCCCCCAATTCCCCTCCAGACATTATGACTTATTTCCCTGTCCCTAGAAGTGCTGCCTAGAGATGCCCTCAGATGCCAGCACCCTCAGAGATGCCTGTGATAAGGAAGACTGCTCCATCCCAGGTTATGCCGATAGGAAGGGACAGTTCCATCCAGTGACTGTGCAACATGGGCATTCAAGTCTCCCCATTGCCTAGTTCTAGATACAGCTTGGGAATTTCTGTAACGAGGCTTGTCTCCACACGGTGATTTTTGTTCCAAGTGCTGTTGGGAGATAAAGGAGATCAGCCATACCCGGGGGGCCCTGACCAGGCCAAGGTGACCCAAGGTGGACGGTAGTCTTCATCAACCCCATGTCCTCCTCTGTCTTCCGACCTCCAGGAGCCCCAGAACTTTCCTGGTCCGATGCTCCTCCCACTAGGGGAGAAAGCTCTGGACCAACTGCTTGGTCCAGAAGTTGCCTGGGTGTCACAGCTCCTGGTGAAGCGGGACCAGACAGTCTGTGATGACAATCCAAGGGAATCGGGTCCAGGACAGAATGGCAGACACCAGACATGGGGACTGAGAAGCAGAGAAGGCGCACTGGTTTGGGATTCACACCTCCTGATCATATATACGTTCTAGTTTTTCCTTCTCCATACCTTTCCTCACTGTCATAGCCAAGTCACAAACTCTCCCAAGGGTAAGTGACTAATACATGTCAGATACCACCCTAGGCATCAGGAATGCAAGGAGGAATCAGCAAGAGATGGCCTTGCTCCAAGCTGCCGGTCTCATGGTCTTAGGGGAGACATCCTTCCACCCATCAACCCCACCATCCACTCAGTAAGTACTTATCAAACACCTGCTAGGTACTGTTACTTTAGATAGATGGTTAAGGTAGGTAGACGATGATGCTAGATGGATAGGTTGATAGCCACTACTGAGTTTTCTTTTTTCCCACTGACACCCCACTGAGGGCAGAGAAGAGCTTTATTCCCCCCAGGACCTCTTCCCAAGGCCCCATGAGTGGTACTGACCATCACTGCTATAAATCCAGAGAGAGGAGAGATGATTGTGGGGTGGTTTTTATAACTGAAGCTCTGCGGATGCAGCAGCCCCTAAGCTTGACCTCAAAAGAATCATGAGTTTGAGATTGGTCCACAGTGTATCACCCAGACCGTCTGTCCTGCCCACCTCTGGGACTGGAAGCAGATACAATATGTTGAGGGTCATGGGAGAGATTGGTCCACCAGGGCTCCCTCCAGGAAAAAAGTCTCTACTCTCCACAGGCCAACTAAAAGAGGACTCATTCACTTGCTTCTTCACGTGCTCAGACAGACGACTGTGTGAAGTACAAAGCCCCCTTGGCTGAGTATGACAGCTCTCTGAGCCCAGCTCCCAAGCTTGCACTCTGCTTTTAAGACCCAGATTCTCTGAAGAGTTGGTGTCTGCAGGTCCTTCTGGAAGTCCCTAGAAGGGGTCTCAGTCAGGGCTCACACACAACTGCCTAGCAGTCTGCAGTAACTCCCCCACCCTGACCTGCACCTGCTAAGCACCACGTGCTCCATGGGCCTCCTTTGCCTCCTGAAGCCCACCACCCCTGCCTCTGCTCCTGGCTCCCATTTCTGGATCAGTTAGGGTGCCGTAAGGACAAAGAAACCCCAGGTATTTGAACAGAGAATTTGATATGAAGAATTTTTTATGATTTAATGGAAATCTTTATTTTTCTCAATGAGAATTTTTATTGAGATATAATTGACACATAACGTTGTATTGAAGAAGTGTTCACTGAATGAGAAGGTAAAGAGTACTCTGAGGTATCACGGGTAGCAAGTAAGAGAAGCAGCCACCTCCCCTTGGGCTGGGAACACGAGGGAAGAGACTGGAATTGTTGGAGCTCTTAGAAGCTTGGAAAGGGGGACCTGGCAGAGCTGGGACCCGCAAATCTAGAGAGGAGGTGCAGGAGGCAACCTCTGAGCTCAGAGGATGCCCCTGGGGCTGAGACCCAGACTCTGAGGAGGGGATGGCCGGAGATTGGGCAATGCAGCTAATTCTGCAGAATGGAAACTGGAAAAAATGCAACGTGGATCCAGTGGCAGTTTTGGTACGGAGCTGCTGCTGCGGGGGTTGGGGGGGTGGGGTGGGGGTGGGCAGAAGCAGCTGTGCGAGGCGCTGGCAGGAGCAGAAGGCAGAAGGCAGCTTCCTCTTCCAGCCTTTGAGTCTCTCGAGCGCCCCCTGGCGGTGAATCTGACCTGCACGCTGGCGAAGGAGAACTGTGGGGCCCAGCATCCTGGAATCAGGGCTTCTTGCCTGCAGCGCGGGTATCGGCTTGCCTACAGCACCACGCGACAAAGCCCAGAGAAATCTATGATGCTGGGAAGCATGCTGTCTCATATTTTGTGCGAAGAGCTGCTGGAGGGATTCTCATCTTTCCCTGCTCTGACAAGGACGAAGATGCGGGTCCACAAGGATGGGTCCAAGGACAGACATGGAAAAGAGAGGGAAGGGGGGACGCAGAATTCATCCTCCTGTTCAGAGACAGGTCATGCCACAGGGATAGATGTGTAACAAAACAGGAACGCCTTCTAGAGAGAAATCATCCTCTGAGGCAAATTAATTTCTGAAGAAACTTCTACCAATTGACAAAGCCCATTGGAATCCCAGCAGTGGACGTGGCTTGAGGCCGAGGTGGGCTCCATAGAGCCACAGGACACTGCAAGGCTGTCCTTCCCACTCTAGAGCTCAGGAAACCGAGGCTCAGAGGAATCAGCCAGGCAGACAAGGGGTGGTGTGAGCAGAACTTCTGAGCTCTTAACATAATACTTACTTGATCAGCTGGTCCAACAAAGGAGGAAGGAAAGTCTGCAGGGTTTCAGTGGGGTTACAAATTTAGGCTGGCCCCCCCTCTGCAGAAGAATCAGACTCAGCTAGGGCTGGCTTTCATCCTTGCAGCCGCAGGCTGGGAACCTGAGGGCTTGGACAGGCTGGGTCCCATAAGGAGAGGCTAATTGCTCTGATTGCACACCAGGGCAGAGTGTTTCTGGAACTGCAGAACTCTGACCGAGGAGGAAATACCAGCGGAACATTTTTGATGAATAATTCAGCAAACTGAAAAGGGAAATGAGAAAGTTTTCTCTCTACTACTGTGGAATCTGGAACAAGGGGAAAACAGTAATAGCAATAAAGCTTAGCATTCTGGTCTCCCCCCAGTAAAGCTTTTTCTCTGCGTAACCATGCGGGACAGAGCACCTGGGCTTGCTCTCCTCGGTCTATAGAACTCCAGCTGAGGTAGGAGAACACTTGGGCCACCTGGGATTGAGGGTAAATTCGATCTCTTCATTGCCACCTTCCCTTTCAAGCACTATTCTACAAATTTCAGTTGGGTGATTCCCGAAAGCCAAGCACTGTACTGGGTGGTAAAGATTCCAGTAGTGAAAACAATAGTTTTCTTTTGTCATGGCATGTTGAAGAGGAATCTAATCAGATATTAGATTAAAAAACACAGCAGATGATAAATTTTTATCTACAGTTTGAGGTATGTGCTATGACCGTCAGGGTCTAACCAGAAAGGTAGAACTACTCTGAGTACATAGAACAGAGAGAATTGAATGCAGGGATCTGTTATTTACATGCCAGTGACACAGTCTGGGACAGTGAAGTAACTCAGAGACTGTTAGCAGCAGGAAGCCTCTCAACAAAGGCAGAAGGGAAGAGGTGACGCTGTCCGCTGTCCGAGTCCAGGACCTGAGGCCATCTGGGAGATAGGAACCAAGATTGAAACTGCTTAAGGGGAATTAGGACCATAGAATGAGTAGATATCTAGTGTGAATGGAAAATGCAGGGGAACCTCTGCTTTTTCAGGTAAAATAGAGGCAAAAGAGAAAGCAGAAAACCCCACCTTGTCCCCTCTTTCTGTTTTTGTGACACCCATCAGTATCTCCCAATAGCTGAGCCTCTGCAAAAGTCAGGAAGCAAGACAGTCTAGGAAACATAGTCCTCAGGAGTCAGTCAGTCCCTTAAAGGTACGAAGTGAACTGGGTAAGGATAGGAAGATAGATTTGAGAACAAACAGGCCAGGAAAAACAGCACTCACTCTCTGAAGGAAAAGAACAGACTTTTAAGAGGAAATCAAAGGGATAGTGTTATTAAACTGAATGATCATGGGAAGTCTCTTTGAGGCAGTTAGGTTGAAACATAAAGGATTACAAAAAGCTGTCTAAGCAACAGGAGGTGGCCACGAGAGAAAGGACTTTCTAGGCATGTGCAAAGGCACTGCTGGCCAGCCTGTACATAGAATGAGGGAATGAGTATAACTAGCTTAAGGTGGAGATGTAGTTGGGACAAGTGATGCTAAGGAGTTGTGTGGGGTTTCAGAGAAGGAAGAATTGCCATCAATAGAAAAGATGTTTTGAAAAGCTTGTTTTTAAACTCACATAGTATGTGTTTAGTTTTAGCCAAAGCAAAAACTAAAAACTTTCCAAATGTTCCAAGAATATGTGACCAAATTTTCTTTATGAAGAAGCTAATGTTAAATTCATGGTAGTTTCCCCTGAATTTATATATACATATATATAATATTTTCTATATCATACATTATATATATTTATTATTATAAATTATTATATAGTATATATTTTATACATACATATATTATATGTATAAATATATTTACATTTATATACAGTTTCTCAAGCTATGCCTTGAGAGAGTCTGTGAGGAAATATTTAATACAGTAGATTGACTTTTTCTGGATCAGTTTTTTTTCCAGATTCTCCCAGGTGACTACCCACAGAAATGAGCAACAATTCTTCACTACACTTTGCCTCTGCCACCAACATGATTTGCTTCCATCCCTTTCTCTCAGCCCCTATGGGACCTTACCAGACTTATTGAAATGCCTGTGAAAGTGTGACTTGTTTTAAATGCATTCCAAACTATGCTTTTATGCACAGTTAATCTTATTTTGTGCTTCTTGTGAACACATTTTAAACGATCTTAAATTTTAATGAGATGGAATTCTTAGAAATAGATTATTCCATAAACTGCAGACTTCCACGGTGCCTAGTACAATGTCAGGAAAGCACAAATGCATGCAATTTTTATGAGCAATAATTCAGTAAATCAATGTTTTGTTAATTTTTTATTCAAAACTTGTAACTGTGAGGAGCCAGAATTATATTAATTGACATGGTGTTAAAAAGATATTGAGGAGTTCTATTTTTAGCCATAATGGAGTAACTGGGACCAGACTTATCTCCTCACTGTTCAGAGCTACAAAACTGAACAACATACATAAAGCAACAGTTTTCAGACATTGGGCAACACTGCTATCTGAGAAAAAGATCAAGTTTGATGAGTTGACTCTAACCACGGTTTTCTGTTGGAAGGTGCTTTCTGCAAGGAAGGGAATCCAAGCAGAGCATTGCTCTTTCCGAGTTGAAGAGACAGAGGCTGTCACTCAGAAAAAAATGAAAGAGCTGAATTTTTTGAGGCATAGCACTGAAAAGGGAAAAACTGCTTAAGTAAAGAGCTCCAGAAGAGTGCACAGGGATCCCTTCAGTCTGTTGCTGATCAGTAAATCACGGAGGCATAGAGTGAATGAAGATTTATGAAGCTAAGAAAAACTGGGGAGCTGAAGCAAAACAATTCGCAGATGTCACATAAGGCTGAGAGGAAATCAAATCTCACCAAATGCAATGGAGACTTCTTAGACTCTCAGGCCTTCACTGGAGACCCAGGTGAGTCATATCTTAGCAGTGGAGCTCAACCTAGTCTTGGAATCAAACCTACTCAGGGCCCCCCTAAGAAAACTTAAAACCTTGAAAACAAACCTCAGAAGAATCAAGCTTATCTGCGTGTAACTTAACTGCCTGCCATTAAAAAAAAGTCCAACACCCTTTAAAAGTACACAAAATCCAGCACCTATGAATGTAAAGTTCACAATGAATAGCATCTTGTCAAAACTTAATGAGATATATGAAGAAACAAGACATGGTGATCCAAAGCCTGAAGAAAAATCAGAGTTGAAACAGGTATGAGGAATTAACAGACAGAGATGGTGGAATTTAACAAGCAAGATGTTTAAAACAACCATCATAAATGTTTTCAAGGGGTCAAAGGAAGGCAGAAATTCAATAAGCATAGAAATAGAAGACATAAAATTTAATCATACAAAACTTGTAGAGATCAAAAATATCTAGGGTGCATAGGTGGCTCAGTTGGTTAAGTGGCTGCCTACGGCTCAGGTCATGATCCTGGAATCTCAGGATCAAGTCTGCAGCGGGCTCCCTGCTCAGCAGGGAGTCTGCTTCTCCCTCTGACCCTCCCGCTTCTCATGGATGCTCTCTCTCACACTCTCTTTCTCTCTCTCTTAGATGAATAAATAAAATAAAATAAAATATCTAAGATGAAAAATTCACCAGAAAGGATTAGTAGTAGATTAGACATTGAAGAAAAATGTCCACTGATCCTGAAGACATAGGAGTGGAAACTATCCAAGATGAAGCACCAAAGGCGGGGGGGAAAGACTTAAAAAATAGAACTGTAGCTTCTGGGAAAATATCAAACAATCTAACATTTGTGTATGGGAGTCCCAGAAAGAGACGGGACAGACAGAAAAAATATTTGAAGAAAGAGCCAACATTTTTCAAATTTGATTAATATTATAAACCCATAGATCCAGAAAGTTCAGTATATGCCAAGCAGGATAAATACAATGAAAACCACATCAAGACACATTATATTCAAATTTCTGAAAACCCATGATTAGAAGAAAAATTTTTAAAAGCAACAAAAGAAAAAATATGCATTACATAGAGAAGAACAAAGCTATGAATCTCACAAACTTCTGTTCAGAAGCTATGCAAACCAAAAAACAATAGTGACCTCATTAAAATGCTGAAAGAAAAAAAAAATCCATCAACCTAGAATTTTATACACCCCCCCAATCTTTCAAAAATTAATGCAAAACAGACTTTCTCAGACAACAAAAACAAAGAAGATAATTTGTCACCAACAAAAGTGCATTACAAAAAATGTTTAGTGTGGCTTTTCAGGCAGAGATAAATTACATGAGATAAAAACTTGAATTTACCCAAAGGAAGAAAGAGTGCTGGAAATAGGGAATAGTTGGATAAATATAAAGGGTAGTTTCTTCTCATTTTTCTCAACGATATGAAGTAAAATTGCTAATAATGTCATGTGTTTTATAGCATAAGTGGAAGCAAAGTAGATGATAATAATATCACAAAAGATAGGTAGAGAAAGTAGAGGGATGCTGTGTTAAGGTTCTTATAGTAACACTAAATGATATAACTGAGTTAAAATACGTGGAAGGCATATTCTGTATACTTGAGCAAACCAAAAAATCAAAAAAACAAAAACAACCCCGTCTTAGGGGTAACTAATAAACCAAAGTGACAGTATAATAGAATACTCAAAAATAGTCCAAAAGAAAGCTGAAAAAAGAAAAAAAAATGGCATAAGGAATAGACGGGACAAACAAAATTCAACAGCAAGATGGTAGCTTAAATCCAACTATATGGATAATTACATTGAGTGTACATTGTCTAAGCATTCCAAATCAAAGTAGAAATAATTAGACTGGAAATTAAAAAGCAAGACTCAACTATCTGCCATATATATATATATGTATATATATATATTTTTTTTTTTTTCTTTAAGTCTTTAAAAATCAATACACGGGGTACCTGGATGGCTCAGTGGGTTAAGCCTCTGCCTTCGGCTCAGGTCATAATCTCAGGGTCCTGGGATCCAGCCCCGCATCAAGCTCTCTGCTCAGCAGGGAGCCTGCTTCCTCCTCTCTCTCTCTGCCTGCCTCTCTATCTACTTGTGATCTCTCTTTATATATCAAATAAATAAAATCTTTAAAAAAATCAATACACAAATAGATTTAAAGTTCTGGGATAGAAAATGTCATACTGTGCAGATACTCATAATAAAGAAGTTAGAGTAGCTAAATTAATATCAGACAAAGTAGGATTCAGTACTAGCAACTATTATTAAGGATAAATAGGGACATTGCATAACTACAAAGGATCAAATCATCAATAAAATAGAAGCCTTGAATGTCTATCCACCCAATAAATAGAGCCTCAAATATCTATATACCCCAAAACCAAAAGGAGGGTGCCTGCGTGGCTCAGTTGGTTAAGTATCTGCCTTCAGCTCAGGTCATGATCTCAGGGTCCTGGGATCAAGCACCGCATCAGGCTGCCTGCTAAGCGGAGAGTCTGCTCCTCCATCTTTCTCTGCCACTGGTGCTCGCTCTCTCTCTCTCTCTCTCTCTCTCTGAAATAAACAAAGTATTTTTTTAAAGAGAGAAATAGACAAATCCACAGTTTTCGTGGGAGACTTCAACATTCCTGTCTCAGTTGTCAGAGAAGACCTGAGTTGCCAGAGAAGACTGGAAACATGTTGCCAACCAACTTGTCTGCCAACCAACACAGCAGAATATTCTTTTCAGGTGCACATAGAATATTCTCCAAGATAGACCATATCCTGAACCATAAAACAAGTCTCAATAAACATAAAAAGGATTTAATTAACACATTATATTTTCTAATTAGTTTGAATAAACTAGAAATTAACAATAGGTATCTCAGGAAACCTCCAAATATGTGGAAATAAAACAGCACAATTATAAATTACCCATTAGTCAAAGAAAGAACAAAAAAATTAGAAATGAAAAATTCACTAGGATTTGAGATTACAGAAAAAAGAATCAGTGACCCTGAAGGAAGATGCAGAGTCACACAGAGTGAAATTGTCTTTCTTCTCCATCTAGATGTTGTCATAACAGAATGATGATCAGAATGATGCAGCCATCTTGTTAACAGCCAGATGATGGAGCCAACCCTCCATGATGACAGGACCAAGCAATAGAAAGAGCCTAAGTCCTAAGTGACATAGGTGAACTGCTGAATCAACCAACCCTTGAGCCTGCCCTTGTTTGTTGACCTTCAGCTCTGTAAGAGGGAGCATTACCTTTATACCTAAGTCATTTGAACCTAGTTCTATCTCTTGAAGATGAAAGATTCTGATACATCCTTTATGCCAGTATGGTGGGTTGAACATAAGAGGAATTAAGAGTTTGCAGAAGGAGGACATATTTTGTTTATGGAAAACTTCCATACTACCTCTATTTTTCCTCTTTGGTGGGGGTGGGGTGGGGTAAGGTCACTCAGACACCATTTGATATTGCAGAATGTCAAAATTAGAAGGGTTTTTTTTACTTGTTCCTCTCAAGGATATTTTTTGTCCTCCCCAGCTACATTGGATTTCCACCACCATCATACTTCTCACTTTATTTCATCACTATATTGTTTTCTTTTTTTTTTTTTTTAAGATTTGATTTATTTATTTGACAGAAGGAGACACAGCGAGAGAGAGAACACAAGCAGGGGGAGTGGGAGATGAAGAAGTAGGCTTCCTGTTGAGTAGGGACCTCAGTGTAGGGCTTGATCCCAGGACCCTGGGATCATGACCTGAGCCAAAGGCAGACGATTAACGACTGAGCCACCCAGGCACCCCACTATATTGTTTCCTTGACAGAGCTTACTGCCATCAGAAATTACCTTTTAATTTGTTTTCTTGTTGGTTATTTAACTTTCTCTTCTGGAACATGAACTCCCTGAGAATCAGGAACTTGTCTGTTGTGGTGGAGATTTCTGGGTCATATTTCTTTCTGTCATCCTTACAAACAGAACTCCTATGATAATGGGTGTGGCAACATAACTAGTTTGCAAAGCCACATTTCCCAAACTGCCTTGCTGATAGAAGCAGCCAATTCGATGGAGGAAATAATGCTGTAGGTTTCTTGGAAAGCTCTTAGATGGAAGGAGCTTCCTTTTGTCCATTTCCCTTCTTCCTTATTCCTGCCTGATATGTGATATGATGGCTGGAGTTACATTAACTATGCTGGAACAATGAGGTGACCTTGATGATAAAAGTAGCGTAAGAATAACATTACAGAGAAATAAAAAAATCCTGTGTGCCTGGTGACTATAGAGCCACCATAACAGCTCTGATCTCTGATCTCTGATCTTGCTTTATAAACAAGTAAATCCTCAATCTTATTTAAGCTGTTGTTCTTTTGGCTTTCTATTATATGAGGCCAAATCTAGTCTTCACTGATAAATTTATCTTCTTTATCAGTATGTCTCTAGGGCTTTACAACAGCACCTGGCTCATCATAGCTACTCAAATAATATTTGTGGAGTAAAAGAATGGGCTCCACCTCCCAAGCTAACAGATGAGGGCACTGGATCCAGGGAAAGGAAACAATTTGCCCATGTCATATAGCTGGTAAGGGGCAGACATGGGATCATGTTCATTGCCTGTATTGCCCAGCTTCCCATGGCATCACGGATGTGGCAGAAGGAAACCACCTGCCCATCACCTCCATGGTCCCATCTGCCCTTCCTCTGCCCCAGTGCATCTGGCTTCCACACCTGCCACACCAGCTTAGTGGAATGGTACAGTCTTCTGTGGGTATAGCAGCAGTAGCAGCAGCAACCCAGACTGCCTTGTTCATCTGCCTGAGGACCCACTGCCTGAGGACATCTGCCTTAAGGGCCCACTTAACTCTACCAAGGCAGGGAGCTCTTCTCTGGACCTTAGTCCCCACCCTCCTCAGATTATACCTTTCCAGCAGGTTTCGCTACATGTATAGAGGGCCCCCACCATTTGGGTGGCGCCCAGCCAGGTGCTCAGAAATGTCATCTGCCCACCCATTTGGAGTACCAAAAGCATGATTAGGAGCACCCTTATCCCATGTCCACTCCAGAGCTGGCTTCTAACTGAGCTATCCCAGAAGGTCCATTCTCTTGCTCCCTGCAGATCAGCATGAGATGTTAGACAGATAAAATGCCATGATGCCCTTAGATAACATCTTTCTTGCCTGCCCCATCCCTCCACACCCAGACATGGGGGAGAGAGTTTAGGTTCTTATACATCACCCATTCTTTTTTTTTTTTTTTAAGATTTTATTTATTTATTTGTTAGAGAGAGAGAGAGAGTGGGAGAACACAAGCAGGCAGAGAGGCAGGCAGAGGCAGAGAGAGAAGCAGGCTCCCCACTGAGCAAGGAGCCCGATGTGGGACTCGATCCCAGGACCCTGGGATCATGACCTGAGCCGAAGGCAGTGGCTTAACCAACTGAGCCACCCAGGCGTCCCTACATCACCCATTCTTAAGCATATTCTTCTTTTCCCATAATTCCTAGATCTAAGTTATTAAGGGAGCCATTTAGGACTCTTGCCAAACCTGAGTTGGGTTAAAAGTTTTAATGCCCAGATCAGCAAATCCTCTTCTGTTTAACAGACAGAAGCTCAATTTTATTTTCTCCCTGATTGGAAGAATACAAGATGGTAGCAGTAATAATAATAATAATGGTAATAATAATAACAGCAGCAAGCATATGTAAGTATTTACAAAACTCCAGACATAGTGCTAAGTGCTTTATATAAACAGCCTCATTTAATTTTTGCAATGACCTGATGAAGTAATATCATTGTTCTTTTTTATAGAGAAAAAAATGAGGCTCATATAGGTTAAAGAACTTGCCAAGGCCATAGTTGATAAGAGGAAGAGTGGAAATTAGCTCTCTAGACTGAACTATTATTTCCATATGATACCATATCTCTGTGAGCCACCACATTGTTATTACCCCCAATAAAGAGAATGCAACTTTCTGTTTGCCTTTATTCATTCCTTTATTCAATATTTACTGAATTTTATAAATATTGGTCCCAAGGTGAATGCTGGGGCTTTAAAGACACATACTCCAAGGCGCCTACCATTTCAAGATGCCTTATTCAGTCAGGACAGAGGCCAATGGGGACTTTGATGAAAGTAAAAATAGCCAAAATTCCAAGCCACACTCTTAGAAGAGAGCTGCTGTCTGAAAAATGGGAGCCCGAGAGGTCAATTTATACCAGGTGGTTCACTCTAGGAAGTTCTTCTGGGGAACAGGCATATGGAAACGAGGCATATGGAGCAAGAGGAAAAACCAATGGAATATGTGTTCTACAGTTGGTCATTGTTGTGGTCATCTGGGGCCTGATCCTATTAGGACTTCTTAGGACCATGTGGAATGTGCTTTAAATTTGGTGTGGCTGTGGGATGGAAGAGGGCATCATGTATCTGCCGGCTTCTACTCTCATTGGTCATGGATTGCTCCATTAGGTGATAAATTGCACACACTATCTCTGCCCAAAAGCAGGCCCTCCATGGGTAGGGCAGGGGAAAAAAAGTGACAAGCAACTCTGCATTTGGTATGTCAGTTAGCTGAAGACAAGAACCCTTGATCATTGCAAGAAATATACTGAACTTCAACCTGAAGCAAGGGGACTTCCTGCTAACCTGCAGCAAATCCATTCCCTCTGGATGAAGTCTTGGTGAAAAGTCTTTGGAGACCATCCACCCAAGCCCAAGTGGCTTCTGATCCAATTCATTCCCCTCATCTCTTCTTCACACTGATTAATTCCTACAACAAAGAGCTGACCAAGAAAGCATTAGCTTCCATTACAAAATAAGTCATATGAAAGGAAATGATGCAAAATCTATGTAAATATGCCAGAAGAATAAGATAATGATACCATCATGACAAACAAAAAGCAGATAAATGATAAATAATTTATACCAGGAAACATGCAACAAAGCAGAGGAAAATTTGTAGACCAATGCTTCTCCATGCAAGAGAACAATAGTTATATATATAACTATATGTATATAGCTATATATATAACTATTGTTCTCATATATATATAAGAGAATATATATAACTATATATAAAGTTATATATAGTTATATATATATACAGTTATATATATGTATATGTATATATATATATATCTTTACTGAAAAAAGAGCTCAAAAAAGAGAATAAACATTCAAAAAAGGGATGATATTGTAACAGAAGAAGGTGAAAAATGATTGGCAGATCTCAAAAAAAAAAGTATTTAAAAAATAAAAGTAATATAAAAACTGGAGCACCTGATGGCTCAGTCATTTCAGCATCTGACTCTTGATTTTGGCTCAGATCACGACTACAGGGGTCATGAAATCATGCAGGGTCAGTAGCTCTACACTCACCGGGGAGTCTGCTTCTCTTCCTCTCCCCCAGCCCTCCCCTCTTGCTTCCCCCGACTTTGACACTCACTGAATATTTAAAAAGTAATATTAAAAACAGATAAAGAAAAAATAATGAAACTTGCAAAATAGGGATAAGATAGTGTAGCAAAGGTTTTTAATCTCCATATTCAATTTTTTTTTTCATTTCAGTAAAGTTTTCTTCTGCTATAACTGAGTATTTTGTAGTATTTTATTCTCTTTTTTAAGGATACTGATTATGCCTATGTAGGTTCTTCTTTGTCTTTCATATTTTTATTTCTTTCAAATGCTGTCAACTTTCATCTTACCAACTTATTCATGGAGTCATGAGGCGGAGAGACAGTCGGCTTTGCTTTAGACTTGTCTACACAATACTCAATACTAGAAGACAGGAAATCAATGTCCACAAAGTCATCAAAGAAAAAAAATGTAACCAATTTAGGGTGAATTTATTCCAGCAGAGTTGTCATTCAAGAGTAATGACATACAAAAATATGATCAAATATATGAAAATTAGGGAATACAGCTTTCCTCAAAATATCAGTCTTTCTAAAGACAAATGGAAGGGCCAAGGTAAAAGGACTGGTGGTGAGCATCAAACCCATTTACATATAAAACTAAGGCTAAACTAGGGAAATGTTAGTTACAGAACAGAATGTAAATGTTAAAAACCATGACAGTGTAAATAATATTACTAATAAAAATCAAGAAATGAAGGGAAAGATTCAGTGGTGCAGAGCAATTTAAACTCTCCGGTTTTCTCAAATTTCACAGGAGGTAGACAATAAACACACTACTAATAAAAAGCTAACTAGTAAGTGTGTCTGTATATTGTGAAATCATAAAAGGTAAACATGAAAAATAATAATATAATGAACACAAATCCAGTGGTATATGATACAGAGGAAAGTTAGAAGTATAAATGTGTAATTATTCAAATTTCACAGTGGGAAATAAGTAGACATCACCACAAAGGGATATATTAAAAATGATTTTAAGTTATTACATACAACTTTAGGGTAGTTTTTATGTTAAGATTATAAAATTTTTTCAAAATAGATGAAATTTGAACATCCCAAATTTTTAGAAGGCAAACACACATATATATGCATGCACACACAGACATACAAGGAAAACAAAGAGAACAGAAACAATATAGCAAATGATTAAAAATAGCATGACGTAGAGTGATATGTTCAAACTCCATAATCAAAAAATATTATGCACATAGAATATATTTATTTATAACAAGATACAATACTTCCAATAGGGTTAAAAAGCAAGACTTAAATATGTGCTATATATAAGAGATAAAGCAATAGAGAAAAATCAATGGAACAAATAGCTGATTCTTTGAAAAAACTTCTGGCAAGAATGACAAAACTAAAAGGAGAACACACAAATCACCACAGATCCTGCAGGCATGAAAAGGAAAGTAAGGGAATATTACAAACTTTTGCTCACAAATTTGAGCAGGATAAATGAATCAATTCCTTGAAAACCACACTCAACAAAGATAGAGGAGATCATCTGAATAAAGCCACTGAAATTTTAAGTTCATAATTTGAAAATTCCCAAAAGAGAAGTCGTCATTCACAGATGGTGTCACTGGAAAATTTTACCAAATACTTAAAGAAAAATTAACACCAATTCTATACCATATCATCTAGAAAAACAAAGAAGACGATACAGGGCATAAAAGGAACTCAAGGGTGATTCCAAGGTCTCTGAAAAAAAGAATGGAGCTGCCGTTAACCAAGATGAGGAGACAGAAGATGAAGTCATAAGAGGAAGCAGGAGTAATCAGTGTTGGTTTTCAACATTGTAACCTTGAGATGCTTATAAAGCCTGACAATGTGACATTAAGTAGCAGTAAAATTCAGGAGAGTCGTGCTTGAAGATACTGACTGGAGAACATGAGTGTCTGTGACAACCTACAGAGGATGAATGAATGGTATGCTTCTTGAGGGATCCCTGGGTGGCTCAGTTGCTTAAGCGGCTGGTTCTTGATTTTGGCTCAGGTCATGATCTCAGGGTCCTGGGATCTAGCCAGCATGGGGTTCTGCGGTCAGCAGGGAGACTGCTTCCAGATTTTCTCTCTCTCCTTCTGCCCCTCTACCTGCTCGCACGCTCTCTCTAAAATAAATGAATAAATCTTCAAAAAAAAAAAAAAGTGTGCCTCATAACACTGCAGCATCTAGGGTTAGATTTACAAATATTTTATTTAAGACTTGTACATTGATGTTCATAGGTGAATTTGGTATATAATTTTATTTCCTTTTTTTGTCTTTGTCTACTTTTCATGTCAAGACTATGCTAGTTAAAGTAAATGGTGTACTCCTTGGATTAGTTTTGTTTATAATCTTCAAATGTCCCAACTTCCAAATATACAAGATGCATTTTCTAAACCTTCAAAGAATTTTAGAAGACCAACTTTTTGTGGATGTTTTCTTTTTGGAGCAGCTTTAGGCTCACAGCCAAATGCAGAGGAAGGTACAGGTATTTCCCATATACCTTCCACCCCCACACTGCACAGCCTCCCCAATAGCAACATCCGCCACCAGAGCAGTACATTTGTTACACGTGATGAAACTACATTGACATATCTTTATTCCCCAAGTCCATAGTCTGCCTTGGAGTTCACTCTTGGTGTTGATCCTTCTATGAGTTTGTATAAATGGGTCATCCCATGTATCGATCAGTATAACATCATACAGATAAGCTTCACTGCCGTAAAAGCCCTCTGTGCCCCACCTATTCCTCTCTTTCCAGTCCCTGGAAACTGTGGGTCTTTTACTATCTCCATAATTTTCCAGAATGCCATGTAGTGGCATTTGTATACTATGTATTTTCAGCCTTTTTAGATTAGCTTCTTTCACTTAGTAATATGCACTTAGGGTTCCTCCATGTGTTTTCATGGTTTAATAACTTCTTTCTTTTTAGCACTGGATAAGATTCCATTGTCTAGATACACCAGATTTTTTAAAACATTAAAAATTTTTTAATTTAAATTCAATTTAATTAACACAGAGTGTATTATTAGTTTAAGAGTAGAATTCAGTGATTTATCAATTGCATACAACACCCAGTGCTCATTACTTCAAGTGCCCTCCTAAATGCCCATCACCGAGTAACCCCCATCCCCTCACTTACGTACCCTCCAGCAACCCTCAGTTTGAGTCTCTTATGGTTTGCTTCTCTCTCTGTTTTCCTCTTATTTTGTTCTTCCTTCCCTTCCCCTATTTTCATGTTTTGTTCCTTAAATTCCACTTTTGAGTGAAATCATATGGTCTTTGTCTTTCTCTGGCTGACTTATTTCACTTAGCATAATACCCTCTAGCTCCATTCAGATCCTTGCAAATGACAAGATTTCATTCTTTTTGATGGCTGAATAACATTCCACTGTGTGTGTGTCTATATGTATCAGTATGTACACAGCATATATGTGTGTGTGTGTGTATACGTATGTGTATGTATATGCGGCATATGTATGTGTATATATACACACATATATATACACATATATACATATATACATACATATATACACATATACATATACATATGCTGCATCTTCTTTTTTTTAAGATTTTATTTATTTATTTGACAGAGATCACAAGTAGGCAGAGAGGCAGGCAGAGAGAGAGAGAGGAGGAAGCAGGCTCCCTGCTGAGCAGAGAACCCAATGCGGGGCTCTATCCCAGGACCCTGGGATCATGACCTGAGCTGAAGGAAGAGGTTTTAACCCACTGAGCCACCCAGGCGCCCCTATGTTGCATCTTCTTTATCCATTCATCTGTCCATGGACCTCTGGGCTCTTTCCATAGTTTGGCTATTGTGGACATTAGATACACCCCAGTATCCATCCAGCTACTAAAGAACATCATGGTCATGCCTAGGTTTGAGCATTTGTGAATAATGATGCTAAAAACTACCCCTGTGCAAGTTTATGTGTGCACATAAACTTTCAATTCCTTCGGGTAAATACCAAAAAGTTCAATTGCTGGATCATACGTTAAGAGTATGTTTAATTTTATAAAAACTACCACACTGTCTTCCAAAGTCACTGTATCATTTTGCATTCCCACAAGCAATGGATGAGAGTTCCTGCTGTTCCTCATCCTCAGCAGCATTTGGTGTTGTCTGTGTTCAGGACTTTGAGCATTCTAATAGGTGTGTAGTGGTATCTCATCGTTGTTTTTAATATGCATTTCCGTGATGACATCTGATGTAAGGCATCCCCCTTTCATGTGTTTATTTCACATATATATTTATCTTTTTTTGTGAGGTGTCTATTAAAGCCTTTACCTATTTTTTAATCAGGTTGTTTGTTTTCTTACAGTTGAATTTGAAAAGTTCTTTGTATATTTTGGGTAACCATCCCTTATCAGATGTGACTTCTGCAAATATTTTCTCCCAGTCTGTCACTTGTCTTTTCATTCTCTTGAGAGTGTCTTTCACAGAGCAGATATTTTTAATTTTAATTAAGTCCAGCTTCTCAGTTCTTTCTTTCATGGATTGCATCTTTTGTATTATCTAAATGTCACTGCCAAACCAAAGATCATCTGGGTTTCTCCTATGTTATCTTCTGGAAGTTTTATAGATTTGCATTTACATTTAGATCTATGATTCATTTTGAGTTAATTTTTGTGAATGATATAAGATCTGGGTCTAGATTCGTTTTTTTTTTTTGCCTATGGATGTTCAGTTTTTCCAGCAACATTTGTTGAATAGACTCTCTTTGCTCTCTTGTATTACCTTTACTCCTTTCCCAGATATCAGTTGAATATACGTACAGGGGTCTATTTCTGGGCTCTCTATTTTATTCCCTTGATCTTCTTGTCTATGTGTTGTCAATACCACACTGTCTTGATCATAGCTTTATAGTAGGTCTGAAAGTTGGGTAGTGTCAAGCCTCCAACTTCGTACTTCTTCAATATTGTTATGGCTCTTCTGGGTCTTTTGTCATTTGACATCCCGTATTTGTCTATATAATTTTGAGGGCCCTGTGTCCTCACCTCTCTTGAGGATTCTCATGGAGATGTTTTTTTTGTTCAGGTTTTACCTTTTGTCAGGATGGAGGGGCAGATTCCCAGCTCCTTATATGTGTAATTGGAATTGGTTATATTACCAATCTTATTTTTTCATTGATCATTGGTCTATGTAGTATTTTAATTCCTTTCCTATTCTCTTTGCACTTTGTAATTGCTGATAATAGTTTACAAAATTAGTTACAAAATCATTGGAATAAATATACTCATTCACTCTCATAAGATTTACAAAATTCTAGATCCAAAACTATGTCACTTTTAAGTCTAATGTTATTTCTTCTTATTTCTCTCTTTTTTTCAGTTACCTTCTAATGCTGTTTTGATTTTTCTTTCTATCTTTGATGCTCTGTCACTCCATTTTGATGTTTGTAGGTGTTGACACATTATTATTAACCGTGCTTGGTACATGATGAGCTTTTCCAATCTGAAGACCCGTATCTGCCTTGATTCATTATGAAGTATTTCAAATAGATCAAAAAGGTTAGAAAATAATACAATTGAATATACATGCACCCATCACTCAGTATAAGATAGAAAACATTAAAGTATAATTGAAAGCCAGTATTTACTTCTCCCCAATCACATTTTCCTCTTATATCCCTAACAGTAATCCCTATTCTAAATTTGATTGCTAAATTCCAGACAGACCTTTATAGTTTTCCTACATATGAATATATCCAAATTTAATGTTTTTAAACTTCAGATAAATGACATATTATATAACCTTCAGTAATTTTTGGCTTTAAAAAAATAATCCACCTTTTCTGCAAGTGGCTCTGGTTCACACAGAGCCAGCCAAGGGGTGTGCTGCATTCACAGGGTACATGCTGCAGTTTACTGACCTCTTGCCCCTCTAGGCATCCAAGTGGGGTCTGGGGTTGCCTATGGAGCCATTGGAGGAGGTATGTTCCTGGGGCTGAAGAAGCTAAGTGGGGCCAGCAGGGAGGCATTCTGGAGGCAGCAGGGAGGCATTCTGGGGGCAGCCCTGGCAGATGCAGCTCTAGGTGGAAAGCTCCACATCTCTGCCTCCCTGCCTCCACCAGAGTTGGATGCTTCCTTCTGTTCTTCATCCACATCCTTTTGGTGGTGAGTGGAGCACATTAGTGCTTCTGTTCTAATTTAAAACACTTCATGTGGTAAAGTTGTTGGGTTTTTTTTGAGGCAACCTTTACAAATCTCTCTGTACTCCAGAACAACAGAAACACTTTAGAATATTTTCAACCTGACAACCTGTCTCTTCTTAAATTTCATTTCTATCCAGTATTTTTTTTCCTTCTTATTTCTTTTTATATCATAAACCAACACCTTTATTGTTGGTGTTCTATACAATCAATATTTGTTTAGATTTACCCACATGCGTCCACACGGCTGCTACTAACCTATACAGTATTTTTGTTCAAATTAGGAAAAGGAGATTCTTTCTCAAAAAACTTATCTCCATCTGTGAGAAGCAGCATTCATACATACACCATCTAATAACAGAGTACCTAGTAAACTTGGAAGCTACACTGTCTACTTATGTAACTGGCATCCCCAAATGTGACACTTCTGTGCAATACACAACTTCTACAACTGCACCTGGCAGTCTAGGTTCATCAGACCTTTAAGTCCCATTCTTCATTGTACCACAGTTCTTCCTTCTGGATCAATTTCCATACAGAAGGACAGTCTTTAGAAGTTCCTTAAGTTCAAGCTTCTAGGAAATAAATTTTGCAATTTTTATTAGTTTATATATGTTTTTATATTAACATTTTTATAAATGTTATTATATTGTGTCTGAGGATAGGTTTAAGTAGTTTAAAACTCCATGTTAGTAGTTCTTTTTTTCTCAACAGTTTAAATACAGTGTTTTACTGTCCTTTGCTTTTGTTGCTGTTAATGAGGAATCTATGGTCAGTCTGAGAGTTACTGCTTGTAACTAACCTGTCATTTATCTTTGTTTGCTATTAATTTTTTGTTTTGTTTTTGAAGTTATGCCAATTCTTTAAAAGTTTGCTATGTAGTTTTCGTTGTGCCCTCTGAATCTTTGGATCTATTTCTTTTATCAACTTGGGAAAATTCTGTTATTATCTCTGAATATTTTCTCTGCCCTGGTCTCTCTTTTGTCTCTCTGAAATTAAAAGTACACATACATCGAACTCTTTCTTGTATCTTTTGAGGCTGCTAACCTTGTTTTCATTTCCCATCCTATTTGTCACTTGAGTTGTATTCTTCCTTTATCTGTCTCCCTCCCAGCTTATCAGTTCTCTCTTCAGCTGTGTTCAGTCTCCTGTTTAGACTTTCCACTGAAAATTTCCATAACTACATCTTCAATTTCTATAAATTCTACTTGGTTATTTTCCCAGATATGGAAAGATTCTTTTTAATAGAGTATCATCCCTCTCTCTTATTTTCTCAACCACCTTTTATTTTTAAAATATTTTTAAGATTTATTTGCTTATTTTAGAGAAAGAGAGCATACATGCAGGGGGAGGAGCAGAGAGAGAGAATCTCAACCAGACTCTCTGCTGAGCACAGAGCCTGATGCGGGACTTGATCTCACCACCCTGAGATCATGACCTGAGCCAAAATCAAGAGTTGGCTGCTTGACTGAGCCACCAAGGTGCCCTCATTTTAAAAATATTTTAAACATACTTGACTTATGTTCTATATCCAAATATTATGCCATTTAAAAGTGATTAAAACAGAATTTAATTCTGGTAGGTTGTTGTTGTTGTTGTTGTTTTGTTGCTGTTGTTTTTTTTTTTTTTTTCCCTATTGACTCACTCTTCAAGTCGTCATGGCAGGGTATTGGGAAAAGTTTTCAATTAGCAATAATTGCGCCTTGGATAAACCTCATTGGCTACGATACTGCCACTGTGCAAAGCTTGACTCACTCTAGACATCTTGGTTCCTTGTGAATTTTGTGATTTTGAATTTTGAGCTCATTTTCAATGGCCTTTATCTGTGAACATTTTCTGAGGCTTGGTTGAAACACATACTTCTCCAGAATGAGTCTGTGTTTCTGCCAGTCACCCCAGAGATAGTACCAAAATAAGAGTAACGTTACAATTTTTCTAACGGACACTTTCAAACATACATGAAAGTCAAGAGAAATCTCCCTTGCACCCTTCACCCAGTACAATATTCACCTAATAGGTTATTATCATCAGATTTTAAATGAGGAAAATATTGTGCCCTTCTCTCTTTGCTAAAAGTATTTCCATCTTTGAGAGTTAATGCCAAGTTGAAAAGTCAAAAAGTTGAAATTTTTATTTTTAAATTAATGTGTTTTCTTGTTTTTGTGTGTGGTTTAAAGAGTGTTTCTCTCCTTCCCACCATGGAAGTATTCTGTAAAGTTCTGTATTCTGTAAGGTTTCCACCTTGAAGGTGGAAGGGGTTAATCTAGACTGAACTCAGATTTCACCTGAGGTAGTTCTTTCTAGAAAGCTCTGCATAACTCCAGGCCATAATAAAACTAAACTTCATTTACCAGGAGCCACTCCCTAACGAGGACATGTGTTCCATAGGGGCAGGGATATTTGCATTTCTTTTCATTGATGGATCCCAAAAAGTAGCCTACCTAGCACAAGGTAAGCGCTCAGTACAATTAATATAATAATAAATATATGATAATAATAATAATAATAATAAATAATAAATGTCATCTCTTACAGATTCCGAAGTGTTAACTTGTTAAATAATCTCATACTTAATTTTCTTTTCCAAATGAATATATCTACTTTTCTAATTAAAAAAAATAACAGGTCGGAGGAGTCAAGATGGCGGAGAAGTAGCAGGCTGAGACTACTTCAGCTAGCAGGAGATCAGCTAGATAGCTTATCTAAAGATTGAAAACACCTGAAAATCCATCGGCAGATCGAAGAGAAGAACAGCAATTCTGGAAACAGAAAAACAACCACTTTCTGAAAGGTAGGACTGGCAGAGAAGTGATTCCAAAGCAACGGGAAGATAGACCCCGGGGGGAGGGGCCGGCTCCCGGCAAGCTGCGGAGCAACAGAGCACAAAATCAGGACTTTTAAAAGTCTGTTCCGCTGAGGGTCATCACTCCAGAGGCTAAACCGGGACGAAGCCCATGTGCGGTCAGCGTGGCCTCAGGTCCCACAGGGTCACAGAAGGATCGGGGCTGTCTGAGTGTCGCAGAGCTTAGGGTATTGGAACGGGAAAGCCAGCACAGAGACAGAGCCGACAGTAAGCTCACAGCCCGGGGTTACCTTGAACCGATCGCAGGCTCGGTGAGCTCTGAGCACGGCCGGAGGTCAGGGAAATGGGAGTAACTGGGCTCTGTTCTCTGAGGACACACTGAGGAGTGGGGCCCCAGGCTCTCAGCTTCTTCGGGCAGGAGACCAGGAGGCCGCCATTTGTATTCCTGTCCTCCAGAACTCTACAGAAAGCGCTCAGGGAACAAAAGCTCCTGAAAGCAAACCCGAGCGAATTACTCAGCCCCTGGTAAGGGCGGTGCAATTCTGCCTGGGGCAAAGACACTTGAGAATCACTACACCAGGCCCCTCCCCCAGAAGATCAACAAGGAATCCAGCCAAGACCAAGTTCACCTACCAAGGAGTGCGGTTTCAATACCAAGGAGAGCAGCAGAATTCCAGAGGAGGAGAAAGCAAAGCACGGAACTCATGGCTTTCTCCCTGTGATTTTTTTTTAGTCTTGCAGTTAATTTAATTTATTTCTTTTTCATTTTTTTCCTCTTCTTCTGCTAATTTTTTTTAACTTTTACCCTTTTCTTTTTTAACGTTTTTAACTAGTTTATCTAATATACATATATTTTCTTTTTTATATTTTTCTTTATTCATTTTCTTTTTTAAATTCATTTCTTTTCTTTTTTTTTTTTCTTTTTTTTCTTTCTTTCTTTTTGAACCTCTTTTTATCCCCTTTTTCCCCCCTCATGATTTGGGATCTCTTATGATTTGTTTAAAGCATATTCTCCTGGGGTTGTTGCCACCCTTTTAGTATTTTACTTGCTCCTTCATATACTCTTACTTGGACAAAATGACAAGGCGGAAAAATTCACCACAAGAAAAAGAACAAGAGGCAGTACTGAAGGCTAGGGACCTAATCAATACAGACATTGGTAATATGTCAGATCTAGAGTTCAGAATGACAATTCTCAAGGTTCTAGCCAGGCTCGAAAAAGGCATGGAAGATATTAGAGAAACCCTCTCGGGAGTTATAAAAGCGCTTTCTGGAGAAATAAAAGAACTAAAATCTAACCAAGTTGAAATCAAAAAAGCTATTAATGAGGTGCAATCAAAAATGGAGGCTCTCACTGCTAGGATAAATGAGGCAGAAAAAAGAATTGGTGATATAGAAGACCAAATAACAGAGAATAAAGAAGCTGAGCAAAAGAGGGACAAACAGCTACTGGACCACGAGGGGAGAATTTGAGAGATAAGTGACACCATAAGATGAAACAACATTAGAATAATTGGGATTCCAGAAGAAGAAGAAAGAGAGAGGGGAGCAGAAGGTATACTGGAGAGAATTATTGGGGAGAATTTCCCCAATATGGCAAAGGGAACGAGCATCAAAATTCAGGAGGTTCAGAGAATGCCCCTCAAAATCACTAAGAATAGGCCCACACCCCGTCACCTAATAGTAAAATTTACAAGTCTCAGTGACAAAGAGAAAATCCTGAAAGCAGCCCGGGAAAAGAAGTCTGTAACATACAATGGTAAAAATATTAGATTGGCAGCTGACTTATCCACAGAGACCTGGCAGGCCAGAAAGAGCTGGCATGATATTTTCAGAGCACTAAACGAGAAAAACATGCAGCCAAGAATACTATATCCAGCTAGGCTATCATTGAAAATAGAAGGAGAGATTAAAAGCTTCCAGGACAAACAAAAACTGAAAGAATTTGCGAACAGCAAACCAGCTCTACAGGAAATATTGAAATGGGTCCTCTAAGCAAAGAGAGCCTACAAGTGGTAGATCAGTAAGGAACAGAGACAATATACAGTAATAGTCACCTTAAAGGCAATACAATGGCACTAAATTCATATCTCTCAATAGTTACCCTGAATGTTAATGGGCTAAATGCCCCCAATAAAAAGACACAGGGTATCAGAATGGATAAAAAAAACAAAACCCATCTATATGTTGCCTCCAAGAAACTCATTTTAAGCCCGAAGACACCTCCAGATTTAAAGTGAGGAGGTGGAAAAGAATTTACCATGCTAATGGACATCAGAAGAAAGCAGGAGTGGCAATCCTTATATCAGATCGATTAGATTTTAAGCCAAAGACTATAATAAGAGATGAGGAAGGACACTATATCATACTCAAAGGGTCTGTCCAACAAGAAGATCTAACAATTTTAAATATCTATGCCCCCAGCATGGGAGCAGCCAACTATATAAACCAATTAATAACAAAATCAAAGAAACACATCAACAATAATACAATAATAGTAGGGGACTTTAACACTCCCCTCACTGAAATGGACAGATCATCCAAGCAAAAGATCAGCAAGGAAATAAAGGCCTTAAACGACACACTGGACCAGATGGACATCACAGATATATTCAGAACATTTCATCCCAAAGCAACAGAATACACAGTCTTCTCTAGTGCACATGGAACATTTCCCAGAATAGATCACATCCTCAGTCCTAAATCAAGACTCAACCAGTATCAAAAGATTGGGATCATTCCCTGCATATTTTCAGACCACAATGCTCTAAAGCTAGAACTCAACCACAAAAGGAAGTTTGGAAAGAACCCAAATACATGGAGACTAAACAGCACCCTTCTAAGGAATGAATGGGTCAACTGGGAAATTAAAGAAGAATTGAAAAAAAATCATGGAAACAAATGACAATGAAAATACAATGGTTCAAAATCTGTGGGACACAACAAAGGCAGTCCTGAGAGGAAAATATATAGCGGTACAAGCCGTTCTCAAGAAACAAGAAAGGTCTCAGGTACACAACCTAACCCTACAGCTAAAGGAGCTGGAGAAAGAACAAGATAGAAACCCTAAGCCCAGCAGGAGAAGAGAAATCATAAAGATCAGAGCAGAAATCAATGAAATAGAGACCAAAAAAAACAATAGAGCAAATCAACGAAACTAGGAGCTGGTTCTTTGAAGGTATTAATATAATTGATAACCCCTGGCCAGACTTATCAAAAAGAAAAGAGAAAGGACCCAAATAAATAAAATCATGAATGAAAGAGGAGAGATCACAACTAACACCAAAGAAATACAGACAATTATAAGAACATACTATGAGCAACTCTACGCCAACAAATTTGACAATCTGGAAGAAATGGATGCATTCCTAGAAACATATAAACTACCACAACTGAACCAGGAAGAAATAGAAAGCCTGAACAGACCCATAACCAGTAAGGAGATTGAAACAGTCATTAAAAATCTCCAAACAAACAAAAGCCCAGGGCCAGACGGCTTCCCGGGGGAATTCTACCAAACATTTAAAGAAGAACTAATTCCTATTCTCCTGAAACTGTTCCAAACAATCGAAATGGAAGGAAAACTTCCAAACTCATTTTATGAGGCCAGCATCACCTTGATCCCAAAACCAGACAAGGATCCCATCAAAAAAGAGAGCAATAGACCAATATCCTTGATGAACACAGATGCAAAAATTCTCACCAAAATACTAGCCAATAGGATTCAACAGTACATTAAAAGGATTATTCACCACGACCAAGTGGGATTTATTCCAGGGCTGCAAGGTTGGTTCAACATCTGCAAATCAGTCAATGTGATACAACACATCAATAAAAGAAAGAACAAGAACCATATGATACTCTCAATAGATGCTGAAAAAGCATTTGACAAAGTACAGCATCCCTTCCTGATCAAAACTCTTCAGAGTGTAGGGATAGAGGGCACATACCTCAATATCATCAAAGCCATCTATGAAAAACCCACCACAAATATCATTCTCAATGGAGAAAAACTGAAAGCTTTTCTGCTAAGGTCAGGAACACGGCAGGGATGTCCATTATCACCACTACTATTCAACATAGTACTAGAAGTTCCAGCCTCAGCAATCAGACAACAAAAGGAAATTAAAGGCATCCTAATCGGCAAAGAAGAAGTCAAATTATCACTCTTTGCAGATGATATAATACTATATGTGGAAAACCCAAAAGACTCCACTCCAAAACTGCTCGAACTTGTACAGGAATTCAGTAGAGTGTCAGGATATAAAATCAATGCACAGAAATCAGTTGCATTTCTCCACACCAACAATAAGACAGAAAAAGAGAAATTAAGGAGTCAATCCCATTTACAATTGCACCCAAAACCATAAGATACCTAGGAATAAAGCTAACCAAAGAGGCACAGAATCTATACTCAGAAAAGTATAAAGTACTCATGAAAGAAATTGAGGAAGACACAAAGAAATGGAAAAATATTCCATGCTCCTGGATTGGAAGAATAAATATTGTGAAAATGTCTATGCTACCTAAAGCAATCTGCACATTTAATGCAATTCCTATCTAAGTACCATCCATCTTTTTCAAAGAAATGGAACAAATAATTCTAAAATTTATATGGAACCAGAAAAGACCTCGAATAGCCAGAGCGATATTGAAAAAGAAAGCCAATGTTGGTGGCCTCACAATTCCGGACTTCAAGCTCTATCACAAAGCTGTCATCATCAAGACAGCATGGTACTGGCACAAGAACAGACACATAGATCAATGGAACAGAATAGAGAGCCCAGAAATAGACCCTCAACTCTATGGTCAACTAATCTTCCACAAAGCAGGAAAGAATGTCCAATGGAAAAAAGACAGCCTCTTCAATAAATGGTGTTGGGAAAATTGGACAGCCACAAGCAGAAAAATGAAATTGGACCATTTCCTTACACCGCACATGAAAATAGACTCAAAATGGATGAAGGACCTCAATGTGAGAAAGGAATCCATCAAAATCCTTGAGGAGAACACAGGCAGCAACCTCTCTGACCTCAGCCGCAGCAACATCTTCCTAGGAACATTGCCAAAGGCAAGGGAAGCAAGGGCAAAAATGAACTATTGGGATTTCATCAAGATCAAAAGCTTTTGCACAGCAAAGGAAACAGTTAACAAAATCAAAAGACAACTGACAGAATGGGAGAAGATATTTGCAAACAACCTATCAGATAAAGGACTAGTGTCCAAAATCTATAAAGAACTTAGCAAACTCAACACCCAAAGAACAAATAATCCAATCAAGAAATGGGCAGAGGACATGAACAGACATTTCTGCAAAGAAGACATCCAGATGGCCAACAGACACATGAAAAAGTGCTCCACATCACTCGGCATCAGGGAAATAGAAATCAAAACTACAATGAGATATCACCTCACACCAGTCAGAATGGCTAAAATCAACAAGTCAGGAAATGACAGTTGCTGGCGAGGATGTGGAGAAAGGGGAACCCTCCTACACTGTTGGTGGGAATGCAAGCTGGTGCAACCACTCTGGAAAACAGCATGGAGGTTCCTCAGAATGTTGAAAATAGAACTGCCCTATGACCCAGCAATTGCACTACTGGGTATTTACCCTAAAGATACAAATGTAGTGATCCAAAGGGGCACGTGCACCTGAATGTTTATAGCAGCAATGTCCACAATAGCCAAACTATGGAAAGAACCTAGATGTCCATCAACAGATGAATGGATCAAGAAGATGTGGTATATACACACAATCGGATACTATGCAGCCATCAAAAGAAATGAAATCTTGCTATTTGCGACAACATGGATGGAACTAGAGCGTATCATGCTTAGCGAAATAAGTCAAGTGGAGAAAGACAACTATCATATGATCTCCCTAATATGAGGAAGTGGTGATGCAACATGGGGGCTTAAGTGGGTAGGAGAAAAATAAATAAAACAAGATGGGATTGGGAGGGAGACAAACCATAAGTGACTCTTAATCTCACAAAACAAACTGAGGGCTGCTGGGGCGAGGGGGGTTGGGGAAGGGGGGTGGGGTTATGGACATTGGGGAGGGTATGTGCTTTGGTGAGTGTTGTGAAGTGTGTAAATCTGGCGATTCACAGACCTGTACCCCTGGGGATAAAAATATATGTTTATAAAAAATAAAAAATTAAAAAAAATAATAACACAAACTGGAAGCAAAATTTTCAAACAATAAAGACAATTCCAGGGGCACCTGGGTCGCTCAGCAGTTTAAGCCTCTGCCTTCGGCTCAGGTCATGATCTCAGGGTCCTGGGATTGAGCCCCGTATCGGGCTCTCTGCTCAGCAGGAAGAGCCTGCTTCCCCTCTCTCTCTGCCTGTCTCTCTGTCTACTTGTGATCTGTCTCTGTCAAGTAAATAAAATATTTTTTAAAACATTTTAAAAAAGACAATTCTAAAGGAAATATTTAAAATTACCTCTTAAAAATAATCCCATATACAACTGTATAAAAGGGAATAAAATACCTAGGAATAAATTTAACCAAGGAGGTAAAAGACCTATACTCTGAAAACTGTAAGACATCAATGAAAGAAACATCAATGAAAAAACTGAAGATGACACAAGTGAATGGAAAAATATTCTATACTCATGGATTGATATTGTTAATGAGCCCATACTCCCCAAAACAATCTACAGATTTAATGCAATTTCTATCAAAGCACCAATGACATTTTCTATAGAACTAGAACAAAGAATCCTAAAATTCATAAGGAACCACAACAGACCCCAAATAGCCACTGCAATCTTGAGAAAGAACAAAGCTGGAGGTATCATAATCACAGGTTTCAAGATATACTAAACAAAGCTATAGTAACCAGAAACAAAAGCAGACATACAGATCAATGGAATAAAATAGAGAATTCAGAAACAAACCCATGCTTACATGGCCAGTTAATTTATGACAAAGGAGGTAAGAATATAAAGTGGGAAAAAGACAGTCTCTTCAATAAGTGATGTTACAAAAACTGGATAGCTCCATACAAAAGAATGAAACAGAACCGCATTTCACACCATACACAAAAATAAATTCAAGATGGATTAAAGACTTGAACTTAAGACCTAAAAGCATAAAACTTCTAGAAGAAACCAGAGGCAGTAAGCTCTTTGACATTGATCTTGGCAATATTTTTTTGGATCAGTCTCCTCAGGCAAGAGTGACAAAAGCCAAATTAAGCAAATAGGATTACATCAAACTAAAAAATTTTATTTTCACACAGTCAAGAAAGCCATCATCAATACAAAAGGCAACCTATCAAATGGGAGAATATATTTGTAAATCATACATCCACTAATAGGTTAATATCAAAAATATATAAAGATATATAAAGAACTTATATAGATTAATATAAAAAACACAGATAATACAATTAAAAATGGGGGGAACACTTGAATAGACGTTTTTCCAAAGAATACATACACATAGACCAAATACACATGAAAAGATACTCAACATCACTCATCATCAGGGAAATGCAAATCAAAACCACAATGAAATATCACCTCACACCTGTCAGACTGGCTATTATCAAAAAGACAAAAAATAACAAGTGCTGGTGAAGATGTAGAGAAAAGCAAATCCTTGTGCCTGCTGGTGGGAACGTAAATTGGTGCAGCCACTACGGAAAACAGAATGGAGGTTCCCCAGAAAATTAAAACTAGAACTACCATATGATCCTATAATTCCACTTCCCAATATTTATCTGAAGAAAATGAGAACACCAGTATAAGAAAATATATACACCCCTATGTTCATTGCAGTATTGTTTGCAGTAGCTAAGATATGGAAGCAAGCTAAGAGTCCATCAATAAACAAATGGATAAAGAAGTTGTGTGTGTGTGTGTGTGATGGCATGTCACTCAGCCATAAAAAAGAGTGAAATCTTGAGATTCACAGCAACATGGATAGACCTAAAGGGCTTTATGCTAGGTGAAATAAGTTAAAGAAAGACAAATACCATACGCTTTCACTTATATGTGGAATCTAAAAAACAAAACAGAAACAGACTCATAGATACAGGAAACAAACTGCTGGTTACTGGGGGAAGGAGGGGTTGGGAAATGGATGACATCAGTGGAGGGGATTAAAAGATACAAACTTCCAGTTATAAAATAAGTAAGTCATGAGGATATAATGTACAGCATAGGGAATATGGTCAATAATGTTGTAATAACTTTGTATGGGACAGATGGCAACTAGACTTACCCTGGGGATCATTTCATAATGTATAAAGACATTGAATGACTATGGTGCACACCTGAAACCAATAGAATATTGTACATCAATTAGACTTCAATTAAGAAGGAGAAAAAAGAAAAAAAAAATCACCTCAAATTTCTTCAACAAAATGTAACCATTATTGGCTGTCAAGAAACCCTTCCAGGTAATCCTCTGAGACCTTACCACATACACCAACTTGTCATCTCTGCCAACAAACATGGTGGTACTTCATCATTTCAGTGGTTGCGCACGCGCATTCACGCACACACACCAGTCCATTCTCATTACTGCAGCTGTTATGTTCTGTAAAGTCACTGTGGACAGTGAATTAGCAAAAACGGAAACACTGGCATAGGGGAAATACCAGGTTAGGTTCCTTTGAGCTTCTGGTCACATTTTCATCAACTAATCAATACATAACCTTCTTTTATGTGTGTTTCTGTTTAAAGACATCTTATTTAATATGTATTATTATTTCATTAACACTGAACTCACAGCCAACAGCACTGTAACTCCTGACTGAATGAAACATCCAGGGGCGCCTGGGTGGCTCAGTGGATTAAAGCCTCTGCCATCCGCCCAGGTCATGTTCCCAGGGTCCTGGAATCGAGCCCTGCATGGAGCCCTGCATCGGGCTCTCTCCTCAGCAGGGAGCCGGCTTCCCTCTCTATCTGCCTGCCTCTCTGCCTGCCTCTCTGCCTACTTGTGATCTGTCTGTCAAATAAATAAATAAAATCTTAATTAAAAAAAAAAGAAAGAAAGAAACATCCAACAGGGGATCTTTTTCTCCATAAGGCACACCGCAGCCTTCTTGCACTTAGGAACACTAGATAGCACTTTAGTGTGGAGACCACTTGGAACAGAGAACTCACTACAAACAGCACAAAAATGCAAAAAAAAAAAAAAAAAAGTTGCACTAAATATACTGTGAAAAGGACACTGTTTACGAAAGAAGTAAACAGGCAGAGAGTTGCCCTGTTCCACCTCAGCTGGGAACGTTCACTATGGGGACTTAAATTTTTCACTGCTTTGCACAAGTCTGCAAATGACCACAAAAGTGTCATAAGTATCCACTGTTCTCAACTTTTTCTTCCCTAAAAATACAATTTTTTCTATAAACCCCTTCCACACATGTTTGTGAGATGATCCCTCGGGATCATCCCTTGGGATGATCCTTTGGGTGTATTCCCATAATGGGCTGCTGTCTCAGTGTCAAAGGACATTTCCACTTTTGAGCGATATTGCCAATATTTCTCCCTGGGCCCTGGCCCCAAATCTTCTAGTCTTTTGGCCTTCCTCTTTCCACCCTTTACTCCCCTTTCCTTCTCTTCCTCCTCATCCTCCTTTTCTTGTTCTTACCATCTGTTATTGTAGGTGTGTCAAAATAATGGGAAAAAGAGAAGACAAAGCTTGAGGTGAAAAAAAAAGGAGCAGGAGGGAAAAAGGAAAGGAAATCGGCCAGTATTATGTCAGTTCAGTTCTCTTCATCCTGACAATAGTATTTCACTTGCAAATACTATAAATGATCTATTTTAAAGATCTCATTTCAAGGAGAGTTAAAGTCTTATGCTATGAAAAGAGAAATTCCCAGGGAAATCAGCATTCACGTCTTTGATAGATAAAATCTGGCTACAAGTTATTTGATGCCCTTCCCCCATCCCTGCAGGAGTTGAGGTCCATGTCACTTCCTCTTGAACCTGACTGGGTGCTTTGACAGCTTAGACAATACAATAGAGTGAAAAGAACCCTGCCTGGATTTCCAGGCTCAAATGTTAAGAAATAGCAGCATTCGGTATCTCAAATAATTTCTTGGGATCCAGATACCATGTAATTAGGAACGCAAGCAACCATTGGAGAGGCCTACATGGAGAGAAGCAGAGGCTGCTGGCTGACCAGCCCTGGCTGGGCTTTCAGTCATCAGACAGCACCAACCTGCAGGCCAGGTGAGTGAGCCATCTTAGAAATGGATCTTTCCACCACAGTCAAGCTTCCCCAGCTGTTGCCACATGGAACAGAGAGAAGCTGTTGCCCAGAGCCCTTCCTCAATTGAAGATTCAGGTACAAAATAAATGACTGTTGCCATTTTAAAACACTAAGTTTCAGAGTGTTTTATTATCCAACAATATATATGAACAACATTATGAAGAAAATCTATCCTATTTGCAGTATCTTTACCAAATTTCTGCTGCTTCTGCGCTATTATGATTCTAAGAAGCTGAATTAAACTAGTTTTTAGTTCAGATTTTTTTTTTTTACGGGGGCGGGGAGGTGGTTCTAAGAAACCCTTGGATAAATTCTATCAACCTGTTCTTAGAATAATGTTTTTATTTTTATTTTTTTTATTTTTTTTTAGAATAATGTTTTTAAATACATAAAGCAAAATACACCAAGGAGAAATGCAGCCACCAAAATATTAAAGTTTTGTAAAGGAATATATGTGTAAGATAACAGAATCTAGTGGCGGGGTCTAATAACTACCATAAACTTCAAGTATGATGTGCTCCAATAATTCTCCTAGATATCTGCAACACTTGGATGTGAACAGAAATAACTGTAACTTTTAAAGTGGATCTTGCTTATACGATTATGTTACCTACATGAATAGTTGAAGGAAATGCTAGTTTTCAGTCTGAATTAGTAAAAATAAATAGGTAACTTTTTTCCTATGCATGTCCACACATTTCTAAATTTTATTCTCATACCTCAGGCTAAGAACTCTAAACTACCCAGTTGTACCTGTGTGGCAATGGAATAACTTTGCATTCCTTAAGAAAGATTGAGCTTGAAAATAATCTCTCACCAAAAGCATGAAGATTGTATAGAAGCAACAGGGAAAGGTGTTACTCCTTTGAAACCTCTAAGACAATTGCATTCTCCAGCCACCAAGGTCTTTATTCCGTGGAGTCAAGAGCATCAGCTTGAGCCCACATGTTCTCACACACACCAACAGGTTCTACTTGAGCCCAAGGACAATTGATTTACTGCCACCATCAAATGCAAAGCATCTGATGCATCTGCAAAGCATCCATTTAGCACAGCAAATTATTTCCCGAGTATACGCTATGCTGAGGCTACTAAGAAAGCAGTATCTAGTACTGATTAGCAACTCTGCCTTACTTAAGCAAACAAGCAACAGAAGCCAGGGCTTGAGTGGCAGAGTGGGAGGTTGCTGACTCACAGGGGTGTGGCTGAGCTCCAGGAAAAATGGCAGCTGGGCTTGTGTGCAGAGCACTACTTTCTATCTCTTGACTCTGTATCTCTCTGTGTACCTTTGTCATTCCCACCATTTGGGTGCAAATGGGCTTTCTTTCTTTGCTACTCAGTCCACGTGACAGAAAAGACGGCCAGTAAAGGATCTTGGGTTTTATGTGCTCTATCTTTACACAACTATAATGAGACTGGTTTGACTCCTGAGTTCTACGTCCGAAAATCACAGGGACATGTTCTGATTGGCCAATCAACTGTGGCTAGAAGCAGAGGGTCAGGTGTTAAAAAGTAGCTGTCCCCATAGTAACCACGCACTTGGGGGAAAGGAGCGGGGGAGGGGCAGGCCACACAATTTTTCCAGCATGAATATAATGAAGGTGTGGATAGGACTGGCCATACTCAATCAAATTCATGTGTTTTTGGAGACAGACCCTGAGCTCATGATGAAGGCTGTGGAAATTTACCTGCTACAAAACTGAATGGCTTCTCTGCTTGTGGGTGGCCGCAAGCAGAACTCAGGACACTGAGAACAATTTTTTTAAAAATTGAAGACTAGATCTTTGAGACTGTATTTGACATCAGCAAAGACTTGTGGGAAAGACTTGGGGTACTTTACTGGAATCCTTCAGCCTTGCTCTGGAAAATGAAACCCAGACATGGAGACGTCTTACCTGAGAGTAGGAATTATAGTCTGAGGTCTCCATTAGAAACCATTTTGTGAACTGGAGGAGAAATAATGACTTCTTTTAAAAACCTGAAATTTATACTGTGCCCTATGGCAATGGTTTGCAAATGTCTCTTGTCAGGAACATTACACTCTAAAAATTTCCTAAGACCCTCAAAGAGCCTTTAATATGGGTTATATCTATTGATATTTACCAATTAGAAATTAAAACTGAGAAAATTTTTACAAGTTTGTTTTAAATATAAATAAAATATTTAACCATAGAAAACAAAGAAAAATATAATGATAAAGGTAGCATTGTTTTCTCTTTGCAAAGGTCCTAATTGTCTGGTTTAATAGAAGGCAGCCACATTCTTGTGCCTGCTTCTGCATTCAATCTGTTGAGAAATGATGTTTTGTTTGAAGTAGATATGGAGTTGGACAGGGAGGGATATTGAAGTAACCTTTTCAGAAAATTGTGCCTGTTATTTCATACTAAACAAAACTCCACAAATGGTTGTAAAATCACATGTTTTTACATTAAAATCTTCCATTTTGCATGGATCTTTTACTCAGGCTTGATTTTGTAGCATTATGCCTTGGTCACCTGAAAAATATTGGTTCAATGAACTCATTGCAGATCTTTCAAATGTTGAAACATTTCATTATGTAATATGAAACCACATATGTTGATATCATCATTAATTTCCTGAGAAAAGTGCTTAAACATGGGGTCACTGTCAAGGCTAGGAAGACAAATACAAATTTCCCCAAATTCTAAATTTTTTTAAAGAGTTATTTATTTATTTATTTATTTTGTGAAAGAGGGAGAGAGTGAGAGCACAGGGGGAAGGGACAGAGGGGGAGAGAGAGAGTCTTTTGGTTTTTTTTAAGATTTATTAATTTGAGAGAGAGAGAGACCAAGGGGAGGGGTAGAGGGGGAGAGAATTTTCAGCAGACTCCCTAGTAAGGAGCTAGGGCTTGGTGCCACAATCCTGAGATCCTGAGATCATGACCTGAGCTGAAACCAAGAGCCAGCCCTTCAACCACTACACCACCTAGGTGCCCCCCAAAATCTAATTTTTGCACAAAAGCTTAAATGTTCTTATTGGTGGGGTGCCTGGTAGCTCAGTTAATTAAGCATCCAACTCCTCATTTTGGCTCAGGTCATGATCTTGTGGGTCATAAGATTGAGCCCCAGGTCCAGCTCTGAGCTGGGCATGGAGCCTACTTAAGATTCTCTCTCCCTCTCCCTCTGCCCCCCCCTTCTCTCCCCCTCTCTTTAAAGAAAAAAAAAAGTTCTCATTGGTAACAAATACTGTCTTTTATTTTCCTTGAAGTGATGAGCTCACTTCATTATTTTTGAGAAAATGTCTGCTAAATACCTAAGTCTGTAATTTGTTCATTTAAGTAAAAATGGTGTTCCATGAAAACAGTGGCTGGTCCACCTCACAATTCAAATAATCGTGTGATTGCTTTTCCTTGAGATGAACATTGCACTTCAGTATGCAGTGTACATGCTTTATGTGTGGTTCCCATTTTATCACATAGAATATTAAAAAGATGTGTACTCAAGAATTGAAATTCAACAAAATGAATTTTTTTTAACCAGTTCATCAAAGATGTTCTTAATTACAACTGGTGTTCTTTCTCTGCAAGTTCAAGGAGGTGAAGAATGCAATGACTACTAGCTAGTACAGTTGGGGCCACCGCCTTGATTCATGCCAAAGCACCAGCACTTTTACCCTCATTGCTTTTGCATCATCAGTGTAAATGTCAACCCGCTGAAAAAGACAAATTAAATCTTAGTGCTATTATAAAAATTGTTTTTGATCTCTCGGGCCCTTTGAAGGGATCTCAAAGAGCCCCAGCATCCACAGACCATATTTTGAGATCCGCTAATCTACAGTTCCCAAAGTATTTCCCTAGAAATATCTTTTGTGGTCTTCACAGAAGCCCTTTGAGATGGGCATTCCTGGCATACTCCTTTTGTAAGGATGAGGAGAATGAGGCTCCTGGATAATTAAATGTCTTGTCTCTGGTTGGGAACTGAGAAGGACTAGAAGGGAATTCTTGTCATTACTGTTTTGGATCCCAGTACAGCATCAAGATGGAAAACACCCCATTTCCATCCTGACTCTACCTGTCAATCCCCTGGGCTGCCTCTAGCCAGACTTAGCAAGACAGAGGATGCCAAAACACATGAGTGTCTTTAGGGTAGCCTGGCAGTGGAGGGAGAATCAAGGCAGCCTTCCTTGCATGGTGACCCCAGGAGCAAGCCATCAATGGAATGCAGGGACCTTCTTCCCCACCACCAGGGCCCCTCATCTCCAATAGATGACTCCCAAAAGGATCATGGAAGTTGTTTTGACTGTCTCCTCTCTCCATTCATCTCAAAAACAAGGGGATGTGCAGCAAGAGTGAGGAGGAATAAGCTAGTAACTGCCCATCTTCAGAATAACATTTACTATTTCAGTTTTCAAAGTTGCCCAAGATTTGTGTTAGTGTAAAGACACAGCCAAAGCTAGAAGTTATGAAGGCTTGCCTATGGCTTTTCTATAGCCCCACCCAAGGTAGGAGATCCCTAACCCTGTGACTTTGGTGATGTTGCTCTGCAGACATGTTCGCAGATGGCTTGGGAAGCCAAAGGAAGAGAAGAAAAGCCGGCTACCAAGCATCCTTGGAGCTTTCTACAGAGTCAGTGTGATGAATGGACCAACAATAAAGAGAAATGTTTGGCCTGGAGAGCTCTGTGGGGTAGAAACAAAATCATAAGCACTCTCTTTAGGAAGAAGGGAAGAAATGACAGAGATTGTGGGCAAATGATACATGCAAATTCCCTTGAGACTGAACACCTCCAATTTTCTCTCTTGTGTGATCCAGTGTGTCCCCAGGTGAAGGTTAGAGACTGACCAAGACAGGTCTCATTTACAACTGTATTTTAGAGCTCACTTTCCACTCAGAGAGCCAGAGACATGTGGGGAGAAGCAGAGACAAGCAAGAGAGACCGCCTGAAGCTGGATCCAAAGGTCTAACATGCCCCAAACTCCCATTCTTGTCACTTGGCTTAAGTATGTTTCAGCTTGTAGAAGAGGAGAGGTGCTGAGGGCGGAACTATCCATCCATCCCTTTAATACACACAGTTCTGACCACTGCTGGCAGATTTACCCTCCAGAGGAGGAGAAAAACAAGTAAAGCAAAATTTGATGGAGTGCTAGGGCCTCTGACAGACATACATTTGGGGCACTGAGAGAGGAAAGAGCAGGGGCCCGAGACCAGTTCCACCCCTGATAGGTCAGGGAAGACTTCCATGGGCTGGTAGATGTAAGTGGAGGCTGAAGGATGGATAGGAAGTGGAAGGAACCAAACATGCAAAATCATAGAAAGATTATGTCTGGGTCCAGGGGACTTCCAGTGGCTCAGCGTAGCCAAATTCCAGAATGGAAATGCAATTGAAACTCCAGCGTGGTCTTGACATTTTTTAAGCAGCACTAACCTGGTGTTCTCGGCCAGCAACTTTTCAATGTAGGGATCTATAGACCACCCAAAACACTCTAATCTTGGGGGACGGCAGCAGAGATAAGGTACATGGCAGAGTGACAAGGCAGAAACTGGTCCTGGGGGAGAGGGAGCAATATAGGGTTCAATAATTTTTTCTACCTCCTCAGTTCCTGGAAGAGCAAGGTAGAGGTTGACTCAGAAGAGTGAGGCAGAACACCAGGCTCTAATGTATGAGGTCAGAGCATGACACGCGACTGACTTCATGGTGGGTCCCCAGAGACACTGGGTCATGTCTCCTCAAATATCACCTGACCAGGGACCCTGTGAGTCAAGACCCAAGAATGGAGGTAGTAATGATCTGGCAGCTTTGGACTCATATGTATCTATATAGGACGGATCCCAGGAAGTAGAACCAAAATGCTTCTAGAGCTAGATAAGCACCAAAATGCTTCTAGAAAACCATTTGCTTTACATTCCTACCAATAATGAGACAATCCACCCATACATCTTCACCAACACTAGACATCTTACTTTTACAAACAAAAGAGCCCTATGATGATTGCTTGAGAAGCATTCATAGGGCTAACCTAAAATATCCACTAGTCAAAAGACGTCCCCTTTGGTAATAGGAGAGGAGCATGAACCTAGGATTCTTAACAGGTGTGAGTAGGAGCCTTCCGGACTATTCAGTCTTGACTTTGTATGTGTATAATGACTTTGTCTTCTAGCAATCCCGCTGAGGCTGACGCAAGTCCAATGGTAAAATACATTCTAGACGTAGATCTAATTCCTGTTGTTTGGGAGATTGTCTTGTCTCTCTGATAGCTTTTTGTTTGTTTGTTTAATATTCTGTAGTTACAATTTGTTTGTGGAGGCTTTTGTTTGTTTGGTTTGGGGTTTTTGGGTTTGGGTGCTTACCTGCTTCTAACCCGGGGTGATTTTTGATCTTGGGGATTCATGCCATTCTTCAGGTCTTGAAAATTCCCTCCCATTATTTCCTTGAGACTTGTCCTCCCCATTAGTGGCAGCACAGTTGTCTTTGTTCAAATATAAGCCCATTCTCCCAGAAGTTACAGTAAGGGAGTAGTCTGTGGGAGGTGTTCCTGAAACTTTGGCTGGGCCTCCTCAAGGCAGACAAGTCTCTTGAGAGGCAGTCTGGGAATGAATCCCTTGGGCTGACATTCAGGCAAGTGTGTCCAAGAACATGGGGCCACAAGGGAGGTGGACAAGAACAGGAGACATGTGGAAGGCAGTCCGAAAGGGCATGACTGTGGAGCCTGAAGAGGTTGGTCCTCATTCCAGCATAAGTACCAGTGACACTGTGACTCTGAGTAAGTCCAAGTCAAGATAGTGATATGATGGTGCTCCATGACGTGTCACCATTTTAAAAGGATTTCATCCATGGTACCTTAAAATTTACAACAGTGCCACTTAAGCCTGGTTTCTTCATCTGTAAAATGGGAGCCATGATTCCACGCCGCACCCCCACCACCCCAGAGTTGCTGTAAGGATCAACTTAAGAGAACATTTGTAAATTATAGAGTGTCACATAAACATAGGGATTGTTAAACAAATAAAAACATAAACATAGATCAGGATTGTGTTCTGCCCAATTATTGTTGAGAATGCTGAGCCTCAGAGGATTTCAATAGTTGGGTAGAAGTCACACCTCTAGCAGTCTGAGAAAAACCTCAAACTTCTTGACTATACATTCTCACTCCCTCTGCTGTGCAGTCTCACAACAACACCCCCCACATCCCTATACTCCCCACACCCCCACACATATTCCACATTCCTATACTCCCCACATCCCCACACTAACCCGACACCACCATAACCCCCACACCCTCATACACTCCCCGCACCCTCACACTCCCCACACCTCCACTCCCTCACACCCTCACACATTCCCTGCTCTCCCATACTCTCTTCTCCTCCTCCATCCCCCACATCCTCACACTCCTACACCCCCACACATATCCTATACCCCCACACTCCCCACACACACCACACATCACCATAACCCCCAAATCCTCCACACTCCCCACACCTTCACACTCCCCAGACCCCCACACATATCCCACACCCTCACACTTCCTTCCCATACCATCACACACACCCTGCACCCCCACAGCCTCCACCCCACCCCACCCTAGCACCATCCTTTCCAGAAGGATAGCCCATAGTTTGTAGCAGCTTATAGTTTCTGGAGTAGAACCAACCTGGATTCAAATCTTCCCAGCAGCAGGACCTTGAGTGAGTCACTTAACCTTGCCAAGGCTCAGTCTTCTCACGCAAGATATGAGGAGATAATAATAACACCTTCTCCATCTCCTTAGGGGACTAAATGAGATCTTGCAGATAAAACATGCTTGTCTCATGGTAAATATTCAAGAATTGAGACCCTTTATATTGATTTTTGCTTCCACAGAGAGCAACTTAGGGGGAAGCCGGGCTCTCCTACAAGAGACTCTCTGGGGTATATAAACAGAGGGTTCCCCTCTCTTTGTGTGTACATCAGGGTTGCACATGGCAAGGGGGACACCAGTATTTTGGGCAAGACCTGAGCTTCCTGCTCCCCAGTGGGCAGTGGTGTTGATGATTCCTACATCAAGGTGATCTGATACTCACAGGGCACCTAGCCATTTTTAAAGGGTACTCTTCTATATCAAATTTTTGAAATTCACATCGATGCAGTAGTATGCCAATCCTAATGATTACACTGTCTTTATTACTTGTCCTACTTATTGATGAAGAAATAGGTCCACAGAAGGTAAATCATATAGCATATCAAAAATATTTTTAAATCTTTTATAGAAAGCACGTTGAAGATATTTTTCATTATGCTTTCCAATGTCCTTTAGATAAGTACCCAGCAAAATAAATTCCCTTTAGAATTTAGCAGCAGATGAATACCCAGATAATTAGAATTCTATGACCTGGATTTATTTTTCTTTTTTGTCTTGGCAATCGGAAGACTATGGGATATATTTAGTTTTCAGTCTCAGCAGTTACGTATTTTGGTATTTTGCACTATGCTAGGACCAGGGAGGACTATAAAAAGTGGAGGGCATAGTCTGTATCCTTTTGCAATTACAATTTTTGCGCAGCAGCTAAGTGACGGCCTAAGACTCATTCCGTGGGTACCATGGCAGTCCTCCTGAGGCTGGGTGGTCTAGTTCACCTCTCAAGGTACCAGGGCTGGGGGCTCTCATAACCCCCAGTCTCTCAGACTGAGCTTCCAAGAGCCCCCAGCCCTCATGCCCCCTATCGTCGACTTCCCGAGATCCTGTAGCTGGGGCTGCAGTGCCCAGAACTCAGGCCTTTTGTAAATACACATCAGACAGAAACCAAAGAGCAGAAAGAAAGCCTTCAGGATATCCTGTGTGGTGCAGGGTCAGGATCTCCACAGTTGGGAGCTTACTGGGCCAACAAAGAATTCCCGTCCACCACCTCCCAGCCAGCTTCTGGGACTGAAGCCCACAGGTGAGACATCTCTGGCTGCCCAAGGCAGGCCGAACCTGGAGGAATGAGAATGGGCTGGAATTACTCGAGAGGCCAGCAGCTCCCCATCTCTTCTGCAGCAGCTTCTGCTGGACTGGGTTTGGAGATTCTGAAGAGGCATTTGGTTTCAGTCATGCTGCCCTTCCAGCCTCCAGTTGGATCACCCTGTGTGGGCCATCACCCCAGTCTGCGGGCAACGACCTCAAGGGAGGCCTGGACCTTCTCAGTCCCTGTAGCTCCCTCCAGGTTGCTGGGCGTTCTCACAGCAAAGCTGCCTCCTCTGGCTCCTGAAGCCTGGAGTTGTTTTATGGCTCATTTTCAGTACACAATAGTGTAATTTTGTGAAATGATAGCAGTATCGATTCCAGAAGATTTTCTCTGTGCTGAGACAAAGGCTAAGGTGCTAACTGCAGCCGCTGAGGGAGTGAACAGCACTTCTCCCCACTTCACCGGCTTCATCTGCCTGACCCTCCACTTAGATGGGACCACCGAGGTTCCCCAAGCCGAGCCTCAGGCCTTTGTGGCCCAGTTCACAGGCCCCCATTCCTCCCAAGGGGCCCTGATTGGGAATGCAGGGTGGACCCTCCAGGGAAGCAGGGAGTCAGAACAGGGCCCCAAGGAACCTACTCACTCTGGGTTTTGGGATGCTCAAATAAAGCCAGAGGAATGGACTTGGATCCTCATTCTAAGTGCATTTAATGTTTGCTTCCTGTCCTCTTCTCAAGGCAGGAAAGGAAGCACCCTTGACCTTTGAACAACATGGGTTTGAACTGTGAAGGTCCTCTCACACACGGATTTTTTTCTTTTTTTGATGGATACAGTACAGTGCTATAAATATATTTTCTCTTCCTTATGATTTTCTTAGTACATTTTCTTTTCTCTGGCTTCCTTTCCCATAAGAACGCAATGTGTGATACAGATAACATACACAGTATGTGTTATTCGGCTGGTTATGTGGTCCGTAAGGCTCAGTAAGGCTCCCAGTAGACAGCAGATTAGTACCAGCTAATTTTTAGGGGAGTCAAATGTTACCGTGGATTTTCAACTGTGCAGGGGGTTGGCATTTCTAACCCCAATGTTGTTCAAGGGCCAACTGTGCTACCTTTAGGATTTAAAGCAAAACAGAAAGCATGAATCAGTGAATGAACGGATGAGGGTGATGAGTGAGAGAAAGAGGAGTGGAGGGAAGAACAGACAGAGAAAATAAGGAAAGAAGAGAGAAAAGGGGAGGAGGGCATGAGGAAGCTAGAAATTCTCGGAGCGCTGTCAAGGCCAGGTGGGCCAGAATTTTGAGTAGAACTGAACGGTCTTCCAGTTCCAACATTAGTTTCAAATGGGGATTCTTCGTGGCAGACTGTGAGATGTAGGCCCCTTGTCAGAATCATGGGGCTGTCATTTCACCACTTCTGGTAATAGCCCAGAAATTTTTTAGAACACAAGACACCAGGCTTGGCTTCTCAGCTAAATGGAGATGGACCAGTTTGAAAGGGAAGTGCAGCAGTCTGGAAAATTATTAGAAGTTATGAGTTAGGAATGACAAGCTGCAGGGGCTGCGATAACACCAGAAGAAGAAATCACTGGGGGTGTCTTGATGGGTACGATCTGCCTTCAATGTCCAGAAGGAAGGAGATGGCACCATTTTCTCATTAATTTACTCAACAAATATTTATTGATCATCTATTATTAGCAGACACTGCTGGTTCTTCTGGAGTTTACAGGCTAGAAAGGGAAGCCAATATTAAATGAATCAATTCAAATATACACGCAATTACAATGTCCCCTAAGTGTTTGAAGGAAGAAAGCTCAGTTCTACCAGAGAGAGAAGCAGGGGCCCCAGTGATTTGGGAATGAGCCCAGAGTCAGAGAAATCCCTCAGATCTGAGGAATAAGAAGAACCTAGCAGGGGGAACCTGGAAAAGACTTTCCTACTTATTGGTGATGTGTGGAGCTTGTTTTCAGGAAGGCCAGAGTGGTAGGAGTTTGGGGGAAGGAGGGGTGGGCTGACTCAGGGAAAGACTGTGTAGGGCCTGACGAGCCCTACACAGAGTCTGAAGGTTATCCTGAGTATGATGGGAAGCCATTGGTCGGCTTGAAACAGGGGAGAGGTACGACTTGAATTGCCTTTTTAAGAAAATCTCTCTTAAGCCATAGAGAGAGCAAAGTGGGGTGGAGGGTGGGGAGAAGAGTTTTAGGGTGACTTGGTCATCTGAGCAAGCATGATGTGGCTTTGTCCAAGGTGAAAGGGAGTGAAATGGACAGATGTGGGTCCTAGTTTGAGGAAGGGTGGACAGGACTTGGTGGAGAGCTGGCTGTGGGAAAGGCAGAGCAGAGGACATGACTCCTAGATGCCCAGTAGGAGTGGCCCTGCCTGAGAATAGGAAGACAGAGGATCAAAGAAGAGAGAGAAGCTTCCATCCTGACCCCAGACTCTCTTCTGGCACAGCGACAGGCCAGTCCACTGGTCCCCATGCCCCCACAGGAGTGTGTGGGCAGGTGGCAGTGAAGGGGCTAACCAGCCCATGCAGGACTTTAAACTCTGCATGTAGATGCCCAACTTGTGGGACAGTCCCACAGCTGAGTGGGACTTTAAACTCTGCATGTAGATGCCTAGCTTGTGGGACAGTCCCACAGCTGAGTGGGACTGAGCTGTGGAGAAAATATATTCATATTCTCAGTGGTGACCTCAAGACACTTGAGAGAGGGGTTCTGAGTCACTGTAGGGCTGGCTCATCATGGGACCATGATTTTGATCACTTATGTACATAACCAACTTGTAGAAGCTGGAACAGCCACATCCTATTGACAGGACTGTTACAACCCTGTTGGATCCTAGAATGAGGACCACAAAGCTGGAATGAGCCCAGGAGGTCGGTCACCCATTCCAAACTGAGTCCCTTGCGGTGTCCCAGTGGGGTGGCCGTTCCAGGTAGGCCTCTCCAACCACCACACAAACAACTCAAGGCAACATGACCCATCCAAGGCACCGCAAGACTTTCTAACCACCACCCACAGTGAGAAATACCTTTCCATGTCATCCCACTGCCTGTGTGTGCACGCGCAGCACACACACAGAAAAACACACACACAAACTACCCTGAAACAATAATTGGTCTTCCTGCATAAAACACATCCTGATATTTTCTGCTGTTCCTCTGCAAACACTGGTGGTCTCAGTCCACTAAATAGATTTTTTAGCTCATAGGTTGTGATCCAAAAAAGCACCAATTCAGGGCACAAACTTCAGACTCTCAGGTTCTATGCTTCTTCAGTTACTCTGCTTGGTTTAACTCCTCAGGAGCCTTCAGATTTTATTTATACAGTGTTTTAAATAAACATAAATAATTTTGGTTTTCCTTCTTTCTTTTGGGGGATATCTACTACACAGACTAGTTGTCAATGTCTTTATCACCATGTCCCGAGGCTCCTCTTGATAATATAAAATGCAATAATCCACCAAAGCTACAGTTGCTATATGTGGGCCATTGGCACTTTATTGAGGGGAAAGTTTCTTTTTTTAAAAGTCAGTCATGTCAATAATTGATCAAAGTAAACTTTTAGTTTTCTAATTGTTTTTGTTCTCAAGAAAAGTATTTTGTGACTCTCCAAGGAAGGGGAAAATGATAACAACATACCTCTGGGTCTATAAATCTTCTTAATAAATGCACATTTTGAAAGTGTATTTGTCTAGCAGATACTCTTCCCTTACCTGATGTCCCCTGTCTAGATAAAGGCAGGTTCTGGGAGAATGGGGAGAGAAGTGGAGAAATGGGGGACCCGCTGCAGAGCTCACTTATCCTTGGCATCAGTTTAGCCTAACCTTTAGCTCCAAATACAACATGACTTAGATTCTTCTCAGTTGACAACATTTTTAAAATAAGACCTTTTTTATTTCAAAAGTAAATAAAAGCATATTGTAGAAAATGTATCAAATACTAACAAAACCTAAGAGGAAAGGGAAGGGAAGGAAAGTGAGAAGGGAGGGAGGGAAGAACTAAGGAAAAGAAGAAAATTAAATTCAACAAAAGTCTTATCCCCTGGAGAAAACCACAAATAACATTGAGGTGTATTATCTGTGAGTTAATTCCTCAAATTGCTTCTGATCTCACGCATATGAGTTTCCCAAGATTAGTTCTTATTTCAGCTCAATAAAATTCTCCTCACCATCTCTCTGACCTAAGGGCTGCTCTTGAATTTGGTTTCACAGCGTTGCAAAAGCCCATGATCTCACTAAGTTTGTATGTCATCTGCCTTCTTTTAACACATATATACTGATAGACTGACTCACTCCAAACTCAGCCTTGGTCAAATAATTCCTACACAGTGTGGGGAGTGCAATGAACTGACCAGGAAGTTGCAGCTGTTGCTATTGTTTTCCACTGGACTTCTGAAACATAGAACTTCCTGATAATGGTGTCAAAATCTTATTAATGTTATCCCCACAAGATATATTACAATGCCGGATGCATAGTAGGTGCTCAGTAAATGTTTGTGGAATTAAACTGCAGAATGCTGAGTTCATTACTGGGTCACTTCCAAGGACAGACTGAGAACATTTATTGATGATTTAGTCCAGACAGCTGGTCTTTGAGAACCCATGAGTCAGGCTAGAGTGATTACCAAAGGAATAAAAAAATAAAGCAAAAAATAAAGGAGGGCCCAATCCTATTTCACTGCCAAAAAAGCTATTATATCCCCTGATGGGAAATCCAAAATCTCTGGTCTCAAGATGGCAGAAGACCTTCCAAGTTCCTGCATAGAAACATATTCACCCTTGAGACTGGGGCATCCATGGAGTCTAGGGTGGCAGCTGGGAATTAGAGGGAGATGCTCATACCACTCTCCCCTTTTCTAAAATGGTACCTGAGAGTTTAGTCTCATTCTTATAGCAACAGCAGGCTTAGAACATTTCTTGATTGTGTCTTGTTTTTAATATCCTTCCATTTTCAGTGACCCATATGTCTTTGGCTTGGATTCCCAGTCTCTATCATTTGTTCTGGGATTCAGAGATCCATTTGCTGTTGGGTCAATTGGCATGAAGTTTTTAGTACTTTTCAAGGTGACTGTTGTCTCTGGTTGCTAGGATTAGCCATGAGGGGACTAGTCAGTACTTACTAATACACCCCACCCCATAACATCTTTCTATAATCGATGTAGGGAAACTCAATCCCTAGAACTCAGTCCTTTCAAGACTGGTTTCTTCCAAATGATGACTACCATCATACACCCAGAGATTTTCATGGGGTAGCAGATGCTGTTCTTGTTGGATGGGTTCTCCCTTGTCCCCCAAAAAGGCTCCCCCATGTACTCTCCCTCCCAACAGCTAGCACTGCCAGTTTCCCTGAAAGGCAGCCCCTTGGGCTTCTCTAGTCTCTTTGCCTGTGTATACCAGGAGCAGGATGTGCCTGAATATTTGATTCTGGAGATAGGCCTTAGCCAACCACCCATTGGCTCTAACCCTGGGAAGACCTAGAAACCCTGGAGAAGCCCATTCTCACTCTTGGGGATGGTTAATCATTGTACAGAAAGGACCATGTTGCAACCCAAGGTTATAAACTCACAACAAGTACCAAATGGTTAAGTATAAGCAGAAATCTTAAAATCCCAGATAGTTATCTGAGGCCTTTTGCCTAAGCCAGAGATAAGGTTCTTCCCCAACCCTCTCAAAAAGAAACAAACTGTACATTACATGGTAATTCATCTTCAAAATGCTTGAAAACTTCAAATATAATTGCTAAGTAATGAGCTGGAACATGCAATGAAAGTGCCAGATTTACCACCTCCTCAGCCCCTGAGCCACCTTCTACTGGGGGCCCTCTGCAGACAAGGACATGAGAAGGGATAGAGCCAGTGGTGTTCAGCAGGAGACAGAATGGGGAAAAGAAAAGCAAGGAACAGTAGATTTGCCTTGAAGAGACCGTTGCCCATCATCCTATTATTTACACATGCACACCAACAAAGGAAAAAATGAGGCCTCTCTCCAAATCTGAGTCCATCTGGCCAGGTTTAATTAGTAATTTGTCCCTGAATCTCAGATATAAGCAATGGATGGACTTTGAGACCATCACCTGAGGGTTAGGACTTCTGAGTCCCTCTTCAGCTGTTTAGGTCACAGGGAAACAGCCAGAAGCTGGTCCCCTCTCTGCCATGTGAGTGAAGGTGGAATCTCCAAGGCCTGGCTGCTGTGGCAAATCAGACACACAGTACGATGTGAGACCCAGGAGCACATTTCAGGTTTGAGTTGTCCTAACCACCCCAAAGATCTCCCTGAAACACTGTCTCTTGTGTTGTCTCATCATTGAAATGTATCATATTCCTGCCTGAAGTCAGAAAGAACATTCACTTCTGCTATCTTTGAAGACCAAAGAGTAACAATGGCTGGCCATTATTGAGCTTCTAGGATGTCCCAGATGCAGTTCTAAGCCCTTTGGCTATACCACTTAATCATCACCACAATCCTATGAGGTAGGTCTTCTTATCTCATTCTGCCAATGAGAACACAGAGGCACAGAGAAGCAAGTAACATGCTTGAGTTCACGACAATGCTCAGTGTGTATGCAGGCTAATAAGCTCTAAACCCAAGGATTCTTGCTTCAGAGCTCATAGTCTCCCCTGCTATTTTATGCTGCCTTTCTCTGGAAAAGTTTTATAAGAAAATTAATATTTTTTGTTCATGATTAAGTATTTTACTATAACTCTTGTCCCCCCTTAACCTACAAATACGCAAGAGAGCTTTGAAGCTGCCAACCCTCCACAATATTCCACAATGAATTAATATCCTAGTTTGCCTCCTACAGTCAATGGCCTTTCTCTGGACATTGGGTCTGGGGAAGGGGAATGGATTTGAAGGCCAACAAACATTTATTCAGAGAGAGAGGTTAACTGTGAAACAGGACACTGCAGGGCTCTGGGATGGAAGGCTCTGGCAGCCAAAGACCATGCAGAGGGCACTGGGAGGCAGGGGTAGGAGGGGCTGTCATAGCTAAAGAGGCATCCCAAGAAAGGAGAGAGAGGACCAAATGTGCTGGGAAGCATGGGGCCACTGAAAATCTTCTCTTGTTCAATCTGGGCATCCTGCCCTGAGTACTGCTGGCTGCACTATGCCTCAGTCTTACCTTCCATGTCCTGGAGATTTCTGCTTGTGTTAGAGCCAGTAACCTAGGTTCCAGCTGCATCCACACCTGCCCCTGCAAGAATACGGCCCTAATCATTTCCTCATGCACAGGTGGCCACATTCCATTTCCATCCCGTTTCTAGAACCCACCCCCTCCATCTCTCTGGACACACTGATTGGACCAAAGGAAGGTATCTCTAGCAGATGTTGTCAATGCTCCACTCCTGTATTTGGCCACCTGAATTCTTGGCAGCTGCAGTAGACAGCTCCCGCATGCCACCACCTTCTCACCTCTGGAATTGTGTCTTTCTTCTCTGCTAGGGGTTCTTTCTGTCACAGGGACCGTGGTCAGAGCAAAGGGAGTGGAGAGGCTTAATGGCCCCAAGGTCAGCCTTCAACCAGTTAGAGATGAGAGCTGGGAGATAAAGTCTCCCTTCCTGCTCTGTATGGCAGAGGGTCTCCAGGAAGATGGGAACCTACTCCTTAGCACACTCTCATTAGGTTTCCTCCTTTCCTTCTCTCATTCCCCAGAGTTCCAGCAAACCCTGAGGTTAGAATTTTGATGCATGCAGTCGGTTTGTTGGGCAATTCCAGAAAACCCCATGAAGGAGTGGGGAAGCAAAGAAGGGAAGAGAGAAAACCCCCCAAAAAGGAGGTGTTATGGAACAAGTTGCATCCAGAGGCTGGTGGGAGACTTCTGAGCCATCTCACAGTGGAGAGCCAGGGAGGCTGGGGGGATTGTTCCACCTAATTCTTCCCCTCGTTGGTTGAGAGTTGCCACCAGGAGGGAGCATCAAATTCCTGGCACGTCAGCACCAAGCCTTCTTTTTGTCTGGAGAACACTTCCCAGTAGAGTCTTGCTATGTCCTGAAGCTCAAGCCATCAGAGACCTAGAGAACGGAGGCATCTATGGCATAGATCTCTTGTCCTAATTTCATTACAGAAGGTTCCATTCTATTTCTGAACATTGGCTCCCAGAAGTTGTCCTGTGTTTCTAGAGACTCCAGAAGCAGAATCATGCTCTGCTGATCTGATAAATGTGCCTTCTTATGTCTGTCTTTCTTTAAGTTTACAAAGGATTTGGGCCTTTGTTATGTCAAAGGAGGAAAAAAAAAAAAAAAACAAATGGAATACTTATTCCGGCATTAAAGATTACTATTGCGGGATATTGCACCATATCTTTTTTTCTGCTGAATTATTAATAAAGCTTGTTTTTGTTTAATGCCTGCTAATAATTTCTAAAAACAGATCTACAACTTCAGCTGTAAATGTGTCCATGAATCACTCTACTGAAAACCCAATTTTATGGTTAGCAAAAACCTCTGACAATAAAACTCCATCTTTTCATGCTCCCTCTCTGGAATCCCTGCAGAATGCAGGCAGACCAAAGCAAGACCCAGGAAGACAAGAGGCGAAAGTAGAAATAAATCTTTCCAAGTCTTGAACAAGAACAATCTTGTTCAAGAAGTAATGAAGAGATTGAAAATCTACAAAATGACATTGAGACAAGCCACTTTCTTACTTCTGACTTTGTGGGAAATGCTTTCAGTTCGGATTCTGAAATCCCTTTGAGATTTCCAAGAGAAAATGTCAAATAGACCATTGGAAAGATATATCTACAGAAAACTGAGTTGTCTCCGTCGCAGTGGGACTTAAAGCTGTGGTCTTGGATGGATCCTGGAAGGTGAGGAGCCTTTTGAGGAAACCTGTCTCCTTTGCAGGCTTAGGTGTCCACCCAGAAGACCTCAGCTATCAAAAAAGCCTTCTTCAGAGAGGCAGGAGAGAGCACAGAATCAAGTGATGACATGAAAGCCAAGAGAAAACAGTGTGTAGAAGATAGAGGGGCTCAGCAGTGTTAAGCACTGTCAGAGATATAGGCACATTGAGACCTGAAAATTGTCCCCTCGACAGTCCCCTAGCAACATGGGCTCATCATAAGGAGAGTAGTTTTGTTAGAGTAAAGGAAAGAAACCAGACTAGAACAAGCAGAGTTACCAGTGGAGGTGAGGGAATGGGATAGGGACAACAGAGCTCACTTCTAGTTGATTTGATACTGAAGGGAGGAGAGAGAAGGAAGGGGACTATGGAGGGTATGAGGGTTGAAGAGGATCTTGTTTAAGTGGGAGAACCGGGGCACCTGGGTGGCTCAGTGGGTTAAGCCTGTGCCTTCGGCTCAGATCATGATCCGAGGGTCGTGGGATCGAGCCCCACATCGGGCTCTCTGCTCAGCAGGGAACCCACTTCCCCCTCGCTCTCTCTGCCTGCCCCTCTGCCTACTTGTGATCTTTGTCTGTCAAATAAGTAAATAAAATCTTTAAAATAAAATAAAACAAATGGGAGGACCATGACGGTGTTCCAAAACCAGCAGCAAGGACCTAGTGATGGCACTACGTAGTGGCACGCGGGATGGGGAGCTGGGTGTCTGGGCTGCAGCAGATAGCAGGAACCCAGCACCACATCCTTGCAGCACTCTCGAGGATCCTGTAGCGACAGTCAGTTTCTCGAAAACACCTGTGGGCCCATCTGTCTTCACACGTCTCTGGGGACTTCTTCTGGAACTTGGAGAGTTTGCTTGTCTGTGCTGTGCCGGTGCCATCTGGAAGTGTGGGGATACCGGGCCTCAGGGGCCACACTCAGGGCAGGGTGATAGGATCACGGACAAGTCCTTCAGCCTCCCTGTCCTCAACTAGCATGATTCTAGCTGCACCCCACATAGCCTCCAAGAAGGATCCCTCAAGACACTGAAGCCCACTTACCTGAGTGGTACTTCGCTCAGTAAGCCACTCTTGGCTGACCCTTCTCCCTTCCCTGCCCCACCCTCATTTTTTCCCTAGGCTTTCCCGGATCACCAAGGAAATAAATAAACGTGCTCACCCAACTTCCTGTCACATGGTCTGTCTTCAGGGTGGTGGGACGGGGGAGGGAATCTGAATAGAAAATTTAGGGCAAATTCCCTAGGAAAACAAGAGGGTTTTTCCCCACCACCGGTGAACACATGGGAGGCAAGACAACAGAGAAGGGTTTTGGGTGAGCTCTCATGTTTGGCATTAGGCTGGTGGTGAGTCTTCTGTGATGTCTCCTCTGTTCTCTGTAACATGAGAAGTCGGATCATCAGCCAGAAGAGAACAGGGAAGGCACAAACCAAAAAGGGGAGACACCTGAGCAGGGAAAGCGGGAGGGAATGCGAAGGGTCCGTTTGTGGCTGGTGATCACAAATTTGTGATGAGTCAACCTGCCTGTCCTGTGACCTCCTCCAGCAGTACTCGGCTGCTCTGAGGCAGGTGAAGAGGAAATGGGCAGCTGGGCTCACCCAGAGGGGCCACAGAAGGGGGGTGGTGGCAGCAAGAGTCATCAGCAGTGTGAGCCTCTGCTGGGTAAGGAGGGGGTGAAGAGAGGAGGAGCTGGTGGGTTAAGGTGTTAGATGGGAAAGGCTCTTTCTGCAGAGTCGGGTAATAAACAGGCCTATGAGCCACATGGTGTCTTGTCACAACTACTCAACTCTGTTCTTGTCACTGGAAAGCAGCTGTAGACAACCCATACACAAATGTGCAAGGCTGTGTGCCAATAAAACTTTATTTACAAAAATAGTCAGCGTGCTAGGTAGGCCCATGGCCACAGTTTGCCCAGCCCCAGATTAGGATAAAGAGAACAGCTGGTTTGGTGAGTTCAGAAGTGGTGCCCTCCAGTGTGGACTGGGTCAGGGTGTAGCCAGGAAGGGCCGAGGGTGTGAGGGAGAGTGCTGACGACAATGATGAGATGTTGAAATGCTGAGGATATGGGCTGTGGATGTTCACATCAGTAGGATGGAGGCAAGAGGAAGCATGTAATCCTGGTTGCCGGAGGGCCTGTCCACTCAGCAAATGATGGCAGAGTGACGTACTTGAGTTCCACAAGCACCTCAAAGAAGCAGGGTGGTTAACCAGGAAAGGTAGTCATTGTCTGGAAATTTCCAGAGTGGGAGAGGACCAGACATAGTAGAGGATGTGCTTGGCACAGGTGAAATGGTTGGGAGACCCACTGAATGTTAAAGCTATATGTTTTATAGTGGGAGATCAATTGCCCTTTGGAGGCCAAAGAAGCCGCTGAGGATCATGAAAGTGCCTACATTCTCTCCTTGTTCCCAGATTCATCTGTGAGAAGCCTATTTCTACTTGGCCTCTCCTTGGCCCTAGAGCCATCGATGGCTCACCACTGCCCAGCACATAGATCCCAAATATCTTAGCAAGACATTGAAATAAATCCACACCACATGTCCCCAACCTACTCTTCTAGCCTGTTCACCATTATGCCATTATGCTTCAGCAAGCCTAAGATTTACTCTTTCCCATACACACCCACAATGCTCGTTTCTTCCCATGTACCTTTAGCAGAAAAACCCTTTCTCTTCACCTCCAACACCTGCCCATTCTTCCAGGTCCAGCTGCGGAACTTTCTCCAATGACCTTGGCAGACAATGACCTTGCCCTCCTCTCTGTGCCTCCAGAACAGGACTGGGGAGAGTTTACAGCCTGCACAGGATGAGAGAGCGGCATCCCTTTAAACCTGACATTTTCAAACGGTCTGTTAATGCTGGGGTGTGCTGCAGAGGGGGCAAAAAATCAGCTCAAGGGAGGGGTCAGCCTGTGTTGTACTGGTGTCCCCAGCAAGCTGCCCGGCTCCCAGCTCAACACGCTACTTGGCAAAGCCCATGCCCTTCTGCAGTGCACTCTTGTGACCTGCAGTGGCCCCTGGGTGTTCTCCAAGCCACACACTCACCATCTCAGACTCTCCCTCCCACCTGAGCAAACCTTCCCCTAAAAGACATTCTCGGAAATATCACTATCTCCACCCCACCCCACCCTCCGTGTTCCCTGTGAGCCATAGCAGCTCTAGTATGAGTGGTGCTCGGCTCCTGACCCAGCTGCCTGACCTACCTCTGTCTAGCACCTCTCTTGGCTCCCTTGTGCTGCAGTATGGGGCTTCCAGTGCTATGCCCTCCCACCCCCCGCGGAGACTGTGACTCCACTAGTCCACTTTTGCACCTCTGTGGCCCTCGCATGGTACCCGGCAGTCAGTGGGGGCTTCATAACACAGGCACGAGACGCCTGCGGCCCCTTGCTTATCTCTGCCTCCCGCTCTCACAGGCTGCGTGGGCTGCCCAGTTTGGAGGACCCATGGAGCTGACCCTTCATGGCTTTAGGGGCGCCCAGGCCATGGGGGGCCTGAGAGATGTGGCATGGGCCTCAGTGGCATGTTCAGAAAACCAGTTGCTTTAGGATGACATAGCCTGGGCTCCAGAGAACAGAGCTCTGTCCTACATGGACCCATAGGTGGCATGGGTTTGGTCCTGGACAAGTTCAGCCCCACAGGGAAGCACATGGGAAGCTCCATGGCCATCAGCCCCAAGAGCAGCCTGCTTCCCCACAGCCCCACCTCCCTCCCAGAGCTCTCACCAAAGGGGCTGGCCCTTCAAAGGCACAGGACCAAGGAAGCAGCAGCAGCTCCACCGGAAGGCAGACCCTCCCACCAATCCCCCCCCCACCTCTATACACACACACTAGGGCTCCTGAGGGCAGGTATTGCCCTGAAGAGCAAAGACTTTGTGGGTGTTGGTGCAGCTCCAGGCGGGGTCCCTCTCCCTTCCCTGAAACTAGAACAATCTGGAAGCACCCACAGGGGCCGGCTCCCCTCATCAATTCTGCATCTTCCTGAAAATGTACTTTTAAGCCCCTTAATTGCATTTTAGAGATAACCCTGCAAGCAAAGTGGCAGGAAGAGAAACCATAGTGAGAGGTTGGTGGTCAGGCTCTTTGTTTTAAATCAATCAAACATCTGCGACTAATGCAGCTTTGGGCTGCTCCTCAGGAAGCATTAGCCCTATTAGTGGGGGCTGGCAGGAACACAAAATAAGATATTTATGGGTTGGGCACGTGTCCATTACCACAGGGACCAAGGGGCTGGGGCAGAGAACGGCACAGGTCAGCATGTCTGCTCACCCCATCTCGCCTCGCCTCGCCTCGCCTAGGGCGTCCACACCAAGCGGGGGAACAGAGGGCCCCACACATCCAGGCACAGCCATACACAGGAGACTCTGCCTTCCAGTTCTAGCCCCAAGCATAGCTGTGAGCCTAGCACAAGTCTCCCCGTTTCGCTGGGCTCTGGTTCTCAGTTATAGAACATTGGATCTGAGCAGCTGTCCTCTGAAGCCCCATCTTCAGAGGGAGCATTCTTGGGACCAGGGTGAGGAGTCAGGAAGGGACAGGACAGGACGTGCACATGGTGCCACCAGGACAAAGTAGCTGGTGAGAAGTTGTTAAAGACAAGATACCCGATACGTGATTTTAGGTCATTGAAGAGCAGCTGCCTGGCAAAACTCTTCATAATCCACATACGGTTAATTAAGGCGCTGGTTTAAAAGCAACAGCCTTATGCCTGTGGTTGCTTTGGGAGTAGAATCTAGAAGGAAATGTGCTCTGCAGCGGCTAGAAATTAGGGTGAAGATAACAGAGAAGCCATAAGGACAGGACAGAGAACAAGAGATCCCAGAAATCCTGCACTAGGCCTGGGGGTGTGGCACTGGCCAGCAGCTGCGGCAGATCCTGGCAACCTCAGCTAACAGCAGCCAGTGGGGTTTACCAACACAATGAAAGATAAAGGCAGGCCACTTTTCCCTCTCAGACTCCGATGCTGGGGCTGAGGCTGCCTCCTCCTTCTCAGAGCAGTGGAAAGAGCCAGGGAGGAAGCCGTGGAGACAGCTCCAGCTGGTCCCCACTGCAGGGCCTCATCAGCAAGTTCCTCAGAGGGTCTCAGGACTGTAGAAGAGGTAGCAAACTGTTTCCTTCCTAGGACTGTTGTGGTCCTGGAGTAAGAGCACAGGTGTTCGTTGGGCTGTATCAGTTAACGACCTCGTGGAAAAAAGTACCACAACACCTGGCTACTGAAAACAACCATTTTTCTGCCCCAGTTCTGCCCCTCAAGCTTGGTTCCACGAAGCTTCTCCTGTTGGTCATTACCATGGTCACGCAGGAGGCATTAGTTATCTGAGGCTCACACAGGCCTGGAGAGTCCTAGATGCCCACACTCACGCTGGGCCACCTTGGCTTTCCTCCACGTGGTCTCCCCAACACGTGGGTCAGAATTCTCTACATGGCTGTGTGCTCGAAGAAGGCAAACAAGCCTTGACGTACAGGGCTTATCGAACCTCTGTTTGGGACGCGTTTGCTGATATCCCATTACCAAAGCAAGTTAGGTGGCCAAGGTCAGAGTGCACATGCGAGGGAATCACACACGGGCAACAGGAGGTACACTTCCTTGGAGGCTATGCCTATAACGATCCACTACAATCACTTGGCACAATGCTTGGGACACAAATGCTTAAGAATGTGAATGCTATCACTATTCATTTCTGTGTGCGGGCACCAGCTCCACTCCCAGATGGGCCTGGAGGAGCCCGAGAGCCCTCGGAAGGGGAGCAGCACACAGCCTCTCCCAGCACAGTGCAGTCTGGGCATGAGGACACAGCCCCCTAGACATCCTAGGGGACTTCCGCATTTCCTGAAAGGCTCAGCTACCGGTTTCTAGCTGCAGTCCAGAGTGGAGAAGGCCCTTCTGTGGGCAGCTGGCCCCAAGGGCCCCTTTTCTGTCAGCCTAACTCATACCCCAAAGGTGGAAGGACAGATAGAGTGACCGGCTGGCTCAGCATGCCATCCTCTCTGTGCCCTGCTCACTGTTGTCTGCTGTTCCTTCCCCTTTCCCTCATATGCTGCAGCCTGAGCTTCTGGCCTTCACCAGCCTTGGGGGATTGTAGATCCCGGTCATCTCTGGATCCCAGGACCTGGCATACAGTGGTGCTCATGTACAGAATGGATGGAGATGGTTGTTGGAGAGTTCTAGAAGGGAGCTGGCAGGCAGTGGGTATGCTGATTAGGCCATTCCAGAAGATAGCACCTTCCTTTAGGAAAGTGTGAATGAACGGTGTTGCCTGAACCAAGCCGTACAGCTACTCTGTGGGTAGCTGGCGTCACCTGGGAACTCAGGCAGATGCAGAGCCTCGCCATGCTCCATGGAGTCCACACCTGCACCATAGCATGATTGCCGTGTGCTTTGCATGCACAGTGGCTTGAGAAGAGCTGATCCAAACAACAGGCTCGCCAACCGATCTAGTCATGGGCCAGAGGTTAAGGGGGAGTACGCCAGAAGGTTGCTCCCAAATCACTCCATCGTGCCTCTGCCACCTCCAGTTCTTGTCATGAGCATGCTACCTTCACTCAGAGTACCCCCTGAAACCCACCTGTCCTGTTCAGAAGCTCTTCCTCTTCTCCGCCTGGAATCCTGCAGCTGCAGGTTCCCTTCTGGGCCCGAAGACCAGACATGGGCTCAGATGTGGGGTGGAGATCATTCTTCATCGAGGCCTGAAATCTACTGTGAAGTGTTCCTGGGCCAGAGGATCTGAGGAGCCAGCTCACCTCAAGAACAGTGAGGAAGGAGGTGGTTGCTGGTTGCCATTCCCATCCTTTCCAGCCTCAGGTATCCACACGCCGAGGACTCCTGTGGAAGGTTTGTGCCTAAAAACAAGCATGGTATCATGTGGGAATAGAGGGGGATGCACGCGGTGCCCACCCACCTTTCTGAAGGACCTGCTGGGACCTATCTTTCCCAGTGATCTGTGGCTCTGGTGTTCAACATCAGCTCTGATTTGCTGGTCAACATGAGGCAAGGCCCTTGACCTCTCTGGGCCATAGATCCTCCTCTGAATAGCAAGAGAAAAAAAAGATTGTTGTAAAATATTGGCTGTGTTTGAGCTAAGAGACTATTTCTCTCAGAGGAATTTCTTCTCTTCTGGGAGGAGAAATTCCTTAAAGGACCCTCTCAGCTAGGAAACTGTCCAAGCAAAAGAAAACAACTAGAAATCTGTCTCCAACATGAAATTAATCATCCTCGAGCAGACCTTTGACCAGGTCACTTTGCTGTTCAAATGATTTCCAGGATTTCCAAAACCTGTTGTACTCACCCCAGATTCCCCAGCGGGGGTCCTTGCCACATCTGCCATATCACCCTCTCTCCAAACACTTGGCCCCAATCTGATTCTCCAGTGCCCAAGCTTGACTTGCACTTCTGAGTATGTGCTCTTGGGCTCCTAACATCTCACCTCCTCTTCCAGGAAGCCTCCTCTGATCATCTCCAGCCAGACATAAGCTCCCTTCCTCTGGTACTTCTGTGTTTCCAGATAGTCCAGTAAGGATCCTGCTCTCTGTGGGCCACACCCACCCCCTTCCAGGGCCAGGCTTCTCTCCTCGAGGTTGTTGCTTCTACTACAAAACCAGCACAGCGCCTTCCCCACCATGAAGCACTTCTCACACTTTCCAGTAAAATCTCTTCCGTGGCAGAGGACACTGCTTAAGTCCCATGAGTCCACTAGGAAAGCCACGCTCAGCAGCCTCCACCTCCCATCCCTCTGCCAGCACAGCAGTGCTTTGCTCCTGTTTTAGCATTAAAAGTCACCAACCTTTGCATTCCACACAGTCATTATATATATATATATATATATATATATATATTTTTTTTTTCCATATAAAAATCATGATGTCCCCCTGTCCCAGTCTTCCCTGCCACTTGATGCTCTGGGAAAATGTGCAACTTCCCGTTGCCCCACAAAAGAGGTCCAAAGCCAAAATGCCAATTGCTGAGTCCAGGAAAACAGAGTTGGACAGACAGTTACAAGAGAAGGCCTACTCCCCACCCAGCCAGCTAGGTTACAGATGAATGGGAGGTGGAGCTGGCCTTCGCTTGTACCTCATTCTCTGGCAAAGCCCTTGACACCTCACAAAACACCTTCATGACGTTAATGCCATCTCACTTGGGGTCATGATGAAATGCAAGGGCAGGACAGTAGGAGATATTATTCTCATTTTATGGAAAGTTTCTGAGCTACTGGAAGCCCTATAACTATAAAATCACAGAGGTAGATCTGAAAAACCTAATTTTCCTAATAGGTGGAGCTTCCTGCGATCAGGACCACTAGTCAACTAACACAACCCGAGGCTCGTGTCCTACGCCTCACAGAGGACACATGGAGATCACCCAGAGACAATTCATCTGCAGCCCTACTGAGTGTGGGACCCATCTCCCAACCTCACACACACACATACACACACATGCACATGCACACACACACACACACACACACACACCCTCTCGCCCCTTGGGCCTGCAAATGCGTGCATCTGGATCAAAGTCTTCAGGAGCCCCACTCTGACATCCTTCCTTGGTGTCACCCATACCAGCAGAGAGAGCCTCCACACATACCCAGAGCTGGGGGGCCTGCCTTCTGGCCCCAGGATGCTGAAAAGACTGCAAAGGAAGCTGGAGGGAGAAAGCCGCCTTTCTCTTCCATTTCCTCTCTTCCTGACTCACTTCCCATTTCCAGGCCTGCAGAGGGCATGGTTCCTGAGGACACAGCCTGAGACAGGAAATGAGAGGGCGCGTGGGAGTTGCTCTGGAGCAGAGCTCACCACAGTGGTAAGTGACTCTGAGGTGGGTGGCCAGGAGGCACGGCTGACTGGAATCCTGGACCCCGGTGTGTAGGGCAGCAGTCTGCAGGAACCCTCTGGGGGAGCTGCCTGGGATCTGGGTGTGCCTGTGGGTACGGCTTGGTGTCACGGGGTCATCCCCCTACAGCTCCGCACCACAGTCCCTGCCCGAAGGAGCTCCTGGCCCCACCAGAGGGAGGCTGTGCCCCAGAGGATTTCCTCTGGCATGGGGGAGCCATGACACGCTGGGAAACTACTCTGAGACTCGGTTTCTTCACCTTCAACATGGGATAAATCCCGGGATCCCATCAGCCTTCCTTGGAAGGCCATAACAGAGGTAGGTGCAGAATCACTGTGGAAAAGGTTTCCAAAGATGATGAAATCCAGTCCTTGGCAGAAACCCCAAGAATAGACAGCTCATTTTGGTACAAAAGGGGCAAAGACTGCAATGATGTCAAATGGAGAAGGAGGGCAGAGGAGGCTCCACTCTGCCCAGGGCAGTAGTCCCGAGGGCAGAACACTGTCACCCCTGCCGGTGTCAGGTAAGCTCTCACTGACTCAGAGGTCCTCATAGGCCAGGCATACAAATGGTCTGTGGCCATTGCAGATGGTACCCTCAGCCCACAGCCACATGGGCACTCGGGCTTAGTGTTGCCAGAATCTCCAGCTTTCAAGAGAAGCTGGAAGTCTGGATGTCAATGCAAAACTTCCTAATTTTATAAAAGTTGGCATCTAGTTCCATTAAAATAGCAAAATCATCTAAGCAACTCCTCACAGACCAAAGCAAATACACTGTCTCCATATGCTGTGGCTGCAAAAAGGGGGGCCCTCCGAGTGCCGGAATCCCTGAAGGGAGCCTCCAGCCCAAGTTGTGGAGCCAGAAAGCCAGGGTGTGACTGAGAGAGTCTCCCGGTAGACCAGCTGCTCTGAAGCCCGGGTGGGGAGCTCCAGCTTAACAGGAACAACCAGAGAGGCTCCTTGCAGTGCCCACCCCCTGCCACCAGGGCCTGTCTGTCTCTGCAGGGTGGCAGCTGCGCAGGATGACTTGCAGGTTTTGCTGGCAAAGCACCCTGGCTTGTGGCTGGGACGTGAGCAGCTCCTCCAGCTGTCACCGTGCACGGCCGTGGGACCTGTGAGCAGGACCAGGGGCAGGAAGGGACACTGCATGTGCCCCTGTCTGAAAGCCCAGTGCAGCCGGGCCAGTCCAGCTCACCCCATTTTGGGGATTCATCCCCCCTCTCCTGCCAGATGGATCTCCTTACAGACTCTGCTTCCCCAGTTCGTTTCAGTCAGTGGCTATTGGCTGATTGATTGGGTTTTTGTCCCTTCTGCTCCAAAGGCAGTCAGGAAAGTCCCCACACATCTCTCTGAAGGGGAAATATGATTGAAGAGGCAGGATCTGTAATTGTCCTAAATCCTGCTCTCCCGGGCCTGGAAGGGGCCTTCAAAGGCACCCCCAACTTCTCTTTTCCCCCAGGGGTCCCATAAAGACATCCAGAGAAGAGAGAAGGCACCCAGACCCCCATTCCAGAGGAAGGCCTTTTCCCTAATTGGAATATCTTTGCTCTTGTACACGAGGACAATTGTACACAACATGACCTAATGAAGCAAAGATGTTTTCCTCTTTTTGAAATGTGTGATTGAAAAAAGCCATCTCACAGCTGAAAAACAGAGTCTCAAGCAGATCAGGCTGCTCTTAATAAGGCTTTGTTGATTTTCTCCCAAATATTCCGAAGTGTTGATGGAAATAAGGACCGCTAAATTAAATGCTGCAAAAATTAATGGTTCAAGTCCACTTTCATTCCTCAAGCCTTTCTGAATCTGCAAACTTCAGACTTTACCGTGAAGCCTGTCCTGCAAGTTTTTAACAAATTCTGCTTAAGACACTTCAGAACTCTCATCCCCCAAATAAAGAGTTTTCGTACAGATTTCCTTCTCGTATAACCACTTGTGGTAATGAGGTTAATATGATAAAAGCATTGCCGCTTTCCATTAAATTGTATTGCTCTCAAATGGAATTAAAATCAAAACTTTAAATAAAAAAGCCATTTCAAAACATAGACCTTAAGAAATGGAAGCTGCAGAGAATAAGCTGATGGTCGCCAGATTGGGGGGGAGGGGTGAAATAAGTGAAAGGGATTAGAAGTATGAATTTAAGTTATAAAATAATTAAGTCATGGAGATGAAAAGTACAGCATAGGAAATGCAATCAATCACATCATAATAATGCTGTGCGGGGCATGGGTGACTCAGTTGGTTAAGCATCCAACTCTTGATTTCCACTCGGGTCATGGTCTCTGGGTCATGGGATTAAGCCCCAAGCCAGGATCTGCCCGCAGTGCAGAGTCTGCTCAGGATCCTCTCTCCCTCTCTCTCTGCCCTTCCCCCAGCTCATGCTCTCTTTCTCTCTCAAATAAATAAATATAATCTTTTTAAATAATAGTAATAATAATAATGTTGTAATAACGTTGTATGGTGAGCACACTTACGGTGGTGAGAACTGAGTCACACACAGAATCTCGCATTGCTATGTGGTACACCTGAAACTAACAGAACGTTGTGTGTCATCTATACTTCAATAATAAAGACATCCAAAATGAAAGAAAAGAAGACAAAAACTTGGATTTTTACCTCACAAAAGGCAAGAGAGAGAAAAGAAGGAGAGAGCAAGAAAGAGGAGAGAGCAGCAAGCCTCTGGTGTTGGCCACAGGAACACATCCCGGAACGCCACTCAATCTCCCACAGCTCCAGATTTCTATAGGCAAATGGGATTAAAATAATTGTCCTTAGGACTATCCGGAGAGCTATACACTCACAGTGGGCACAGTTTTCTGGCTGCTACTGTACTTGAATCAAACGTTGACCACATATGTAGTAGTCTTTGTTCCTACCTCCCTCCCGGGAGAATCTAAGGGTGGTAGAGGACAGAATCATGCCTGTTAGGTCTTGGCTGGCAAGAGACAGAGGGAAAACGGGCAGAGAAGCGGCTATAAGAAGACAGGTTCCATTGACACCGCCAAGCCATTTACATAAGGATTTAACTTCTCTGCCCCAAGTTTACCCACCTATAAAGTGGGCACAGTGGTCACATGGTAAATGCCAGTGGGGTGCACTAAGTCTACAACTATGACTCCCAGCCCTCTCACTTCTGTCTCATCGAAATACCCAGAGACCTCGACTTGGGTTTCTTCCATATGCTTTCACTCTAGGTGGCAGCTTCAGTCTGTCCAGCCCCCCACACCCCTACAGGCTTCTCCTGTGCTGGAGTGCCTCTGGGGTGGCGTGGTGTCCCTACTACAGGCCTTCTCAGGCTCTGCTCCCCCTTCTCTGTTCACCGACCACCTTCTTTCCTTCTTCATTAAGGGTTTCAGCCTCCTCCAACCAGAGTATCCTTGTGTGAAAAGTAAAAATAAAAATGGACAAAGGGGGTGCCTGGGTGGCTCAGTGGTTAAGCCGCTGCCTTCGGCTCAGGTCATGATCTCAGGGTCCTGGGATCGAGTCCCGCATCGGGCTCTCTGCTCGGCAGGGAGCCTGCTTCCTCCTCTCTCTCTCTGCCTGCCCCTCTACCTACTTGTGATTTCTCTCTGTCAAATAAATAAATAAAATCTTTAAAAAAAAAAAATGGACAAAGGATTCAAGACAACAGGTTCAGATTCAAAGAAGGCTTCAGGCAGCAGGACAAGGACAGAGGCAAGGCCTTCACCACTCAGAGCATCTTTCTTGACTCTGAGTGGCAAAGTGAGGCACCCAGAGTCACCAAGACAAAAAGTGGCAGTCAGAATTAGAGCTAAGGTAGTCTGGCTCCAAGGTCTGGTCCCACTCTCAGTGGGGAGGAAGGGGGCCTGGAGGGGGCGGCTAGAACCCCATCCACTCTATCTTCCACCACGTCCAAACCCTCCAAGCTGAGGGCTCACTATGACACAGCGGGCCACCAGCCCAGTGGCCACCCCAGCCCACTGCCTTCCCACCACTCCTGCCGCAGGGACAGGAGCGGGGCCAACCAGGAGCCACCCCCAACTGGAGGGTGTGGAGGGAGGTGCTGGCTCCCAGCTCTCAGGACTTGCCTTCCCAGTCCTGGTATATAGGTCACCCTTCAGATCCCTGGTGTGATGACTCACTGCTCTCCTCTGTCACAGCCTGATAAAGAACTTGGGCCATTAAGAAATGGAACAAATTACTAAATGGGAGGCACAAGAGAAACCCAGGATTTAAATTAGTTCGTTATTCATAAATCATAAATGACTCCTCCTCTCACTGATGCTCGTGTCTCTCTCTGTCTGCTGGGCTGGAAACAGCCACGGACTTCTACTGGCAGGAGGGCAGGGAAGGAGCCCAGGAGGCCCCCTTCCTCCTCCACGGGGCCTGCAAGGGTGGCGGCTACCTTCAGGCCAGGCACAGGACCTGGCTGGTCTAGGCCCTGATGGGCTGCAAGACCTTGAAAACCAGTAGCAGCCCGGTAGGGTGGTCTCTGCAGGGCCTGCTGTGCCATGGGTATGGTTCTCTCCCTGCACTGGCTGGACAGGTCTGAGTGGTACAGTGCATGGGTCACCCCTCAGGGGCTGGTTCCCTCTGTGGGCCACGTCACCTCTGTGGAGCATATTTCCTTTGTAGGTCATGCCCTTCCCCTGTGGGGTGTGTCAGATCTGATATCTTCAAGGTGTGTGTCAGGCACCATGTGTGACATGTCTCTGAGGCATGTCTCCGATGGGCGTGTCCCATGACCCAGAGTCCCTTGATGCCTTCTGTCCCTGCTAGAGACAGGACCAGGCTGGGTCTCTCTGGGAGGGTGGGGGTGCGGTGGGGGTGGGGTGGTCCTGCCTGGATTGGAGCCAGGAAGGAGAAAGACCAGTGCTCCCAGGGCCATGGACGCCAGAGCGACTGTCCCCTGCCCAAGAGGAGATCCCAGCCATCCCTTCCGCCACGGCCCCTCCCTCTGGGTCCGCCGGACTCCGGCGCGGGTTGAGGAAGGAGCCAGGCCAAGTCTGGCGGGGGTGGGGAGGAGCTAGGAGGCGGAGCCTGGGGGGGTGAGGAGTGGGAGGCCGGATCCGGCAGGAGGGAGTGCCCCCTCCCAGGAGGAGCGCACAAAGGGCCGCGAGCAAGAGGTGCCTCCCCCTGCTGGCCGGAGCTGGGAAAAGCACTGCAATAAACCGGGCCCGGGCCAAGTGTCCCCGGAGGTGGAGGTTTCAGGTCCACCTCTGCTTGTTGCTTCCAGTACCACCCATGCTGCAACACGATTTCGATATTGCATGGCTCCCACGCTGCGGGTTAGGGATTCCCAAACAAACAGCAATATTGTTCTGGGACTATTTGTGCAAGGGTATTTTCTTAACCAGAGCTTACTGGGATGGTGCAGACCACCTGGACCTCTTTCTGTGCTCCAAAGCTTTGGCTGCGTTTCAAAGCCTCCGCTTTGGGGCTGAAGCGGAGTGAAGGAACCTGAAAGGCCCCTCAAACAGTCAGCGGTGCTCTGAGGCTCCGCCAGCAAGAAGCCGGCACAGGTTCTCGCAGAACAGTGGTAAGCGCCCTGCACAACTGCCTGCCCTGTCCCAGGGGCCCTGCGCTCTCCGAATCCTACAGTCACCCTGTACTCGTAGTGCAGGTGAGGAAACTGTGGCCCAGTAAGTGACTTGAAGCAAGAGGCTGAGCCTGGATTGCACCCAGGTCCGAAGCAATTCGACCCCTGCTTTATTCACATCAGTGAATCTGGGCTCGTGGGGACACCCACGCTGTTACCTCACTGCAGCCGAGGCAAGCGTCTGTGGCACTCTCCTGCTCTTGCCACACTGTCCTGGCTCTGCTGACGTCCTACTGGGAGGAAGGTCAGATTTTTCCACATTCTCAGTATCCCAATTCATCTTGTCCATTTTCTCGGATTTGGTCACTCCCAATCCCTGCCTCTTGCTTAACTGTTCCCTGGGGCTGACGTCCAGTCTTCGCCAGAAAGGCACTATTCCTACTGAAGCCAGAAGTCAGAGCCTCCTCCCTGCAGTGTCACCCAGCCCCGTGGCAGCCGGCTTTCAGAATCTGGCTCTCAGAATCCGCCTGCAGCCAGTAACAGCAGGTGCCCAGGCCCATCCCTGAAGCCCTGAAGCTCCTGGGGACCCCATGAGCCATCTGACTTGACACTGATTTTTACAGCTTTGCAAATAATTGCCTCCTTTTCTGTCCTCTGAATGCACTAGAAAGTTAAAGGGAGAGAAAGAAGTGTTTTTAAAATCCTCCAGCTCTCTTAATTAACATGCAGAATGCTTTTCTAGCAGTGCACAGGCTGTGATAAAACGGGAAGCTTCTTAACACAACATATATTTAATCCGTGGCACTCACTTCCACATGAAATTCAGTCAGATATTTTAAGGAAGTTAACAGGGCTCTCGTATCGAACCGTGAATAAATGCAGGTGTGATAAATACACTCAAACTACTGAGATGTTTTATCAAAGGATAAAGGTGTAGAGTGAGGGTGCGGTTGAAGGACAAACCTTAATTCTAATTCTGCACATTGTCAAAGAGGGTCAGAGAATTTATTGGACAACGCTCAGGCTATCTAATGACCCGTTGCCTCTGAAAAGTCAATTAGACTTGCTCATTTGTTCTGTGTTTCCAAAAACTAATTCAGGCCTGCTATGTGTCAGGCACAAGGGAGGCCGCGACTGATGAATAATGCGGTTCAGATCTCTGCTCTGGCCCCGACCCAGGCTCACATCTCTTGGGACAGTGAGCAGATACACAGATGAAAGTGTATTGGTTTAGGAGCTCCTGAGGAGCATCTCAGGTGTAATTGGAAACCGGACCCCACACTCAGAGGGCAGGGAGAGACTGAAGAAGGAGGCCGGCCCCTCCATGGTGGGTAGCAGGTTTCATAAGCAACGGGAATTATATACAAGGCTTGTCTGGAGCAACAGCAAGACAAGTGTATCTCTTAGCCACACAGCACATCTTAAAGGGTTGTACAGAGGCCTTAACTGGGTTCAGTCACATATACTATCCAGATGGTCTCCACACCACATCACCACCTCAAGGCCATGACCGTAGACCAGCCTCTGGGAGGAGGAAGGGAAGGGGAACCCATGTTTCAAAGACAGGGGAGCCTCGGATCAACCAGTGTCAGCTTCACCGGCCCATTGGAGGTCATGTTTTCTTGACGAGCTCTCCCAACAGAGCAGTAATTTCCAGTTGGGTTCAGAAACCAGAGTAAATGAGAGGGTATACAGAGAAGACACTTGTGAGGAGTTGACACTTAAGGTGGGATGTGAAGCATGAGGAAAGGCCCACCATTGGAAGAGGGAACTGACTGTTCAGTGTCCCAGAACCTAGAGGCCCTGGGTGTGGGGGGACTAGAAAGGACACGAGTGTTGCTGGGACAGGTAAACAGGGCCAGCGCTGAGGACCAGCATTTGGTTGGAGAGTTAGGCTTTCCCATGTATCCTCCACCCACCCCCCAACTAAAGTTTGCATCTGCTACAAATCCATGGGGAAAGGATGACTGGTTTGGCTGCTCTGTGAGGAGAGTAGCTCATCACAGGGGGAAAAAATCATGCTGCATCTCACATCACATGCGAATCGGAAACACCTCACAGATCCAACAGCGTACTCAGTGTGAAAGCCAGCAGAAATAAGGAGTTCATCACAAGGAAAGGAGCAGAATATCTTTGTGTTGTTGGGATGAGAAAAGGTGTTTTCATCTGAAAAACACAAACTTCAGATAATAATTGGATGAATTTAGCTACATCAAAATTAAGGATTTTGTTTTTAAAAAGAACACTTTAGACAAAGGCTAACAGCTGGGTCAAGACTTGGAGAAGATTTACATAGTATAAAACCAAGGGATTAATATTTAGGGTAAAGGTTGGCAAAGTACAGCCCACAGGGTCAAGGGCAGCCGGCTGCCTGTTTTTGTAAATAAATTTCCTTAAAACCCAGCCACGCCCATTGGCTTATGTACGCTCTGTGGCCACTTTGGTACCATGTCAGCAGTGAGTCATTGTGACAGACTGTATGGCCCGCAGAGCCTGAAATTTAATATCTAGCCCTTTACGGATAACATTTGTTGGCCTCTGATCTAGAATATGCAGGGAATGGCAGCAAAGACACCAAGAAAATTCACAAATCTAATCCATCGGAAAAGACAAGGGCCGGATAACTATGCATGATAAAATGAGTGATTTCCCCAGGATCCGAAAGAGGACATAGTAAACCAATACTGAGATTTTCTCAGAGATAGGTAGTACCAAGTGCTGGTGAAGATAGGGAGAAATGGGAACCACAAGCTGGCAGATTAGCGTGTAAATGTCATATAACCATCCTGCAGAGAGCGTCCCAGCTGTATGGGCTCAGCTGTGTGAAATCACTGATCCTGAACCTGAGAAATTCTTGGGAAAGTCACCTGTGCCCATGCCCCATCCCAGTCACCTAGACAATAATGTAATATGCAAACCTTGTCGATGGTCCACCCTCCCTGAAACTCTCCCTTCTCTCATTTCTAGGAGAACCCTGGTGTGTGGGTCACGTATTCCTTTTTCAAAAACAGCTCAAGTGTTGGGAAGGGAAGCAGAGCCCGTCCTTAGCCGGACCAGGCTGGGGTAGATTGGTTCAGAAATGGGCACGTGGCCAGATGTACGGCACTGAGATTCAAAGCAAGGTTTGTCAGGAGGCTCGGAGGATGTCTTTCCTTACTCTGCTGAAATAGCTCCCAGAATCAGTCTGTATCTTCTCTTCCCTCAAATGTAGGCAGTGGATGGGATGGCTGGAGTATTTAGGGCCTTATGTCTGTTTGGAAGAGTCAAGAAAGAAGAATCCCAGGAATCAGAGTTGGGACTTATACTACCTTAACCCTAAAGCCTGCCTGTCCTCTGGGCTTCCAGCTGAGCGACTGAGAAATTATTTAAGCTGGTTCATGTTTGATTTCCTTACTTGCAGCTTAGGGCACCCTAATCAATAGAAGCTGTTGGAAAACTGTACTTGAGAGGGCATGGAACCTGTGCCTCACTTCCCAGCCTCACAGAAGCTAGTCCTCCAACCCTGCAGACCCCCTCCCCCCAAAACACACACATACACACACACACACACACACACTCACACACACCAGCCTGGTGAGGGAGAAGCAGAGGAGAACTGGCTGAGGGCACATGCGCGCAGGGACACCTGAGGATTCCCTGCATTTTCCCACCTCCATGGGACATAGAAGTGTCTCAGGGCAGTTCCCCAGAGGCAGAAACCAAGATGTGAGTTATTGTAGAAGCGCCCTAGGAAAAACCCAAAAGAAAATGAGGGGAGCAACATAGGGCAGAAGAAAGAGCAAAGCCAGACTGTGGTCCCAGCTGGAGTCTAGTTACATCCTGATCCCACAGGGAGCTCCGAAGCAGGAATAATACCACAGACTTGCTCCCACCTTGGTATGAAAAAAAAAAAAAAAAATCAATCTCTGTCCCTGGTTCCTGGAACAAACTCCCTAGCACCTTTGGGATCCCCAGAGTGGTTAGGAGTGTCTTTTTGTATTCTAATGAGACAACCATGACTGGAGGCCCCTCGGTAGCTTCAGGATGGGGCTGATAGCCAGAAAGACAAAGCTATGATTAGACAGTTGGAACCTGCAGACCCAACCCCCAACCTCCAGGCATGAGAAAGGAGCAGCAGATGAAGTACAGTCACAAAGGTCAGTTATTTAATCAATCATGCTTATGTAAGGAAGCCCCCATAAAAACTCCTCAGTGGTGGTGTGGATAGCTTCCAGGCTGGTCCTGGGTGGGTGGTCCTGAGAGGGCATGGAAGAACCACACCCCTTAACTGTCTTCCCCAGCCCCTGTTCCCTGCCCTGGGTATCTCTTCTGTTTACCTCTTCCTGAGTTGTACCTTTCAATATAGATCAGTAATAGTAAAGAAAGCACTCCCCTAAGTTCTACAAATCATTCCAGCAATTATTGAATCTGCAGGGGGTTTGTGGAAGCCCCTAGATTTGTAGTAGGCTAGGCAGAAGTGTGGGCCATCCGGGCAATCCATTGGCAGTTGGCATCTGAAGTAAGAGCAATTTTGTAGAACTGTGAACCCTTAAAATCTATGAGGTTTGATGTTAATTCTGGGTGGTCAGTGTCAGAATTGAATTGTTAGACACTGGGTTGGTATAGGAGAATTGCAGAACTGGTGTTGGAAAAGACGCATTGCATTTGGTGGCAGGGAAAGAACTGTCCTCAATCAGTCCTGGCAGTAGGCTGCCCTCACCTGCCATGGGCCAAGGGCAAGTCTCGTGGAAGGCAGCTGTGAGCTCTTAGCCAGGAATGCTCAACTCCTGGGGGCGACGAGCTCCAGAGAAAAGGTTCTGGGTGAGGCATCAATGGAATCCAGTGTTGTCAGTTCAGCCAAATATCTCTATGCCCTCAGAGAAGGCATTGAAGGAAGTGACTGGGGGAGCTGGTGCCAAAGACTTGTGGCTGAGAGAAAGAACACGTGGCAGTAGATCAGAGCAGGTCTATAGGCCATGGACAGACGAGGACATCATGGCAGACGCCAGTGTGCCGGAAGTCAGCATGCATTGTCCCATCACAAAGGTTTCAGCGCAGGAATGCCAGAGGATAATAAGGACCCATGTGCCCCAACCCCTTACCAGCACCACCAAGGCCTAGACACCACAGCCCATCACCCCTGGCACTCTACCCAAGGACAAGAGGAAAGAGACACGGTCCCAAACTGACTACACTGAAGTTTTTCACTACCAGGCAGAATGGGATTCCAGGACAGAAATGGGAGACTGAAAGCCAAAATGACACTGGTTTCCCAGTCACTGATTTGCAATCACTGCATGTACTCCTGCTAAAACATAAAAGAATGTCATTAACAGGAAAACACTACCAGCAAGTTCATTAATCATGGTCATTTTCACACTTCCATGGTCAACTACAAGCCTAGTGGTTTAAACAGAGGCCTCCCTACTCAATTATAGTGTTTAGCAATTAACAGTTCGCCCCCTGCCCTGGGCCTGCCCTGGCTTTCAGCAGAAGATAAAGTGCTTGAATTTCACAAGTGTCCTTTGTAGGAATTCCCCCTCGCCTGGGCAAAGGGCCGTGTTTGGTGTCCCCAGAACAAGCACCTGTTGCTGAGTGAACAAGCCCATTTTCAGTGATGCTGCTAAGGGCCTGGTCTTGTCTATGAACCCCGAGGTGATAAAGGGCTTTGATAATTCTCCAGTCCTTCACAGGGCAGCTGGGTGACCCAGGAAAACTACTTCCTTTAAATTCAATTTTCTCATCTGTACAATGGGGATTATAGTAGAAACCTCCTCAAAAATTTAAATGACAATGCATATCAAGTGGCTAGGAAAGCCTGGCATGTAGTGCTTGATTAATTTTAGGTATTAATCAGTATATAGTAAATCCTCCTAAAAGGCTTACTGATGCACCTATACAGAAAAGTGCACATACCATAGTTGTACAGGTGGCTGAATTTCCCCCAACTGAATGCGCCCATGTCACCAGCACCCTGATCATGGAAGGGAACGTTGCCCCAGAAGCCCCTTCTTATGGCCCTTCTGCCTGTACTCCCCAACACTGGTAACTGTTCTCCAGACATGTACTAGCATAGACCATATATGTCTGGTTTTATATTTACATAAATGGACCCATCCCGCATGCACTCTTTTGTGCCTGGCTTCCTCACTGCACCTGTGTGATTCACTCATGTTCCAGATAGTTCTACTTCATTCATGTCCATCGCTTTATACTGCTCCACTCTGTAAGTATACCTTCATCTCTTCCTCTGTTCTTTCGTTTTATGGCCCTTGAGGTGGCTTTAAAGTTCGAGGTGATTATGAATAAAGCCGCTATGAATATAATTACCCTAACTCTTCATTTATTTAAACTTTTTATTTTGAGACCATGTAAATCCACATGCAGTGGGAAAAAATAATACAGAGAGACCTGGTGTGCCTTTTCTCCAGGTTCCCTCAATGGTAACAACTTGCAAAACGGTTAGGAGTACATCACGACCAAGATATTGGCATTGATACACTTCACCACGGATCTTGTCCAGATTTCCCGTTTTGCTTGTACATGTGTGTGTGCCTGTGTGTGTGTGTGTGTGTGTGTGTTGCGGGCTACACATTTTTATCACCAGCGTAGGAATATTCACCACCAGCCAAGACTCTGGGTCAGTTTTGTCACCAATAGCCAGTGAGGACTACAAGAACGCACTTGGAAGTGAAGGACATGTTAATGGCAATTTAGTAACTCAGAGCCAGAACCCCACCCCTACCCCCAGCTAAGCCACTCTGGATTCCTGACCCTGAGAACAGTGAGAGATGTTTTGTTCTTTTAACCTGCTATGTACTGAGGTAATTTGTGATACAGAAATAGGTAAGTAACACAAATACCTATATCAGACCCTTGTCACAAATGTAAATCTCTGGGCTTTACCCCAGACCTAGAATCTGCCGAATATAAACTCTCCCGGCAATTCTGATAAGCAGACTTCATTTGAATGGTGGCTCTGCCATTAACTTCAGACAGTTTACTTCCCTACCTTCAGTTCCATCCCTTAACAATGGGCATAATCATGCCCACATAGGAAGGGTTTTGTTTTTTTATTTTGTTTGGCCTTCTGTGTCTTGTCTGGCCCTTGGTTAAAGGGTCCTGTACACACAGCACAGCAGAGGGCCCTCCGGGTGCCCTGCCCATATCCCTTCCCTCTTTCAGCGTGGGTCAGAGGTGCGGGGGTGACTGCAAGCACCTGCATGGCTTTGCCTGAGACCTTTCTCTTGCTACTGGGGCTCTTCTTGCTTCCTTAGCAGCAAACCAGAAGTGCTGGGACTTAAGAGCCTCCCCACACCCCACAACCAACTGCTGACAGGAATTGGTGTGTAAATACCCCAACTCCCTTGCCTCTTAGATAGGACGACTAGTGACTAGTCCTACACTCCTCCCAGAAGTCTCCAGCAGAACTGAGTTCCCCTCACGCAGGCAGCTCCTCGCTAGATAATATACCATTTATTGGCCTCCTTCCCTTCCCGAGTCATACCCTTCTTCCCAAAACCTACATGGTCTTCACTGCCCAAATTAACTACTTACACCAATACTCTTGGCTCAGGGTCTGCTCCAGGGGAACCAAACTAAGGCAAGCACCTCACCCAGGATTGGCAGTCTGTGTTCAGCTAGTGGTTTTTTGACTGTATATAAAATATTGCATGTCTGGCTAATTAAAGGACCCAGGAGAAAATTAATAGGCTAATGACAAACTGTGAGAAAGTATTCGCAGCACTGAAAATCCAAGTTAACTATCCAGGCTTTCAAATATACAAAGTTTACTACAAATTAACAACAACCACAATTTTAAGAGAAAGTAAATGGAAAGCAGTGATCAGGATCAGGCAATGCATGGGAGGGGAGCCCAAATGGCCAGCAAGTATGTGAAGAGACGCTCCAGATCAGCAGTGATCAGAGGACTCCAAATTCAGACCAGACGTCCTCTTATACTCACCAGCAGAGGCAAAAGTTTGAAAGGCAGGGAGGTTTGACCCCCAGTGGTGCTGGGAACTGTAAGCTAGAACTACCTCTCCAGGCAGCTTTTGTTCTGCATCGAGCAAAATTCAGAATCCACTGGTCCATCACCCCACAGTCCCACCCCTGGGCGCATAAATCCCGTGGAAGTTCTCACAAAATACCGCATGATTTATTGTGGCATTTTTAGGTTGGGGAGCTGGAGGCAGGCTAGTGCTTTTCACTAGGGGAAATAAGTAAACTGTGACAATGCAGACTTTAGAATAATATTCAGCACTCAGAAGCAAAACAGACATCTACAAAGCAACATGCCGAGTGAGAAGAGTGGAACCAGGATGAGATTTATAGCAAAATTCCATTATGTAAATTAAAAACCAATGCAAGGCAGTCCTGCATATTTACGAGGCTGTATACATATGCAAGGACATACACCCAACACATTTAAAAGGGTGGCTGGAGGGGGAAGGGTAGGATGGAGAGTCGCATCAAGAAATTAAAAAATGACTTAAATGAGAAGAGCCAAATTTTAAACCGTAAGATGATAACATGACCGTGGAGTAAAAAATAAAATTCTTATGCAAAGCACAAACCTTAATGAAAAAGACTGCTAAATCTGGCAATATTCGAATTTAAAGTGTTTCATGCAATACATACCATCTAAGAAATGAAAAGATAAACCACAGACTGAGAGAAGATATTTGGAATGCATGAGGGTGAAAATGGATTGGTACATAGATTATACAAACTCCTCCAAATAATGGCCAATATTTATTGCATACTATTGAATACTTACAAAGTGCCAGCCACCGCACTGTTCAAGGCACTTCACATGGGTAGATTAAAGAAAAAGCAATAAGAAAAAAATACACTGGCAAAGGCAATTCACAGCAAAGGCAAATGACACAAGCAATTCTTGGGTTACTTTGCGTGACGTTATGCTAATATCACAGCACACACAAATTGTGTTCCCTCCTTGTTTGGCATCTCAAAACTCTGCCACAACTCTCAGAAGGTGAGACGGCTTAGTAAAAGCTCTGCTAGTGCTTGGGAGCCAAGATCTCAACCCAAGATCCTGACCCACTCTGACCTTCTGTCCCTCTTTGGGAAGATGATAGTATCTCCAAGCATAGTTTGAAGTGCATAGCCCAGTTTTTAACACACAGTAAACACCTAATAAATGGTTGTTATTTTGATGGTGCAAAATAATAGTAACTCACATGTGGTGAGGACCTGGCCCCAAGCTTTCTTCATACATATTCTCAATTAATGTCCACAGTAGGCCTCTCGAGTATTGTTATTCCCCTTTTGCAGATGAGGAAGTTGAGTCTTGGGGAAGTTAGGAGGCCATCTGGGTAATGCAGCAAGATCTAAAGTCAGGCCCATGAGGCGCCCTTCCATTCCATCATTAACACATAAGCTTACCAAGGCCAACTTTCAGTCCCAAGAAGTATCTGGAACCATAGACATCTTCGGTTGATGAGGATGAATGTGTTTCCGAGTAAGGCAGGTTGGGGAGAGGGTTGTAGATGTGAAAATATGTATTCAGATCCAGCAGTGTGGGGGAAGCCCAAGAGCATGCTTTCCTACCAAGCTCCTAGATGATCTGAGACTCCTCACACCTCCCTGGGGAGTTCCGGGTCTGATGGTCACTAAGCCATTTGTCACACACCAAGTGGGCTTGTCTTGTTATGTATGTTAATCCTGATGCTTTGTGTTTGTGCATAGAAACAACAGGGGGTTCTACAAGTTTAAAAGATGGTGCATATCATCACACACACCACAGAGGGCAGAGTTCACACCCAGCGTGGATTAAATCCCTCTGCACTTCTGGGGTTCACTGTCTTAATACAAGATTGCTCAGGATGAGTCAGGCAGTGACTGTTCTGGGCCCTGGTCAGGTGGCAGCTGATTTTCAGGAAGAATGAGTCCCATGGTTTCTTCATCAGTTATGGAGCTCCTGTGATGAGCCAGAGCCTGGACAGTCACGACAGGGAAGGCCAGAATGAACCTATCCTGTAACCAGGAGCTTGAGGTGTTTCTGAAAATGCCTTTGGTGGACCAGGTGGACAAAGCTGGGAAGGTTAAGTTGCCCAGGAATTTGCCCAGAGCCAGTCACTGGCCACAGAAGCCCTCTCCTGAGGCCAAGAGGGGAAGCTGACGGGAGGAGAAGAGTCACCAGGAGAAAGCAGCAACAATAGTGGGAGCCAAGGGAGGAAAAGGAGCCGAAGAGCCAGCTGGTGTTCTCATCCCCTCCTCCTTCCCTCACCCTCCTGCCAGGCTGGCTCACCTTGCCAGGCCCTGGAACCAGCCTGACTACATGTCAACCACCAGTGACAAAGTCTGTGTCTCTTGGCTCAAATTCTTGAGAGGTAAAAGCCAATGGTTCCGTTTTGTTCAGTGGGCAAGGTGATTCTTTAGAACTGGCCAAGGTAGCCCAGGCCAGGAAACCCGCCCACTGTGGTCCACTCCTTGCCCACCATGGGCTCACACCCTTTTCCCATACAACACTTCTAAAGGATCTTCCATTTACCAAGACCCAATGTCACAGTCCAGTGAGTACAGCTGGGGGTGATTCTGCTCCCCACTGTTCCCAGAGTCCACAATTTCTACTAATATCTATCACTCTCTGGGCTTTAAAACAGTCAAGCCCAGTGTTACCGCCCAACAATTGTGTAAGCTAAGGACTATCGCGGTAGATGTCACCAGCACTAATCTATCCCACACACAGCAATGAAATACAGGGTAACTTCAAAAACATTTCTCATATGGAAAGGGTTGAGGCAGGTCCGTCTCCAGGATAGCACCTTAGAGCCTTACACTAGCCCTTAGTCCACAGCAAGGCTCCTAATTCTGCACACGATCACAGAGTAGCAGTATGGGTCCTCCTCACCCAGCAGCCATGGAAAGGCGGGATTCTTGGGAATTACCAGAATTGTGATGGCCCTGGGGAACTCCCGTGAGCATCACTTGCTGACTGTCCTCCCTGGCACAGGAGTGACATCTTTGGTAAGCAAAGATGGGCTTCTGGGTGGACAGGGACCATAGCCTTGTCATCTTTATATTCCTTTCAGTGCTTACTAAGGTATGGTCTCTGTCCACATGGGCTTTGATTCATTGTAAAAAAAAAATATCCTTCAGGGTTGAGAAAGTGCAGAATCTCAATGCTTGGTATTCAGAATGGAGAGGGGGAGACGGGAGAATGGCTGATGTGTGAGCTGGTTGCTATTGGATGGCAGAGAGATGCCTGGACAGATTAATTGCCAAGGAAGGAGGTTGATGTGTGATGGAAGCAGGTGCTGGACTGGACTTTTTTTTTTTTTTCCACTCTGAAGGAACTCAGGCAGGAACAATGAGGCTTTGCTCTCCTTTTTATACCCATCTCCTCCAGGACAGGCCTCCTTCCACTTGAGAGCCTGCAAATGGTTTCATCTAACAACGAGCTCAGATAGGTGGATAAAGACGCTAATGGATCCCAGCCTTAGCGAGGATATGGAGGCAACAGGCTGGCTCAAGGGAGGGATACCACCATCGATTAACGCATCTTCCTAAGCTCAGGAGGAGGAAGGGAGCTCACAACTGCCCTCCCCATTCTGACGTCAACTTAATAGGCCACAGATCTAGAATTTAGGTTTGTGCCATTGTTCTGCATAATCATAATATTACTCACGGAGTGTTTACCATATCAGAGCTATAAACTTGGTGCTTTACATTTAAGTATCATTTAATCTTGGGCCAATCCTGTGAAGAAGACACAGCACTGTCCCCGTTTTCTAGGTGGGTCTCACAGACCTAAGTGGATTACTTGAGGTCACTTGCAGCAGACACCGTCCATGCCGGTCAACTATGCACCTTTACTGCAATAGGCAGTCTCTGTGTCACTTTGTGAGACCGCTGCACTAGGACTGCCAGCGGCCACTTTGCCTATCTGCAGGAATGCCTTTGGTGCCTGGGAATTCAGGTCTCCTGAGGGAACCCGTAGACTGGGACTGTTGGGTACAGGAATGTGAATGTTCTGTTGCCTTGCCTCTGAGAGGGAGCTCTGGGGTATGACCTACAGTGACTCCAGAGCTTCCAGAACTGAGCCAATTGGGAACTCCTGTCCAAGGTGATGTTGTTTGATGCTGTGCATTTCACCTCACTTGATCCCGCTTCGCTGGTCTCGACTGACTCTTCTGGGAACATTCCCATGAAACACTTGCATGTAAAGCCTCATCTTGGGGTCGGCTTCTGGAGAAAGAGACCTGGGACATCACTCGCTTATGAGTGCCAGAGGCTTAGTTCAAATGCAGGTTCAACTATCTGTTGTATAACTGCTTCAAAAAGAGCACCACCCAGGATAACTCTGTTGGTTAAGATCCCAGGGTCCTGGGATCAAGCCCTGCATTGGGCTCCCCACTCACCAGGGAGTCTGCTTATTCCTCTCCCTCTGCCCCTCACCCCCCTCCTGCACACTCACTCTCTCTCAAATAAATAAATACAATCTTAAAAATAAATAAATAAAAGAGCACCACCCCACCAGAAGCAATGACAACAGCATAACAGCAAACTCCCAAATAGAAAGATGGAAGACAGAAACTAGAACTCTCACCGTTGCCAGGCTTGGAAAGCCTCCGCCTGTGGACCACCTGGAGCTCTAACACCCCCCACCCTGGGAGTCTTGCAGACTCTGGTGCATCTTTCCCTGACAACATGCGCAGCATAATTATGGTGGAGAAAGTCATTAGAGTGTTGGAAGCTAAGAAGACTTTCCTTAGCCTGCTAATTTTTTTTTCTTTCAAACCTCTCTGCAAGGACTCTAAGTTAATTGATCAGCCTACAGCTCTGTGCATTCCATTGTTCTCTTTTCCACAGCCAAATGCAAGCATGCATCTTTGATGTGTGTGAATTAACATCTTCTGCAGCTCCTCCCACTCAATGAGAGAAGGGAAAGACCCTTGCTACCGCACTTGCTATTCACACATTCTTATACTAAAGTGGCAGGGACACAAAATGCCTCAAGCTGGGGTGGAGGCCAGAGCTGGGAAGACTTTTTTCCCTGTCTCAGGATGCTTGGGAAATCATCCTAGAGTAGAGAAAACAAAATACCATCATTGTTAATATAATCTCACATAGAAAGAAAGGAATGTGTCCTGTGACTGTCACAGAAACCCCACCTATCCAGGGTCTCCTGGAAATGCTGAAGTCCGTGAATCTTGGGGCCCTCACTTAACCCCTCCCCAGTCCTCCAACTCTCTCCCAGCACATGCCTCCCTCCCTCCCCACTGCACGTCCCACACCCAGCCAGAGAACTTTTGTGGAAAGGTTTTGAGGTGCCTTTTGAGTGAGATGATCTAGAGGATTATGTGAGGTAAGAGGACATCTGAGATTGACTGAACGAAGAGAACAGTCTAGAACATTCTTCCTTTAATTGCGGGGAGAATTCTACTTTGTAAAGCCAGGTTTTAGGTTCCTCTTTGCTCATGCCCCCTCAGATGCAAGCCCTTTTCAGAGAGACGATGGCTTCCTTTAAGAGCACTTACCACTACAGGTTGGCCTCTAGAGAGCAACACACATAAACTTCAACCAGACAGATGCCTTATCTTGCCTTGCCTACGTACACTGAGTATTTTGTTTGCTGTTTCACAAATATTTTTAGTTCATCTTCCTCCATGAATATGATGGGATTGCTTTCCTGGGCCCCTATAGTTGCTTGAGGACATGACTGATTCTAGCCGATAAGTTGTCATGAAGTGGCATTTAATTGCCAATTCGAGGTCCTGCAGAACCCTCTTTTCCCTGTGGTGTGATGACTAGCAAGTTCAAGATAGCAAGACTTCCAACCGCCTTTGCTCCCTGAATGACTATGAGCAGACTCTTCCCATATCCATAATGACCCACAGTGAACACATTAACGAGTAAGAAATCAGTCTCTGTTGTTTAAGACACTGAGATTGGGGTTGTTCTTACCATAGCATAACCAAGCCCATCTTGCCTGAGACACACTGTTACCTATAGTTTGGATAACTAAACTCAGTGGCAACTAATGTAATATTTTCTAAAGAATATAGATAAATTACAACTAAATATATAATAATAGGGAGATATCCTTAGGAAAAGCAATGATATAAAAGGGTTATTTTTAAAGGTAAAAACTGATGTTAAGAGATGAAAGCAGGCAACTTGAGGGGATAGATTTTGCCAAGTGGATGAGTTTTAACAAAGGATCTGGCTGGCTCTAGAGTGCCTTTATTGGGAATTATGAAGCAGGAGGGTTTGGGCAACAAAAACAGCAGCCCAGGTTAGAGACCCCTAATGCCAGAACCCCAGCAGAGGAAAGAACAGTGTAAAATTGTTCCCAACGGGGCAAAAACACCTCCTTTGCCTCTACCAATAGGGGTCAATCAGTCCATGTTACTCAGAACATTGGCACAGTGAGAAAGGCGTTGCTATATAATATTCATTTTCCCTTTGTTATTAATAAAATGCAAATTTTGTCCTCATTAGCAATGTGTTCATTAAAAATACTCCCTTTTTGAATTTGAGTTGGTTAAGCAGCTGACTTTTGGTTTCAGCTCAGGTCATGATCTCAGGATCCTGGGATCAAGCCCCATGTCAGGCTCTGTGCTCAGTGGGGGATTTGCTTGAGGACTTTCTCTCTTTCCCTCTCCATCTGCCCCTCCCCCCACTCACACACTCTCTTCTGCCTTTCTCCCTCCCTCCCTCTCTCTCTCAAATAAATAAATCTTTAGGGGGAAAAAAAAAAAAAAGACTCCCTTTTCCAGACTCCCTTTCAGATAGGGATGGTCCGGAGACCAATTCTAACCAATCCTAACCAATTCTGAAATATGCGGGTAGAGCTTCCTGGAAAACTATTGCTCCCCTGAAGGGCCAGACCCAGTAGCTTGTGTTTTTCGCATTTTGCCCTTCATCCTGGCTGGAGCAAGGAAGTGATGCCAGGAAGTGCTGCTGCCTTGCTGTGAGAGGAAGGGTGAAAGCGGCAGAGTCCATAGAATGGGGCAGAAAGACGAACCAAACCTGAGTCTCCGACCCAGCCTTGTGAACGGTCCCATCAGTCCTACACTACTTCCTGAGACATCTTGTTAAAGTGGGAAAGCAAATTCCTGCTTGCTTACACTACCCTAGGCAGGTCCCTATTACATCCAGCTGAACCTACTCCCCACCAGTACTCCTGGGAAACCGCAACTCACGGCTAGGGGCTGACCCACACAAGGGTCTTGTTTGACCAGCAGAGTGTTTTAAGTAGTAATATTTTAAAAGTGGGACACTTCATTCAAATTCTAAATCTCTGGCTTCTTTTGCAGAGCTAAAGGACCGAGAAAAATTGGGCCTGCCTTCCTGTAGGGCTGGGCGGCCCTCTGTGCTCCTAGGGCTCCCTCTCACTAAGGCAAGGGGCACCCCTGAGCTGGTTTGCTCCTATACACCCTCCACCCACCCCCGAACTGCTCCAGCCACTTTTGGCTTGCTTGGCCGTGAGTCTGTAAGCCCTTGGGAAAGGAAAGACACGGGCTTGTGAGTGGCCACCTGCTCTGAGTCCGTTAACCAACGTCTCTCATGGATATATTAGCAGCTACCAGAAGGGACTGTGGGGTCAGAGGGGAAGATGTAAAAGCACTTCACACATTGTCTGCTATTGCAAATAAATCACATAGAACCCTTCAATAAATCTTAATTCCCTTTGTCTCCTCTGTACTTTGAGTCATCCCTCCTCCTGGGACTGGATGACTCAGGGCATGATCACCCAGGCTTAATCACCCCAGTTTTCCTTCCAGAGGCACCATCCCCAATTTGGTGATGTTCAGCCTCTGACTTCTGACTTTCAGAGGGGGTGTCCCATAAAGCCTCCTTCACCAACAGCAGAGCTGTATTATGAAAATTTCCCTTAGTGAACATGAGCCTAAGTGACCAGCGGGTCCCCCTTCTGAACTGGGACATTCGTCTGTGTCCCTTGTCCATCTGGACATCCCTCAAGGATTCTGAGCCACAAACTGGCCATATTCCTCTCTCTGCCTTCCCCTGCTAATCTGGGTGAGCCTGAGGGTAGCAGTCAGATTGAGGTGGGAGAGAAGAGGGGAACAGAGGGAGGGCACAAATGAACAGTGGCTGAGAGAGAGGCACAGCCTCTGCATCAGTAGGTATGTTCTGAGGGGGCCTGTCTCTCCCCTGACCTCTCTGACTCCCCCCAACACACATGTGACATATTTGTGTCTTCACAGCATTCAGCCCAGTCCCTGGCATGAAGGCATCACCTGGCCTCCCCACCAACACCCCCCCCCCGCCCCGTCTCCTCCGACTCGCCAGGCCGTGGGCCCCATCCCCAGCTCAGGTGCCTTCTGGAGTTGACCATCCTCTCTCCTGACTGCATTTCTATTTCTCCCTTGCTGTGGGGGAGAGGGGTCACCTCCTGTCCGCTCTTGGAGGCTGCCACCTCTCAGGCCCACACCTACACCTCCTGAATAAAATTTTTCTCCACAGAAACCTTCTCCCCACAGCCACAAAGACATATTTGCTCTTTTTAATGGGGCCATATGGGAAGCTTTACCCTGGGGAGGGACATTCCTCCTGGCCGGCAGAAGACTGGACCATTTCTCCAAACCACAGGACAGAGGGGATTTTCCACAAACAAGGACTGCAGGCACCTCCTTCCTCGCCCCAGTGGCAGCCCTGTTAGGGCCCTCACTGAAAGTTCTAGTGTGTTACTAACTAGCCAGAAATCCTAACAAATCCCATGATTTGAATAATAAATATCCAAGATTCCCTGTGGAGTTCCTCTGTCATATCTTCTGTTGTAGGCAGGAATTATAAATTTTCTTTATGAAACCCCCACCTATATACAAGGAAAATAAATCTAGGAAATCAGTAATATCAATGATAAGCATGCTGGCCACAACTGACTGACTTTTTCTCTGTGTGTTAAATATTTCACTGCATTTTCTCAGACCTAACTCAAAACTTCTTGGCGCTTCTTATAACTTCTCAACGCGAGAAGGGCCAGCCCCGCCCATCACACACCAACGCTAACTCCCAGTGCAGCCCCTGCCACCTCCACGTGTGCTGGGCAGCCCCATGCAGGCATGCATTCATTTCTTCATTCATTCTCTCACTGCACAGTTATTCAGGTCTTATTCTGTGCTGTATTTTCCAGCATGCTGGAAGTATTTCCCAGGGATTGGAGGAAACCATTGTGAACAAGAGCAACAGCAAAATCAGCCCATGGGTTCTCGATCCCATAGGTAGAAAGAGAAATGAGAACTTCTAAGAGGGCTACCAAGGAAAAACACAGGGGCGGGCAGGACTGGGGAGGGAGGGAGGAGAGGGAGTCTCTGACTTTGAAGCACATCTCTTCAAGGTGACTTTTCCCTCTACCATTCCTTTCCTCCTTGATGCAAAACATTTATTGAGCACCTATTATATTCTGGGCATTTGGCCCTCAGATAAAGCAGTGACTGAAAGAGGACAGAATGCCTGCCCTCCCGGAGCTTACATTCCAGTGGCTGGAAACAGAAGAAAAGGACTAGTAAAGAAACTATGTCATGTGGGATATTATGGTGGGTCCTTATCTTGAGGTGACAGTTGAACAAGCCAAGGGGAGGGTGAGTGGGGGAAGATCCTTCCAGGGAGAGGGAACAAAACTGCCAAGGAGCTCTAGGTAGAGCCCAAAGGGTACTGAGATAAGACCTAAGTGATGAGAAGGAATCAGCCAGGTAGAGCCAGAGCAGAGGTTGCCAGGCCAAGGGAGCAGCAGGGGAAGGCTGGGTGTGATCAAGGAGCAGAGGGGATGTGAGCAGCTGTTGCAGAGCGACAGCTCTCCCGGATGGCATGTACAGCCGATGAGCCAAACATTTCATACCTCCAAGTCTTGGCGGGTGCTGTTCCCCGATGGGAATGCCCTTCCCACCCTCTTCTTAGAAAATAGAAAAGGAGTGTTAAGGCTCACTCCTCCTAGGATCAGTCTGTCTTTTCCCCCTGGGCAGAAAGACTTGCTCCCTCTTCAGAGTTTCATTGTTAGCTGAGCCTCAGTCACATTAAACAGGAGTTAATCTAGTAGGAAAGACAGTATTCTATTTTTTTTTATTTTTTTATTTAAATTCAGGTAGCCAACATACAGCAAATCATTAGTTTCAGAAAGACAGTATTTTAAAATTCTCAGCAAGCACTCAGTGCTGGGCTGAGCTTGGTTGGTGTTCAGTAAATAGAGTGTTTGTTGACTGGCTGGCTGGTGGGCCGTGGGCCATCTCCGAGGACTGACTGCAGGCAGCTCAAATGGAACACTTCCTGGTTTAGCCTCAGCCTCTGCTCTGGGCACTATGGCTTCTGAGACTATCTTTTCCTGAGGCTGGGTTGGGTGGAGAGCAGCCAGGATGCCTGCATTTTCCCCTCTTTGAATCTGCCGCACACAGGAAAGGCAGCAGGTGCGGGGTGCACAGACCACACTGGCTCAGACCGCAGCGCTCCCCCACCTCAGGTCCCTGCTTCTGTCCTGACCTCATTCCAGGGCTCTCTGCCCATGCTGGTTCTTTCATCCCTCAGAGCTCCAGCTCTTCTCCCTTCTCTGCCTTCCAGTGGCATCTGCTTCCTAACGAAGCAGAGAAGGCAGAAGCCTTCGGGAAAATCCCACAGGCTCCCGCACCCCATCATGTGAGCTCTATGCCTAAGTTCCCCTTCTCTGCTGTTACTAACTGGGCCTTGCCTACCAAGGTAACCCTCCCACCCGACACCCCATTCCCTACCACACTGTTCAGCAGCTCTGGCCATTCTCCCCTCTCTGCTGCAACCTTGTCACCATCACATAAGTGTTATTGCTTCTTCTATCTTTTTTTTTTTTTTTAAGATTTTATTTATTTATTTGACAGACAGAGTAAGCAGAGAGGTGGGCAGAGAGAGAAAGAGGAGGAAGCAGGCTCCCTGCTGAGCAGAGAGCCCAGGACTCTGGGATCATGACCTGAGCAGAAGGCAGAGGCTTAACCCACTGAGCCACCCGGGCGCCCCATTGCTTCTTCTATCTTAAAGGAAAAGATCCTCTCTCAACCTCACTGCCCTTAAGGTGTTGCCCATTCTCTCATTCTCTCTACAGCAGGCACTTTCTTTCTTTTTTTTTTTTTAATTTTTTATTTTTTATAAACATGTATTTTTATCCCCAGGGGTACAGGTCTGTGAACCAGCACTCACCAAAGCACATACCCTCCCCAATGTCCATAACCCCACCCCCCTTCTCCCAACCCCCCGCCTCCCAGCAACCCTCAGTTTGTTTTGTAAGATTAAGAGTCACTTATGGTTTGTCTCCCTCCCAATCCCATCTTGTTTCATTGATTCTTCTCCTACCCACTTAAGCCCCCATGTTGCATCACCACTTCCTCATATCAGGGAGATCATATGATAGTTGTCTTTCTCCAGCAGGCACTTTCAAAGGCTATGTGGATTGCTTGTCTCCAGCTCTCCCTTCAATGCCCCCCCCGCCACTGCCATGCAGCTGTGAGCCCCATCCCCACAGTTCCGTAGGGCCCCACCCCCACCCCTATCTGCCTGCTGTCACTCTCACTTGTGCCTGACAAATGTGAGCCTCCCTTCTGTCCGGTACACGGTACACGTACCCCACATTCTCTTGGTTTTGCCTGGCTGGTTCCTCATCGCCAACATCAACACATTAATAAACCCCCAGTATGCAGCCTTTAGAAAAAAAAAATCTAAAAAAATAATTTTATATATATATATATATATATATATATATATATACACACACACACACACACACATACACACACCCTCATTCCCTTGATTACCTCATTTAATCTCCTAGATTTAAATGCTATCACTCACACACACATGAATAAATGTCTACTTCATAAACTTCACAAGAAAAAAATACACTTCCACAAGCAAGAGTTCCTGTTTTCACAACCTTCCCTACCTAGGAAGGAGTTAGAACAAAGTCCTGTGTGCAGTAAGGATTGCCCCTCCAGCGAGGGAAGGTTTCCCAGCTGGGGGCTAGTAAATGTGTAACAACCAGCTTTCTCTGAAAGCCCCGATCTGGACGATTTTCAATGAGTGTGGTACAAACACCTGCACCGTGGCTGGCCTTCACTGAGATTCTCACAACCAGCTCATGAATCATCTGCTCCCGTGAGCTGGTAGGAGCCAGCTCTGGCCCTGTCCTGGTTTTAGCCCAAACTCCTTCATCGCACCATTTGATCTATTCTCCTGAAGAATGAGTAGGGAGGGAACATACACGAAGTCACTGTGACAACACCTTGTGTGTATTATTTAAGACTGGTATTAGTTAGGGGTGCCTGAGTGGCTTGGTCGATTAAGCGGCTGCCTTCTGCTAAGGTCATGATCCCAGGTCTTGGGATGGGGAGAGCAGGGAGCCTGCTTCTCCCTCTCTCTCTCTTCTTCTGCCGTTCTCCCTGTGTTCTCGCTCTCTCTCTCTCTCTGTCAAATTAAAAAAAAAAATTAAAAACTTTAATTAAAAAAAAAGACTGGTATTAGTTAGTATGTTGATTCCATTGCTTTAATTTAAAAAGACCCGAAATAACTTGTACACCAATGGTCATGGAAGCATTATTCGCAATAGCAAACAGGTGGAAACAACCCAAGTGTCCACCAACAGATGAATGGGCAAATAATGGTATGTAGCCACAATGGAAGACTGTTCAGCCTTAAAAAGGAATGAAGTTCTGACGCAGGCTACAATGGGGATGGCCTTGAAAGCTATGCTAAGTGGATATGCCAGACACAAAAGGACGAACGTTGTATGAGTCCACTTATATGAAGACCTAGAATAGTCAGACTCATAGAGAGTAAAACGGTGGTTCCCAGGGGCTGGTGGTTGGAGGGACTGAGGAGTTCGTGATTCACAGGTACAGAGTTTCTGTTTGGGATGATGAAAAATTCTGGAAATGGATAATGGTGATAGTGGCACAACAGGGGCAATGTACTTAATGCCACTGAACTGTCCACTTAAAAAGACTTCCAATGGTAAATTTGATGTTCTATATATTTTACCATAGTAAAACAGTTTTAAAGAAGACTCAAAATAATAGAGGCTTACACACCATTTCTGTCGCTCATGAAAGTCTGAGCAGGTGGTGCTGCTGGCCAAGGCTTCTGCTCCCTGAGTCCGAAGCCACGGCCACGTGGGCTGTCCCCATCATGGTCCCCACAGACAGCTTCTGCAGCCCAGATCCCTACAGCACTGCAGCCAGCAAGAGGAGGGAATGTGGGGGCGGGGCCACACTCCTTCCCTTTGCGCATATGGGCTGGATCTTGCACACGAGACCTCCCCTTTTATCCCATTAATCAGAAGCTATTTATCTAACCACAGCTGAGACTGAGACATGCAGTCGTTCATCCAGACACCTGTGTGTCCAGCTAAAGTTTCTACTACTCCGTAAGAGGGGAGAATAGATATCAGGATATAGTTAGTAATCCCTCTCAAAAGCCATAATAATCTTGTGCAGTTACCACTATTGCCCCCATTTTAGAGAAGAGTTTGAAGCTCAGAGTGATTAACTCACCCGAAACCTGAAATCCTGAAAAACCTGAAAACCCTGTTCTGTCTGCCTGGGAAGCCTGCACCCGATCCACTACTCTATGCTCATTCCCTCCAAGACGTTCATCTGATGTCCCCTCCAGAGATATTGCAAAGAAGAGCACGGGCTGGCTGGGGTGGGGAAGGAGAGCCACACAGACTCAGCCCTAGTGGCAGCTGGGATGGTGGCTGTGAAGTGACTTCGGGTTGCTAAATGGCTGTCCGCATGGCACGTGCTAGAGTAGGCTCTTCCCTGGCCCGCGGGAACTGCTTATTCAGTGTTCAGGAATTTTCTGTAATGGTTGTGTAAACACAACCATTCTAAAATCAGATCATATACGTTTACAATTAAATTATAAAAACAAAGTTAATACTCAGATGTGTCACTTCCTAGTTATTTCACTATGGTTTACTATTCTTTATGCTGTTGGGGTTATTTGTGTCAATGGTTCTCAGCGTTGTGGACGTATGATGTAATGGAGAGCGGCTGTCCATTTCCTGCCCATTCTGTGTCCAGTGACATCGCTCTGGTAACTTGATATCGGCCTTGGCAGGGCGGGACATGTTAGCAACACAGCAATCTGCCAAGGTTACGATCAGAGCGTTTGGCCACTCACTGGCAGAGCAGTGCCTACATGGACAGGTGGTAACGATGGGGTCACGGGGAAGCGTCCTGCGGGGCCCTGGTAGAGAAAGCATGCACCTCCATCCCTCTGTCCCTTCCCTCCGGCATTCTGACTGCTCGGTAAAAGCACCTGCGGAAGAAAACTTTCCTAACTGCCTTTTTCTTTTTTTTTTAAAGCAGTTTCACGTTCATTTGAAGTTCAGTTAGCTTTTGCCTTGCATAGTTGAATGCTCGGTTATTAGGCACGCGTACATTAAGGATTAGTATGTCTTCTTGGAAAATTGACTCCTTTATCATTATGTAAGACCCTTCCTTATCCCCATGAACTTTCCTTGCTTGGAATTCTGCTCTGTCTGAAATTAAAGCACAACCACTCCAGCCCCCCTGATACGTGTTAGATGCTATGTGCTTCTCCATCCATTTACTCTTTTTTTTTTTTTTTAAGATTTTATTTATTTATTTGACAGACAGAGATCACAAGTAGACAGAGAGGCAGGCAGAGAGGTGGGGGAAAGCAGGCTCCCTGCTGAGCAGAGAGCCTGATGCGGGCTCCATCCCAGGACCCTGAGATCATGACCGGAGCCAAAGGCAGGACCTAACCCACTGAGCCACCCAGGCACCCTCTATCCATTAGCTCTTAATCTATATGTGTCTTTATATCTAAAGTGGGTTTCTTATGAGCAACATATAGTTGGGTCTGGTTTTTTGATTCACCCTGACAATCTCTGACTTTTAACTAGTGTACTGATGTTTAAAGTGATTTTTTTAATATAGTTGGATTAATATCCATCATATTCACTACTGTTTTCCATGTTCTATATTCTTATTTTTGCCTTCCACTCTTTTTCAGCCTTTTGTGCTTTTAATTGAGTGTTTTATTATTCCATTTCCCTTCTTTGTCAGCATATCAGCTATACTTCCTTTCTTACCTTTTTATTGCCCTAGAGTTTGCAACGGACCTTTGCAGGTAATCTAAGTTCCTTTTCAAATAATACTACAGCAAGTCACAGGTAGTGTGAGCACCTTATGGCAATCATCATCTGATTTCCTCCTCCACCCCTTCTCTCCTGCTGTCACTCATTTCTCTCATACATATGCAGATACATACATTTGCATACACTGTCAAATGCACCCTTGGTATTGTGTTGAGCAAATGCATCTGTTAGATCAACTAAAAATAAAAAAAAATAAGTTTTGGGGGCACCTGGGTGACTCAGTTAAGCATTCAGCGTTTGATTTCAGATCAGGTCTTGATCTCAGGGCTATGAGTTCTAGCCCCACATTGGGCTCCATGCTGGGTGTGGAGCCTACATTTAAAAAAAAAAAAAAAAAAAAAAAGACAAGTTTTTATTTTATTCCCATTACACATATGTTATACCGTCCTATAGTCCTTGGATATTCTGAACTTTTTTTCCCCCGTAGGCCTTGTTCTCCTTTTCAGTTTTCAAGGACCCTATTTCTTGATATATCCTCCAGCTCAGAAAGCCTTTCCTTAGCCATGCCCAGTCTACTCGGAAGCCCACCGAAGCATTCTCAGTTTCTGTTAGTGTTCCATCTCCAGCAGTTCTTGGTTTTTTTTTTGGTTCCTTCTCAGGATTTCCATCCCTGCTGACATTGCCCATCTGCTCTTATGTGCTGTCTACTTGATCCCCTGGAGCCCTCAGCATACACATCCTAGCTGTTTTCAATTCTGGCCTGATCATTCCAACAGCACTGCCCTGATCTGCAAATTGTAGTTTTGTCCTTCCATGTGCCTTGTGTTTTCTCCTTTAAGCTAGAGATGAGGTGCTGCGTCAGAGGAACTGTAAATGGGCCTTTGGGGATGTTCCCGCAAGGTGTGGGGGAGGAAGCCTCCCGCAGTGCTGCAAGTGAATAGGGCTCAGTCTCCTAGTGAACCAGTACCCCTGGACTGTGGACCTCACTAGAGTTTCTCAGTTTATGCACTCCCACCCACTTAGGTGGAATGGATGACCAGAGTCGGCTGCAGCTGGGAACTGATCTTCCTCCAGATCACTCAGGCTCTAGTTAACTGGTTTCCCCTGAAACCAGGCCTTCAGGAAAACAGAGTGCTTGGTGCATTGCAAAATGGTTCTTTTCCCTTCCTCTGCCAAGAGCCTGAGTTTTGTTTTGTTTTGTTTTGTTTTCAGATATTTATGGTGGGATCCAGGGGAGCCTCTGGAGGTAAGCCTTACATTACTGTAGGCCCCCCTTTCAGTTGGGCCCCCTGGAGTGAGCTCAGCTGTGCACACTGCACCCCAGCAATGGGCCAGTTGCAGTGGAAGTTTCCCCACCCCTGCACTCGCTCCTGCCACACCTTCCACACCCGAGTCTCTGCTCAGGGAAGCTGGGACTCCCTGGATTCACCCATCTCCCCAGTCTCGGGACAGTGGTTGGCCTGTGTCCTCCTCTCTTTCAAGGATCCGAGAAGAACTGTGCATCTCCGTGCCTGCAGCTCTTCACTTGTCGGGATGAAATGGCGGCTTCAAGCTCCTCACACGTGGAGCTGAAACCCTAAATCTCTGCATGTTTAGAGGTGGAATTTCTGGTAAAGTGCTCGATGGGGATAAATGATCCCCATCAGGGCTTGATGGGGATAAATGATCTGGGCTGGTGTCCACATGCCTATTGCAGTTTTCTGAGGGGCCACTCGTGGCTGCCTGAGCCCCCTGCCTGCTTCCATTCTCACAAGTCGCTGTGTGAGTCGAGGGCCCTCTTCCTTCCCGGAGGCTGGAGGCCAGAGCCAGGAGGGAGGAGGGATGGGTGAGGACAAACGGCTCTCTGCCATTTGAGTGGATAACGCCTGTTTCCCTCAGATGATAATGTGGCCCCTGCCCAACCCCGGATTCATTATGTGATCTGCAGGCAGTTGGGGGCTGAGGGTCAAGAGAGAGGACGGACAGCCAGGCAGACACTGAAGGTAAACCTGAGCGTGATGCAGCCGGGGCAAGAGGCTGCTGCTTCCCCAGGAATCCATGGTCAACACCTAAGAGCTCGGCTTCCGTCTTATCAAGACACACACACACACACACACACACACCCATGCCTTCCCTTCAGAAGAGAGAAAACCAAAGCCAAAACCAGCAGTAAAAGACGGGGAGGCCCCTGCCTCGTTTTTCTGTGCTAAAAACAAAAGTAATGTGGAGAAAACTTGACCTTGAATGAGAAGCTGAGTTCCCTCAGCTCCAACCACAGCCTCCTTCTCTGCAAGGATGGTCTTCACTGTCCAGAGATGTGTTCTGGTTCTGCAAAGGCTCAGGATGGGCTGGCCATGTCCATGTTTGGCTCCAACAGTTAAGCCTTTATGCGCCTGACTGGCTCAGGTGCCAAGTGCAGGCTGTGACCTTGGACCAGGTAGATGCGAGGTGCTCCTGCCAGAGATAGCAAGCCACACGGCAATCCTTCATGTCTGCCACCCACCCAGCAACGCTCTGAAGCCCTGTGAATGGCTGAAGTTCGCCTCTCCAAACCAAGAAGGGCTGAAACACGCATTTCACCATTTCCAGCTCTGCGGCCTGAACTCGTTCCCTTATTTCTGACTCTAAGCCTCTAATTCCTTTTTTTATAAAATGGAGTGTGAGAACTCCATGAGCTCAGGACTTGGGAACACTGAACAGATGTGGGTATCTTTGTCCCCTTCTGCCCCCATCCCCACCTTCCAGGAGATGGCAAACCCTCTTCTCCTTCATTCTCTACACCACACATTATTCACCCTCATTTCTCTCTCTCTTCCCCAGGGGTCAGGTTCCTGTCAGCGCTGTTGGCTGAAGGGACTCTTTCAACGCATCTGTCCACTTCCAAAATTCCGGGATCAAGGTATCTAAAAGAACAACGGCCACCCCCCACCTCGGCTACTCCCTGCTTTCCCACTTAAAGTCTCAATGGTGTCCTGGAGCTCCTAGCTGCCTTAGCTCCCCTTCGCTGATGTCCAAGTGACCATAAGGTTAATAATAACTTAAAGCAACAGAAATCCACTGTTCTGGAGTTCAGAAGTCCAAAATGGGCCTCTCTGAACTAAGATCAAAGTGCCCACCAGGCTACGCTCTTTTCCTTGAGGCTCAAGTGGAGAGTCAATCTCCTGACGTTTTCCTGCTTTCCTCGGCCCATGGTCTCCTCCCATCTTCAACACCAGCAATGTCCAATCAAGTGCTTTGCACCTTCACATCCCTGTGACTTTGCCTCTCCTGCCTCCTCCCTTTTCCACATTTAAAGACCCTTGTGATTACACTGGGCCCGCCTGGATACTCTTCCTACACTAAGGTCAGCTGATTGGCGACCGAAATCTCTCCTCATCATGGACACAAATTAAGGCACTGTCATCTCTGGGGGCAGCATTACTGTGTCCGTTGCACAGGCCCAGGTCAGAAAGCCCGATGGGGTCTTCTCCGCACAGTACAGCTGGAGGAACTTTCAAAACATGAGGCAGTCAGCCATCCCTTGGCTGCCCTTGTCCGCTGATATTAAGGAAAGGATCTTGAACCAAATCCCCCAGGCCTGGACTGTCTGGCCCCTGCTTTCCCCTTTAGCTTCATCTTGGGCCTCTCTCCTCTCCTTTCCCTCCTCTGACCTAGAAGCTTCAAATAGTCCCTCAGCCCCCCACCCCAGCTCTGTCCTGACACCTGGTCTTCGCAAGTGCTGTTCACTCTGAGCGAACTGTCCTTCTCTTTCCAATCCTTGTGTTGCGTGTCCTCAGCTTCTAGGATGTGCCCTAAAGGTCACTTCCTCGGGGCTTCACCCCCCTAGGAGGCTGTCCACCTCTCCACCCTTGCATTTACCATGATTTGTTCAACAGCTACTCAGGTGAAAACTGCCATGGGAACAGTGTGGACGGCAGAAGGATACCCCTTCCCCAAGGATGTCCACGTCCAAACCCCCAGAACCCGCGAATGCAGTCCCTTGCTGCCAAAGGGGCTTTGCAGGTATGATCAAGTTAAGGCTCTTGAGATGGGGAGATTAGCCGAGATTAGCCAAGTGAGCCCAATGTCTTCACAAGGACCCTCACAAGAAGGCCACAGAAAGCCAAGGGTCAGATGGAGGAGCTGGGGGGAGAGAACTGGAGGTGGGCATGATGTGCTCTGAAGGTGGAGGAAGGGGCTTGAATGTGGGGACACAGACAGCCTCTGAAGTTGAGGAAGGCCTTCGGAAGAAGCCAGCCCTGTGGACGCCTGGATTCTAGACTTCTGACCCCCAGAACTATCAGACGGTAAGTTGTGTGGTTTTAGGCCACCAGTCTGTGTTAGCCGTTTGTAGGCACCTGACCCAAACAGGCGCTGAGTCTCTGTCTACTCGACATGGTATCGTGCGAGGCCGGGACAGAGCTTCCCACGTAGTAAAGGCGTCCTGTATAGTACAGAGGAATGAAGAGCGAACCTGGCAGGAACTGGCTCCCAAAGAAAATGTCCAGCGTTCAGAGGTCATGGCCCCCAGCCGCTCACAGCCCTTCCCGTGTCTGCTTCCTCTCCAGGCTGCACCCAAAGGAAGCAAGGCAGAAAACCATTCCTTAGACCTCACAGGCGAACAACAATGAAAGGAAGACCAGGAGGACGTGCCGCAGCTTTGGGAAAGATCAGGACAGGCTGCCTCTTCCACTGCTGTCCAGCCTGACAGGGCCACAGCCTGTAGATGTAAGCCTCTGGTAAGGAAGCCAAGGAAGAGGCTCTCCTGAGGGAGCAGACTGTCCCAGGTCACTTAGTCATAGGAACAGGGAGAGCGTCCAGGGCCTCTGACTGATGGGGAGGTGAGAGGGGGGCATAGCGCCCTACGATGTACATGGTCCCGGGGAGGGGCCAGGCCAGGCTGCCTAGACTGGGCACCCCGCACCCCCAGCTCCTTTGCATCCCCGCATCCCACCCTGCTCCCCCACCCCCCCCACCCCCCGCCGCTTGGCTGGGTGCCCAAATGAATGGAGCTCACAGCCAGAACCTTGACAGCTTCTCATGTTTGGAAAGCAGGGAAGCAACAAAGGAGGAGTGAGTGTAGCAGGAGGCCGTGGGTGGAGAGAATGAACCGCCCGTGGGGGGTGGGGGGCAGTGGTGAGGTTAAGGAGGGAATCCAAACATATCCACAGTGTTTATGTCCTCAAAAATAAATGAATCTGAATATGGCAAAATGCTAACGTTCATTGAATCTGACAAAGTACTGCTCTCTGATATGTATTCATAAAGGAGTCCCACAAATTCTCTATCACATACACACTGCTTTTTAAAGAGCCTGACTGCCCACCCTTTCTCCTTTTCTTCCCATCATTAAATCATTTTCTGTGTATGTAGAATTTATAGAATTACAGTACGTAGTCTTAGTGCTTTTTAAAAATTCAATGAGTTTTCTTATCAATTTAATTATTTCAACACATTGTTCGAGTTAATTAACTTTCACTGAGTTGATTTACTTTTAAATCAAAAAAGGTTTTTAAGCTCAACAAAAAAGATTTTTAGAAGTCAACATAAAAATGTATGTTTATTGTTGAAATTGTAGTTTTAAAAACATTTATCTGCATTTTCCAATCACCGGACCAGCCACTACCCAGACGTAAACTCTTTTCAGATTTCGTATATTTCCTTTTGATTGCATTTAAGTACAAGGGGAAATATGTGATTGACACAGGTTTGTCTTCTTCTTTTCCCCTTAGCTTTGCACCATAAGCATTTTATCATATTACCAAGAACTTTTTCTAAGCATCATTATAATGGGTCCTCAACATTCCTTAAGGTATATATACCATAAATTGTGCACCCCTCCCCACCAGCACTTAGAATATTCTGGTGTTTCCCTGTAGTGCTGAGGCCAACATCTCTGTGTGAATCTTTGACCCACAGTGTGTTTGTTTCCTCAGGGCATTTTCTAGAATTGGAGTTACCAGGTGAAAGTGTGACACACAGTGTGTGCGTCAAGCTCTTGGCACAAGCTGCCAAATCCCCACTGCAAAGGATGTGACCCAGCAATGTGGCCATTAGAGAATATCTGCATGCCAGTCAGCATAGCAAGAATTTCGGAAACCTATCTCACTGTTGTAATTTGCTTTTCTTTCATCATGAGCTAGCTTGAACATTCTTTTGCTTAACTGCATGGAGCGTTTTCCTGTCTGATTGGCTCACGCTCTCCCCGGAATCTGTGCCTGTGCCCTGCCTGCATGCACACGCCCTTTATCTATGAAGGACTGCATCCCTTTGTCTACTTGGTCCTTGAAAACCATTTTGTCCCAGTCTGCATTAGCTTCTGCTTCAGGTAAGCCGAGTCTTCGATTCTAGAGTGGCAGCTCGTCCTGTGACCTCAGTTCTGGGATGGGTCCAGAGGTCTCGGACCTTCCAGTTTTCCCAGCGTTCTCTGGAGGACAGGAGTAATGACTGTTCTGTGTGTCACATGTTAGGGCTGAAATCAGAAGAGACTTATTTCTTTGGGAGCTTTTAACTTCTGAATTCAACTTCTTAATGGTTATAGGACTATTCAACCATTAAAGAAGTTCGATTTGCTATTTAAAAGCTCCCAGAAAGACATCTCTAGGCCCATGGTTACACTGGAGAAGTCTACCAAACACTGAACAGTTCTAGAGCTTTTTTAAATGTTCTGCCTGAGTGATTTTCTAGATCTAATCCTTTCTCTGTTACTGCAAATTTTCATTTTAACCCAAAATGTATTTCTATTTTGTATGTCTAGTTATGTATTTGTCTTCAATATTGTCCACTAGAATATGGGCTGCATGCTTCTTAATCACCATGTTCACTTTATATTTTAGCATATTTTCTATTCCTCCAATGGAAGCTTCAATTCTCTTTCCTTTCTCTATATATTTCTGACTTTGCTGATAGAATTTTAAACATGTGCTGAGAGAAATGAAGCCTGGCTTGTACCAACTGCCTCTGAGAGTAGTGTGAGGTGGGCTCTTTGGATTTTCATTGGCATAAAAACAAAAGCAGCAGGGCGCCTGGGTGGTTCAGTGGGTTAAGCCTCTGTCTTCGGCTCAGGTCATGATCCCAGGGCTCTGGGATTGAGCCCTGCATCAAGCTCTGCTTGGCAGAGAGCCTGCTTCCCCTCTCTCTCTGCCTGCTGCTCTGCCTAGTTGTGATCCCTCTCTCTTTGTCAAATAAATAAATAAAATCTTTAAAAAAAAAAAAAAAAGGGCAGCAAAAAACCATAGGGGGAAAAATCAGTTTCCTGCTTTGTCATCTCTACTCCGTACAAAGGTTGGTTTCCCTTACTTGCTCTCTGTGGCCATGGAGGGGCGTGCTGTTGGTGCTATGATGAAACATGGCACTAGGGCCCCTTGGAGGCAGGAACCAGGTCCTAACCCCGAGCTCCTTGTCTCCCTCTTCCAGACTGTAGCACAGTCAGACAGAAAGGTCAAAACAGCAGGACAGCTAGGATACTGTTTGGGGCAGTCACTTCTGTTCTAGGGCCAGCAGAAATCTCAAGAAGTCCCCTCTGCCAGAATTCCAAAAACCAGGCTGTATGTCCAGTGCACCGAGGAAGCTTGTTAAATACAGACTCCTGGCCTCCATGCTGAGGGAGCCTGTAGGCTGGGCCTCAAAAGTATTAACAAGAACCCCAAGGTTATTCTGCTAGGTGACCAGTTTTGGAAAGCTTCATTGCAGGGCTCGGCCTCCACAAAGCTGTCCACCTATACACGTCTCAGAACCCATGAGAGGGCTTCTTTCTTTGGAGATCTTTTCTAGAAAACCAGTTTGGGGTTTTTCCTCCTGGTGTGATCAGTTCATAAACTCTCCTAATTCCCCTTCAGCTCCTGAGTACACAGCTGGTGCCTGAGCGGGACACCCACAGGACCTAGAGTCAAAGCAAGAGATGAGAAGTCTGCTTGAGTTTAATTTCTGGGCAAGCAGTATGAATGGTATCGCCATATAATGTGTCCCCAGCTCCACAGTCAAGATCAGGATTTTAAAAGCAGCAGGTGGAGAAGCTGTTGTTCTCACCAGAACCAGGCCTGTGAGTCTCCTCAGGTGATACTCATGGCCCTGCTGAGCAGGCTAGCCCCTCTCAAAGCAGCAGACTTATGCATCTCCCACCAGGACCTCCTTGCTCTACTGACCGCTCCCTATCTGGCTCCAAATCCATTTCTTTCGCCTTTTCTCATTCACCCCCAAGTCCTGAGCACCACATCCACATGCCAGGATCTGCTGGGCAAATGCCCACATCCAGAGCAGAGTTCCTCATGATGGTCTTTGCCCACAGCCGGAGCTTGTCAGACAAACACGTTTTCCATCTTGCGTATCCAGTCCTGGCCAAATGCGCTCAAAGCAGCACCTGCTTCAATTCCTTTCTTGCATTTTGTCCTGCTCTTGATCTGCTGGAGCAGCTACTGCTGAGATAGGCCAAAGGTGAAGTCAGCTTGACACGGCATCACTGCATCACTGTGTGCCCAACTGCCCTGGGGGCGCAGGAATGGAATTCAGAGGAATCAAGGACTTAGATCTTAGTTCTGGCAGATCTTGTACCTTGTTAGTCCGTCCTCAGATGTGTGCCTCAGCCTCATGAGGGTTTTCCTTCTGTAATACTGATCAAGCCACTCCCTGCTTCCACACTGGAGCAGAGCCCCCACGAGTGCTGTGAAGTGGGAGGGCCACAGTCCATGAAATCAGGTCACCAGGTGTCTCTGCTTTCCTCACACTCTGGACAATAGGACTTCACATGATCCTTCATTCTCTCTCTCTCTCTTTTTTAAAAAAAGATTTATTTATTTATTTGACAGAGAGAGAGCAGGAGTAGGCAGAGTGGCAGGCAGAGGGAGAGGGGCAAGTAGGTTTCCTGATGAGCAGAGAGTCCAATGCAGGGCTTGTTCCAAGACCCTGAGATCATGCCGGAGCCGAAGGCAGATGCTTAACTGACTGAGCCACCCAGGTGCTCTGATCCTGCATTCTCTTGACAACTACTGGGAATCTGATTTTCTTTTTTCTTTTTTACGATTTTATTTATTTGACAGAGAGAGACAAAGCGAGAGGGAACACCAGCAGGGGGAGTGAGAGAGGGAGAAGCAGGCTTCCGGCAAAGCAGGGAGCTGGATGCAGGGCTCATTCCCAGGACCCCAGGATCTTGACCAGAGCCAAAGACAGACGCTTAACAACTGAGCCACCCAGGTGCCCGGAACCTGATTTTCATGGAGGGCATTACCTTTGGGCAGGTTAAGTGGCTCTCCCACTTTCTTCTCCAAGGTCCTTCTACTTTCTGTCCCTCCCACCCCAACAAGGAGCAGGGTGATGCTGTCCAAGGCCTAGCGCTTAACCATTCCCAGTGTAGGATGTCTAGATTGTAAGGCTTGTTTTCTTTTTATCTTACCCTCAGTACTATCACGTACAATTGTCAGGCTGTGCACTGCACAACACCGCAGGATGCCATTTACACAGACTAAGGTGAATGAGGCAATGACTTGCTAACCCTAATCATTCACACTTCTTATCTCACCCAGATACCTCCTGATCCGTCTATGCAATGTGCCTCTAAGTCAGGGGTTGGCAAACTTTGGCCCACAGACTGGCTGTCTGGTTTTGTAATACCGTATTGGCACACAGCCACACCCATTCATTTACATATTATTGTCTATGACTACTTTTGCACTGAAAGGGCAGAGTCAAGTAGTTCTGGCAGAGACCATATTACCCACATTAAAAAAAAAAAAAAAAAAATACTATCTGGCCCTTTACTGAAAGTGTGTGCCAATCCCTGTTCCAAATGGAAGGTGGATCTTTATTCTTTCACCCAGTTGTCCAAAGCCTCCAGCTGTAGCCCCCAGCAGAGGGCCTCCCCAGCACTCTAAAATCACCAAAAGGTTCAGACACACCAAGATTTGTCCATAGGCTCTTATCTCTCATTGTGCAAATCATTTAGCCTCTCAGGGCCCTGTCCGGTCTGTGGGTGCAGTGTGAGTGGGATCTATGAGACCTTCAGCCAGTTCTTAAGCCCATTTTACATGTGAAGAACCAGAGTCTGGGAGATGATTTCTCACTGAGGTTGAGAGGGTCAGGTGAGAGGGTCACGAAAATGTTTGTGGGATGCAGCTGTCACCCACTCAACGTCAATCTTCTTAGTTTCCTTTCCTTGTCTTTTCTCCCACCCCCAAAGCTCCACCCCCCACCTCAAAAACCTTCATGTTCCATATGAGAATGCAGCCAGAAATCCCTGATGGGCTCAGGAGGTGAGCGGGACGTTTCTAACAGATGCTTAGTGTCTTGGGTTAGGGTCTGGAGGTCATAGTTAGGAACACCAGATATCATTCTGGAGATCTTCACACCTCTGAAGGAGTGCCCACACCAGGTGGCCCTATTCCCCAACTCTGGGTCCTGCCTCCTTCAGCCCATGTCACCCTTGTTTAGATGATCCCCTGTCCATGCGGGCCCTCAGGGAGCATTAGCCAGGAGAGCTCTCCAGCTGAGGGTCGCCCTGCTGTCTGTGCTGGCCGTAGCTGAGGGCCTGCACTGAAATTCCAATCCAGAGATGGCTCAGGGCTGAGTGAGGAGAGAGGACTTTTGTTCTCTGGCTCAACATCTTCAATACCTGTATGGCTCCCATCGCTCATTCTGAAAAATCCAGAAGGAGTCCCTCCAAGCTTTCCTTGACCACTCAGTGGCAGGGGAATAAGGAGACACAAAATAAGTCAAGTGGGCTGAGAACCACAGAGGAGTCTGGGTGTGGGCAAAGCAGCAGGGAGAAGGCCATGTTTCATTACTGAACTATGAATCTCAGCACTCAGGATCGCAAGTAAATAAAGCTCTGCTCTGTTCTTATGGGCCCAAGAGGACTGTTACCAGCTCGTGTCCCCTCCCAGACACCGAGAAAGGCAGTGTACCTGAGCCAAGGAAATCTATAGAAAGAGAATTGCCTCCATCAAGTTTCCCAACCTGTGGACCATGACTGGTGATGACAAAGAGAAAGGTCAGAGCCCACTGAGGATGCCCCCAAGGGCTAGCACCTGCCATCTAGACATACCTGCCAAGATGAACTCTTATAGGGCTGCTTTCCCCTGGCCCTAATCTCCGTCATGCTGACACAGGAGCCAGGGCAGTCTGGAGCCCAGGGCCACCAGACTTTTCCTTGTACCCTTTCTCCCTTCTCTCATTTATGCCCCCACCTCTTCTCTCCTACAATCAAGCCTCTTATAAACATTCCAGGCCCCCTTTTAGAAATTCAATTTTGTTCAATAATTATTGAGTACCCACCCTGAGCAAGGATGAGCAGCTCTAGTTAGAGGTGCCATCATCAACACAAATGTAAATTGTCTATAAACTAAAGACTACTCATTTATTTAAATATACCTAGTGCTTTAGTGAAAAGTTTCCTGTCCCTTTTTATATCTCACCATTCCCCATTTTCCTGATGACATACACCCTCAAGTAGGTTTAGGAAATCCCACAACCCTGAGTGCTCCCATTTAAGGTAACTTTCTCGGATCAGAAGTAGATCTCTAGTAACAGAGCCTGAGACAAGAATTCTGTTTTGGGTTTAAGGAAGTTCTCAGGAGAGAGAGGAAAGCAGATGGAATGGGGGAAGAAGGTGAGTATGAATGTGGTTCCCACGGGAACTCAGATCCGTGAATTGTACCACAGACTCAGTCCCACATGGAGGCGGGGTGAGGGGTGCGGGTTTCTGCACCCCTGTGCCAGTCAGTCACTGGGTGCGACGGTGTAGCCTTCCAAGCAAGGACAGTCCTGTTTGGCCCAGGGCAAATATCCAGAGAAGGAGCTAGTTATGAGGTATAGTGGCCGCCCTCCTGATGATTGGGTGTGGATGCCCAGCCCAGTAAAGAGGATCTGGGTGGAACACTACAGCACCCAATTGGGCTCACCCCCGAGAGAGCTCTCCGTGGAGTGACAGATCCCTGAATGGATAAGAAAGATTTTTTCATCTCAACCTCTCATTCCACAAACAAGAGAGCTATGGTACAGAAAGGGAGGGTGACTTGCCAGGGCCACTCAGCTCACCTGTGGTAGAGCTGAGGCAAGAATCTAGACTTCCTGACATGGCTTCATAGGGCGAGCACTGGCCTATTCTCGTGCCAAGAACAAAACGGTTACAGTGTTAATGAGTCAATTCTCCATAATGTCATCTAAAAGGCATCGACTGAGGGAGTGAACATAAAGCAGTCACCACCCTTTGCACACAGTATTTTAAAATTTATGGCGGTGTTGTTGTGGAAAAGTGTGTACATATCCCAAAATATGTTTTCCTCCCTGAGTAAAGGACGTTTAAAAGGAAGTGCTATATTTGTTCAAGTTTCTTGGAGAGAAACGTGATTCAAATGTAAATGGCTGTGAAGGGCAGGACTAGGACAATGGTCCAGATGTGAAAGGCAAACACAAGGGTATGCTGTGGAAAATTTTGTTCTTGAATGTTTAAGCTTTTATTTTTTTATATGGCATGCCTTGAAATTTTGACCTTAATACAGAAAACTGCCATGTCAGTTTTATAATGCAAATTTAAAACAACCTATTCATGGTGCCAGACTCTGTTTTCTCAAGACTGCTTTCATTTGCAGCAAATTGATACATTCATTCAACAAATAGTGACTGTATGATTTCATTTGAAACCATGTGCTGATATTTTGGAGCAAGACATTTACTCTGTCAACTTCAGGGAGAATAGGCAACGTTTTTTGTAAACCAAGTGTATCACCAAGTTTCCGGTATCCGACAAACCTGATTATGAATACATGCAGTGACAGACAAGCTCAGAGTTGTCCTGGTGACCTCTGTTGCCTTTGCGTGATCTTCTCCCCTGAGTGTGGATGAGATATGTGACTCCTTTAACCAATAGAACCTGGCAAAGCTGATGAGATGTTCCCTCTCTGGTTATAGTACACAAATGTAACTTCTGTTTTGTTGGTAGATTTGATTGCCTTCTTAGCTTATAAGCTTTGATGATAGGAGTGACCATACTGGGCAGGTTTATATGGCAAAGAAATGAGGGTGGCCTTAGCTGCCAGCCACTTGGGAACAGAGGCCCTCCATCCATCAAGCTCTATGGAACTGAATCCTCCCCAAAGTAATCATGTGAGCTCGGAAAGCTGGTCCTTTCCCATTCAAGCCTTCAGATGAGGGCACCACCCTGGCAGCCATGACAGTAGACTTGGGAAGGATCCTGAGCCAGAGGACCCATGACACCATGCCTAGATTCCTGATCCACAAGCTGTGAGATAATAAATGTGTGTTGATTTAAGCCACTAATTTTGTGGTTATTTGTTACACAGCAGTAGGTGTGCAAGGCATTTGCTGAGGAAAATGCCAACAGAAGGGAGAGAGCTAGAGGAGGTAGGGTGGAGCTGACTTGTGTGAAAGGAGAGGAAAAAGAAAGAAGTTGGGCAAGAGGGTCACAGACAACAGAGCAGCTCCAGGAAAGTTTCTGGCAGTGGCCAGGGAGTGACCACTGAGGGAGACCTTCATCGGACAGGGACACCTGGCTTTTGAGCACCACTGCACTCAGTCACTGGTTGGGGCTGCCTGGGATAGATGTGGCCTTGAGGGAAACGCAGATGGGTCTAAGGGGAGGCGCCTGAGGCTATAAGCTCCAGCGGCACCTTCCATGGTCACCTCACCCTTTTCTGAGAAGTGAGGCCACTTCCTGCAGCCACTCCTCTCAACTCCTCTCCATTCTTCAGCATGTGCCCAGTCACCAGCTGCAGAGTCTCAATCTCAGCACGCTGTATACACCATCACAGTGCTCCTAGGAATTTCAATTATGTACATATATACAAATCAATGCCTTTTAAGCTGCTCCCCTCCCCAACTTTAAGTGCAATGAGGTCAAGGAGTTCATTCATTCTGTTCATTTTATTCAGCTCACTGCCTGGCTCCCACAAATGCACAACACTTACTTTTGAATGAATGAATAAAGATCACAATTTGGGTGCCTGTGTGGCTCAATGGGTTAAGTGTCTGCCTTGGGCTCAGGGCATAATCCCAGGGTCCTGGGACACAGCCCCAAATCGGGCTCCCTGTTCAACAGGGAGTCTGCTTCTCCCTTTCTCTCTGCCCCTTCCCCTCCCCCCGCTCATGCTTGCACATGCTCTTGCTCTTAAATAAATAAATAAATAAATAAATAAATAAATAAATAAATAAAATCTTTTTAGAAAAGGATTCACAATTTGTTTTGGTTTTGTTTTCTCTTATAAATTGCAGATACCTGAATTTAAACCCCATTGTTTTAGAGTATTTGTTTTTTTCTAGTTTTGATTTTGTATTATTTGAGAGTCTGTCTTTTTAATTGAGGGCAAAATAATTTCATATTGCTGGTATAACAAATTACCACAAAGTCAGTGGTTGAAAATAGCACAGATTTGTTATCTTACAGTTCTGGAGGTCCAGAGTCCAAAATGGGTCTCCCTGGGTAAAAATCAAGGTGTGTTCTTCCAGCTGCAGTAGGTGAGAATCCATTTCTTTGCCATTCCCAGCTTCTGGAAGCTGCCTGCTTTCCTTAACTTGGGTCACCTTTCATCATCAAAGCCAGCAATGGCTGATCAAGTCTTGCTTTCATTGCATCACGATGACCCTGACTCTTCTGCCATTGTTGCCATCCTCAAATTCTTAATATATGTTTTAATTGGAGCCTCCACATTTTCATTTTATACCGAGCCCCACAAATTACATGTCGTATTACCTGGGCTTTTGCATGTTCGAAAGTATTGTTATTTTGCTTTCACTCTTAATGATAGTAAACTGGGTATAGAATTCCAGGTTCAAAGTTTTTTTCCCTCAGAACTTCGTAGATAGCTCACACTGGAAGATGAACACCTAGGTGCCAGTCTGACTGTTGAAACTGTGTGTATTATCTCCCTCTAGAAACTTGTAGAATTCTCTCTTTATTCTCAGCCAAGGATCCTTGGCATCTTTAAGAGGTTGAAATTTCACTAGGTGATGTCTACATTTCACTTTTTCCCCCCACTATTGCTTCTCACCACCTGGGGGTACCTCAAGGACATTCATGTCAAAAATGGACTATTTTCTATTTTTTATTCTCTATTAAAATAAAAATTTTTTTAGGTCTCTCTCTCTCTCTCTGGAATGTCAGTTAGATGGAAGATAGATCTGGGAAATCCAACATTCATGTCTCTCATCAGCTGTCTCTCCTATTTTCTCTCTTTGTCAGGAGGTTTCTTTGATTTTGCCTTCCAGTTACATCTCTGGGTAAGGCTTCTTCCGCTGGCCAAGAGCAGCTCTCAGGAGAAAGGTCAATGTGAACCACCAGCACCAACACCAGCAGCAGCTAATTCCAGGAAAGTCCCGTAAATACCAAGAGCATCTGCTCCAAGGAGTAAACTCTCCATAAAAGAAGTGTACCTTCCCACTGTTACAAGAATTAAATAATGTTGCAAACCTCATTGCACACAACTAGTGTTCCATTAGTGTTTTTTCTTATGAAAGATGGATAATATTTAAACATAGCTTCTTAAGGTTTTGGTTCAAATGCTTTGCCTGCTTCAGCTTTCCGGATGCCCCCCACCCCCAGGCCAGCTGCAACTCCTTTCTTTGTAGCAATGCCTTTACCTTACAGTGTAATTGACAGAAGTACACAAAGAAACAAGACTCCCAAAGGGCTATGACCCCATGGGGAAGAGTCCACCCCTGACTCACTTCCTTGACTGGAGTCTCTGAGGCATTGGGTACAGAGCTGGCCTGTACTGTTATGACATTTATTTGAGCACCTTCTATCATAGAGCAACTTGTAATCATTCTGAAAAAGGTTATTTCAGCCTTGCTAAGGTGCTGTTAGCTTTGTGAGATCTGCGTCAAAACTTAGCTAGGTAACCAAGTTATTACTTTGCCACATCTGTAGTTTCTATAAAGATCCTGTCTGCTCTACACCATGGCAGACCAACCCTATGCTATCATTTATAATATCTGGCTAACTTTGTAGAAGGAAGACTTTGAATGACAAGAACTCTAAAGGGGATGAGACTACTTTGAGTCCAGTGTCCCTGCGGACCACTCATTAGCTATGTGATCTTGGGCAAGTCACTTCCTTTCTCCGAGCTTCATTTCCCTCCTTTGTAAAATGGGAATGGTTTTTGGAGATACCTTCTATGTGTGCTTTGCCCCATTCCCCACCCTGCACAACTACCTGCTATCCTTAGGATCAAAGTCAAGTGTTCCTGAGATACACAGAGTGGGGAGTAAGAATGAAATAAATATCAGCTTCTTCCTTGCTGCTCCCTGCTGCTCAGGCTGTCTCCCAGGAACCAGGAAATCCTCGCCTTCACGTGCAGTTTGACCACCGGCAGATTACCAAGAGCACTTGGGAACTGTGGTGAGGTGGCCAGCCGCTTGAATGCTGAGAGAGGGTCTCTACACCTTCCCACACCCAGGGCTTCGTTTGCAAGCCTCAGTGGTGGCTATTGTGAGTGCTCAGGCTTTCCTCCTCATCTTCTGGGTTCTCAGCAGTGGACACCTGACTTCATGGCTGGCTCCAGTCCCACGGGCCAAAGATTAATGAATGATGAGGTAGCTGTCAGCGCACCAACTCATACATCACAGGACTGTGATTGTCAGGATTCCAGACCCTGCTTCCTCAGTGTCAGCATAGTAAATATAACCCCTATGAGTTCAGGTCGTCATTTTCAAGCTCCTTTGTTATCAGCCATTGGACAGTGGACATAATGGAGGGAATGTGTCAGGAGCATCACCTTTTAAGGTCTGTATGGGTTAGTTTTAGGGAATCATGGAGTTTCCACCAGCAATGCAGAAGATGAAAAGCATTCATCCCTCAAGGTTTTTGCTGATTTCCAGATGAATAAGACTTCACTAATCTTATCCTATAGTCAGATAGGGGTTCTGAGTAACGCAGAATATTGCAGTACTTTACCAACTAAAGTTGCTGGAAGCTTCCTGATTTATGAGGATTTGGCATTTCTCAAGCTTTTAACCATTTTGCTTTTGTTGGCTTAGTAAAAATTTACAGCACTAGGGGTATTAGATTACAATGAACCAGCACGGCTCCAACCATAAATACGAGAAATAAATTCCAGAGAGGGCAGAGGCCTTAGGAACAGTGCACTGGGAAAGTGTTGCAAGTCTCTGGAGCCATTGGTAGGCCGGGTAAGCAAGGCCTGTGAGGCCAGTTAAAGCTAAAGATAGATGGGCCAGGGGAAAAAAATAGAAAAGCTTTAGAGAGATGAGACAGAACTGGTGGCTTCCAGACGGGATATTGACTGCAAACTATATTTGGTTTTCATCTCAGCTAAGTGTAGAGCCTCATTCTCTAAAAGCAGTGCAAATACCACACCACTCTTCCTGCCTTGGCTAATTCTTATTTACATTTTTCCAGTAAAGAGAAACATCCACAGATTGCTAGATGTGGCCACAACAGGCTGATTGTGAGTAAAGGAAGTACAGAAATAACATGTGAGTGTGTCTTACAGCAAAACAAGCCTCCACCTAGCCAAGTCTCAAGCTTGTACAAAAAGAGCCCTGGAAAACAGGAGTCCCGCTTCCAGGACAGCTGGGGAACACCCTACCGGGGCCCAGCCCACCTGCTGACAGCAGCTGTCCATGTGACAGTGTGAAGCAAATACCACACGAAAGCCCTGGACAACAAACAAAAGCAAGATGTAAAATGGAAGGGACTTGATGCTAGGAGTGGGAACAGCTTTTTCACAGCTCTTAGCCTTAAGAAGGCCATAACTCAGGGCCACAAGGTAGGGAGGAGCCCAGGGCTCTGGTAGAAAACCAGGAGTTCTTCTGGCTTCAAGAACCAGAGGACAGAGTTTGGGGCAAGCACAGCCACTGCAAAATGCGGGGAGTCCTGGAAAGGAGAGAGCCAGGCAGGGGTAACACAAAGTCTGAATATAATCTCTGCCCTGATTTCTGGCAGACTACAGCGAAGGATAAAATAATTGAACTGAGACCTCAGCTGCCACTGAGACACAGCAGTTGCAATTTGAGTCCAACCAAATTAACTGCCTGATGAACCAAACAAAAAATTGACATTTCTCTGTCAGATGTATTAAAGAGATGGGTTGGGGTGGAATGGGGGTGGGAGGGCTATTGAAAATGTAGATTCCCAGGCCCTACCCACAGATCTGCAGAATGAGAATCTCTTGGCTTTAGTGCCCCAACTCCATTTGCAACAAGCAGCCTGGATGACTCAGACACAGGAGTTTGAGACTCACTTCTTTAAGCCCTGGCAGAGTCCACACCTCATGCTCAGATTCGGCCAAAACAGGCTGCAGTATCTCTTTGGCTGTCAAGGAGATGTGTTAGCTGCCTACGTCTTTGGTGCTGGCCACATGAAGCTGAGAGGTCATTCGGAAGCATAGAGGAGATGCCTCACCCTTAAGATCATCCCTGGAAATGTTTTGCTATTGAAGAGGGCCACAGAGAGTCCCTCAGCCGCCTCCTGCGGGTTAGTGCGAGGCCTCCTTCCTCTGCCATCTTTGACTCCCCATACCCCTCACGCGGGTAGCCCCCAACCCCACTTCATGGAAAGAAGCTCTTTCTTTTCTTTTCTTTCTTTCTTCTCCTCCCTCCCTTCCTTCCTTCCTCTCTTCCTTCCTTCCTTCGATTTTATTTGACACAGCCAGAGAGGAAACAGAAGCAGGGAGAGTGGGAGAAGGAGAAGCAGGCTTCCCGCTGAGCAGGGAGCCTGATCCAGGGCTCAGTCCCAGGACCGTGGGATCATGACCTGAGCCAAAGGCAGACACTTAAACGCCTAAGCCACCCAGGTGCCCCGAAGAAGGTTTTTCAAGTCTTGCATAGATACATGTTAAAGGTCTGCTGGTGTTTTCACAAATCAGCAGACAAATACCAAGCTACTTGGCACGGGAAGGTGAAATATCAGTCACTGGTGTCTGGCATCCTGGTCTCCACATTTCATAGTTTCCATTGCTGTATGTTCCCATTTAAACCATTCACAGATAAAAACTAAGAAATGCCTTGTAATCAACATGACAAACACAGCAGTAATGTTTACAAGGCACTTATCCCCCCACCTGGTCATTATGACTAACATGTCTGATCTTACCAAGGAAAAAATGGGTCCGGTCATTTAGCTCTCCATACCTGTCTGCTCAAGTGTCCAGTGTCATATGATGTGGTAAACCGGACTTGGAACTCTAAGCCTTCACATCTGTCAGCCTTGACCCCTCTGTCAAGATGCTTTCTTTTTAATAAAGAAAAAAGTACACAGTGGTTATTTTAAATGTTCAATTAGTGGGCACTTCATGGGGAACTTTAAAGCCTAAGTGAGCATACAGAATTTTTTTTTTTAAAGATTTCATTCATTTATTTGAGAGAGAGAGTGAGCGAGAGAAAGAGCATGGGAGGGGAGGCAGGGCAGCAAGCAGAGGGAGAAGCAGGGCCCCCTTGCCCACTGAGCAGAGAGCCCCAACTCTGGGCTGGATCCCAGGACTCCAGGATCATGACCTGAGCCAAAGGCAGATGCTTAACCAACTAAGTCACTCAGGCACCCCCAGAATTGTTTTTAAAGATTAAAATATATAGTAGAATAAAATTCCTTACTCATTCATTTAGAAAACTACTCGCTAAGAATGGTTTTCAATTTTAAATCTGGGCGCTGATCTAATTAAGTGATCCTAAAGCCAGGCTATAGCCAGAAAACAGACAAATACATTTTAATCCCTTCTAATTTAACATAAAAATAGGAGAGATATGGGGGTGCATAGGAGATGGGGAGAGAGAGAAAGGTAGAGCTTAACAGACATAAAGATACAGAGATATTCTAATTCGGGTGCCCTTTGTAACGAGTTTAAGCAAAATTAAACAAATGAAGAGGACAGTTTCATGTTGTGACTGTGATTCTATTTATAACATAGACCAATTCTGACTTTATAACTCAATTTTTGATAATTAAATTACTGAGGCTTACAGTCTTCCAAACTGAACACCTGTCCCTCTTTCCCCAGCCTGAGACTGCACATCCTCACAGATAGACCCTTTAGTTATTTTCTTACATATTTGGTATTAACTAAGGTTTGTTTTTTTCTATTTATATATTTTTACCAAAACATAATGAATGCACAGGATCCAAAATTTACAAGAACATATAAAACAGACTTACTCTTCTTCAAATCTAACCACTGCTAACAAACTCATGCACATATTTATCCTCCCCAAAATGTCCACTTATATGAGCAAGAAACTATATCTTTATGTGACTTCAGAGACACACTATTTTATAAGTATGTGTATATTTATGTGTGAAAATATATGTATGTGTGTGATATATATGTATATCTCATGTACATACTATTTTGAATTTTTTCATTTTATTATTTTGAAAATCTTCCAGTCATTTATAGATTTAAAGATCTACCTCATATTTTTTCAGCTTCATTATTATTATTGGCATATAAATAAGTTTAAGGTATACAATGTGGGGTGCCTGAGTGGCTCAGTCATTAAGGTCTGCCTTCAGCTCAGGTCATGATCCCAGAGTCCTGGGATCGAGCCCCACTTTGGGCTTTCTGCTCAGCAGGAAGCCTGCTTCTCCCTCTCCCACTCCTCCTGCTTGTGTTCCTTCTCTCACTGTGTTTCTCTGTGTCAAATAAATAAATACAATCTTTAGGGGGAAAAAATGTATACAATGTGATGATTTGATACACCTAAATATTGAGATCCACCTCATTTTTAAGGCTGCATAATATTCCAGTGTATGGATGACCTGGAATTTAATCATATATGGGGCTCCAGACTTCTAATATTACAAAGTTGCAATGAAAATCTTGTAGATGTTTTTGCACATCAGTGCTGGTGTATTTGTGAGATTGAAAACTGGAAACAAAATTGCTGTGTCAGATAGCATTTATAATTTTACCATATAAATTACAGGTCAAAGGATAATAGCTTTGGGGCGCCTGGGTGGATGAGTGGGTTAAAACATTTGCCTTCGGCTCAGGTCATGATCCCAGGGTCCTGGGATCGAGCCCCACATTGGGCTCTCTGCTCTGCAGGGAGCCTACTTCCCTTCCTCTCTGCCTGCGTCTCTACTTGTAATCTCTGTCAAATAAATAAATAAAATCTTTTAAAGAAAAAAAGGGTAATAGCTTTTACAGTCCTACCAATAGTATATGAGAGTTGTTATTCGCCCTTAGTTTTGCTAATATATCATCCCAACCATTCTCTCCTGCAGCCCCATCTTCCCTCTATCTCTGCTGGGTTATTCATCAGGTTCCCCCTCCAACTATTACCACTTGTCTGTTCTTTCTTCAAAAATGTCTCTACTGGCAGCCTCCAATCTTTCCCCATTCTCTTCCATCCTTAAATTCCTATTATGTAAATTCCTTTTTTTTTTTTTAAAGATTTTATTTATTCATTTGATAGAGACAGATACAGAGAGAATGGGAACACAACACAGGGGAAGTGGGAGAGGGAGAAGCAGGCTCCCTCCTGAGCAGAGAGGCCAATGCAGGGGGTGGGGGGAAAGTGGATCCCAGGACTGTGGGATCATGACCTCAGCTGAAGGTAGACGCTAGACGCTTAACGTTAATGACTGAGCCACCCAGGCACCCCTATTTTGTAAATTCTTAAGTGTGCATAAAAATAGATAATAAACCCCTACATAAGCCTCCATGTATCTGTCCCTCAGCTTCAACATAATATTTTGCTCATTTTATTTATTTCCTGCTTCTCTTTTTCCTAGAAATCCCTAAATCCCAGTCATAATTTCAACCATAAATACTTGAGTGTATCTCTAATAGATAGGGTTTTTAAAAAACCAACAAACATAGCCATACCATTATTTCACCCAATAAAATTAGTAATTCTTTAATATCACCTGACATCCAATCTATCTTAAATTTTTCTGTATCAAAAAAAGTCTAAAATGGTTTTGTTCAAATCAGGATCCAAACAAGTTCTTTAAGCTCCCCCAGTCTGTAAGTCTCAACCGTCCACAGTCTTTATTTTACACCTTCAGTTGGTTGAAGAAACTGGGTTATTTGTCCTATGAAATTTCTTTTCTGAAATACACTTTCCTGTATTTGGTGCGCTGTTTAACATGTTCAGTATCCCATGTGTTTACAAGCAGATCATCGATATGGAGGGCTGATTTACATTCAGGTTCAGTTTTGTTTGTTTTGGCCAATAATTCATCAAAGTTGGTATCGGGTCCTTGATATTGCAACACATTGGAGGCATTAATCTCTGGCTGTTCCTTTTTTTAGTAACACTAGGTTTGCAGGTTATCAGTCTGAGTCATTCAACAAAATGTTTTCCATCAACTTTTCACCTAACACTTTTAGCAACCTAGATCCATTATTTCACTAGAAATGAATTTCTTAATCCTATCATTTCTCTGGCATTTAGCTAGGATTCTCAAGTGAAGAACTTTCCCTTATCGAGTTAACCTGATACAAAAAGAGGTCAGGATAAATGCTTTTTATTTTTTCGGTTAGGCATTTTCTTTTTTCTTTTTAAGGTTTATTTATTTGATTGAGAAAGAGAGAGCTCAAGCAGGGTGAGTAGCAGACAGAGGGAGAGGCAGGCTCCCAGTTGAGCAAGGAGCCTGACGTGGAGCTCAATCCCAGGACCCTGGGATCATGACCTGAGCTGAAGGCAGATGTTTAACCAACCCAAGCTACCTGAGCCACCCAGGCAACCCCTGGTCAGCCATTTTCAAAATAATGGTTTGGTGCCCTAGGAACCTCCAAAGGTGACCCAGTTTTCAACTATCATTACAACTTTGTGGATTTTTATGTATTTTGTATTTCAATCCACTATCTTTTTTTTTTTTTTTTAAGATATTTTATTTATTTGAGAGAGAGACAGTGAGAGAGAGCATGAGAGGTGAGGTCAGAGGGAGAAGCAGACTCCCCGTGGAGCTGGGAGCCCTATGCTGGACTGGGATTGTGACAGGAGCTGAAGGCAGTTGCTTAACCAACTGAGGCACCCAGGCGCCTCCTCCACTATCCTTTCTGATGCTCAAATTGCTCCATCTTTAAGTTGGCTCCTGGGTCCAGTAATGAACTTACTCTCCTTGCTTCCTTGCTTTCAGACCAGACACAAATGGTCCGGCCTCATCTTATCCTTTCCCTGTCCCTTTAGTGGGACAGTCTTGGTACTAGGCTGGGCCTCACCACTGGGCTGTGATTGCATCAAGAGCTTTCAGTGGAAAAAAACTATGTGATATATGTTTTCCAGAAAAAGAAAAATAAATCACAGTATTTTACTGGTATTTACAATTTTAATATACAATTGCAGGGTTTTTATTTAGGTCTTGTATCTCTTTGTGCTGAAACTCTTGGTTTGTGATTTCCCTAACATAATATATGCTCTATCATTTAAAAATATGCAGTTTCAAAATGGTAGCACCAATATCACTGTTAAAAATAAAAATACTGAATGCAGTTTCAGATTTCTTTGTGATTCTTTCGTCTGTAGGAAACATAGGATACATTTCATTAGGAAACTGCCGACAAAATGCTTTGTTTTAAAGTCACTTGAAGAAATTCTATATGTCGTTTTACTTCCAGCTTGATACAGTTAACTTAGTTTTAAGAGGGTTTTTCTTCTTCTTCAGTTATAGGAAACACAGAAAGGATCTAACCGTAAAAAGTATAAAACAAGATACAGATCTAGGTGCCATCACTATCCAGCTCCCTACCACCACTACAAAGGGAAGTGACTTATTAGTTCTTGGTATAACATACTTTCCATTGCATTAAAAACAAAAGAAACAGATGCATATTTGTGTTTTTTTTTTAATTTGTCCCCTCCCTTCCTACACAACAGTTAGCATACCACAGATCCCATTCTTCACTTCCTCTACTCTAGAATATAGTCTACAGCAATCGTCCTCAATTCCTGTCACAGCTGTGTAGGATTCCATTGTAGGGAGTTTGTACCACAGGCTCCTCCATCAATCCCTCAGTAGAGATTTAGGTGGCCTCCAATCTTTAGTGGTTAGAGTGCTGTAATGAAGATCTTTGGGCATACACCATCTCAGATTTTTGCCAATGTGTCTCAGATAGATTCTTAGGAGTGAGACTGCCCAGATAAAGAACAAACTCCTATTTAATTTTACTAGTTATTAACAAATTCCATCCACAGGAATTTATACTTTTCAGAGTGCCTATTCCACTGTGTCAGCAACAGTGTATTGTGTAACTTGGATTTTCCCCACCTGATTAGGTAAGAAATGGTGATGTCTTGGTAGTTTAAATTCGCCCTTCCCTTAGTAGGCACACCCTCCTGTGTTAAAGGGCATTTGCATTTTATTTTCTACGAACTATCTGTTCATATCTTTTTGCCTATTTTTCTTGCAGTTTCGGAAACAGACATCACACTAAGGACCTCATGAACCCAAAATAGCGGCTGTATGGAGGTCAGCGCAGTGAAGAGCAGCCTCCCCTCCCAAAGCCAACAAGCGTTACTGCATACCCACCCACTGGATCCATGGTCCTATGGTAACTAGTATAAACTGACTGGGCTATACCAAAAACTCAAGAAAATATACAGCAGCTGACTTGTTTAACTATCACAGTAAAATTTATTCTGTAAAATAAAGTTGAAGTACGGTATGTACAATTTAGCAAAGATCAAATACTGTAATAGAATTTTTTAGGGAAACATTTAGCACCCCCTGTATTTTTAGGAATTTAAGGATTGTGACCTTCTCAGCTAGCTCAATATTCACAAATTACATATTCTATAACCCAAGGGAAAATTTAACTTTTAAAATGAATTATGACAATATTTCTTAAACATAGTTGGTAGGAAAGTAAGTTCCACTTGACATTTGGGTACAATTTTCCTGAATCACTTCGCACATCTGTGGTCAGAAACTCCATTTACTAAGTGAACTAGTAACTTCCTTCCAAGAGCTGAGACCAAGTTTCCTTTGCAGAAACTTTCCTGTACAAGTGAAAACTGTCACTTACCCAATTAAGAGAGACTGGAGAGTGTGTCAAAAATACAAAAATATTACCCAAATTATTTGTACCACTTGAAGGCTTGTAGCTAGCCCTCTAAGATACTAAATAAAAAGTAGAGGCTACTTTTGTTTGTTAGGTAGAGGAATATGAACCTGTCTTGGCACTCATGTTACCTTTTGCAGTAACCTAGTTAAGGTGCCAAGTGAGACAGACTGTTCACTGGGAAGCTGCTGTGCTTCAGTATAATTTGCCTATTCCTTTGTAGGGAAGACAATGTTGATGTTTATGGCAGTTAATCCACAGTGATACAACCTTACATTTCCTAACTACAGATTTCCTAATTAACCATTTAAAACACCAACAATCAAAACCACTCAACCTTTATTTGCATATAAACAGTTCACTCTTTTTATTTACATAACCACCTTTCTCCTAGACAAGCAATGTTAGCCAACATAAGGCAAAGATGCCTTGTTGATGACAATCCTATTCAATTTTCTTTTTTGGAGGGTCTTCTCAGCAGCCAGTTATCACATGGCAATTTTCACAGTTTCCAAGAAGTTTTCTTCATTTTAAAACATGAAAGTGTTACACCTGATGGTAGTTATTGTCAAATAGTTCAATCAACCTTATATAGCTTTTATAATATAACTTCAAGTATGTGTATTATTTAACCAACACAAACCTCAAAAACAAAAACCAAACAACCAAACACTATCCCATTTCTGGTGCCATGAGACGTAAGAGCACCACCTATTTTTCTGTTTTAGTGGTTAAAAATGGAATCCAGTTTTAGCACCCATCTACAGGAGTCAGAGGTTAATGGCAATATAGGATTGGCTTACTGGAAGGTAGCAGTTTTACTATCCCCGCAGAAGGTCATCTGTTTCTTATGCTGCATCCTGGCTCATGGAAAAGAACAGTATTAATGGGGGGGATGGGAAATGACACACTTCTAGTTAAGGCTGTTTAGTACTTAAATCACTTAAAAACTAATGTCATATTTCCCTGAAGTATAGAATTATATCACATATAAAATATCTTAAGGAATTATGTGGTTGCAGATACATCAGTATAGACCACACTTAAAATGTTAAATGTGGCTTAAATATAGAACAGAGGAAAATCAGAAAAATTAATACTAGTGATCGAAGTCCCATCTTTTTAGCCAAAACGGTATCTCATTACTCCATTTCAAAAATGAAGTGAAAGATTCTAAACAAGTGATAACTCTTCACATTAAAAACACACAAAACTGCAATTAACTATATCAGTTATTAGACATGGTAAATAGAAGCAAAGAAAATAAAGTGCACCATTACAATATATAAAATTATAGACCCCGTAATCACCTTTTAAAATTGGTAATATAGACTGAAATATAAAAAGTACCTGTCAAAGCAAAGTTAGATAGAAATGAAAAAAATTTCAGTTGAAAAATTATAATTTTTCAGTAGAGCAGAGGGGCAAATAACCTTTTATTAAAGCTATTAGATTTGTAGACTCTTGAATATTTCGATTTTGCATAGGAGAAAGGAAAGCCATTCTTCTAGAAGGCACTAACTGGTTTAAATGTGCAAGCAACTTCATAAAGAAAATATGTGCGAAGTATAGTCAAGAAGACTGCTGGTTTTGTTGTTTTATTCCCTACTCTGCATGGGAGACTGCACAGTATTGCTGAGGAACTCTATCAGTCAGCAGGCTCTCCCATATCCTCTTCGGTGTTCTCAGTCTACAGTGTCACAGATCTCCTTTACTTTCTGGTTGAAGTCTTCTGGTTGATCTGCATACACATAATGCCCTGCCCCAAGAATGGCCTGAGAAAGGAAAAGGAGTCCAAAGGTCAGTGAGCAAAAGCACTTAATAAAACACATAAGCAAAGACATTTAGCAATGAAAGAGAGAACAGCTACACAGAAATAAAACATAAAAGAATGAGCAACTTCCATGTATTTCCATCAAATACACAATCTGAGAAAAGAAAAATCTATTGGACCTTACTAAAATTTTATATGCAAAAAAAAATTCCAAACTGACCACTAATGACGGGGCCAGCAAATCAAAATGAATGAAGTGAGAACATGCTGCCTTGTGAGGTGGGAGTTGGATAGGTGCCACGGGCATGTCCCACTCCCACCTTGGAGATACCACGGCTCTAAGGACAGGCACGGCCAGTCTGGACATGAAAACGTGTGTGGGTCAAACCCTGTCCCTCATCACAAGTGACAAAAGGTCCTGATGGAAGCTGGAAGTCTAGCTCAGATCTGAAAGCATGTGAAAGTGAAACCTCACTGAAAGCAAACATAACACAGCAGGATTCATCTACAACGGAAAGCCCAAACTAAGCCACACACTTACTATTGTCTTCACATATGAATGTGGTCGTAAAGACTGGATGCTGTTGCCAGAATTGCCATCTATGCAGGATCGGGCGCCATAGATCACCGAAACTGGAATGTCAGGGTGCATTTTACCAATTCGCTGGAGCATTGGCCTTTTTGCCCATCCATAAGGAATAGTCATATTTTTGAATGCTGTCTCACCACTTAAAGAAAAGGAAAACAACACACATATGACTTTGAGGGATGAGTATGAACTGCACCCCCACCCCCATGAAAAACACTCATGTTTAGCTTCTCCCCCATTTAGGAAAAACCTCAGTCTGAATAGAAAATAATATACTAGGAAGTATAAGAAACAACTCCCACAGAAGATACATGCTTTTGTTTGATAAACAAGGATTCTGAACTCTAGTGGATTAAAAGTCACCCTCTTCTAAATCAAACATGCAACCCTATCATTAAACTCCCTGTGGGGAGAGCTAAAAAAAATTTTTTTTCCTACTGTAACTTGTTTCAAATGTAGAAGGTAACTTTTCAACATGTGCATGGCACCAGGTTTTTACCTGTTATAGTTAAAAAACCAGTACCAAGATAAGAAATGTGGAATGTGTATTTATATTTTTAATTTTCTACATAGAAAGACATTTAATGTTTAAAAAAACCTTTCTACCTAGGGAGAGACTATGTCTCCTGGAGCTAACCCATTCTTAGAGACAGCAAAAGATTCAACTAGGAACATGCCTGTCATGTGCCAACTAACCAATCCTGAGCCATGCCTCTTCTGTACTGCCCACACATCCAGGAGGTATTTCCTCTGCCTTAACCAGCCCAGGGCCAGGCACCAGGCAATGAGACCACCTCTATCTCCTAGAGCCCACTGCAATGATTCAACTACCCCATCCTAAACTGTCTGCTACACCCCTCCTTGCCTTTCCTGAAGAACCCAATGAAAGTTCTGGCCTCAACTTTCCCTTTTACTGTTTTCTGCCACCTGACCAAAATCTGCTGCTTCCCTGAAACCCTCATGGAATTAAGTGACAATCCCCTCCCCCCGCCCAGGACCCGTGAGTATAATAAATTTGCTTTCTTGAGCTTTTGTATCTTTTTCCTTTGCCCACACTTGACTGATCATCACATGAAAGAGCACACAGCACTTTGCAAACTCCCAGGATAGAGTTGCTGTCACTTCTGTTTCCTTGCAGTACTAGGCACAACTCTGAACTGTCTGTTATGAAGAATTCAAGTTCTACCACAAGAAAGACAACAAACCAGTACTACACAGACACACATAATCCTGAAATGTAAGTGAATAAAGTATGAAGCCCAAGCAGTAAACCAGATGATGTACCTGGAGCTCAGCACTAAAAACTGTTGGAACAAGTCAGTAGCGTGTGAAGTCCTTATCCACCAGATCCAATGGCCTAGTGAGCCACAAAATGTCAGTCTCTTCAGGACCCCCAAACCTCTCCAAGCTTCCTTCACTCTTGGCGGAGAACCTCTAACCTACTTTATTAAAAAGACTAAGGCAATCATTCTACCACAACAGCTGCCACAGCCTCGACCCTTTAATAAAGCAGGTGTGCATGTTCTATGCCAAAACTGAGGGAGGCTGGCTCTTCACCTAGCCTCTCCACCTTGTACCCGAGCCTCCACTTGGAAAGGCTGAGGTACCACTTCCAGGTCCTGGAAGTATGGCCCATGGCCCACCTACACTAGAGTCATCTAAAGCATTAAAATCATAATCTGAAGCATAAAAATCAGCCCAGGATCACCGAATCAGTCTCAGAACAGGGCTTGGGAATCACATATTTGACAACCCCAGCAATCCTGGTACATCATGAAGCAATGAGAACTGGAACTCTCCTCTGCCTACACTGTGCCTGACCCTCTCCCTAGCAACTCCAGGGTCTTGTCTTCCAGGCTCCTTCTAGGTCCCCACTATCTTCAGGCTGTTTTCTCCACTGTTGTCTTATATCTAATGTCCATAAGTCATATATTTTAAAAAATAGGAATCACCTCTCTCTGTTTGGCCCTCCCTCTCCCTGTGGCTACCATGTTCACAGGCTCTTCCTCCTTCTTTCTCCCCTCTTCTAATCACTGTCAAAATACCTGCAAAACCCTCCTCCCAGTCTTCAGCCTCACTTACTCTTCACCCATGTAGCTGTGTTTGTCATGCTGATCCAGGATCATTAAAAAGTGCTCACCAAAAGAGGGGTGCAGTCATCATGTGAACTGGAACCATGCTGACTGGCATTTCCCATGCACTTGGGGAGACTTAATACCCTTTCGAACAGCAAAAGTTTAAGAGATCCACGGTACAGGAAACATCGACTTTTGCACTTCAGTTGCCCTTTTTTGGTAAAGTATGCATACTCAATTTGGAAATGCTTGAAATTCTTCTTTTCCTCTCAACTCCAGCTACCTCCTAGAGGTACCTAGGACCAAAGCTTCCTTAACTTAACCATAAGCACTTTGGCGGAAGACATCCTGCTTAGTCTCTCATTGGCATCCAGTACAGTGTTTTACATACTAGGCACTCCATGCATAAATAAGTAAATTAGAAGTATTAGTCAGTTAACTACTGATAAAAATCTCCACAGTGTAGGCAGAGGAGAGTTCCCATGTTTTCAAAGAAGAAAAGTATAAAACACCAACATAGTAAATTCAGAATCCTCACCCTTACCTTGGAGTCTGCACATTACAGTGGTAGATGTACTCTGTCACCGTGTCATCTTCAAACATTGACGAATACTTCCGTTTGAAATCAGGCCTTAAACGCTGCACTAGACTTAAACCTAAGTAAGAGGAAACAAATGTTTTAAATTATAGTTAAATGACAGACTAATAGAGAAAGGTTTTGTGTTTGCTTATAGAATGTATGTTATATGCATACAAATCTACACATATTCAAGTGTATACTTTAGGTAGAAAAGAGCACATTCTGCAGTCATCATGTGAACTGGAACCATGCTGACTGGCATCTCCCATGCACTTGGGGAGACTTAATACCCTTTCGAACAGCAAAAGTTTCTAAAAAGATCCACGGTACAGGAAACATCTACTTTTCAACTTCAGTCACCCTCACGTTCTTCAAGTTCCCTAAGAATTAAAATAAGAGATAAGGAGTATTCCATATTGCCTTACAGAAGTGCTTCAGGAGCCCAAAACACACAAGTTAATTTTCTAAAACTTGTTTTTGTAGGAAAATAAATTCTATTAAACATGGCAGGCGAGTAGAGCAGCTCAAGTTCACTTTTTAATTTGTATTTCTCCCATACTTATAACACATTAATATCCAAATGAAGCAAACTGGAATATACAAGTCTTTCTGTGCAAAAATAAATCCAGGGTTTCTGCTTGGGACATTGCCAATTCTCCCAGCTAAGGACGTCCACCCCTGAGGTGAGAGATAGGGACATCCTTTCCCCAGAGGAAAAAGGATGAAGAGTAGAAGCCTCCATCTGGTCATTATTTTCCCTCCTGGGGCCCCAGGGGCTAGTCAGTTTCCCTTTCTGCTATCACTGCCCATTATTCTAGCAAAGTCTTACTTCTTTCCTGGCTCTCTTTCCTGCCTCTGAAGGAACTGTACAGCTCCACAGAAAATTCTTATGACGTGGTTGATTTTCTAAATCATGCCCCACCCTGACAACACACAAGCAGTAGTGGGAGACAAGGCATGGCATGAGAGGACCCTTCGTAGGCATCCTCCCTCCCTTGTCTCCTAGTTTCTTTTCATACTTTACTCTTCCCATAATTGCTCCCTGTGTAACTGTAATCAAGCACAATTCATTTATATTTCAGGACTGCATAGACTAAATGAAGTTCTTAAATAGTCCATCAAAGGAGGACCAAGTACCTGAGAGAAGTGACTCTACTCAGGAGGGGTGAGGGGTTGAGGGTGGGAAAGAACGGCTATCTGTCAGAGCACTGAAGGAGTGTGGTGTGGTCGCCCATCCAATCCCTGTGCAGTCCCATGGCTCTCCTTATCCCAGATGGAGGCAGTAGGACAGAATAGCCAGAGGAGACCATTTTCCATTCATTCCTTTCTTCTTGCTCAGAGTGCTGCTTTGTGGGATGGGGCTTCCTGCCATAGCAGCCATCAAACACCATGAGGAAAAAGGTCAAGAGAATCATAGTTGCAGGTCCAAACCCCAATGTCAATGAGCCAGCTACTAGAACAAATACTAAAACCACCTGCCTCCATCCTGCTTGTTAAGGCAATAATGAAAGGCCCTATGGTTTAAACCACTTACGTGTTCAGCTACTTGAAGTTAAAAGGACTCACTGATACAAGTTATAAGAGGGACAGTGGAGGTCCAGACCACCATCACTGGTAACAATGAGGGAAAGGAGAGTCCCTGGGCTTTGGCATGGAAACAGAGCAGCTGAGAGTCAAATGAAATTAAATCAGACACTAAACACTGGTACTTCAAAATGTGACCAGAAACACAAATCAGGAGTCCCCAAAATCTCTGTGGAAAAGGATGATTTTATCTTCTTAACACTCTGACATTATGGGGCAAGAAGGGAATCTGATCATGTGATCATACCTGTTATCTCCACAGGCAATCATGTCAGGCTCTGTGATCTGCCAGCTGGGTATCATCAACTAGCCAAAGGCTCTCTAACGTCACCAACAGGTCAACATGCAGCACTTCTCCCCATGCCCTGGGTTGACTAACCCCAGGGCTGCATTTCCTACCTTCTCAGTTTTGCCAATTACCTATAATATTTACAACATAAAGACTCCTCTTTGAGATGATCCTGGTTTCATTATCTTTATGAATGGGCTGATATTTTTTAGGGGAGGAAAAAAAGTAATTCAGTAATTCAGAGGAGGAGGAGAAAAAGATTCAGCTTGTTTTTTAAGATTTTTGACTAACAATGGTGATCAGTATATACTCCTCTACTGCCAATCTGTAAACATTTTGCCTTTCTAGGACACAAATATAAGCACTCACCAAAGGGTCCTGCAATCCTGAGGCCAGCTAAAGGATTAAAGGGAGTCAGTGCCGCTCCCAAGGCTCTGATCCACACTGGGATTGGTCTGTCTTGATCAGCAAGGTCTGGTCGCTCAGGAAAACCCCAAGGCTCCACCAAAATGAGATGATTAACCCTGTTTGAGGAAGAACATATACATAATTTCATTTGGCAAACTCATCCTAGGACTCTAAAGAATTAACATGATTTATAGAGCAAAGGTAGAGAAAAAACGCCTTCCAAAATCTCACATTAAAGAGAAGATCAGTGGCTGACCAGTTATATCATGTTATTACATGTAAACTTTCAGATTTGGTAGGACTTGAGAGGTGGATGGTAGGAGGAGAGCTTCATTTTTCACATATGCAAATGTGGATAAAAAAGGGTATGTGGAAGGGCACATAACTGTGTGGCTACTCTTGAGGAATGGTATTCATTGTTGAAGCCACCCCCGGCAGATGATACAGATCACTGACAACTCAAAAAAGCCCAGTGTTTCCATGCAGCACAAGGTTGACACTGCAGAAATGACTGAAGAGTAATATTACACTTATAAAATAGCTTTAGACACCAACAACAGTTCTCTCCTGTAAGCCAATCATTCTAAAAATGTTAAGAGGCATTAGCACTTTAGGTGGGTTCAAAAGGACTTTTAAGGGAACTTTTCACAAACACAGAGCTAATGTATAATGTGGCAGAAATTTCTCCTAGTTCGGTGAACATGAGCACATGGGTAGGGCTACCCACAGTATCATGATATACTGACCTCAGATTCTATTCCTAACCCTTTGTTAATTTTCTTCTTTACTGACCAGCGAAATCTCATATAAAATTGTTTTGTATCACTAATAGTTCTAATTTTTCCATCTTCTGAAAACCTCTTCCTGCTAAGGGAAAACCAAAACTATCAGCAATACTTCCATGTGCCTGCATCACGGTATTTATGTCATTACGATTCTAAATAAAGCATAAAGGTCTTCATGACACAAATGATATTCAACTATAACCAAAACAGCCATCAAATGCCAGCAAAAACTTTCCAAGGATGAATGGACAGTGCTTTCCAAAGTCATAACTGAAACCAGAACATGGGCACAGACGGCTATTATTCCCAAAACAAAATGTTTTATTATTTTTGCCACCACAGACAAGGATGAGTTAGTAATGAGTCCTTCGCTTTGACTGCATTTTCTCAAACAGAAAGCTTTAGAGCATGGACCTAGTGCACAGAGCTCCAAGGGCCCTTGGAGCTCAGCCCAATCTTTCATCTCGTAGATGAGAGGGAAGGCTGAGATGCTCTATGTGATCTGCTCCAAGACATGCAGAAGTAGGGAGTCCCAAAATCTCTGACTCCCGTATACTAACTGATGCCAACAAGTCACTGGGTAGAAGGCTCTATCCCAAGAATAGACCAAGCAACATAAGATAACCTATCAGTAACGGTAAAGCTTAACTTTTATCAACTCTAGGCCAGTCCTAACCCTACTCAAGATTTCAAAGCATCTGTAGAATGTAACTACCAATCTGTGTGGAGATATGTGATAAGTGAGATTCCCATATACTTAAGAGTGTCTTCACTCTTAAAAGTTTTAGGAGAATATTTTCTAATAGTGCATGGGAAGGGGGATGGAAAGGAGTTTATTTTTTAATGGCAGAGACTAACTGATAATGAATTCTCCCTAAACTCCTGTTACCACAGTCTACAGTGAGATCTGGAGGAGGGGAAGGGGAAGGGAAGGCACGCCAGAAGTCTGGGTGGAATTAATGAAACAGTCACCTAGTTGAAAGCAGCAAAGATTTCTGATATATCTAAACATACTTTACCCTGAAAGATAATTAAATTTTGTTACAAATTTATTTTGATATCCAGCCCAGTTTGCTCTCAGCTCTTATCTGCTTATCAAAGAAGGGAGAGGACAAAGGAAACATGAAGGAGGTTAAGTCTCATCTATCTCTAGCTAAGTGATTGTTGGTTCCACCTTCGTTTTAGCTTGCCTTGTTTGATATGGATCTTCAAAATAGTGCCCCTAGATGAAAATACCAGTTTAACAAATCATGCAAAGTTTATATAGTAAAGATGACTTTAAAAAAAATTTTTTTTTAAAGATTTATTTGACACAGAAAGAGTAGGCAGAAAGGCAGGCAGAGAGAGAGAGAGGAGGAAGCAGGCTCCCTGCTGAGCAGAGAGTCTGATGCAGGCTCAATCCCAGGACCCTGGGATCATGACCCGAGCTGAAGGCAGAGGCTTTAACCCACCGAGCCACCCAGGACCCTGGGATCATGACCCGCGCTGAAGGCAGAGGCTTTAACCCACCGAGCCACCCAGGTGCCCTAAGAAAATGCCTTTTTTTTTTTTTAAAAGGAAGTGAACTGACCCAACAATTTCTCGATCTGTCTTCAGCTTAGCATGGTGCTTAGTACATAGTAGGTGTTCGGTAAACATATGGAGTATTGTGTTTTTCCCAGGTTTCCTTTCAGTCCCTGTCTATAAGAATATACAAATTTTATAAACTATATCCATAGGGGCGCCTGGGTGGCTCAGTGGGTTAACCATCTGACTTCAGCTCAGGTCATGATTTCAGGGTCCTGGAATCCAGCCCCATGTTGTGCTCCTCACTCAATGGGGAGTCTGCTTGTCCCCTGCTCATATTCTCTCTGTCAAATTAAAAAACAAAAACAAAAACAAAAACCCAAAACTACATTCATAGAATAATCTAGGATTTAGTCCAATCTGGATTTTTCTGGTCCCCAGATGACATTATAACACCATTATTTCTTATAGGAATCTTGCAGGTCACTACCTATTAGTGGTTAGGAAAATTTACTCAGAGTCAGTCTGCAGTCTTTTTAGTTGTATAATTTGAAACAGAAAAGTATGTAACAAGCCTTCCATGACACTTTTATTTCAGACACACACATATATAATTCTTATTGAGGGGTTATAGTCTAAAAAGTCTGAAAATACTTTTTTAAAAGCTCTGCAAAATTTTCTAAACTGGAATTATAAATCATTTGCATCATTACATGTAAAAGACCTCAGAAAATAACTGTTGCTTATTTTGGTTTTAAGACTCATTAAAAAGATAGACCATATGAGCACTTAGGTTGTGGCTACTGAATAATAAATATCTAGTAAATGTTAGCTAGTTATACTAGCAAAACTAGGAAGACTACCAGAGAAGACTTTTCAGAGAGCATGGGAAGACTCACATGGAGCTGGAGCCATGTGAGCAGTGAGTAATTTAATTTTTATTCTTCAGGAAAGCCTGATCATAGGTTTTGGCTCACAGGTTATAATGTTGCACCAGACCAAGTTCTCAAGCTATCTTCTCACCAACTCTTCTAGTGAAAAGATTATCTCCTCATCTGATATAATTTAATTTGTTTTAATGTATATCTAAACAATTATAGTAATCTAGATCTAACCCTCTAATATTCCACAGCAGGTAGCCTGATGGGATTGTTAGTTCATACCCAGGGGTAAGGAAGGGTCTAGCCAGACAGCACACTTGAGTCATCCTATCAGACATCTTTGTCAAGAAACACGAGACTGATTCAAACTACAAAGGGGCACCTGGGTGGCTCAGTGACTTAAAGACTCTGCCTTCAGCTCAGGTCATGATTCCAGGGTCCTGGGATAGAGCCCCACATTGGGCTCTCTGCTCAGCAGGGATCCTGCTTCCTCCTCTGTCTCTGCCTGCCTCTCTGCCTACTTGTGATAAATAAAATATTTTTTAAAAATCCAACTACAGGGGCGCCTGGGTGGCTCAGTGGGTTAAGCCTCTGCCTTCGGCCCAGGTCATGATCCCAGGGTCCTGGGATCGAGCCCCACATCGGGCTCTCTCCTTGGTGGGGAGCCTGCTTCTCCCTCTCTCTCTGCCTGCTTCTCTGCCTACTTGTGACCTCTCTGTCTCTCTCTGTCAAATAAACAAATAAAATCTTTAAAAAAAAAAAAATCCAACTACAGGAAAAACAAAGAACTGGCAGAGCAGAAAAAAGAGAAGCTCATCAGCTTCTAAACACTTAAAGAGGCATTCCTCTTCAGGTTAGTCATCAGAGCAAGTCTTGAATTTAAAGATGGTGAGCGGTGAGCAGATTACAGCCTAAAGGGCAAAGCAGTGGTTAACATCTGCTCCAAAATGCAGGGATAACTGAGTCTGAATGCTAACAAGCGTATATTATATAAACCTGACTTTCATGAGCTTTAAAGTCAGGCACCAGGCAGAAATAATACAAGAACACTCAGGCTTAGATCCAAAATGCACACGAGAATCTATAGGACACACTTTCACAACAAGGAAAGGAACGAGGAGAAGGAACAGGAAGAACTCTAGTCAGTGTACAGGCAAGGCATTCTCAAAATAAAGTTAGCCCCAGGTATTTCCCATTGGCTCTGAGCCTCTGGGGGGAGAATGCAGCAGGCCCAGAGAACAAACAAAAGATCAACTTCAGGTCAACTACAGCAGCCTTTCTTCCAGAGAGAGGAGGACAGGAAACACTCAGCCCACTCTGTACAGTCAGGAAATAGAGCCAGGCAAGGCTGCAAGGTCTGATGATCTCAAAGTCATTTTGTGCAGAAGTAAAGACCAGTTTGTAACCCTTCTATTGTATCTATTCTCTTTGCTAAACACTTTCTAAGTTAATAAAAGTTACTATAGTCTCCTTTTCCTTAGTTTATAACACGGTGTTTATGGTGTCCTGAGCAGCAGAGGCCAGAAGGAAAGGAAAATTAGCAGCACAAAGTAGTGCACACACCAAAGAAAGGAGATAGCATATTGGGCTATTCCTGTTGGTTTGGTCTACTCTCTCCCCAGGCCCACATTAAGGGACCAGACATGAAGGGATCAGGCAGAATGGCAGCCCACAACACCTCACACCACGAGTGGCCCTGCTGCTTGGACACAGCACATTAATTCATAAGTGAAACTACAATGGCATCTCTATTATACATCACAGTAAGAGAACTGAGATGAACAAAGGTCATTTGAAGGGATGGAACATGGGAATCAGGCTGGGGCCCAACTTACAAACCAGTTCCTAACTTCTCTGCTCACCAGCCACATGGCCTTTCCTGAATGGCTCAGATGTCTACACAGCAATTTCTGTCCCCATTGCATAGAATGTTCTCCTGCTACTTCCCTTTGATACTCAACTTCAGCTTACATGGCACTTCTTTAAGGTACCACATTGGGCCAGGTTCTCATCAAGAGTTCTCACAGACCTGTCCACTCCCCTTCACAACCCTCAACAGCTTCCTACTCTTCGGGTGGTTAAGTTGTGTCTCTTCCCCAGCATACCTTAAGCCTTCTAAACACAAACAGTCACTCGACATTCTTTAAACACAACCGACCTACAGGAATATAATGTTAATGTTAGAGGATTTTAGTCATCACCAATATTTCAATGGAGGAACTATCCAGTTGCTTTTACATAAAGCATCACAGTTGCTGAATGATCAGTTTCCAACCATATCAAGAATCAGGAAAATATGTGACTACTGCCACAAGTTACGCCATAAAACCACTTCTGTGGATAGAGGCATTCTGCTGCTCATAAAGATGAAGCACCCAGGCTGACCTAATGTACCAAAAATTAGGGGGAAAAAAATTACCCATTCTCTAGCAAAGAATGCTTCCTAAACAAGTATATTAATCTAGTAAACTAGGCACTTTCATTCTTCTCCTCAAACTGTCCTATAAAAATAAACAAGGAAAAGGGGCACTTGGGTGGCTTAGTTGGTTAAGCCTCTGACTCTTTGGCTCAGGTCATGATCTCAGGGTTGTGGGATCAACCCTGGTGTCAGGCTCTGCACTCAGTTGGGAGTGTACTTGACAGTCTCTCTCCCTATCCCTTGGCCCCTCCCCTCACTCCTGTGCACTCTCATACTTTCTCTCTCTCTCAAATAAATCTTAAAAAAAAAAAAATCAAAACAACAACAACAACAACAACAACAAGGAATAAAAGAATGGGGCTGCCCATAAAATGAGGACAGAAATAGCTCTGGACTAAGTAAAAAAAAAAAGTTTTGTGGGGCACCTGGGTGGTTCAGTGGGTTAAAGCCCAGTCTGTCTTCAGCTCAGGTCATGATCTCGGGGTGCTGGGATCCAGCCCCCCATCAGGCTCTCTGCTCAGCAGGGAGCCTGCTTCCTTTCCTCTCTCTCTGCTTGCCTCTCTGCCTACTTGTGATCTCTGTCAAATGAATAAATAAAATCTTTAAGAAAAAAAAAAAGTTGTGTGGGTTTTTTTTTCCCTGCATGCATAGAAACAGTAATTAAGTAGAATTAAAGAATTAAGGAGAAATTGTTTTACTTCAGAAAGAAAAATAAAAGGAAAGAATATATTTGATATACCTGAGGAGGCAAAGAATGAAGTAGCTCTCTTAAAGTCCATTAGGAGAAAAAAAGAGACAAAGAAAAAGGCACAGTGAGTGAAGGAAATTAAATGAATCTCATTTGGGCTCCTGGGTGGCTCAGGGGGTTAAAGCCTCTGCCTTTGGCTCAGGTCATGATCCCGGGGTCCTGGGATCGAGCCCCATATCGACCTCTTGCTCAGCGGGGAGCCTGCTTCCTCCTCTCTCTCTCTCTGCCTGCCTCTCTGCCTACTTGTGATCTCTGTCAAATAAATAAATAAAATCTTTGAAAAAAAAATAAAATAAGAAAAAATAAATGAATCTCATTTGATCTCTAGTAGACCATTTCCTCCCTCTTCTCATCCTTCTCCCTGCAAAATCTTTCAGAAAAGCAGAGATTTACTTTAATCTCATGACAGCACAATAAAAATGTGCCAGTGGGGAAGGCTATGCACACGTAGAGGCAGGAATTATTTGGGAAACGTCTGTACCTCCCTCTAAATTTTGTTGTAAACTTAACACTGCTCTTTAAAAAAAAAAAAAGTCTTTTTAGAAAAGCTGGATCACAGCAATTGCACTACTGGGTATTTACCCTAAAGATACAAACATAGTGATCCGAAGGGGCATGTGCACCCAAATGTTTATAACAGCAATGTCCACAATAGCCAAACTATGGAAAGAACCTAGATGTCCATCAACAGATGAATGGATAAAGAAGATGTGGTATATATACACAATGGAATACTATGCAGCCATCAAAAGAAATGAAATCTTGCCATTTGTGACAACGTGGATGGAACTAGAGCATATCATACTTAGCGAAATAAGTCAAGTGGAGAAAGACAACTATCATATGATCTCCCTGATATGAGGAAGTGGTAATGCAACATGGGGGCTTAAGGGGGTAGAAGAATAAATGAAACAAGATGGGATTAGGAGGGAGACAAACCATAAGTGGCTCTTAATCTCACAAAACAAACTGAGGGTTGCTGGGGGATGGGGGTTGGGAGAAGGGGGGTGGGGTTATGGACATTGGGGAGGGTATGTGCTTTGGTGAGTGCTATGAAGTGTGTAAACCTGGCGATTCACAGACCTATACCCCTGGGGATAAAAATATATTATATGTTTATAAAAAATTAAAAATTTTTTAAAAATAAATAAAATAAAATTTTTTAAAAAGTGAAATTACCAACAAAAAGCACAGAAAAAAAGAAAGAAAGAAAAGCTGGATCAAGTGAGTTAGGTAAGAGACATTTAGAGCACATAGCTCCATCCTCAGTTAACATTGTCAAAAGATAAACTAGGCATACTGAAAATTTTAAGAGTATATTTGAGCAAAAATCAATTTGAATATAGCAATGCCATACCTGAGTGGTTAGGTGTGCTCCACCAAGAAGGGCGGAATAAAGACTTACATAGAAAAGGTGTGGAAGCAAAGAAACTATCTGATTGGCTTAAAGCCCAGTAGGCTATTTGTGATTGGTTGTTCCTAGGTTTTAATTTCATAACCTTGGGCTCCATTGCTCAGTGGTTAGAGCACTGGTCTTGTAATTTCATAACCTTGAAGTACTTACAGGCTTAGATTTTGGTTTGCTTATAGAGCCACCTCAGTCCGATGGCTTCCTTGTTTCATTCATTTAACACTAGGCAAGTACTATGTGCCAACCACAATCATCTGACTGAATTTCACTCAGGATTTGGGATCTTGAAAATCCAGAGAATCTCACTATTTTGAAACAAACTTGTGTTTAATAATGTAAGTTATGGGGGTGCCTGGGTGGCTCAGAGGGTTAAGGCCCCTGCCTTCGGCTCGCGTCATGGTCCCAGGGTCCTGGGATCGAGCCCCACGTCTGGCTCTCTGCTCAGTGGGGAGCCTGCTTCCTCCTCTCTCTCTCTCTCTCTCCCTGCCTGCCTCTCTGCCTATTTGTGATCTCTGTCTGTCAAATAAATAAATTAAATCTTAAGGAATGAAATTAAAAATAATAATAATAATATAAGTTATGCAGTAAAGAACACAGGCTTCAATTCAATATCCACCACAATCTATATAGTTCTTCAAAAAATTCAGCCAATTTAAACATGCTAATTATTTCAAGCATTCTCATATTTATCTATTTACTAATACTTAGTGATTCTTGGTCCCGATATAGTACTTTAGTTTTATTTCCTAGCATTAGGTACAAGCATTCAAAAACCATTTTCTAAAATGTAGTCATCCCAATGTAGGGATCATTGGCTTTGCTTTAGATACCTGTTCTGCCCACCATGTTGTTCAAACTATTTTACTATTCTCTTTCATAGATTATTTCAAAGTGTTTCATTCTCTTCTGAATCACTGATTTCTTCAGAGCACTTCATAACTGCAAATGAAAACTTCACCAACTGACAATAAATAGCCATGAAAGGTCAGGATTCTAAGACTTAGGGGTTTCGTGGCCAGACTCTAACCCATATAGTCCTGTATCACGCTGCCAAGGAATAAATACCACAAGATAGACATAATAAACTCCTGATAAGAAACAAAGAAAGCCCAACCAACCCCGACCCCAATGGCCCTGTTATCTTATGCCAGAAAGGTATCCATTTCATCTTCTCTTACTTTCCATTGGGAATAGAACACAATAAAAGACAGTAAACCCTAAAAGCCAACTAGAAAAAATTTGGATTTCTTTTGAGAGAAGGGGTCTGCCAAGTGACAAGACTAAACCATCTACCACACACAGAACTACAAACTCTCCAGAAAAACCAAGTGTTAATGCTTAAGTTGAGATAAAGAATCTACAGAGAAAAAGTCGGCTGTTCCAGGGGAATAAAACCTCAGTTACACAGGGCTGCTGCTCTGCACTTCAACACACCTGGAGTTATGCAATGGGGCAGCTTCACAGGTACATATGTGTAGTCTGAAAATAACCATCATCTCATTTCTTATTCAGACTTCAATGTCAAAGTTGGTTGCAATTTTGGATTTAAAAATTAGTCCAATGGAAAAATATGTTGGAAACATAAAATTTTGATTTTTTGTTTCTTTCTAAAAGTTAAGCAAAAAAAAAAAAAAAAGCTTTCATTCTATTTTCTTAGCACAAATGACCTCCAATCAGAGTTGAAACAAATAATAGGATATAGTATGAGAAAATAAGGTAAAGATGGGAGATATTACAAGATTCTGAAGCAAAATTCTGAAGTCATTAATTCAATTACTTCGAAAAATAATTTTGTAGCCATAAAGGTAGGGCACAGCATAATAAAAGCCCTGTCAGATATAACTTGCAGATATATTTTCTGTACTTTATAAGTGAGAAAACTAAAGCTTCAAGGTTGAAGGATTTGCTCTAAGCCCAAAGATAGCACTGGCATGCAGGGCTTCTAGAATCTTAGAGTTTATTATAACCTGGAAAAGTTAGGCAAAGACTGCTCAATCCACAGGTCTAATGATAACAATAATGATAAACAATAGCACCAAAACAGTTTTTACTTGTGGCTTAAATTGTAGACATTCTAAGTTTGGCAAATAGAAAGTCCTTTCTCAAGCCTTCTACCAATGTGTAGCATGTGTAACAGGAAAACCCTGACATCATTATATTGGCTACTAAATCGGCCATTGGTTGCGGCTATTTGACCTCCTTTAAGAGAATCTGTCTTGTAAGGCTCAGACAACAACCACCAAAGACAAGAACTAGAGACTAGCACTTGGGTGCCTCCCTTCTGTCAGTTTCACTTACCTTGATGGGTACTTCAGTGAGTAAGCAGCAGCCAAGAACCCACCCAAGTTGTGTCCAAGCAAAATCATTTTGTCCAGTCCTAGGGCACATCTCCACTCTTCAATGGATTCCACAAACTGATTCTCCACTTCTTCCGCATCGCTGTCAAACCTGGGCCTACTACTTCGTCCAAAGCCCAACAGGTCAAAAGCATAGACGGGTCTACTGGTGCAAAGATCTCCAAAATTCAGTGCCCAGAGTCCAAGTCCACCTCCAAAACCATGGAGGAGGACAAGTGGAGTCTTATTTGAAATATTATGAGATAACTTCAGTGTCCATATTTTATTTCCATTAGATATACGAACAGGTTCTTTTTTGTATGTGCAGGGGACACCTAATGAAAACATAAAAAAGAAATTCTGATTAGCTTCACTACTTCTGAGAAGGGGAATATTTTAAAGGAAATCAGAAATAAATAATCTAGAAATTATCTGGTATCCATTCATATGATTTTAGCCTTTATTAGCTCATTCCTTAAAAAAAGCTTACATCTTATTCAAGCAAGTAATTCTCAATTACCATATATTTCACCTAAGTGGGAAGTTCTATCTCAGATAACTCTCAAGTACCTGTGGCCAAGGTCTTTTGGCAAGTCATGTTAGCTCTTTTCACATCCATCAAATAAGGGTTTTACACTCTTAGAACTAGAGAGGAACTCAGTGCTCACGGGACACATTATTTGAAGGTCTCTAACTTTGGAGACAATAGCAAAATAATACCTTGAATTTGCCTAACAGCTGAAGAGTAATCACTGAAGATTGAAGTCAGACTCACTTTTCCCTAAAAAGTAACCATGAATTTAAGGATGGACTAGCAGTATCTGCACTGAACACCTAACTGAAATCCTGAGTCACTTCAAAGTTTAGTAGGAAAGAGGTGACAGGGTATGGCAGGAAGTACCAGGTAGTGTGGGTTCAAATCCAACAATCTCCCTGGAAAATAGAAATAATCGCAATTTTATAGATAAAAACCTTTATTTGTTTTCAGTGGTGTAGGACTCAAACAAATTTTGCTGTGAACAAAATTTCACAATTAGCATCATTGCTTAAAAGTATACCAAGAGGCACCTGGATGGCTCAGTGAGTTAAAGCCTCTGCCTTCAGCTCAGGTCATGATCTTAGGGTCCTGGGATTGAGCCCCGCATTGGGCTCTCTGCTCAGCAGGAAGCCTGCTTCCTTCTCTCTCTGCCTGCCTCTCTGCCTACTTGTGATCTCTCTCTCTGTCAAATAAGTAAATAAAATCTTAAAAAAAAAAAAAAAAGTATACCCAAAGATGCCAGGATAGCCCTGACAGTACAAGTTTGGGTAAATTTCACTGCTCATAAGAAATTTTGTAAAAAGGTTTCCACACCATTAAAATGCACAATTAAAAAAAATCCTAGGAAGCTAAAACCAGAGGGAACCCTAAGGATCATCCTACCTCTTCACTTTACAGATAACAAATGGGAAACTGAGAAAGTGACTTACCCAAGGTGCTGACATCATCTGGTTGCATATCTGGGCCTGGACCAAGTTATCTTGTTCTACTCCAGTATGTGCTCCATTCCACAAAGCTACCTATTCTGGAACACCTAGAGCCTACTATCAGATTGTAGTCAGGAGCCTTTGGGGATTCCCTGAGACCCTTTCAGGCGGTTTATGAGGTCAAAACTATTTTCATAACAAAACTAAGATACCTTTTCACTCTCATTCTTTGATGGGTATGCAGTAGAGTTTTACAGAGATCACTAGATGTGACTACCAACAGCCTGAATGCAGAAGCAGGTATGAGAATCCAGCTGTCTTATATTAAGCCAGAAATCAAAGAGATTTGCAAACAATGCTACTTTTCTTACTGTATTTCTATTTGAAAAGTAGTTATTTTTAGAAAACATCTTATTTATTTTAACCTATAATGGGTTCCTATTACTTTCAAATGAATAAATTAACATACTTCAAATAATTCAGTTTTAATTTATAATTGGTAAAGAGTCATGGCTATAACTGATAAACAAATCTCCTTAAGGCCCTTACTAATTTAAGAGTATAACAGGGACCAGAAGTTTAAGAACCCCTGCCTTCCAACACTTCTGTATTGTTGATGACATGGAAAAGGGGAAAAAGCACTTTTTTTTTAAAAGATTTTATTTATTTATTTGACAGAAATCACAAGTAGACAGAGAGGCAGGCAGGGAGAGAGAGGGAAGCAGGCTCCCTGCTGAGCAGAGAGGCCGATACGGCACTCGATCCCAGGACCCTGAGATCATGACCTGAGCTGAAGGCAGCGGCTTAACCCACTGAGCCACCCAGGCGCCCCAGGGAAAAAGCACTTTTGCCAACAAACTAACACACCACAGAATCTTATCTCCAGTTTCTGGGCAATGTGATCTTAGCAAACAGCTCAGGCAACTTACAAAAAGAAAACCTTACATTTTAAAATTTTCTCTTCAGCTTCTTTAAGGTGTGATGTAGATGTAGGGCACCACGTGGGAAGCCAACCAGTTAGCCATCCTGACCTAGGGCATCAAAAAGAAAATACAAAGACATAAGTTAATGCTCTTCTCAACTTCCAACTGTTACATTTGAAGAAAAGCAAAATACGAGACTTACTCTCTATGTGATGGTGAAGCTATCTACATCTGGCAGAATCCACCTAATACATACAAAGTATTGTGGTAAAGTACTGGGGAACAGACATTCAACTTCAGCCTGTGAACCTACAAGTAGATATCAAAATCCATATTTATGGATAATCAGACTCCAAGTAATCAAGCAGAAATTAAAAAAAAAATAGGCAGAACAAAAAAAGGCATTCATCCCAACCCACTGTAAGAAAGCCTCTTACCAGGGTGGAAATGCAGAAAAGGTAAAGACCATGAGTGGGTTCACTTAAATGGTAGGCTCACAAGCAGGTATAAAATTTTAAAGTTGAGAGAAGATAAATCTTATTAAAAAGGAAATTGGTTTGGGGTTTTGTTTTTTTTTTTAAAGCTTCAAAGTTCATGGTTCAGAGTGGGAATGCACCCCTAATACAAATGCAGAAGTTTGACCTATGTTTAACTTGCCTAGAGTGACTGGGTTAACTGTTAGTGAACATCTCTGGGATCCAACAAATAGTAGATGAAAAGAATGACCAAGGCCTTTGGCAGAAGATAGTTTTTTTAAAAAAGAGAATAAGGAATCAAGCTTGAGGCAATGAGCAAAGAAAGTTATGGGAACGGGATGCTGGAACAGACAGGTTTTGCTCATAGCCAGCCAAGGATAGGATAAGCATGTAACTCCTGGCCTGGTGGCAGCAGACCACAGGCTTATCCTAACAATCTGGGTTCATGTGGAGCTCCAGCACTTATTTGACAGCAAGGGCGTTAGCACCTGACCAAGAGTATTTAAAGTGAAAGCTTTCTGATGAAAGAGAAAATCAGAGGAGGAAGAAAGACAAACTACTATAGGTTTCAGATGTGAGGTATGGCCTTGAAACAAGGCTTTGGCACCAGGGATGCAGACAAGAGAATAAGGCCAAGGAATATTTAAAAATCAACAGGCTAAAAGATACAAACTTACAACTAGACAAGGAGTAAGTTCTGGAGATCCAGAGCACAGCATGATTATGGTCAATAACACTGTATACTTCAAAACTAAGAGACTAGATCTTAAATGTTCTCACCACAAAAAAAGAAATGGTAATTACATGATGTGATAGAGGTGTTAGCTAAATCATAACCATACTGCAGCATATAACAAGTATATATAAATGTATCAAATCAACATGGTTGTATGCCTTCAACTTATACAATGTTATATGAAAGGGGACAGGATCTAATGGAGGAAACAACTATAATTACATGATGGAATTAATTCATTCCACAAGTATTTATTGGGCACTTACTGTCATTCGGGACATCAGTTATCAAACAGAGGTAAGAGTAATTAGTTCTTCTTGAGAGCATCAGGGAGTTGTTTTTGAGCTAGATCTACATAAAATGAATGGGATCATTTCAAAAGGTAGAGTGGCAGTTCAGCCATTCCCAGTGAAGGAAAGGGCAGGAGCACATGCACATAAGGAAATGCATAATGTATGTTCTGAGATAACAAATACATTGTTTCTAATGGCTGTTCTAAAAATTACCACAAACTTCGCAGCTTAAAACAACAGAAATTTATTAAGGGCCACACTCCCAATAGAGGCTCTGGGGAAAATCTATTCCTTGCCCTTTTATTAGTTCTGGTGACTGCTGGTATTCTTTATCTGTGGCAGGGTCACTCCAGTTATCTGTGTCCATTACCACATTGTCTTCTGTATGACTTCTCCTCTCCTGCCTGTTTGCAATCTCCCTCTGTCTCTCACTTATAGAATCACTAGTGCTTGCATTTAGGGCCCACCCAGATAACCCAGGATCATCTCACAGTTTCTTATTTTTTTTAGATTTTATTTATTTAAGAGAGAGAGAACATGAGAGGGAAGAGGTTAGAGGGAGAAGCAGAGTCCCTGCTGAGCAGGGACCATCCCCCCACACACAATGTGGGGCTTGATCCCAGGACTCCAGGATCATGACCTGAGCTGAAGGCAGTTGCTTAACCAACTGAGCCATCCAGGTGCCCCCATCTCAGTTTCTAATTCAATTCGTTAAACTGGAAGTTTGCAAAATCTCTGCCATGTAAAGTAACACTCTGGGCACCTGGGTGGCTCAGTTGGTTGAGCTTTCAGGTTGGGTCATGATCTCAGGGTCCTGGATCAAGCCCCGTGCCAGGATCCCTGCTAGGCAAGGAGGTTGCTTCTCCCTCTCCCACCCCCTTTGCTTATGTTTCCTCTCTTGCTAGGTCTCTCTCTGTCAAATAAATAGATAAAATCTTAAAAAAAAAAAAAAACCCAAAACAAACACAGGTTCTAAGGACTAGAAAATGGACTCAGCTTTGGAAACTATTATCTTTGGGGATGACTACCACAAATATGAATCATGGAGTGTGTTCCAAGATAAAATATTTAAACATCCAACAAATGGTAATTGACATTATACTGATGACAACAAAACAATTCACTAAAATTATATGGCATTAATTAGTAATTCCTAAAAAAAGAGTTTTAACTAAGGTTCAGAAGTACTTTGGAAATAGAGGGGCGCCTGGGTGGCTCAGTGGGTTAAGCTTCTGCTTTTGGCTCAGGTCATGATCTCAGGGTCCTGGGATCGAGCCCTGGCATCTATTGGGCTCCCTGCATCCCCTTCCCCAACCTCTGCCTACTTGTGATCTGTCAAATAAATAAATAAAATATTTTTTTTAAAAAGTACTTCAGAAATAGAAATTGACATAGAGTTGTCATTTTGCCTGACTCCTTACTTCGAAGGTAAGGCTACTTCTAGCTGACCTTCAATAGGAATCTCAGCCCTATTCCAACCTTTTACTTGACACTCTAAGTATCCTTTTTGTCTCTGTTTTCTAGCTATACAATATTCCCTATTCTCTCACTTCCTGGTGCTGAATATCCTTGGAATATGCATCTCCCCTTCTCTTCATGACCCATTATACCTCTCACCAACCTTGGATTAGATTTCACTCCCCCTTCCCAATATACCCAAACTGGATTAGATCAGGATAGCAGGATATCACCCAATTCTCAAGATCGATTCTCTTTTCAAGTTGTATTACAACATTCTTATTTACTCACCAATATCCTTACCCAATTGTATGATCCTTAACAGTAAGAACTCTGTGTTCACCAATGCATATTTTTATACATTGATGTTATAAATGAAGTTTTTGCTTCATCTGAATGTACTGGCTACAATGAGTTACAAGTGGATCACTTGAGTATTAAGAGAATCTTCTGGGATGATAGTGACATTCTTTATCTTAACAAGTGATTGGATTATATAATTCAGCAAATGAACACTTAAAATTTAAGCATTTCATCATAATACAATTTTATGCTAAAAAAGAAAAAAAGTAAAACAGGTTGGATTTGATAACTGGTTGGATAGAAAAAAGGTGTAATAGAGGATTCCTAGGTTTCTGAGTCAGTAATAACCATAGAAAATACATAAATAAGAATAGGTGTGAGTAGAGAACTGTGCTAAGTTTGGATGGGTGGCTCTAACAACCAGCTTTTTCTAAGCTTTGTAGGCTCATCCTACATTTGCCTGCTTATAGAACTTCTCTGGGTATTAGTAGAACAGCTGCTTGATAAGTGTTTTGCAGAATGATTAAGTCATTCACAATACAGGGTATTCTCAATCCAAGTCACTCACATTTTGTAGATCTGAAAGGGTTTAAAAATGTTAAGCACCAGATCCAAGAGTATCAAGGTAGTAAGGAAATGATATAAGTAGAGATTTAAATCCAATTCCAAGTGACATCAAAGACCTTTTTTCTCAGGTGACTACTTTCCTTAAAATATGTGAGGGGCTATCATGACCTACAGGATAAAGTCACAGGACAAAGTCACATTCTAATTTAGGCCTGCATGGAAAAAAAGATATATAATAGCCTGCATTATAACCAGGCTCCATTCCAAGTGTTCTCTGTGTTAGTTTCAAACATTCTACATTAACAAGATCAGAGGTTACTACCCCAGGCATCCCCCACAAATGTTTCATATAACTTATTATCAAGGTAAAAACATAATAGAAACAAACATTATTAGTAGTCTATTTGTAAATATATAAAGCTATAAATTATCAAGGAAAAACAATTCAAGGTTTTAGCAATGAGTTTTTCAATCATTCAACAATTGTTTAAAATTGTTCAAAAAATTGTTTAAAAAAATTGTTTAAAAAAAAACACTGTTAACAAGCAGTTAAAAGAATCTCATGATCTTTAGAGCTTAAAATTTAAAAAGTAAACATTATTAAGTTGAAGCTGTTTTGTCATTGACCAGGAATGGTCATCAAAGTCTATGTTAGGTCACAAAAATATGAGCTAGTACCAAGAGGAAGTTACTTACAACTCAGTCTCATCAGTTTTCTTAAATAGCCCTCAAATCATAGCACAGTTCTTTGCCAAAGAGAATCAGAGGTCAGTACCCAAAAAAAAAAAAAAAACCCAAATCAAAACAAAACAAAAAGTCAAATGAACTATAGTCTACTATTGCTCCAACTGCCATCAGGTTGGGGCAAAGAAAACACAAATGCAATCTTCATTTCAGTCTTTAAAAAAAAATTACATTTTCTGAATACCTACTAAGTACAGGTCCTCAAGTTTAAAACGTTATATAACAGCCTGCAATAGGAATTATGCCTACCCTCCTCACAAAACCAATTTTCAAAGGATAGGATATCTTGTCCACTCATTTTTGCCTCCTAGTGATAGGCTTAGAGCAAAGAGAAAATGCAAAATAATTTTTTTATGTTTGCAAGCCTAGTGCATTACACTAAAAATCAGGGCTCTACAACCACAAGAGCCACTAACCCTCTTCAGGTTTTCTCAGCAACTTTTTCATCAAAGCAGATAATTGTTTTTAAGTGGAGTTTTTCTGAAGTATATTTAAACTGAAAAAATCCATAAACAAAGAATAGTAAAATATTTTATTTTCACTCAATGGAATTGTAGAGATTCCTCTCTTCTCCTAAGCCTTGATAATATTTCTGTCTAATCACCTTTGCCTAAACCAGATAAAATGTTTTAGAGAAACTGTCTTCTACTTCTTTCTTAGAGATACTCTATCTAATTGAGTCCCACACACATAACAGGCTCAAGGAAACATTTTTAAATAGTGAAAGGAAAGCTGCAGTCTATCTTTTTTGTTCTTCACTTGATTACCCTTTGTTCTCAAATTCCCACCATTGCAATATCTATTGCTTCAACCCTCCAAAACACCCATTCAGCCTCATCTCCGGTCTTCCAGGTAATTAAACTCGTCTTCAAAGAGACCCTCTGCCCCTTCCACAAAATCTCCTATGTCCTCCAGTGTTGTTCTAGGCTTAATGTGCGGAAAACTGAAACTAAGAACCCAAGACTGAAGCTTGTCAGATATCCAGCCATTCTTCTAAGGTCACAAAATCTAAAGTAAAAATTAAGTTCATGTGGCCCAGCTATAAAACAGTAAACAAGGAAACAAAACAGTAAACAAAATACAGGGCTTCCTTCTCACAGCTTTGGAACATAAACAGAAAAGCAAAACTCAATTTCCCTCTTTTATTTAAACAGATAATCAATAAACACCATCATCCACTACTGAAGCCCTAACTTGGGAAGCAACCCAAATGTCAATGGCAATATAAAGAAAAAGCCATTCACCATAGGGACTACATCTGTTTAAGACAACAGAAGACGTATCAAAAAGTGCACCAAAAGGTTTTCTACGCAGACATATCAGCTGAGCACTTAACTCTCTGCAAGGCTGAGGATCTAAGCCCTAAAGCATCTATTAAAAAAAATAAAAAAGGTACAAGGAATCTTGCTTTATAACTCTGTAATAAATATAAAGAAAGAATCTTTTTAGTGAGCAGACTTCCAAGTTAAAAGAAAAAAAAAAAAAACCTTGAAAGATTACACTAGAGGTGGCATTCTAAGGAAAGACAAAAAAAGATGTGCTCAACATTAACAGAATTTATTAACTTAAGAATCTGATTTTAAACATCCTGAGTTCGAGCGATAAAACACTGAATTTTTTCTCTTAACTTTCTACCTAATCTTTTTTTTTTTTTTTAAAGGATTTTATTTATTTATCATACAGAGAGAGAACAAGCAGGGGGAGCGGCAGGCAGCCCTCTGAACAAGGAATCCAACACGGGTCCTGGTCCCATGACCCCAGGATCATGACCTGAGCCACCTTACCTAATTTTTTTTTTTTTTTTTAATAACATTGTACTCAGGTGCCTGGGTGGCTCAGTCCTTAAGCATCTGCCTTTGGCTCAGGTCATGATCCCAGGGTCCTAGGATCCAGCCCCACATTGGGTTCCCTGCTCAACAGGAAGCCTGCTTCTCCTTCTCACACTCCTCCGGCTTGTTATGTTCCCCTTCTCTCTCTCTGTAAAATAAATAAGTCTTTAAAATAATAAATAAATAAAATAAAATAGCATTGTACTTATACCCTACTTCCATCAACATTTAAGTTTCCTTGTAATCCCTGTTTTGTTCTCTTAGACATAGCTGACTATCTATAGTATTACCAAACCTGAATTGCACAATCTATAAATATTGTGAAACAGGTTTCAAAGATTTCTGAAGAAAATATACAAAAGTCTGGCCAATTTCCACACACTGTTGGCCACTTAAATAACATTTCTAATTAGGTTATAAGTAAAGAGGATTTCATTATATTACAATTTTTTTTTAAATGGCCTCCATCTCTATACTGGTACTATCAAGACAGAAAAGTTATTACTGCTCTCTATCCTACTCTAAGTATAGTAGTCTCTCTCATTTAGAGAAACTATGAGGTTTTGTTTCTTTTGTAAAAATCCAAATTGAAGAGAGGTATGAATATCCATATTCTTCTGAAATAATTCCTCAACCAATGAATGATTAACAAATTTCAAACAAGACATTACAACACTTTTGCAAATAAGGGCCTTTCCTGGGTAATGGGAAATCCTATCATGCCCTTTCATTTTAAATAAATAATAGCTCACATGATTTGAATTATCACTAACCATTAGGTCAGTCAAGCCCTCTAATATACTATAACACATTAATTCACATTCTTTAACTTTTTACCCCTATATTTCTAACCTGTAACTATGAAAGACCCAGAGTTGGAGAATCAGTATTTTAGACACAGTTATGTGCTGGTGATATTTTCTCCCCAGTCATCTCCTACCTTCTCTCATACAGTAAACAAACCATCCTGGAGTCAGACACAGCACCAAACACACTTAAAAGAAAACTACAGGTGTACTTTTAGATTTACACTGCTTAACAAATCCAAGTGGCATTTCATGTTACTTCTACAGTAAGTTTATCTACTAGATAAAAACTAAAAATCCCAAGTCTCAAACTGAATAATAACTTCTAATAAAATCATCTTTCCACATAATTCTTTACGATTCACAATCAGGAATGAGGAATTATAGAACAAAGAGGTTAGACTAAAAACCTAACAATATAATATTTCTGAATGGCTATTACAAATAAGTCAAATCCTTAAGGACTCCATTCAGAGTCATCTGTAATTCTCAAATGTATTATCCAGTGTTGTTTTTATCAAGTGGACCATCCTGGGACTTTACATTTGTTTAAGTTCTTCCTCACAAGCCTGAAATCTCCATTTGCTGGGTCTGTGACTGGCATTTTGAAGAACAGGCAAAACAAAGAAGTATGAGTTGTTTCACCCAAGATCAAGAAGTAGAATATTCCTAACCTCTCAATATAACTTAAGCTTATGATCTTAGTTGTTGTCCTCGTCACATTCAAACTTTGAATTCTTATTGAGTGTATCAAAGAACATCTCTTGATGTTCTTTGAATATCTTAGGGTGAAAAATATCAGGTTATAAAGCTGCAAAATATATAATAACTAGGTTTTTTATCTTAATGTTTGTGTCAGCATAAATTTACCATATTGAACTGTTTAATTCAATAAACATTTATTGAAGTTTACTATTTATGAAACCCATTCAGGCTTTACCAGACATTTGAGTAAGACAAAAGCTTTGACCCCAATGGGCTGACAAAACAAGTAACTACACTACAAAACATGGTATAAGTGCCATAAAGAAAACTTAGGAAAATACTATAGGCCTTCAGAGAAGGGAGATCACAATCTGTTTTGGGTCAAAGAAAACCATGTGAATCAAGACAAGGGAAATAAGATGAGCAAAGAACATGTTTGGGAAACAATGAAAGTTGGCCAGAGCCCAGGGCACAGAGAGGAAATAAAACTCCAAAGGCAGATAAGAGCCAAGCTGCCTACAAAGGGCTTTAAGTCAGGCTGAGCACCTGTAATAAAGCCACTGTGTGTAGCTGCCACAAACAAGACTGTGCCTTTTAGGGAGAGAAAAGTAACTGATGAAATAAGCTATGCTGAAAGCATAGGAACTTTGGGTTCCTATGTTATTTATGTTATTTTAAATGGGTTATTAAAGTCTGCTATAGGAGTACCTGGGTGGCTCAGTTGGTTAAGCATTTACCTTTGGCTCAGGTCATAATCTCAAGGTCCTGGGATGGAGCCCCACACTGGGCTCCCTGCTCAGTGGGGAACCTGCTTCTCTGGCTCCAGCTCCCCCTACTTGCGCTCTAGCACACACTCTCTCTCTCAGAGAAATAAAATCTTGAAAAATAAATAAATAAATAAATAAAGCCTGTTATAAACCAGAAAAGGGAATATGTAGGGTCAGAACGAGGTAAAAACAAGATTCATATGTGCCCAATGGAAAGCTGATGTACTTAGAATCTACTGGACTTGGTAGATTTGGTATTCAGGGCCATGAAGATGGAGGTGGGCAGTGAAAAATCAGGCCACAGTTCTGAACCCAGATAACCAGAAGAATATAAGCACCCTAATGAAAATAGCTAAGGGCAAAAACTGGACTCTTTGTATTGTTTAGTTCAGGGGAAGAAAGTGAAAATGACATCCAAGTCTGCACGTTTTACATTTGAGGAATAAAGTGCAAACATCTGGCACACAATTAGAAACATCACCGGATTTCTGAAAAGGGCTCCATCATGAGAATAAGATTTTAGTTCTCTCCACAGAAAAGATGCTTCAAAGAGTAGAAGTGAAGAAGACAAAATATGAAAACACAGATGAAAGAAGAAGTAGAACCTTGGAGAATTGTGACATTTAAAGAATGAAAAAATAAGAGAACCTAATAAAAGTGACTATTGATCTGAGGCTAAGGCATGAAGCAAAATGTCTTAAGAGCTATAATGTCTGGTAAGAATTTCAATAAGGAGAAGCTAACTTTACAGTGTCAAATACTGAAAAAAACCCAAGGAAGATAAGTACCCAGAAAAAAAATATATTGAGAACTGCAGTGATTCTTAAGAAGTTGGGAAGCAAGGATTTGGGAAGGAGAGATGGCAAAAGAGAGGAGTCATTGATCTTAGCGGTCTTTTAAAAATGGCAAAATCCAGGGGCACCTGGGTGGCTCAGTGGGTTAAAGCCTCTGCCTTCGCCTCAGGTCCTGATTAGAACCAAGCCCCACGTCGGGCTCTCTGCTCAGCAGAAAGCCTGTTTCCTTCTCTCTCTCTCTCTCTCTCTCTCTGCCTACCTCTCTGCCTACTTGTGATCTCTGTCACATAAATAAATAAAACCTTTAAAAAAATGGCAAAATCCACTATCTTATCTCCAAGGCAAAGGACTATAGTCAAATTCTAATGTAAATCCAGTAGGTGGCTGGTAAACCCACTGGAGAAGGGGAGAAAAAAAAATCCTTTACTTGTAGAATTTTATGATATCAATATAAATATAATATAGTATCTATATCAAATACTACCACCATGGCTAGTTTCAAGCTGCTAGAGTTGGCAAAATTCTTGAAAGTTTAGTAATGGTTGCTAGTACAAGCCAACTCCAACACACCAATGGGAACCACCTATTTTACTGTCTGCTCTGCAGCTGAGCAATTCTGTCACAGCTTTCCTCTAAACTCAACAGATCATTCAACTTAATCCTTCTTTGGGACAACCTTGCAGCAATTCACACAAGTCTTCCCTACTCTTGTCACATTTAGCTTTCTCAACTGTCTTGCAACGAAAAGGGTTAGATGTTGAAAGCCAAACGGCTTCCAGGCATGCCTGTCTTCACTGAGAAAATCACAAAGAAAAAAACAAGATTCATATGTGCCCAAAAGCCTTCCTCAGCGGTTTTATAATTGTTTCCTTTGTTAATGTCAATTCCCCATGTAAACCTGAAGTGTCTTAAAGATCAAGAACTTGATACAAGACCTATTTTCTCACAACCTCTAATGGCTCTTGGCATAATTCCAGTTGATTAACCAAATTAAAAAAAAAAAAGTTCTGTATCAATGCAAGGATTAAGTAACAGTGTTAAAAGAGTAAGCAAAAGAGACAAGAACCAAACATCCCTCATGAGTCCCAGTTCTACCAAGAAGGACTTGTGATATGGCAGAGGATATTAAACTAAATCTAGACATCTGGGGAGCTCCAATTCAGCTCTGCCACTCACTAGTGGGCTCCTGGTAGCCCTTTCAGTTGCCATTGCAAATGAAAAATGGACAGAAATACTCTGCACACAGTGTTGATCTTCGGTTTAATATAAACACATTTAGGCAACACCTTGGAGGACAAGTACTTGCTCGTCTTCTTGATACAGTTCAGAAGACTACACTAGTATGCACACTGGATATTGCTTAAGTACACTGCCAAGAGTACCAAGGATGCCCACCTCTGTCATGGGACTATGGCTGCTCAGCTGCTAAAGATATTTTATAGTCTGTCCTCAATGACCTGGGGACATCACCCCATCCACAAATTCCTTTCTCAGTCATGCCCTGGACTCCCAGGCCCTACAAAAATATGGTAACCAAAAAGACCACCTAAAAGCAGTTTCAGAAAGATAAAAAAGTGTTATGACAAACTAGGTGGGAACAAGCTACCAGTTAAGTTCCTACTTGTGTCCACATGAGGACATTCCCCATCTTACCTTAACAAGGAAGTTTACCAACAAACCAAAACAATGGACCCATTCATAATGAAAACAAACTTCAAAGGAAGAACCTAGTTTCTAGTATTTCGAAACTATCATCTCACCCCTTCTCCCTATCTTTCCAAATACAACTGTCTTCATAGTACTCCGTATTACCTTTATCATTTAGGTTATGTTTCATATGCAAGTTTCTCCAGACATCTTAAGTAGAATTATCAAAATATTAAACATATATACAGAAACATAAAAGTTTAATTTCCAAAGGAAATGACCAGCCTTGAGAAACATGGCAATAATATTCATAATTGAATTTTTCCACTAATTGTTACCTGTCTACTGACAAGGGCACGAAGTTTCTAGCTACAGTTGGAAGAGTATAATTTGAATTTAGTATGTCTGTGTATCAAAAAGTTTCACGTTGGACATCTGTCCTCCAAATTCCATAAAGTTTTCTACATATACATGTGTTCTGAGGCGCAAACACACCCACTTCTCCGGTAACACCACAACACTTAGAAACAAAGGAAGATCGCTGAAAGATTATTAATGCTGAACCTGCTGTCCACATAGTGTTAACATTCATTCTACTAAGTTTCTATAAATTAAACGCTTTCTGAAACCCAAAGTTGTATACCCATGCCCTCAAACCTCTTTTCCTCTCGCTACACTTCTCCTCTCCCCGACACCCCCCAATCTCCTGCACTTTCCAGGACGATTTTGGGTTCTCCATCTCCTGCAGCCCAGGGGAAGCGCCACCCCTTCCCCCAGGCTCGGGAGGTTCTGCCCAGGCGGCGCATTCGTTCTCGTTCCGGGCTGGACGGAGAACAGGGCGCACCTGCAGCCAGAAGCCGCGCTCCGAAATGCACGAATGACTGAGCCGTTTCCCCTGGCTCGAGGCAGGTGTGAGGACGGCCTGCCAGCTGTCCTGGGGCACGCGGGTCCGAGGAGTCCCCGGATGACGAGCCGGGGGTGGGTGCCGGGCCACCCTTGCCGCCGAGCCGCGGAGACGCTTACACAACATCACCGCGGCCCCTCCGCGCGGAGGTCCTGCGGCGCGGCCGGGTAGGATTCACACCCTTCCCACGCCCGGCAGGGACAGAGCCAGGCCGGGGCGTCCTCGGGGCGCAGCGCGGTCTCACGCCGGGCCGGACGACAGAGAGGGCAGGCCGGGGTACGAGTCCTCGGCTACGCCGCCCGGCCCGACCTGGGCCCCTGTGGAAGGAGCGATCCTGAACCCCACGAAGTCGTGGCCGCACTCACCTCTCGCAGGTGTCCGCCGAGTCCACTTCCTCCTCCTCCGCCGCCATGGCCGCCGTCACCGCGCGAGCGCCGTACTGCGCCTCCAAGCCGGCTGACAGGCCGACTGGGACAGCGAGAGCCTCCGCCGCCCTTAAGGCCACCGCCGCCCGCGCATGCGTTGCCCTCCCACTTGCACGACAGGGCCGCGCGGCCGCGCGCGCGCGTGCCCAGCACTCTCCACCCACATTCACCAGCTGCGCGTGCGCCCTAATGTCTGGCGCGATCCCGTGTGGGCGCTGGGTGGGGCTGTCAACCCTGGAACCGGTAAGATCCACCTGGTAGGTAGCAAGTGGCTTCAGTAATACCCGTGTTAATGCATCAAACGCTAATATTAACTGTCAGTGCTGGACACGAGGCAGGCGTTCTGGAAGTACCCTGGGACCTTCGCTGGAGGAGTTAAGATAGTATCCGATAGACGCTGCATTGGCGAACGGGACTGCAGCAGTGGAGAGAACTCTGGCCTTCCGCCAGCCAGTCCCTCCAGGTGGGTAGCCTAGGGGAAAAGGTGGCTCAAGACTCTAAAGTCAATATTCACTGATGTGCTGGGGTTATAATAGTGGCCAGAACAGCAACTGCCGTTAGCCTCACGCGGTATATATATTGGAGGGATGTAAAGTCAGTGTTTAGGTTAACTTAGAGTTCTTGAGAGGGATTTACTAACATAAATGTCAACATTCTTGACCCGTTTTCAAGTCTTTTAGCCATCAGATACTGCCTGGTTTTGTAATTATACCTCTCCCTACAACAGGGGCTAAAGGCAGGCTACCCCCAGAAGTGCTACTTTAGCATATTGACTATTTTAAATAAAAGTTATTTAAGAGAAGCTGTGTAGAAAGGACACTCAGACCCCCCTCTGTCCCCTGAAAACAGGAAATAAATCTCCATGTGGTGGGTACCCTCTGTGCACCAGGATGTACATAAAGAGACAGCCTTATCGCCAGAGATGGGAAATTTAGACCCAAGAAGGCTTTATAAACAACCCTATCTACTTTTTACTAATTTACGACCCCAGCCCAAATTCGGCTTAGAATTCCTTACTAATTGAAGCTTTCGAAGCTAAGTTTTCTGTATCCTGTCAATTCTTCACAAATATATTGTCACTTTGTCTGAAAAGCATAAAAACTGCCTACCTTGGTCATTTCTTTAGGTCTCAGTTTCATTATTAGGCCTCTGTATACATGTAGTAAACCACTGGATTTTTTTCTTCTGTTAATCTGTCTCATATAAATTTAAGACCAGTTGGAAGACCTTGAAGGTAGAGAAGAATTTTTCCCTTCCCTTCACTATTATTCATCCATTCTTATCTACTATGTCCACTATGAGTCCACTATGTTTTAGTAGCTGAAAAACAATGTACTAAAAAGGTCTGAGACCAGATCTCTCAAAGTTCCAGGACAACCTGGTGCTATTTCTAAATCTCCTAAATCTTCTAAATAGTGACCTACCATCCAATTACCTTGAATGAGAGTGCTTATTTTGAAAGGTCATCAGGACTTACTTTGACTCTCCAGTCGGATAGTCAGGTTGTGACACTTTTAAGGCAAGTACATGGTCTGCTCTGCAGGCCCGGGCTGTGGAGTCCAAAAAACTAAATGCAGCTGTTATATCATCAAAGCTAAGTGTACCACACAGATTGATGATTGGTGCCCTGCTGGTTCCAAGGTCGGCTTTAATCCCAAGAAGGATTTTTTCTAGGGAAAGTGTCATCGTAGGGATCTGGGCCTTTATCAGAAGTCTGCGAATCAGAATGAGGCTGAAACATGGAGGGTTTTCTAGGGCTTCAATGGCCTGACTGACCTATAAATGGTTATAAAGTGCTGTAACTAAACAAAGTGAGAAAGTAAGTATAGTAGGGAGATAATAAAGACATGGGATGGGGCACCTGGGTGGCCCAGTTGGTTAAACATCCAACTATTGATGTTGGCTCATGTCATGATCTCAAGGCATGAGACCAAGCCCTATGTTGGGCTCCATTCTCAGTGTGGGATTTGCCTGAGATTCTCTCTCTTCCTTTCACTCCGCCCTTCTCCCCACCCTGCCTGCCCACTCTGTGTGCAGGACCTCTCTCTTTCTTGCTCAATCTCTAAAATAAATAAATAATTAAATGAAGAAGAAGGAGAAGAAGAAGGAGAAGGAAGGGGAAGGAGAGGGGGAGGAAAAGGGATAGTAAGGAAAAATGATACTTGGATCAAGGGAAGGGCCCAGACACCAACTGTATGACCTTGGGGGGAAAAATCACATGATGAGGGCTTCTCAGAGTCTAATCTGCATGCAGACTTCTTGGGGATATTGTTAAGTTGCAGATTCCAATTCTGTGGGTCTGGTATGGGACCTAATTATTAATTAATAGAGACTCTCTATTTCTAATCAGCTCCCAGTGATGCCTGTGGTCTTACACATCACCCCCCCCCCTTTAAAAAAAGATTTTATTTATTTTTTGACAGAGAGAGAGACATAGTGAGAGAGGGAACACAAGCAGGAGGCATGGAAGAGGGAGAACAGGCTTCCCACAGAGCAGGGAGCCTGATATGGGGCTCAATTCCAGGATCCAAGGATCATGACTGAGCCACCCAGGCATCCCTGCATACCACCCTTTAAATAACAAAGCTCTAGCACAACCGCTGGAACTTTATGCAATGATGAAAATTATCTAAATCCCACTGTTCAGTAAATTAGCCATGAGCCATATGTAGCTATAGAGCATTTGAAATGTGTCTAGTGTGACTGAATTTTTTAATCTTAATTTATTTTAATTAACTTGAATTTAAAAATCCACATGTGGGGGCACCTGGGTGGCTCCGTGGGTTAAAGCCGCTGCCTTCAGCTCAGGTCATGATCCCAGAGTCCTGGGATCGAGCCCTGCATCAGGCTCTCTGCTTAGGAGGGAGCCTGCTTCCTCCTCTCTCTCTCTCTCTGCCTGCCTCTCTACCTAGTTGTGATCTCTGTCTGTCAATTAAATATATAAAATCTTAAAAAAAATAAAAAAATAAAAATCCACATGTGGTTAATGGTTACCATGTTGGACAAGAAGGTTTCGATCATCTACTCCTCAGCTATAAAAATGAGAATTTGAAACTGGATTCCTTCTGGTGTTCTGTGGTTCCAAGTTGTTTTCAAGATTGTATGGAAGGAAGGGTTTGATGAGAGGGCTGATGTTATGATGTTAAAATTTGGAGTAAAGGCCTGGGAATTAAGAGCTCTACCACAGTAGGGTGGGGAAAGAGGGGTATTGTCCCTTAAGGGCTGGATTCTAGAACTCCTGGTAGAATTGCTCTCCAGAGACACAAGGCTCTGACTAGTCAATGAATATCAATTGTACTCTTGAGAAGCAGATAAAAGGCCTCCTTTGGCAAGATTCAAATGCTAGGCCATAAAGGAAAGAAGTGAGTAATACTACCACATCAAAATATAAAACCTCTGTGTGAAAAAAGACACAATAGAACAAAATGCAAAAATTTGAAACAGACCTAGATTTAATAATTTCAATATATAAAGAAAAATTAAATAATAAAAAAGTAGAAAATAGAGTTTAAAAATCCTCCTCAAAAGAGAAAACTCTCAAGCCATAAATAGGCACAAGATGCTTATACTCACCTGTGATCAAGGAAATGGAAATTCAAACCATGATGACATAAATGAAAAGAGTTCATGATACTAGGTATTGGCAAGAACCTGGAACGATGGGGAATACATCTACCCAGTACACGGGAGTGCAAGTTGATATAGCCATTTGGAAAATGATTTGGAAGTTACCTATCTGAAAATGTAAAATTAACTCTCTGACCCAGCAACTTAATTTCTGGGAATCAATCCTTTCTCATGTGCACATAAAGATATATAAAATGATGTTTCCTTCAGTTACTCTAATAGAAGGAAAGAAAAGAAACAAAATTAGTAAGAATGCCCATGATTAAATAAATTCTGGTACCCCCATAATATGAAATACCATGACAGCACTAATTTGGAAAGCTCTCCAGAGCATATTGATATGTAGAAAAAGCAAATCCATGGAATATGAGTCAAAAGTTGGTACTTTGAGATTAATACAATTGATAAACTCCTAGCTAATTAATGAAGAAAAAAAAAAGCATGAATGAAGACTATCAGTTTTGGAAAAGAGGATATAATCACAGATCTTACCAACATTGGGATGATAATGAGGCAATATTACAAATAGCTTTATGCCAATGAATTTGAAAACATAGATAAAGTAGGCAAGATATTTAGAGAACATAACTTGCCAAAAACTGACAAGATAAAAATAAGAAACTGGGGGACACCTGCGTGGCTCAGTTGGTAAAGCGGCTGCCTTCAGCTCAGGTCGTGATCCCAGCCTCCTGGGATCGAGTCCCACATCGGGCTCCTTGCTCAGCAGGGAGCCTGCTTCTCTCTCAGTCTCTTCCTGCCACTCTGTCTGCATGTGCTCGCTCGCTCTCTCTCTGACAAATAAATAAATAAAATCTTTAAAAAAAAAAAAAAAGAAACTTGAACATCTCAATATTTACTTTTTAAAACTTGACCTTTTTAAAAACTTAATTTGTAAAAACTTCCTACAAAGAAGTTTTTCAAATAATTGAATAATCACCCCCATGGTAGAGTAAGATAGTCATAAATTCTTTACTGCTTCTCACATTGAAAATTGGAGTCTTGTTTTCTCTCCCCTTCAGTCTGAGCTGTGATTTGTTTTGACTACTAAAATGTGGCAGAAATGATTCTGTAATTTCCAAGACTGGAACTTAAGGGATCCATAGCTTCAATATTTACCAATTCTTATAATTCCTATTGAAAGTCTGATATCCCAAGCTCTGCTGGCCATGTGGAGAGCACCAGACTTCTGAGATTTCCAGCCCACTCTCCACTGAATACAGCTGAATGAATGACACAAACTGACACCATGTGGATTAAAGCATGTATCCAGATGAGCTTAAATTCCTGACCCAGAGGATGGTGAAAACAAAATGGTGATTGTTTTAAGCCACCGTATTTTGAAATTTTAATTTCCCTGATGACTAGTGATGCTGAAATCTTTTCACATGCTTATTTGCCATTTACAAATGGCAATGGCAATGAAATGCTTTCAGTGAGCTTTTCAATGAAATGTCTGTTCATGTCTCTTGCACATTTTCTAACTACTGAGTTTTAAGAACTTTTCATGTTCTCTAGATACTAGTTTTTTGTCAGTTTATGGTCTGAAAATATTTTCTCCCATAGGCAGCTTATATTCTCATCCTCTTCACAGGGACTTTTGCAGAACAAAGTTTTTATTTTTTTATTTTTAAAGATTTTTTTATTTCTTCATGTAACAGAGAGAGAGAGATCACAAGCAGGCAGAGAGGCAGGCAGAGAGAGAGGAGGAAGCAGACTCCCTGCCGTGCAGAGAGCACAATGTGGGGCTCGATCCCAGGACCCCGAGATCATGACCTGAGCCGAAGGCAGAGGATTAACCCACTGAGCCACCCAGGCGCCCCCTTCAGAACAAAGTTTTTGATCTAATGAAATCCAATGTATTGATTTTTCAATGGGCTTATGCTTTGATGTTGTCTAAGAACTCTTTGCCTAACCTGAGGTCCCAAAGATTTTCTCCTTTGTCCTTTTCTAAAAGTTGTATGGTTTTCATGTTACATTAAGTCCATGATTCATTTTGAGTTAATGTTTGCATAAAGTAAGAGATTTCAGTCAGGGTGTTGTTTGTTTATGGCCTATGGCTATCTAATTTCTCCAGCACCATTTGTTGAAATTACAAATAGTTTTGATACATTGTTCAGTAGCCTTTTGTGCTCTTACAAAGGAAGGATGATGTGTGAACTATGGTAGATATTTATGGGGTAAGGAGATTTGGGGGGGGGGCAGACATGAAGTTGTGCTCAAATCTTCCTTTAGGGAAGGGCTTATTCCCTTAACTGCTGTGAGATTTTCAATGGAACAGCCTTTGGCCCCTTCAGGGAACACCTCACCTACAAAGATCCATCTCACCAGTCATGCCCTTTGGAGGAAAACTCACACCTAATAATGGCTGAAGGTTGGAATACAAAGGACCAAACATTTCCACCCAAAATGGGAGAATTCAGATGAGCCTTTATCACAGCTCAGCTTCTTCTCAGTCTCACCTTCACTCTCCTTCCCGTCAGTGTTGATCACAAGGGCATTCCCTGAACATTAAGCTCTCAGAGATTGCTTCCTACAGAGGCCAAACTGTGATACTTGTTTTCATTTGTATTTAATAAGCATGGCCTTTGGTTTAGGTGTTGACAAGTGAAAAGGTTATAACTTGGTGGTTTTTATACTATGATTATAGGACCAGTCATGACAGGAAAACTTGCGTCAGAAAGTCTACTCTCAACACGCACCATTGCAAATGAGGAATGGATGCTGAAGGTAGGCAGAGGACAAATGTGAGTGGTAAGATTTGCACAGGCATGCATAAAGAAGAAAGAAAGATCACAAGTGAAATAGAGTGAGAACTGCAAGATGCTGTCCCCTCTTTTACCATGGCTCATAGTGATGCCAACACTGGGAAAGTAGATGGTAAATATCCAGAAGTACAGCAGGGCCAAATCTCCCATCAACACTTGAAGGTGGGAGGCAGAGAAGAGAGGGGAGAGGGGCTACCATTCAGTTTCCAGTCATGTCCCCTGCCCCAGGAAATTTGAAGTCATGCTGATTTGGGAAGAGAATTTTAACAGTGTTCTTTTCCTTTACCTTCCATATCATTTGTTTATAATAGAAGAACCCTCAATTTTTATTTTCAGTAGCATCAGTGTCTCTTATTTATTTATTTATTTATTTATTTATTTATTTGATAGAGAGAGAGAGATCACAAGTAGGCAGAAAGGCAGGCAGACTGAGAACTGGAGAAGCAGGCTCCCTGCTGAGCACAGAGCCTGAGGCGGGCCTCAATCCCAGGACCCTGAGATCATAACCTGAGCTGAAGGCAGAGGCTTAACCCACTGAGCCACCCAGGTGCCCCAGCATCAGTGTTTCTTAAAACACTGATGGAAAATTTTTTTCTTACCATATTTCAGATCTTTTAACCTTTATTTTCCTTCTGGTTGTTTCTTATCAGCACATGCTGAAATAATAGGTATCCTCAGAAATCAGGAAAATATCCTCCAAAATGTTGACATTGAAAAGGTCAGTTGCCTTTCTGTGTTTGAACCTACAATGTAGTCATTATTTATGCCCCTGAACATTTTGTAGCAGGGGCAGGTTTACACAGTAACAGAAAGTGTTCATACCCATAATTCCCTCTGACATTAATGTTGGCTCTTGAATCGCTCCCTCACCACTTTGAAAATGCATCCTTTGGTTTAATACAGCTTATTGAATATCCATTCCATTTAGTCAGCACTCACAGCAGAAAACAAACAGCAACTGGTATCTGGGCTCTATTACATTTTCTGACAAGTGGGAAATATCTGTTTGGGATGCAATAAATACTTGGTTCTAAGTAATTCAGCAAATTGGCTTATTTAGCTTGAGCTCTGCAGGGAGGCACTGAGGGAACGATTCTTACCCATCATTGATTCCACATTGAAATATGTTGATTGTCCATGCCCGCAGCTGGAAGAATTTTGTGGTGGTATGAGTGAATGAGCAGTTAGTGGAAATGCTCTCCTAAGTCACTGTAAAACTAGCAGTAATCTTATTGCTTTCCTACCTTAGAGCCAGCTTTTATCACGAGAGTCAATGGTTAAATATTCAGGAATTTTTGAGCTGGATATGAAACCTTGGAACTTTGAAATTGGGAAATATTTGTACCACAGAAATTAGTAGTTGAAATATGGGTTTTTGTTGTTGTTGTTGTTGTTGTTTTGTTTTTAAAGCTCTGGTTAACCAGCACACAATTGCCTACTCTACCTTAATGTAGGAAAGTTACAAAGGAGATGGCACGATGATTTCTCTCATGTGGAATTTAAGAAACAAAACAGATAAACATAGGGAAAGGAAGGGGAGAAAAAAATAAGACAAAATCAGAGAGGGAGACAAGCTGTTGTAGGAGTGGGTTAGCATAAGTACAGCCATCTTAGCTTGGGCAGCCATCTCGGGCCCAAGGGCTGAACTTTCCCCTACTTCACTTTAGCTCCAGGGACGCCCACCCTGCTTCAGTAACAGGAATACCTAACCCTGTAAAGACTTCTAGGAAAAACCGCTATACCTAACCCTGTAAACACTTCCAAGAAAGTACCTAACCCTGTAACCAGCCTGGCAACAGCTAATCAGCCTACTGCAGAAAAGTCTGAAAATTCTCCTCTTCCCCCAGTCCCAAGCCTCTTCTAATGACCCATAAAAACCCCTGCCTTAACTAGCCTCGGGGTCCAAGTCCCTACTCTGCTGTGTGGGGTATACATGGGCCCAAGCTTAAGCTTGTCAAATAAACCTCACTGTGTGACTTGCATTATCGAGAGTGTTCTCTGTCTAATTGAGGGGTGGTTGACTCTATACCCAAACAGCTGTAAGAGACTCTTAACTCTAGGAAATAAACTGAGGGTTGCTGGAGGGGAGGTGAGTGGGGGATGGGGTAACTGGGTAATACATTAAGGAGGGCAAGTGATGGAATGAACACTGGATGTTGTATGCAACTGATTAATCATTAAACTCTACCTTCAAAACTAATAATATGCTTTGTGTTAATTAATCGACTTTAACTTTTAAAAAAGAAGATAGCAAGCAAAGAAGTGAAGGTTTCACAAGAAAATGAATAAACTCAAGTCAACTGAAAATATACAAAGAAACAGATGACAAGGATATAACAACTTTCTGTAATGGTACACAGGTATGCATGAACATATTTAAGCACTTCAAAGATAGAGATCTGATTATAAGATCAAGCAAGTGTGGTAAGGATTCATGAAAGTGAGTCTCAAGTAAGGCTTATTTTCTTTTCAGTTGAGGTATATACAGCATGGATCATAATAATTACCACAAAGTTAACTCCTCCACATTAGCACAATCCAGATGATTAAGGAAATTTTGCAGGAGAAAAAGGGACACTAGAAGAAAGCAATGGAGCAGGCAATGCAGGTAGGCATGCAAGAGAAGAAATCATGTGCAGCTCCATAACAGATAATTTGAGCTTGAAGAATATCAGTTGGACAACATAACCTGCTTGGGATTTTTATTTTGTTTTAATATTAAGATGCTGCAAATCAATGTATGAGAAGTTTTTTTTAGGTGTGCTGATGAATATGCAGTTAATAGCTAAATTTAGGGCTTTTCTTTGGGTAACTCTTCTCCTTTGAGATTTGATGATACTGCTTAGCTATCCTCCCCTCTGAGCATAGTCTCTGGCTGGCCCAGAGGGGGTGGTGGGTTGTTAAAAAGCTATCCTACCACCCACCCCCATTGTTCAGACACTCTCCTGGAGTTGTGTTTCTAGCAGTGGCGATAGATCTGCATCTATTGCGGGGCTGTTGAAAAGACTGATGTAGCTATCTACAAACTAGACAAGACTAGTTTTTTTGGCCTTCTAACAGCTAAAAGGGTAATTTAAAGCCATAAGGCAACTGTCACCAGCCAGAGGCCATATTCCCATTGCCAATCAGCCCATCCAAGCAGTGCTATAACCAGTAGATTAGAACAGCTGAGACCTCTGTTGTTAACTAAATTTGTGAAGCAGTCGTCTACATGGGCCTTTAATTTTAAGAATGCTGAATCCACTCTTTCTGCCAAGTTCCAGTTCTGAGGATTGGGTGGCTTATTTTTCACCCTAATGGGAAACTTGGAAATCCAGTTGGTCCAGTCATAGAAACATTATATAAAAAATACCACTAAAGTCTGCTGAAAAGTTTAGGCTCATAACCACAAATCTCCCAACCTATTAGGAAACTAGGAATGATCTCCAGATTTAGGCCCCAGAATTTCATTTAAAAATAAGAATATGCTTTGAGTATGTTAGAAAGGTAATAGAATACTACTTAAGTATGATAGATACGTAGATGTAAAGATATGTAGCTCTAGCCTCTTTTTTCTCCTCCTCCTGAATATCTTGTCAGCATAACTGTAATTATCTTTATTTGGTTGAAAACAAATGAAAAGAAGGCAATTATCACTCTAGATAAACTATATAGAATCTCAGTTGAATTTAGGTACCTTATATAAATGTTTAACCATTTTAACAACTTACAGAATGATGACCAAGTTTAGTTTACAGTTGGATCTCCCAAATCTAGAATGAGATGTTTTCATCTTCATACAACTGCAAATCTTAATCTTTTCCCTTCTCATTGTTTGAATTATCACTGTAGTTTAGCCTTTACTCAAGTGGAAGATTTTTTTTTCTTTTGAAAGAAGGAAAACAAAGACATTAAATATTTTCTTTTGAATTATTTTTCAGTGCTCAAAATACATGTTTAATTCAAAACCAGTGCTCGCACTTTGAATAGCATACAAATCAGGATTTGAATTAAAAAACATTGAATATGTAGAAGAAATATTGTGTTGTTTTAAAGTTTCTTTAAAATATAAATGACTTAAAATTACATTAAAATAATTTTTTAAATGTATTGAAAACAAACAAACAAAAACCCCAGTTAAATATGTAACACTAAAAGCACATGCTAGGGCACCTAGGTGGCTCTGTGGTTTAAGTATCTGGCTTCAGCTCAGGTCATAATCCCAGGGTCCTAGGATCCAGCCACCCATGTTGGTCTCCTGCTCACAGAGAGTCTGCTTCTCCCTCTGCCTCCCACCCCCACTTGTTCTCTCAATCTCTCTCAAATAAATCTCCCCCAAATAAATAAATCTAAAAAAAATTAAAAACACATGCTAGAACCTATTTATAGTTGTATATTTAAACATTCCCCCAGTTGGGAAATATAAAAGTAAAAATTTCATATAGCAATGAGTCCCCTATCTTGCTCACAAAGAAACCATTTCCCAACTTTACTCATAATGATTTGAACAAAATAATAAACTATAAACTAGTTAATTCAATTATCAGAATTGGAGCTACAGTCAAATAGTAAATCCGAAATATTTTCCTAGTAACTCATACTCTGTTCCTGAGTAGAAGCAATGTGTTTTTATTTATTTATTTATTTATTTTAAAGATTTTATTTATTTATTTGACAGACAGAGATTACAAGTAGGCAGAGAGGCAGGCAGAGAGAGGAGGAAGCAGGCTCCCTGCTGAGCAGAGAGCCGGATGGGATGCGGGGCCACCCAGGCGCCCCAAGCAATGTGTTTTTAGAGAGGTGTTGATCGAAGGGAAGGTAAATGAAAAGGGAGGCAGTAGAGCAGTAAATAAAGAGAAGTTTACTGACTTTTCTGTAATAAACTGACTTCAGAATCACCATTCTGGAAGGCCAAGGTTTTTCTTTATAACAACAACAAAAAATACTGCCTCTTCTTCTTAAAGCTTTTTTTTTCTGGTAAAATACATATTCCGAAAGGTACACAAAACAAACAACTATCCCCATGTTTTATTATAAAGTGAGCACTAATGTGTTTATCACCCAGGTCAAGAAATGGAACATTTCAATATCCCCAAGACCTCCCTCGTACGCCACTCAGTCATTACTCCAATTCTCTAAAGTTAACTCCTCTCTTAAGAACTAACACCATAGTTTAGTTTTGCCTGGTCTTAACTTTACATAAACAGATTCATAAAGAATGTGAACTATGGTGTCTGACTTTTTTCACAGAACATTCATCCATGTGATTGCAATTCCCTATAGATGTTCATGTCCACTGTCAAAAGATATCACAATGTATTGATCTGTGCAACTGCTCTTTCTTTGATGACTTGCTTTGTGACCTTAGAGCTGTTGTTTGAATAGTTTACTCACTTATACAGCCTTTTGTGTGCCTTGGTGACCAATCTGTTCCCATGGGCTTGATGACCTATTCATTCCCATGGGCTTTAAAAACACACCTTTATTTAAGATATATTAGTTTTCATTGTTCAAGTTCTCAAAAGGGAATTTTTAAAGCTATATTTCCAAAATGATAATTCAAACATGAGAAAGGAAAATATTTCATATTCTTTCCAAGGACTATTTAAATAGCAACAGTTGTGCGCTTTTACTTGGAAGGAAAGGGGAGTAGTAGGCAAAAGAGAAAGAAGAAAACTCAAAGTACAAATACAAAATACAAATACAAAATATTTATAATCCTAGAAAGTAACATCAGACTGCTCAGACTGGATACACATCTTATAGGAAAGAACTAAGGACTGTGTAATTTGTTGAAATCTTTAAATATTCCAACACAACAAATAAAAATAAAACTGCTTTTGAGAATGGGATTTGTGAGGACTGATACTCTCTGTATCAGTTTGGTCCTTTGGCTTCAACCACAGTAACTCCCTTGAGCCACTTCAAGCAGGAAGAAATGAACCTGGGCGCCTGGGTGGCTCAGTTGGTTAACCGACTGCCTTCGGCTCAGGTCATGATCCTGGAGTCCTGGGATTGAGTCCCACATCAGGCTCCCTGCTGGGCAGGGAGTCTGCTTCTCCTGCTGACCTCTCTCTTCTTATGCTCTCTCTTTCTCTCTCATTCTCTCTCAAATAAATAAATAAAATCTTAAAAAAAAAAAGAAAGAAAAGAAAAAAAACGAACCTGAAGGAACACAAGGGCAATATGGTACCTGGGAAGCTGGATAACGAGATCAGCATACAGTCCATCCCAGAGCCTGGAGAGAAAGATCCTCAGCAGCCACCTCAAAGCAAGAAGAATCTGGGCAATTGCTGCCAGTCAGATGGAATTAAACTAATTTTCAGTCTCTTTGTTCTTCAGCTCAAGATTTATATTCCAAGGAGGGAGCAAAGAATTGCTTTTTTTTTTTTTTTTAAAGATTTTATTTATTTATTTGACAGAGAGAGATCACAAGATCACAAGTAGGCAGAGAGGCAGGCAGAGAGAGAGAGAGGAGGAAGCAGGCTCCCTGCTGAGCAGAGAGCCCGATGCGGGACTCGATCCCAGGACCCTGAGATCATGACCTGAGCCGAAGGCAGCGGCTTAACCCACTGAGCCACCCAGGCGCCCCAAAGAATTGCTTTGATGTAAGTCAACTACTTTCTCTTTAGCTGGACAGAGGAGTAATGGAAGGAGAACTTCAGTGATAGTCCCACAAGACTTTATGCAGTGATTGAAGGGTAATCATAACATTGGAAACTAATGAGCACATAGGAAAGAGAAATGGTTGCAGAGAAGCCACAAACCAGTAATATCTACTGTATTCTCCTATAACACAACTTCTGTTTGGTTCCAACATGGGCCAAAGGAAATTGAAGTCCCTGCTTTATGGATACAGTTTAGGAAAAGGACAATTTAGGTCATCATTGCCCCTACCTTCTTCAGGCTGGTGGATTGCTGAGATTATTGCTGTTCCTAGATTTTATTTCTGGGCATTTTTGGCCTGATTTTGAAAAATTAAGATAAAATAAAAACCAGAAGTTGAAAGAAGTCAGTGGAGCTTCTTGGAAAAGAGCAAGACTGGAGAAGGAACCCAGACTGTCACACTTCAGTGAATTGTATCGAATCATTCTCAGTACGAAAAGATTCATTTATTTTTGGAGAGGAGTATATTCCGTTCTAAGGTTTTATTTACAAAAATACTTATTTTAAAAAAATGGAAAGGAAAGCCCTGCCCTACAGCTTTAACTGTTACCTGCAAAGAATGAAAGCCCTTTCCTTTTATTGGAATCATTGTGTAACATTTACAAAAATGTCTCTCTGATTACTGAAAACTGGTAAAAGGAAAATGATTATTAGAATTTCTAATTTAAAAGAGAATTACATAGTCTGTGATCACTGTGCCTCATGGAATTAATCTGAAGAAAAAAAAAAAAAGTCAGTGACCAAAGTAACATCCGTTATCCCTGCTGCTTCAGGCTGTAGTTCATTTAATTCGTTTGCTAAGAGAAAACTTTTATTTGTGAGCATTGTGACATCCTTATGTCAGAAAAATCCAAGGGCTGTGTCCACGGAGTGAGAAGTCAGAGATCCGGCGAGTTTTTTTTCCATCAGGGCAGTGCAAATATTGTTTATGGCAGGCATCCACCCCAAGGAGTGGGGACAGGAACATGCCTGTTCCAGCAGTGGGAATTCCATGAACACGATCATCTGTCCTCCCTAATCCCTCTTCTGGCTCTTCCATACTCAGAATATGGGAAGAGAATATAAGGAAGAAGGTAAAGAGCTTTCACCTGACTGGTATCACTTGTGTCACTAGTTCTCACTCAGCTGACATTGGCTGGCTGTCACACCTCCCATGGCAGTGAGCATCCCCGCTAGCTCTTTGATGAGAAGACTTGTAGTTTGTTGGGAGACCTCAACACAGGCGAGCTCCATTCCATCCTTTCCTGGTGTAGGTAATGGTAAATTGCAGTTGGAGATCAGTAAAAATAAAAATGTGATTCATTCCATTAAGCCTACCCATTCTATGATTTCTATCCCCATCCAAAAATCTGCAGTGTCTGCCCAAGATGTAGTCGGGTGGAGGGGAGGATACTCAAACTGAGTATTTTAAAGACAGAGGAATAAAGTGAAGGCCCTTTACTATTTGTACTCCCCCTTTTGGGGGGTCGTGAATAGGTAGAGTAACTTACATGTGGTCTATGATGTCAAGTTCCCCAACACCCTCTCAATCCAGCTCAAATGATAATGAAGTTTATAGCTATAGATTTAAGTCCAAAAGAAGAGGGGCTTCAGGGGCTGACTAAATCTGGCTCCATTTTCCTGTAAGCCTCTCTTCTCTTCCCTTTCCTAGTGTCAGCTGTGTCGTTAAAGACATGGGGATACTTGCAAAGGTCCGGGCTCCTATCTAGATGTACCAAAGGCCAGGGAAAGACTGGTTACTTCTAGAAGCTTCTAGAACTGCTAAAAGCCCCCTAGCAAGCTGTTCTCTGCATCTCATGGACCTGTATTGTCATGATTATCTATGAATCACATGTTAAACCAAGTTCTATCTGAGGGAATGGGATATTTTATTATCAACCTTTCCTGAGTACTGGGGTTCTTGGGATTCTAGGAATGAAGAGAGAACAGATGCTGGGTAGCAAAGTCCACTCTGATATCCCCCAAACAACTATAATGACTAATCTCTTACTGTTAGGCACTTAGGTTGTTTCTAATTTTTTGACAAAAGTTCACAAGGATATATAACCCTGTACATACTCTTTTGAATAACTTTTGCATTATTTCTTGGAATATAATTCCAGAAAGGGAATTTCTCAAAGTAGTAACATATTTCTAAGCATTGATTTATATTGCCAAATTGCTTTCAGCCCCATTATTCCGAGTTACACACCCACCAGAAGTGTATGAAGATCTTATTTTCCCAAATATTCACCACCCATGGGTATTATACTTTTTAAAACTCTTCACCAATCCAGTGGGTGAGAGAGGCATTTCATTGTGCTTTAATTAGCATTTCTCTAGCAACCAATAAATGTTAATATTTTTATATGTATTTGTTGGGTAGTTCTATTTCTTATCTTGTGAATTGTCTGTTCATATTCTTTATATTTCTGTTTAAGTATTGATAATTTTCTTATTGATATTAACTACTTTTTATATATTAAGGATATTATTAAAACTGTGTCTTGTGTAATAAATTTTATTAATAGTATTTTTGATAGAGAAATTATAAAAAAATTTACAATCAAGTATATAAATCATTTTTGTTATATTTTTTTACCTTGGTAACATGCTCAGAAAGGCCTTCTTTGACTCTGACCACATAAATATCCAACTATATTTTTCAACTATTTAATCCTTAAGTAGTTTTATTGAGATATAATTCACAAACCATAAAATTCACCCATTTAAAGTGTAGTATTCATCAGTTTTTAATATATTCATGGAGTAGTACAACCATCACCATTACCTACTTGTAGAAGATTTTCATCACCACAAAATGATTACATTTAAATATGATTAATTTGGGATTAATTTTTTCACAGTTAGATAGAGGTCCAACTTCATTCTTTTCCTTGTGAATATCCAGTTGCCTGAGTACCATTTATTGAAAAGGCTATTCTTTCCCTATTGAATTGTCTTGGCATTCTTGTTGAAAACCAATTGACTATAAATGTATTAGTTATTTCTGGATTTTCAGTTTTATTCCATTGATGGAAATGTTTATTTTTCAGTACTATGCGCGCTCTCTCTTTCTCTCTCTTTTTTTTAAAAAAGATTTTATTTATTTGACAGAGAGAGATCACGAGAGAGGGAACACAGCAGGGTGAGTGGGAGAAGGAAAAGCAGGCTTCCCTCAGCAGGGAGCCCTAGTAGGGCTTGATATTGGGGCTCAATTTGGGACTTGATCCCAGAACCCTGGAATCATGACCTGAGCCAAAGGCAGACACTTAATGACTGAGCCACCCAGGCACCCCAGTATTACACTCTCTTAATTACTGTATGTTTATAGGAAATTTGGAAATCAGGAAGTGTGAGCCTTCCAACTTTGTTCTTTCTCAAGACAGCTGGCTGTTATGGATCCCTTACATTCCCATATGAATTTTCTCCTCTGCTACTCAGTTTCTGAAAAAAATAAAATAAAATAAAATGCCAGCATCTGGGACTCTGACTCAGATTACACCAAATCTATAGATAAGTTTGGAGGATATTGTCATCTTAACAATATTAAGTATTCTGACCCACAGACATGGTATTTCTTCCCATAAATCTAGATCTTCTTTTAAAAGAAAGCTTGTCTTCTAAGAAAGGCCACCTTCCTTATCACTTCCAACTCCAGAGGAGTAGAACCAGAAGACAGAGATAAAGCAATCTTAACAGCAACCCGCCCAGGACTATGCTGTGCGAGGGAAGAATTGATTTGAGTCAGATATGACATTAAGTTTTGGACTGGACTGGAGTAAGTATGAATCACTAAAAGGTACTGGAACAAGATATCATCTGCCCTTGATATTGTTAAGATCAGGCAAGGAAGATCAGACACAGAATGGATGAAGCGTGATTAGAAAAAGTTAAAAAAAAATTGTTTTTCACATTTAAAACTCAATGGGTTAAGAGTCCAATAAACCTGTATGCACAAAGCTGAATAAGAGAAAAGCTCTGCTCTCAAGGAATTCATCATCTTGCCTGCACAAACTTTGCCAAGACTGCCCCTTTTACAGAACAAAATCCTTTGAAAAATGTTATGAATAGTGTTTTTATCTTAAACCTCATCCAAATTTCACATCCATTATTTCACCTAATTTATTGCCCTCCAAAAATACAACTCTTACTGTCAAACAGCTTTTGTACAAGGAAAAGAGTATTAGTTGAAAAGAACATATGCTTGCTGGCACATCAGAGGGACAAGAAATAAGTGATGTGATGAGCGCTTTATTATTTACTTTATCCAAAGGTGCTGCCTCAAGGAGGTCACTATTGTACTCTTTGTGAAAGGAAAGTAACACAGGTGTTTGTTATAATTATACTTCCATGAGTGCATTTGAGGCTGTTGACTTCTTTCAGACAGAGTAAATTGCTCATTCATTACATTAATGTTAACAAACACAAGTTAATGCACACCATTTGTCAGATGGGAAATAAAAGAAACTGAATTAACACAATCAGAACACAGCTGGCTTAAGATAATTATTTAGGGCTATGGGGAAATGCTCAAAACAGCCTAAAACTTAGAAAATAATGATCTGGTATATTAATTCTTGCATGTGTACTCTTCTCTAGTACCTACCCAGAAATTTTTAGTGATAGGCTTTTTATTGAGGTTTTTAACTTCTGCAAAAATAATTTCTGATTGCAATTTTTTTCTATGATTCTCTGTGATTTATGAAAAAAAAGTTAAAGCTACTGCAACTTATTTTTTAAGCTTAATTTCCTGTTACTTCTTTTTTAACCATTCAAAAAGGACACCAGACTTAATATCCTTGATGACTTTGCTTAATAATTCCATGGCTTTCCTCAATTTTTAAAGCAGTTTCTTTTCAATTACCTGTTATTTTTCTTATCTTGCACTCATAAATGGCCTTTTACCTACCCAAGACCTTCCTCACACTTCCCTGCCTCCTACCCAGGTTCCACTGTGCTGGATGAATTCCACATCCTCTGTTTCTACTCTGAACCCCAGAAGTCTTGTGAAATTCTTTATCCTCAAGTGGGTGTGTGTATCAGTCACAGAATGATATGTATCTATGTGGATTAGAGGGAACTTGCCAGAATATGTGTGTATACAACAGAAAACAGGGTTTATGATGAACTCAGAGTGGAGTGGATGTCTGTCTCATAGACAGACATCAGCATTGGACGCTTATATAGAGAAAGCATTTTTAAAGTAGATTTATTGACATATAATCCACATGACATAAAGTTCACCCTTTAAAAGTGTCCGCTCCAATAGTGTTTAGTTTATTCACAGTGTCATGAATTTATCACTATCTCATTTCAGAACATTTTCATCATCCACCAAAGAAAACATTAACATCTCTCTGTCCCACCAGATTTAGACAACAACTAATCCATTTTCTGTCTCTATAGATGTACCTCTTCTGGATACTCATATAAATACAATCTCACAATGTTTGGCCTTGTGTGTCTGGCTTATTTCACTTAGCATATCGATGTTATGTCATCTGTCAATACTTGACTCCTTCTTATGGCCTGATAATATTCCAATGTATGGACATACTACATTTTATCCATTTCTCAGTTGATAGACATTTGGGTTGTTTCTACTTTTTGGCTATTATAAATAATGTTGCTACAGACATTCAAATTTCTATGTGGACATATTCTTTGAGTTCTCTTGCATATATACCAAGAGTGGAATTTTTTGGTCATATAGAAATTATATGTTGAACATTTTGAAGAATAACAAAACACTTTCCAAAGCAGGCACAACATTTTGCATTTCTATCAGCAATGTATGAGGGTTCCGATTTCTCTACATCCTTGAAATTACTTGTTACTATCCTTCTTTTCTATTATAGCTATCCTATGGGATGTGAAATTTTATCTCATCATGGTAATGATTAGCATTTCCCTAAGTACTAATGATGTTGAATGTCTTTTCATGTGCTTGTTAACTATTTGTATATCTTCTGTGAAGAAATGTCTGTTCAAATCATTTGTCCATTTTTTAATTGAGTTATTGGTCTTTTTATGCTGGGTTGCAAGAATTCTTTATAAATACTACATATAAGTCTCTTATCAGATAAATGACTTGAAAATACTTTCTCCCATGCTGGGTAAGAGCTTTATTGTGATGTCATTTGCAGCAAAAAGTTTTAAATTTTTATGAATACACATTTATCTGTTTTCCCCCTTGGTGCTTGTGCTTTTGAGGTCATGAAGTTTTAACATATGTTTCCTTCTAAAAACTTTGTATTTTTTAGCTCTGGTTACATTTACATCTTTGATCTATTTTAGTTAATTTTTGTATATGGTATGAGGTAGGGAACCAACTCCATTCTTTTTCTGGTTGTTCTTGCATCATTTATTTAAAAAAACAGTTCTTTCCCCGGTAGTTCCCTTGCCAAAAACCAATTAGCATAAATGTAAGGATATATATCTAGACTCAATCCTATTTCATTGCTCTGTCTCTACTTACACTGGTACCATGCTGATGTGATTACTATAGCTTTGCAATAAGTTTGGAAATCCAGAAGTGTGAGTTCTCCAACTTTGTTCTTTTTCAAGATAGTTTTGACTCATTTGGGTTATTGCATTTCCATATGAATTTTATGATCACTTAAAAGTGTAAGTCAAATTTAGGCCAAATACAAGGGAAAAGGACAGCTGGAATTTTAATAGGAATTATTTGATTCTGAGATCCAGTTAGGGAGTAAAATGTAAAAATGAGATATTTCCATTTATTTAATTTCCTTTGCTGATATTTCATAATCTGTAGGTCCTTTTATTAAATTAATTTTAAGTATTTTATTTTTTACATTAAACTGAATATCAAATTTTTTGTTTGTTTCCTTTTTAAAATTTCATTGCTAGAATATAGATATACAATTTTTTTTATATTAGTCTTGTGTACTCCTAACTGGTATGAATTCTAATAGTTTTATTGTGGATTCTGTAAGATTTTTAATATGTAAAATCATGTCATCTGTGAAGAGAGATAGTTTAACTTCCTCAATTTAAATATGGATATCTCGGGGTGCCTGGGTGGCTCAGTGGGTTAAAGCCTCTTCCTTCAGCTTAGGTCATGATCTGAGGGTCCTGGGATCGAGCGCCACATCAGGCTCTCTTCTTGGCAGGGAGCCTGCTTCCCTTCCTCTCTCTCTGCCTGCCTTTCTGCCTACTTGTGATCTCTGTCTGTCAAATAAATAAATAAAATCTTTAAAAATAAATAAATAAGTATGGATATCTGTTACTTCTTTTTCTTGTCTAATTGCCTGGTAAGAACTTTTAATATAATTTCAACTAGAAATTATAAGAGTGGATTTCCTTGTCTTGTTTCTGATAAAAGGGTGAAATCATTCAGTGATTCACCATTAAGTGTGATACTAGCTGTTAATATTTTTTTTGATGTTCTATATCAGGTTAGAGAAATCCTTTTGTATTTCTAGTTTGTAGAGTGTTTTTGTTTGAAAAGGGTGTTGGCTTTTGCCAAATGCTTTTTCTGTGTCTATTGATATTATGTGAGTTTTTTTCTTTAATCCATTAATATTGTATATTACATTGATTGATTTTATTTGTTAAACCAACTTTGAATTCCTGGGATAAACCCCACTTGCTCATAGTGCACTGGGGGTCTTTACATCTACATTCATAAGTGATGGAGGCCTTGTTTTCTTGTAATTCTCTTTGATTCTGGCATCATAGTGATCATATATTTGAGAGTTATTCTTGCTCATATTTTTCAGAGGAGTTTGTAAGGATTGGTACTAAAACTTCTTTAAAGGTTTGATAGAATTCACTAGTGAAGCCATTTTCTTTGAGGGAAGTTTTTTAAATTACTAATTCACTCTCTTATTGGTAAAGTAAGATTTTTAATGTCTTCTTGAGTTAGTTTTTGTCTTTCTGTTAATTTTTTCTTTTCATCTAGGTTATCTAATTTGTCATCATATAATTATTTATAGTATCCCCATATTCTCTTTCTGATTTCTCAAAGGTCAGCAGTGATAACTCCTCTTTTATTTTTGATATTAGTAATTTGAGTCTTCCCCCTTTTTTCTTGTACAGTCTAGGTAATGGTTTGTCAGTTTCATTGACATTTTTAAAGAGCCAACTTTTGATTTCTTCGATAGTTTCTACTATATAGATTATATATATAGTTTCCATTATTATTATTGTTTCCATTATTATCTATTTTTTCTATTATCTATTTATCTCCTCCCTAATACTTTATTATTTCCTACCTGCTGGTTTAGTCTGCCTTTATTTTTTTTAATTTATTAAATTGGAAAGTTATGTTATTGATATAAGATTTTTCCTCTTTTTAAATATAGGTATTTATAGCTACAAATTTCAAGCAGAATATTAGCTTTATTCCACAAATTTTGCCATCTTGTTTTTTCATTTCATTGATGTCAAACTGTTTTCTAATTTCTCTTGTGATTTTTTCTTTTGCCCATTGTTTATTTAAGAGTGTGTTGCTTGATTTCCACATATTTGAGAATTTACTAATTTTTCTTTTATTATTGATTTCTAGTATTATTACTTGCTATCAGAAAACATTTCACATATATTTCAAATGCTTTTAGAAGTATTGAGGCTTCTTTTATGGTCTGACATATGATAATCCTTGAAGAATATTTCATGTGCACTTGAGATGAAAGTAGTACTTTAATTGTTGTTGCGTGGAGTGTTCCATAGATGTCTGTAAAATCTCACTAGTTTGCAGTGCTGTTCAAGTCTTCTATTTACTTGTCAATCTTCTGCTTCGTTACTCTGTTCATCAATAAAAGTGAGATATTGAAGTCCCCAATTATAATTGTTAAATTTTCTATTTTTCCCCTTCAATTTTTCATTTTGTGGTTCTATTGTTAACTATGTATGTGTTTGTAAGTATTATATCTCCCTGAGAGATTGAATGCTTTATCATTATAAAGTGTCATTCTTTTGCACTAATAAAAATTTTTGACTTAAAATCCAATTTGCTTGTTATTAGTTTAGGTCTCTTTTACATTACATTTCACATTAGCTCCCTTTGGTATTTTTGGCACAGTATATAATTTTTTCATCCTTTTGCTTAACCCCTATTTGAATCTTTCAGTCTAGTTGAATCTTGTTTTTGTATCCATTCTGCCAGTTTGTGCCTTTTGATTAGGATGTGTATTCCATTTGTACTTAGTACAATTATTCATAAGGTAGGATTTGCATCTGACACTTTGTGAGGTTTTCTTTTTTCCAGCATGTCTGATGTGGATTTGTTCTCCATTACTACCTTCTTTTGTGTTAAATAGGTTATAGCATATCGTTTTAATTCCCTTATTTCTTTTACTGTGTTTTGGAGTTTTCTTAGAGGTTGATTACGTGGGAATTAAAACTGAACTTAAAACTATCTTATATGGATTAATACTAACTTGATGTCAATAGTATAAAAAACTTTGTTTCAAAATAGTTCCATTCGCTCCTGACTATTGTTGTCAGACAAATTACATCTTTACTCATATAACCTCTTTGACACAGTTTTATAATTATTGCAAAGTATATTCATACTATCTTTTATCTTTATATATGTACTTACTTTACTTGAACTCTTAATTTCTTCACGTGGATCCAAGCTTCTGCCTAGTGTCCTTTCATTTCAGCCTGAGTACTCTCTTCAGCGTTTCTTATAAGGTAGGTTTGCTAATGGTTAATTCTCTCTGATTTTGTTTATCTGGAAAAGTCTTATTTCTCCTTCATCCCTAAAGGTAATTTTTCTGTATATATTAGTACTTTGAATATATTATCATACCGTCTTTTGGCTTCCGTGGTTTCTGATAAGAAGTCAGCTTCTAATATTACTGAAGACCACTTGTACATGAGTTGCTTCTCTCTTGCTGTTTTCAAGATTCCCTTTTTGGCTTTTGACTGTTTGATTCTGACTTGTCTATATATGGGCTTCTTTGAGCTTATTGTAATTGAACTTTGTTTAGTTACTTTGTGCAGATTAATGTTTTCATCAAATTTGTGATGTTTTTGGCCATATTTTAGAAAATGTTCTTTTTGCCCCTTCCTCTCTGTTCTCTCTGGGACTTTAATGATGTGTATTTTGATATGATTGATATTTTCCCTCAGGTCTCTGATGCTCTGTTCCTCTTTACTCATTTTGAAGTGTAACTCCAGAAATTGTTAGATTCCTTTTTATGATTTATGTTTGTTTTTTGATATTTTATATTTGATGAAATATCTTTCTTCTACTTTACTTCTTTAGACATCGCTTCCTTTATGTCTTTGAATGTATGTATAATAGTTGGCTTAAAGTCTTTCTCTGGTAAGTCCAACACCTGAGCTCCCTCAGGCACAGTTTCTATTGACTGCTTTCTTTTCTTCTTTATTGTGTGCATAGATCATACTTTCCGTGTGTGTGTGTGTGTGTGTGTGTGTGTGTGTGTGTGTTTGAATGGCATAATTTTTTTGTTGAAAACCAGACATTTTGTGTGATATAACCTGGGAACTCGGGAGATCAGATGCTTTTCTCCCTCCCCGGGGTTTTACTCATCTGTTCTTGCTACTCATCTGTTGTTGCTGTTGCTGTTTGGTTGGTTTCATGACTTTCCTGATCTAATTCTTTAGATCTGATCCAATTCTTTTTTTTTTTAAGATTTTATTTAGTTATTTGACAGAGAGAGAGAGATCACAAGTAGGCAGAGAGAGAGGCAGAAAGAGAGGAAGGGAAGCAGGCTCCCTGCCCAGCAGAGAGCCCGATGTGGGGCTTGATCCCAGGACCCTGGGATCATGACCTAAGCCCAAGGCAGAGCCCTTAACTCACTGAGCCACCCAGGCACCCCTGAAGTCTGTATTCTTTGTGATATGTTGTACCCAAAGCCTGCTTGGGTAGTTTAGTAATAGACTAATAATTATGATTTTCTTATATTCCTGGATTCAGGAATATAATATTCCTGAGGGGCTTTGTATAGTGTTGGGGCAGACACTTTACAAGCTGGTTGTCTTAGACTTCACTTCCTGTTTCTACAGAACCTCAAGCTCAAGCAGAGGTGAGAGATGCACACTGTACTGTGCATGCATGTGGCATCTATATTCCTAGGAATGTGTTAGCACTTTGAAAAACCTCTAATGGGTATCTCATTCCCCAATTTTGCCTTATGTTTTTTGGTCAGTCTCTTGTTAGCTGCAGATGACCTCAGGCAGCTTTAATGCTTCTATATTACTACTGCCTGTGGATTAAGATACTTTAATGTCTGTATAAACTTCTGATTTCTGAACTGTTATTATTCTCATTTATAAATAAAGAAACCACATCTTCCTTATCCGTTCATCCGTTGAAGGGCATCTTGGTTTTTTCCACAGTTTGGCAACTGTGGCCACTGCTACTATGATCATTGGGATACAGTGGCCTTTCTTTTCACTACATCTGTATCTTCGGGGTAAATACCCAGTAGTGCAATTGTAGGGTCTTAGGGTAGCTTTATTTTTTATTTCTTAAGGAATCTCCACACTGTTCTCCAAAGAGGCTGCACCAACTTGCATTCCCACCAACAGTGTAAGAGGGTTCCCCTTTCTCCACATCCCCTCCAACACATGTTGTTTACTGTCTTACTCATTTTGGCCATTCTAACTGGTGTAAGGTGGTATCTCAATGTGGTTTTGATTTGAATCTCCCTGATGGCTAGTGATGATGAACATTTTTTCATGTGTCTGTTAGCCATTTGTATGCCTTCATTGGAGAAGTAAGTGTCTGTTCATGTCTTCTGCCCATTTTTTGACATGATTATCTGTTTTGTGTGTGTTGAGTTAAGGAGTTCTATTTTATTTTTTTTTTAAAGAAAGTTTTTTTTTTTTAAGATTTTTTTTTTATTTGACAGAGATCACAAGTCAGCAGAGAAGAGAGGGGGAAGCAGGCTCCCTACTAAGCAGAGAGCCTGATGTGGGGCTCAAACTCATTACCCTGAGACCATGACCCAAGCCGAAGGCAGAGGCTCAACCCACTGAGCCACCCAGGTGCACCGAGTTGGAGGAGTTCTTTATAGATCCTGGATATCAGCCCTTTGTCTGTATTGTCATTTGCGAATATCTTCTCCTATTCCGTGGGTTGCCTCTTTGTTTTGTTGACTGTTTCCTTTACTGTGCAGAAGCTTTTGACTTTGATGAAGTCCCACAAGTTCATTTTCACTTTTGTTCCCTTTGCCTTTGGAGACATGTCTTGAAAGAAGTTGCTGTGGCTGATGTTGAAGAGGTTACTACCTATGTTCTCCTCTAGGATTCTGATGGAAGGCAGCTATGCTCACCACTATACCACCAACGCTAGGATTCTGATGGACTCCTGCCTCACGTTGAGGTCTTTTATCCATTTCGATTTTATCTTTGTGTATGGTGTAAGAAATGGTCGAGTTTCATTCTTCTACATATAGCTCTCCAATTTTACCAGCACCATTTACTGAAGAGACTTTTTTCCACTGTATATTTCTTCCTGCTTTGTCAAAGATTATTTGACCATAGAGTTGAGGGTTCATTTCTGGGCTCTCTACTCTGTTCCCCTGGTCTATGTGTCTGTTTTTATGCCAGTACCATGCTGTCTTGGTGATCACAGCTTTGTAGTAAAGTTTGAAATCAGGCATTATGGAGTATTATGCCTCCATCAGAAAGGATGAATACCCAACCTTTGTATCAGCATGGACAGGACTGGAAGAGATTATGCTGAGTGAAATAAGTCAAGCAGAGAGAGTCAATCATCATATGGTTTTGCTTATTTGTGGAGCATAAGAAATAATACAGAAGACATAGGGATATGGAGAGGAGAAAGGAGTTGGGGGAAATTGGAGGGGGAGACAAACTGTGAGAGACTATGGACTCTGAAAAACAATCTGAGGGTTTTGGTGGGGGGAGCAGTGGGAGGTTGGGTGAGCCTGGTGGTTATGGAGGACACATACTGCATGGAGAACTGGGTATGGTACATAAACAATAAATTCTGGAACACTGAAAAGAAATTTTAAAAAATAAATAAAAATTTTAAAAAGAAAGAAAGAGAGAGAAACCAAGACCCAGAAAAGTTAAGTCTATGCATATGTCACACTGCTGGTTAATGACTGCATCAGAATCCAAAACTCTGCAGACTGTCTCCTTCCAAAGCTCATGAGGATATGGCTGAATAGTAGTTTGAAATCACACAGTGGGGATATTTAAATACTCTGAATATGGAGTAGTCCAGTCTCTTGGACTGGACCCAATAGTTGAGAGAATGATGCTCTAATGGCAGAGTTCTTACACCCACTGTAAGGACACCTGTTCTTACAACAGATATAAGGTGATATATCAATAACACTTGGAAGGTAGAAGAGAATTTTCTCCTTTGGAAAGGAAATATTCTTTCCATCTTTTCCACCATTTATAACAAGCTAGTCTCTTCCGTCTAGACATTGTACCTCCAGGAGTGACCCACACCAATTTACTCTTTCAGTGCCAAGCTGGAAGTAAACACTCGTAGTGGTTCACATAAAGAAAGTGGATATCTGTGACTCAGTGCAACCATGACTCTCTGAACAACATTCTTTTGGGACTGGAGTTTTCTCCCTGTAAAATATGGGGCTCGACTAGATGACCTAAGGTCCCTTCCACCATAATATGGAAGTTTAACCCAAAATCTAATTCAAAATCAAAGTGAAACTGCTGTAAGATGAGAGTATGGTAGGAGCCAGGTAGCCCCAGAGACAGTTGTGAATTCTGTTTGCTCTAGCCCCCTCCCTGTCACTTCTGCTAAAAAAAAAAAAAAGGGACTAGGAAGTGTCCCTTGTACAAGCATGAGAAATAGAACTCCTGGAACCTTTTGTTTTTATGTCACAATGAGGCAGCTAGTATTTATTTCCAAGGTCAATATTGACTGAAACAAAGCTAAGTCATACTTTGTACATGACTCAGCAGTAGAATAATAAAATTCCCATGGAAGTTTTCCACTGGCCAATGAATCAACTTATAACAGTCAGAGATACCTTAAAAAGTTTTGTTTTTTTTTTTTTTTGAGTCCTTTTAAATGCTAAGTAAAGAAATATCAGAGTGAAAAATGTTCCCAGGAAATAACACTCAGGGGCTGGCTATAAGTAACAGGAGTAGAGTTTTTGTTTTTGTTTTTGTTTTAAGCAAACATACCAGAGCTTTACATGCTTCTGTCTGACTTCAAAGTAATCACTCCAAAGAGAATACTATCTCAAAACATTTAGGAATACTTTTAGTCTTCAGAGTCAGGGATCACTGTCTTTAATATCCTAAGAGGAGTTCAACATTAAATATTTGAGAATGGGCTTAATTTGTAAAACTAATCACAAATTAGACCAGAGCTTTGCATCATGAAAAGAAAGGTAGTAAAGATAAGTAATATAAGTAAAAGTAAAAGATAAGTAATATAAGTAAAATCACTCTGGATTTCTAAATGAGGTGTGACTTCATTGACCATTTTTTGGTAGAGTAGTATAGAGTAGACCCATGCTCTCTACCTTTTTGCTAATAGACTAGTATTTATTTCTGATGCTCTTGGCATCAGTCAGGCTCTGGCCAGACACACATGGCATAATCAAAGGGCAAAAGGACATAAATGAAAAGGGTTAAGGAAGGCCTTTTTTACAGTGGCATTGATGGGACAGAGCATGGCTTTGGAGAAGCCAGTGGAGGACAATGCATATATATTATTGTGAGCATTGGTTCTCTCTGTTCCAAACAGCAAGGAGTGGGTCTATTTCATGGTAGAGTAAAAGTGTCTTTTTAGACAAGTTGGTGTCTAAAAATCAATTAAGTTATTTCTGCCTGAGGAAAAGATAGGCTTTTTAATAAATAAGTTGGGACTGATAGCCCCTTGGAAAAGTTTAAAAGTGAATCTAATCCTCACATTGAGATAAACTCCAAATAGATCAGAGATCTAAATGTAAATGTGAAACCAAATAAGTATTGCATGTGAATTACTTTATAAACCAGGAATGAGGAAAGCCTTTCAAAATCCAGGAACAAAATTAGGGAAATGTTGATAAAATTTGCTATCAAACAAACAAAACAAAACACCCTACTAAGCCAAATCAAAAAGCAAATGCAAACCAAGGAGAGCATTTACAACTTATATCACAGAAGAAGGCAAGTATACAGAGAACATTTAGAAATGGAGAAGCCCCCAAATTGGATAGAAATATAGATGAGAGTCATGACCAGAGAGAAATGTGAGAAAAGAGAAAAAGAAATATGAGTTGCTCCTCACACACATGAAATGATGCTCATGTTCCCTTATAAGAGAAAGGCAAATTAAAACTTTGCTGAACCTAAAATTTTGACAACATTTTCTATTGAGAGTGGAGGCACAAAATGGAACAAAGCTATGCAATGAGGATTTGGCAAAATTCGACAAAATTACATATGCATTAACCTTTGACCCATCAACACCACTTTTAGGAAGCTATCCTGAAAGTACACCTTCATAAATTCGTACAAGGTTATGCAACACAACATTGTCTACAGTACCAAAACTTTAGAAACAACCTAAATGTTCATCAACAGAGCAGTGGGCAAATAAAGTGCAGTACATACACAAATTAGAGAGGAGGCAGTCAAAAATATACAAAGGAAAATGTCTGTGAACTGAGATAATTTCCAAAATATACTTTTAGATTTAGCACATAGCAGTACATAGAATAGGTACTATATACTTCGTGTTTAGGAATAAATGGTGGAGTTTGGAGGAAGATGGTGGAGTAGGGGACCCTAGTTTCATCTGGTCCCTTGAATTCAGCTAGTTAGCTATCAAACTACTCTGAACACCTGTGTACTCAACCTGAGATTTAAGAAAAGAATTGCTGCAATTCTACAAATAGAAAAGTGACCACTTTTTGCAAGGTAGTGGGTGTGGAGAAGTAAATCTGAGGTGATATATCAGAAGATAAACCATGAGGGGAGGGAGCCTCCATAAGCCAGCACTGGAAGGTGGTATACAAAATCAGAACTTTTACAAGTCTGCTCCAGTGGGGGACATCCCTGCCTGTAAGGTAGCAAAATGGAGCAGAATCCTAGGTGGGACAGTGTGGTCTCAGGATCTCCAGGGTCACAGGAAGACTGGGGTGCCCGAGTTGGGTATAGCTCCCAGACATCAGATAGGGAAGCTGGCTGCAATCAGTGAGCCTAGGACTGGGCTTTCAGCTCAGTGTTGCCTTAAACCATGACTGCAGCACATCCTGGTGACTGCTCTCTGAGCAGGGGCCCAGCAAGCAGTAGAACCACAGTGAGACTCTCCTTTCCCTGGAGGAGTGGCGTGGGTACATACCAAAGAAATCTGCAGGACTTGGAGTATTGAGTGGTGCAGTGTCGAATTTTGCCAAAGGAGTCTGCGAAGTCTCAAAATGGGGTCATGTACCTGAGACAAAAACGCTTGGACACAGGCTGGGTGAAAAAAGAGTGGGGACAGAAACCGGGGAGACGAGGCGATTAACTGCTTTTCTCTGAGGACCACTGAAGAGTGGGGGCTGCAATCTTCCAGCTCTAGGACTGGAGAATGGGACACCACCATTTTTATTTTCATCCTCTAAAGTGACACAGAAAGCCTTTAGGGAACAAAAGCCACACAGAGCGATCTGGAGCCACTTATGCTGAGCCAGGGCTCCTGGCAAAGATGGTGCAACTCCTCTTGACCAAAGGCACCTGTGAATCAGTGCAACAGGCCTCTGCCTCAGAAGACCAGCAGGAACATTAGGCTAACAGCAAGTATACAGATCACACAACACTGAAAAACTCCAGTGCTATGGAAAAATAGTATGTACAATTCAATATTTTTTCTCATGATTCTTTAGCCTTTCAGTTTAAAATAACTTTTCTCTTTTTTTTCCTTTTTAACTAGTTTTTTTAATTTTACGAACAGTTTTAAGCCTTTTTTTTAAAAGAATGAACTATTTTTTTAAAAAGATTTTACTTATTTATTTATTTGAGAGAGAGAGAGCACAGAGGGAGAGGGAGAGGGAGATGCAGATTTGCTACCAAGAGCCTGATGCAGGGCTCAATCACAGGACCCTGAGATCATGACCTCAACTGAAAGCAGATGCTTAATCAACTGAGCCATCCAGGTGCACTTTTTAAGCCTTTTTGAATTTTCATTTTTACAGTTACATTTTATATATTATATATTCATATATCATATATTTATATATTCTATATTATTAATAGTATATTTATATATTATATGTATTCTTCATTTTTTAATTTCTTTCATTATATTCAATCATATATATGTGTGCGTGTGTGTGTGTGCATATATATATATATATATATTCTTTACAATTTGGGGATCTGGTTTCTTCTAACAAACAGGCCAAAATACACATGACTTTGGCTGAGGTCATGATCTCTGGATCATGGGATTGAGTGCTGCATTGGACCCCCTGCTTAGCGGGGAGTCTGTTTCTCCCTCTCCTTCTGCCCCTCCCTGCCGCTTCTGCTCTCTCTATTTCAAATGAATAAAAAAAAAATTTTTTTTTAAAGAGAGACTCTAACTGCTAGAATAAATGAGGCAGAAGAAAGAATCTGTGACAAAGAAGATAAAACAATAGGGCATAAAGAGGAAAAGAGAGATAAACAACTACTGGACCATGAGGGGAGGATTCAGGAGATCAGCAATACCATAAAGCAAAACAATAATAGAATAATTGGGGTCCCAGAAGAAGAGGAAAGAGAGAGAGGGGCAGAAGATATATTGGAGAAAATTGTACCTGAGAACTTATCTAATCTGGGGAAGGAAACAAGCATTCAAGTCCAGGAAGCACAGAGAACCCCCCTAAAAATCAATAAAAATAGGTCAATACCTTGACATAATAGTGAAGCTTGAAATTTTCAGAGATAAAAGGAAAATCCTGAAAGCAGCTCTAACCTACAGAGGTAGAAACATAAGGCTGGCAGCAGACCTATTCACAGAGACCTGGCAGGCCTGAAAGAGCTGGCATGATATATTCAGGATGCTAAATGAGAAAAATATACAGCTAAGAATACTTTATCCAGCAATGTTGTCATTCAAAATAGGAGAGATAAAGAGCTTCCAGGACAAACACAAACTAAAAGAATTTGTGATCATTAAACCAGACCTGCAAAAAATATTAAAGGGGATCCTTTAAGTGAAGAGAGAGCCCAAAGTAACACAGAAACAGACAATATACAGAAATAGTGATTTTATAGGTAATACAATGGCACTACATTCATAACTTTCAATAGTCACTCTGAATGTAAATGGGTTAAGTGCTTCAATCAAAACACACAGAGTATCTTATTGGATAAAAAAGCAAGACCCATTGATATGCTGTCTGCAAGAGACTCATTTTAGACCCAAAGACACCTTCAGTTTGAAAGGGAGGGGATGGCAAACCATTTGTCATGCTACTTGACATCAAAAGAAAGCTGGGGTAGCAATCCTTATATCAGACAAACTAGATTTTAAACCAAAGACTATAGTAAGGGTGAAGAGGGACACTATATTATAATTAAAGAGTCTATCCAACAAGGAGATCTACAATTGTAAAAATATATGCTCGTGACTTGGGAGCAGCCAATTATATAAACCAATTAAAAACAAAATTAAAGAAACACACTGATAATAATACACGAATAGCAGGGGACTTCAACACCCCATCCACAGCAATGGACAGATCATCTAAGTAGAAGATCAACAAGGAAACAAGGGTTTTGAATGAAACACTGGACCAGGTAGACTTCAGAGATATATTTGGAGCATTTCTCCTAAAGCAACACAATACACATTCTTCTCAACTGCACATGGAACATTCTCCAGAATAGATCACATACTGAGTCACAAATCAGGTCTAAACTGGTACCAAAAGACTGGGATTATTCCTACATATTTTTAGTCACAGTGCTTTGAAATTTGAACTCAGCCACAAGAGGAACTTTGGAAGGAACTCAAATGCTTGGAGGTTAAAGAACATCCTACTAAGGAATGGGTCAACCAGAAAATTAAAGAAGTATTTAAAAATTCATGGAAAAAAATGAAAATGAAAACACAGTTAGCTACTCAAAACCTTTGGAATACTGCAAAGGTGGTCCTAAGAGGGAAGTACATTGCAGTACAAGACTTCCTCAAGAAACAAGGAAAGTCTCAAATACACAACCTAACCATACATCTAAAGGAACTGGAGAAAGAACAGCAAATAAAACCTAAACCAAGCAGAATGAGAATTAATAAAGATTAAAGCTGAAATTAATGAGATAGAAACCAAAAAACAGTAGAATAGATCAACAAAACTAAGAGCTGGTTCTTTGAAAGAATTAGTAAGATCAATAAACCCCTAGCCAGACTTATCAAAAAGAAAAGAGATGGGACCCAAATTAATAAAATCATTAATGAAAGAGGAGATATCACAGCTAAGACCAAAGAAATATGAGCAATTATAAGAACATATTATGAGAAACTATAGGCCAGCAAATTAGGCAATCTGGAAGAAATGGATGCATTCCTAGAAACATATAAACTGCCAAAACTGAAATGGGAAGAAATAGGAAACCTGAACAGACCCATAATCAGCAAGGATATTGAAGTACTAATTTAAAATCTCCCAATAAGTGAGTCTAGGGCTGCATGTCTTCCCAGGGGAATTCTACTAAACATTTAAAGAAGAATTAATACCTATTTTTCTGAAGCTGTTTCAAAAAATAGAAATGGAAGGAAAATTTCCAATCTCTTTCTATGAGGCCATCATTACCTTGATTCCAAAACCAGACAAAGACCCCACCCAAAAGGAGAATTACAGGCTAATATCCGCGATGAACATGGATGCAAAAATTCTCATGAAGGTACTAGCCAATAGGCTCCAACAGTACATTAAAAATGTTTTTACCACAACCAAGTAGGATTTACTCCTGGGATGCAATGGTGGTTCAACATCTTCAAATTAATCAATGTGATAAACTAAAATGTGATACATGACATTACGGTGATACACTAAATTAATAAAAGAAAGGACAAGAAACATATGATCCTCTTAATAGATGCAGAAAAAGCACTTGACAAAATACAGCTTTTGTCTTGATTAAAGCTCTCCACAGTGTAGGGATAGAGGGAATAAACCTCAAGATCATAAAAGCCAAATATGAAAAGCCCACAGTGAATATCATTCTCAATGGGGAAATACTGAGAGCTTTTCCCCTAAGGTCAGGAACATGAAAGAGATGTTTATTCTCAGCACTGTTGTTCAATGTGATACTGGAAATCCTAGCCTCCGCAATCAGACAACAAAAAGTAAAAAGCATCCAAATCAGCAAAGAAGTCAAACACTAACTTTTCACAGATAACATGATACTTCATGTGGAAAACTCAGAAGACTTCACTCCAAAATTGCTAGAACTCATACAGCAATTCAGCAACGTGGCAGGATACAAAACCAATGCACAGAAATCAGTTGCGTTTCAACACAATAACAACGAGACAGAAGAAAGGGAAATCAAGAAGTTAATACCATTTACAATTGCAGCCAAAACCATAAGATACCTAGGAATAAACCTAAGCAAAGAGGCAAAGGCTATGTACTCTGAAAACTATAAAACATTCATGAAAGAAATTGAGGAAGACAAAAAGAAATGGAAAAGCATGTTCATGGACTGGAAAAACAAATATTGTTAAAATGTCTGTGCTTTCCAGAGCAATCTATACAGTCAGTACAATCCCTATCAAAATATCATCCCCCTTTTTCATAGAGCTAGAACAAGTCCTAAAATTTGTATGGAACTAGAAAAAGACCCAAATATTCAAAGGAATGTTGAAAAAGAAAACCAAAACTGGTACCATCACAATTCCAGACTTCAAGCTCTATTACAAAGCTGTTTCATCAAGACAGTATGGTATTGGCACAAGAACAGACACATAGGTCAATGGAACAGAATAGAGAACGCAGAAATGGACCCTCTACTCTATGGTCAACTAATCTTCAGCAAAGCAGGAAAGAATATCCAATGGAAAACACATTCTCTTCAACAAATTGTGTTGGGAAAATTGGATAGCCACTTGCAGAAGAATGAAACTGGCCCATTTCCTTGACACCATACACACAAATAGACTCAAAATGGATGAAAGACCTAAATGTAAGACAAGAATCCATCAAAATCCTAGAGACCATATGCAGAAACTTCTTTGACCTGGGCCACAACAACTTTTTGCTAGATATGTCTCCAAAGGCAAGGGAAACAAAGGCAAAAATGAACTATTGTGACTTTATTTAAAAATGCTTTTGTACAGCAAAGGAAACAGCCAACAAAACCAAAAACAACCTACAGTATGGGAGAAGATTTTAGCAAATGTTTTATCAGATAAAGGGGTAGTATCCACAATCTATAGAGAACTTACCAAACTCAACACCCCAAGGACAAATATAATGCAGTCAAGAAATGGACAGAAGACATGAACAGATATTTCTCCAAAGAAGACATATGAATGGCCAACAGATGCATGAAAAAATGCTCAACATCCCTCAGCATCAGGGAAATACAGATGAAAACCACAATGAGATACCATCTCACACCAGTTAGAATGGCTAAACAAGTGAGGAAACAACAAATGTTGGTGAGGATGCAGAGAAAGGGGAACCCTCTTAAATTGCTGGTTGGATTGCAAGCTGGTACATTCACTATGGAAAACAGTATGGAGGTTCCTCAAAAAGTTAAAAATGGAGCTACATTATGACCCAGCAAGTGTACTACTAGGTATATATCACAAAGATACAAATGTAGTGATCCGAAGGGACACCTGCACCCAATATTTATAGCAGCAATGCCCATTATAGCCAAACTATGGAAAGAGCCCAGACATCCATCAACAAATGAATGGATAAAGAAGATGTGGTATACATTTTATACAAAGGAATAGTACTCAGCCGTCAGAAGAACCCCCAAAATCTTGACATTTCAATGACATGGATGGAACTAGAAGGTATTATGCTGAAGGAAATAAGTCAATCAGAGAATTAACAATTATCATATGATCTCACTCATATGTGGAATTTAAGAAATAATACAGAGGAGTATAGGAAAAGGGAGGGAAAAATAAAATGAAATTTAATCAGTGAGAAAAAACTCATAAGACTCTTTTTTAAAAAAATTTTTATTTTTTAATTTCAGTGTACCAGAATTCATTGTTTATGCACCACACCTAATACTCCATGCAATATGTGCCCTCCATAATACCCATTACTAGGCTCACCCAACCTCCTACCCCCCACCCCTTCAAAACCCTCAGACTATTTTTCAGAGTCCATAGTCTCTCATGGTTCGTTTCCCCCTCCAATTTCTCCCAACTCCCTTCTCCTGTCCATCTCCCCATGTCCTCCGTGTTATTTCTTATGCTCCACAAATAAGTGAAACCATATGATAATTGACTCTCTCTGCTTGACTTATTTCACTCAGCATAATCTCTTCCAGTCCCGTCTATGTTGATACAAAAGTTGGGTATTCATCCTTTCTGATGGAGGCATAATACTCCATAGCATATATGGACCACATCTTTATCCATTCGTACGTTGAAGGGCATCTTGGTTCTTTCCACAGTTTGGTGACCGTGGCCATTGCTGCTATGAACATTGGGGTACAGATGGCCCTTCTTTTCACTACATCTGTATCTTTGGGGTAAATACCTAGTAGTGCAATTGCAGGGTCATAGGAAGTTCTATTCCATAAGAGACTCTTAACTATAGGAAACAAACTGATGGTTGCTGGAGGGGACGTGGGTGGGGGGATGGGATATTAGGGTGATGGGCATTAAGGAAGGCACACAATGTAATGAGCACTGGGTGTTATATACAACTGATGAAGCACTGTACTCTACCTTTGAAATTAATAGTACACTATATGTTAATTAATAAAATTAAAGAAAAATAAAATTAGGAATAAGAATATGTTTACATATTTGTTTATATTTTCAAAAAGAGGTGATAGAATTAGTTACCTATAGGGGATGAGGAAATGGAGAGAAGGGAGAAGGCTGGAAGTGAAACTTCAGTGAATTTGATTACCTTTTCATACAGTTTATACTTTAGGTTCAGGTAAGTGTTCTACATATTTAAAAAATTAAAATGCAGATGAAAATAAGTATATTATACAAAACAAGATTTTTGGTGTAAGAAAAATGAGATGCAAAGCAAATATTAAATTAAAATAATAAAACACTGTAAGATTAAATTTGAATTGAGAATAACCCTATAGGCTCAACTTTTAAAAGTGCGCCTTTCCTATATATGTATGCTGAAAGGGCCAGGAAGCAATGATAACCTAGTACACTCTTGCCCCCAGATCTTGGTTTCTAAATATGATTTCTCACCAATAGGGAGAATGTACTTATTCTTAGGAGATGCATGTTGAAATATTTAGAAGTAAAATAGTATGAATCTAACTGCGGGTAGGTGTGTGTGTGGTAAGTATCCAATTATTGCACCATGTAATCCCCTTTCCCACACTTGGTATCACTCTGAAGAGTTAGTTCCAGCTGCCCACACTCTCTTGTGGACATGGCCTCCATTCTGAAAATTAATCAAAGTCTGAAAAGATGTAAATTACTAAATTGCATGTCTCTGAGCCTTAGAGACCCTAAAGGTGAGCAATGCCATGTGAGCTTTAATTTTCTGCTTAAAGCTACTTGAATCCTTTCAGTGTGAGATATTTAAAATAGGACACACGGGACTTCAATCTTAGTGGTCAAAAGTAGTTCATTGAAATACCATTTCCCAGTGCTTCTTTGGTTTCTTTGGCTGTGAGAGCTGAGAGTTTGCATTAGCAGTTACTGGCTTTGCTGTGGCTTTGATCTTTCTGCAGGAATTGGGAAATGTGGGTTCTTCTGGGGCTCCATGATTAACTTGTTATGTAGCTTGGGGGCAAGTCATATTGCATTTGGGATCTTTGTTTTTCAACTGCCAAATATGAGTGTTGGACTTGATATTTTTTTCCACTGTAAATTTTTGTGATTTTGAATTTTCTCCAAGTAGAGCAATGTATCTACAAATAACAGGAGCAGCGAGAGAGAGAGAGAAGAAGCCTTCCTCGGATATGAGGTGCCACCTGGAGTAGTTTAATCTTTTCCAGCCAATTTTTTTTTAATTAATCCTGTATCAAATTCTTTAAACATGTTAAAAATGGGTAAGGGCAGTAGGTGGTTCCTTGATTATAAGAACAGTGTTTTGGGATATGATTTTATTGATAATTATCCTTAATTCCAACAATAATTTTTTGAAAGATTTTATTTATTAGAGAGAGAGAGCGCGCACACAGGAGCAGGGGGAGGGGTAGAGCAAGAGGGAGAAGCAGACTGACCGCTGGACAAGGAGCCCGATGCAGGGCTCAGTTAGAGATCATAACCTGAACACAAGTAAATGTTTAACTGACTGAGTCACCCAGGTGCCCCAATAATTTTTTTTAATCTAGGAGGAAAACATGGGTTCTGAGTGGTTCCAATGCAACAGCTCCCTGTGGCTGCAGCTTATGTGGCCGCCTGCATGGCCATGCCAGAGCTGAGCGACACTGGGTAATATGTTCCTAAATAACTCATCACAGTAGTACCACCGACTCACAGTAAATCCTTGGCTTCCTCACATGTCTGAAGAATTAGACACTCAGCTGTGACCGTCCATCGAAAGTACTGGAATATGAAATGCACTAAGCATGAAGTCCTATTGAAAATCATTTTAGGGGCGCCTGGGTGGCTCAGTGGGTTAAGCCACTGCCTTCGGCTCAGGTCATGATCTCAGGGTCCTGGGATCGAGTCCCGCATCAGGCTCTCTGCTCCACAGGGAGCCTGCTTCCTACTCTCTCTCTCTGCCTGCCTCTCTGCCTACTTGTAATCTCTCTCTGTCAAATAAAAAAATAAAATCTTTAAAAAAAACAAATGTTTAAAAAAAAAAAAAAGAAAATCATTTTATTCTCTTAATTATTCAGTGGGTTTCTCAGAGTCTGACCAACCTCAGGATCATTATTATGAGGATCAATTATCAACATAATGTGGCAAGGGAAAAGTCTGTTTGCAAAGAGTTCTGTTTGGTAGACCTCTGCAAGGAAGAAAAGTCACCATTTTGTTTGGGTGTGTGTGACTCTACTCTGCTGCTGGACAGTGAGAGAATGGGAGTATTGGAATATAATACCCTCCAGAGTCTTCTTGCTGCCAGGGATAGTCAGCCATTCTGCATTTACTCCTGTGTGGAGGCCTGGTGGGAGAGGGTGCAGACTGAGCTGGTGGTTGGGGGAAGAAAGAATAACTGGAGCCAGGCAGGGATGGCAAGTTCTCCATGACCAGGGGTGCAGCTTTCCCCACTAAACAGTTATATTTTTCAGTCCAGTCAGCATTGATCATGCTTAATTATGCTTGTGCTGGCTTGGAAAGAGCATCAGAATGGAGTAGGTTGAATGGAGAAGTTTCAAGCAAAGTCTTTCCACAGAATTAGCTGAGAACACATTTTTCAACCATTTTTCTCCATCCCCTCAAAACACACAACCAATATTGAAAGGTACTGTTGAATTTAAACCTATTAAATACCTATGTGTCTAGTGACTGATATGTTTAAGTATCAATTCTTCAAGCAAATCATTGTAAAGTGGTCCATTTTGGGGTGACTGGCCAGCAACATTATTTTCAGACCCCCTTAGGGTCCTCCTCTCCTTGCCACCAAACATATATTTCTGTGGCCCCAACTCAGGACTAGGCTTGCTTAGGCTAAGGACACTCCTCTGAATTCAACTAGTTGTGTTGATATGACAGAATAATGCTGAAAAAGTTCTAGGCTGCCATCTAAACAGGCTCATAGTTGACAATACTCTGATCTGTTAGATTCTGCCTTCTGGAAGAAACAGAATCATATTTCCATCACAAATGGATTCCTCAACTTATTTTAGCTGTGTGGATCTATGTATTAAACATTAGCACTAGGAATGTTCCATAAACACCTGAAATATGTAGATGTAAGTGCCCTCACATACCAATGTCAGGGTAAGCTGGGTGAGTCATCTGATTCTTGGAATTGCTTCACTGCGCTGATTTAAAATATCAAGTTCAGGGTGGTTTGGTTGTTTAGGGTCAGCCTTCGGGTCAGGTCATGATCCCAGGGTCCTGGGATCGAGCCCCACATTAAGCTTCCTGCTCAAGTCTGTTTCTCCCTCTCCCTCTGCCTGCCACTTCCCTGTTTGTGCTCTCTCTGTCAAATAAATAAATAAGACCTTTTAAAAAATAAACAAAAATAAAATAAAAAATAAAATATCAAGTTCTCTGGGGCACCTGGTGGCTCAGTCAGTTGGGCATCAGACAACTGATCTCAGCTCCAGTCTTGATCTCAGGGTCATGAGTTCAAGACCTGTGTTGGACTCTATGTTAGGCATAGACCTACTAAAAAAAAAAAAAAGTCAAGCTCTTTGACCACCCTGCCTTTGCAGCCATTCAAAAGAAGTCACCTAATTCCCCTCCCCTTGACTGTGGGCTGGACTTACTGACTTGCTTCTAACAAATAGTAGGATGCAGAAATGACAGCATGACTATGGGGATTAAGTGACTAAAAGGCATTAGAACTTCCTGTTTACTTTCTCTGATCCTGCCCTCTTCCAGAAGCCACCTGCCATAGGGAGTCCTATGAAGAAGTCCATGTGTGAGGACCTGAGGTGTATTCTTCCAGCAGCCACAAGAAAGAGCCACTATTTGAGCCATCAGATAACCGCAGCCCTGGATGACATCTTGACTGCAAACTTAAGAGAGATCCTGAGCCAGAACCACCCATTCCTCCACATTCCTGACTCTCAGAAACTGTGTTAGGAAATGAATATTTTGTTGTTTTAAGTCACCATGTCTGGGGGTAATTTGTTAAAGCAACAAATAGGTACTACAGGTAGGTGCCTAAAATAGTTGTTGAGAGTTCCCTTTCTTACCCTCCCATTTGGTGGTGCTGCTCTGCAGCCACATACACACATACACAGGCACGCATGCATGCTCCGGAAAGAAAACTATCTCACCCTACAGAGGTGGTACTACTCCTGCCCAGTGCACCCTGAGAGTCAGGACCAGTGTTTCACACTATGTGCCAAGCACCTGCTGTCTGGATACCTGTGAGCTAAGTATTTTTACCCTGTAAATACATAATGTAATTGTAATAAGCTTTTCATTTTTCAGAAATTCTAAAGTATGAGAAAAGATCTGTCATTGTATTCCATCCATATCCCATTGAACAGACTGGATATCCAATATTATATGCATTTGTTTTGATTTTGACAGCTAAAAATCCCATGAAAATGACAAATGCTTAAAGGGAAATCAAAAATTTCTAATTTGTATTATTTTTAGCATTCTATAGACATATCTTTAAAAAAATTTTTTTAAGATTTTATTTATTTGAGAGAGAGAGCATGAGAGTAAGAAAGCATAAGTTGGGGGAGGGGGGGGCAGAGGAAGAAGGAGAACCAGACTCCCCCCTGAGCAGGAAGCCAGATGTGGGGCTTGATCCCAGGACCCTGAGATCATGATCTGAGCAGAAGACAAACACTTAACCAACTGAGCCACCTAGGCACTCTCTATGAACATATCTTGAAAAATGCATTTCTTCTTAATTTTTTACAAACTTTGATCAAGGAAAATTAAAACAAATTGCATAATTTCAACAAATATCATCTACTACTTGCTTGTGATAAAAAATATTTATCTCTCAATTATTTGTCTCCTCAATTATAGTGCTAGTTAGAAGGTTATCCTTATAAATGAGTTATCCATAAATGAGTTTATGGTCTAATGAGTCAATGATTACTGAAACATTTGGTTTTGCAGAAGGCATATTTTTCCCAGGAATAATTTAGAGCTTGGGTTCACAAAGACAACATTAATAATTTTTAGCTTTAATTTAATTAGAAAAATAGGATACCTCACTTTAATCAGCTTTTATTTGAAGAAAAAACACAAAGATAAATGTAACACACATTTCTCCATACTTCTGGAGGCTTCCAGAAAAAAACTGATTGATTCCCCTTTGGGGATTTCATTATCATTCATTCATTGATACCCACAATATATTTTATATTGTATTCAGAACACGTACTAAGTCCCACTAGCTCTAGGAGACAAATGACAACTTTCTGATTTATCATCCAACAATTGGTTACTTTTTTTTCTTTGCTCCTATTTTATTTTCTTTAAGGTGAGAAATAAAAAGCAAGATGTGAGCAAGGCCCATGGATCAGCTGGAACTGTCAGGTTAGGTCTACAAAGTGAAGTTTCTGAGAGTCATGCTCCACCTCTGAGCCACTGGTGCCTGAAAGGCAAGAAGACACTGTTCAGTTCAGGTATAGTACACACAGCCCTGTCCCACACCCTAATCAATTAGGTGAGAGCAAAGTGCTCTGACACTTTGTCTCTTATGTCCTTCATTTTTCTTCTTAATTTTGCCCCTAATTTCTCCCTAATTCTATTGTGTTTAACGGGGGCCTTTCCAATGGTGACAGAGGTCCAGGTTGTTTTTTTGAGGCTTGCAATACCTTAAAAAATAAAGAAATGTTAAAGCAGGGTGCTAAAAAACTTTTTAATTGCTGAGTAAACACTTGAAATATCCATATTTAATAAAATATGTCTTTTTTTTTTAAAGATTTTATTTATTTGACAGAGAAAGTCACAGCAAGAGAGGGAACACAATTAGGCGGAGTGAGAGAGGGAGAAGCAGGCTGCCCGTTGAGCAGGAGGCTGGATGCAGGGCTGGATCCCAGGTTCTGGGATTCTGACCTGAGCTGAAGGCAGACGCTTAATGCCTGAGCCACCCAGGTGCCCCCAAAATATGTCTTTAAAACAAAAATACAAGGCAATACAATTATACTAATTTTAAGGTAAAGAAAGGATTTGTGAAAAACACTAAATTTATTATACATAACAATATTGTGGTCAGTTACTGGGACTCAAATTGAAAGTTACTTAATATCAATGAGATCACATGATAATTGTCTTTCTCTGACTGACTTAGGTTAGCATAGTATCCTTTCATTCCATCCATACCATTGTAAATGGCAAGATTTCATTTTTTGATGGCTGTGTAATATTCCATTGTGTATATATGTGGAAACTAAGAAACAAGATAGAGGATCATGGAGAAGGGATGGAAAAATGAAACAAGACCATACCAGAAGGGGAGACAAACCATAAGAGACTCTTAGTCAAAGGAAACAAACTGAGGGTTGCTGGAGAGGAGGGAGTAGAGGGATGGGGTAACTGGGTGATGGACATTGGGGACAGTATGTGTTATAATGAGCACTGGGTATTATATAAGACTGATGAATCATAGACCTGTAACCTGAAACAAATAATATATGTTAATTAATAGAATTTAAATAAATAAAAAGGAAAGTTACTTAGTAGACATTTTTCAATCCTGTGTGTATTTCTATAATTCTATACCCTCAGGAATGATGTTTTAGCTCAAATTTGGGGGAATTTGCAAATGTGGAATATGAGCCAATGGCCTCTCTTGGTCCTGTAATGACCCATGTAGTAGAGGCAGGCAGAGCCCAGCCATATCCCCTCAGGACCTTCCATTGGCCAGCATCTGCATCTCGTTGCCTGAGGGCAACTTTGGTGGCAGGAACACTGGCTTCCCACAGACATGGAGGCCAAAAGTACCAAAGAACTAACTTTCCCAGCTAGCAGTCCTTGTGCAGGAAACTAAGTGTGTTTTCCACTGGCCCTGGAATTGCCCAGTGGGGTTCAGCCCCGGCTACCCTAAGGAGTGACCTGCGTGATGACACAGCCTCACTCCCGGTCTCTCTTCCTCTCTCTACCCATGTCCCCTGGTTCTCCTCCCAACAAACTGCTTGCCCTCAAATCCTTGTCTTAGTTAGGGCCTGCTTCTCGGGACACCCACACTAGGAAGATGTTTCTTGCTTATGTTTTTTTTTTGTTGTTTTTTGGGGGTTTTTTGGTCTCTTTTTAAGGATTTGCTATATAAAAATACTTCTTTCTTACACACTGGACTACTCAAAGAGAAGCTATTGGAGTTTACCAAATTGGAGGAACAAAATAAACCAGAACTATAATATCAGATCAAGTCAGACTGTTAAAACCTTTCCATTTTCTACTTCATCATATAGGTTAAAGGGTTATATTTAAAAGTCACATATATAAAAGTTATAATTCATTTTCACCTATGCACTTAGGTTTACTGGACAACACTTACATAGCAGAGTAAAATCTGTAGGGTATATTGGAGAAGTCAGATGGAAGGATTATCTCTGTCTAAGGTACTTGAAAGGACTTGAAGTGATGCTCAGGGCCCTGCAGGGTGATAAGCGCCAACATTTGACATAAGCGCGAAGCAATAAATTAGATATGGGGCCTCGGAGGCTCAAGCTAGGCTGCCAGTGTTTTGTTTGCTGTGAAGGAAGGAAGTAGGTGTCAGCAACAAGGTGTCCTAAGCGATGTGGGAGGCGTGGGTTCTCCTATAGTACATTTATTTCTCCTACTTTCATTATTCTTTATACTTAGGTGCCTTGTTCCCCTTCACATGCTTGAGCTCAGGAAGTGGTCACCAATGGGGAATGCATGAGTAAATGAATTCAGGAATTTCAAAAGTCACTGGATGAAACTGTACTGTTTTTCATTATAGATTGCTTCATCTGTCTTAAATTTGATTGTTTCTGGTGGGTGGGGATATGTGGAGGAGTAGACAAGAATTGGAGGTAGAGGAAAGGCTTGAGTATCCATACACATACCCCAGTCTTTATGTGTGTGGGGGTGTGTATGGGGGGTGGGTAGGAAGGCAGGGGAGGAAGGAAGACAGGAAGATCTAAAATCTCTAGGAAATTCAAAATAAGCTGGTTTCCTCTGGGGAGAGAAACTGAGTAGTAGGGGATAGGGAGAGAGACATACTTTTCTCTGCCTACTCTCCTACAATTTTTACTTTTGTACTGTCTGTGTTACTTAACTTTTTTTAAAATTCAAAGACATGTGAAAAGGAAATTCAGTAATCTTTTGTCCTCTTACAAAGTCTTGTTAACTCCATCTGTGCAGCCTGTAGTATATACAACAATGTAGTATATACAGCCTGTAGTATATACTGACCTTGAACAACACAAGTTCGAACTGTGAGGCTCCACTTAGATGTGGATTTTTTACGGTACAATACTGTAAATTTTCTCTCTCTCACGATTTGCTTAACATTTTCTTTTCTCTAACTTACTTTATTGTAAGAACACAGGATATAATCATATAACATGCAAAAATATGTGTTAACTGTTTATGCTATCAGTAGGGCTTTGTTAAATAGTAGGTTATTAGTAGTTAAGTTCTGAGGGAGTCAAAAGTTATACACAGGTTTTTGACTGCTTGTGGGTGTTGGTGCCCCTATCCTGTGTGTTGCTCAAGGGTGAAATATACTTCTGTTGGGAAACTCATGAGTTGTGTTTGTAGCAAGACCATTCCTAACTGTTGGGAAATAATTCTACATGAATCTTAGGCATATCTACACATCTTCTGAGTCAAGGCACTGAAAACCTTTGCTCCAAATTATCTTTTGAAAGATGTTTGTATAGAAAATAGCCTTGAAGCTAGAGCTGGTATCTCTGTATGGAACAGAGGGCGAATTGTTTTTTGTTTAGGATTATAAAGATAATGCTTCCCTCAGAAGTAAAGGTCCAGCAGGCTTGCTAACAGCCCCTTTAAAAGACCAGATTTACCGAAACTCAGAGTGTCTGAGCTGTGATGTGAACCCAGTGAGTGTGCAGAATCCACCTGGGCTGCCCCACATTGCCCCCACGGGACATGGGGTTCAAGGGGAACTCACACAAACACAGAGCTCAAACTGCCACCTATGCAATGAGTCATCAAGTCCTTTGTCTCTGACCCAGGAGTCCCTTGTCTTCTGTTAACATCCATGAAACTGAGACAGGTTAACTTACTTGCTCATAGGTATGGTAAAATGTCGTACCCTTTGGAGTTCTTGATACTAATGATATAGATTTTGATGGTTGAAGATACCCATCTCAATCAAAATCTAACACTTAGGATGAGCAGTTCCCATCAGGTGAGCAATTTCATAGAGGAATTCTATTATATCAATGGCTTTATTCCAGGAATGTATTAGATATAGAGAAGACACAGAAAGGACCCATTAGCCATTTAGACTGTTCCCTGCTAAGACAGGAAATTGAAATAACACTGGGAGCCAAATTATGTCCTTGCTTATTTGGCAGATGTCAAATCATCATTACTCTATATTATAGGTTTCCAGTAAAAACATGGTGGAAATAAAATAACACTTTCCCCAGGACATTAAAAATATTTATATGATATTTCGTCTACTCTGGCAAAAAGTGTTTGTACTCAATAGTTACAGGGAGGATGGAAAAGGTTTACATATTTGTTTCTAGGAGGATAAGATAGGTGTTTTAATATATAAGCATAAATTTCTATTTTGGAAAAATATAAAATAATCAAAAAAAATTTTTTTTTGTTTAAGTTAGCAGTATATGGTATTTTTGGAATAGCAGCCTGAACTAGCTAAAATACTCACCTTTGACAAACTGGGAGAACCCTGGACCGTACAACCACATGAAACAGATGGGAGAGTACCCACAGCAGTGAGGCTTAGTAGGGACCCAGACAGAAGTGGAGCAAGCACACTCAGGGTTGCAGGTGTCACAGAGGGCCAAGGGGCACTCCACAGTGAAGGACCCAGTGGAGAGGGTGCACCAAGCCAAGGCTCAGAGCAGGAGCAGGTCAAAAATGAAGGTAAAAGCAAGGAGGTAGGGCTGCATGAGGACACACACACCACCACAAATATGGAGGAAGTAGTCTGACAGTGAGTAGAGAGAAGACTGCACCAGGAGCAGTCCTCCAGTGGCCTGTTTTTGGGTGGAAGAAAAGCAAAGGCTGAGCCAATTTGCCAAGTCAATACTGAGCCCTAAAAAGAGCTTCCAGTCAGGGACCTGGACCCTACCCACCATATCCTCTGCCAGTGACTCACACGGAAGAAAGTGAGGCAGGAGGTAGACACAAGCTGGTGTCACTTTGAAAAGAAGTGAAAGTGTAAAAAAAAAAAAAAAGGTATCAAGAATTGAAGGGAAACTGGCTGCCTGTCCCTGGAAAATAGACATGAAAGCAAATTCAGGAGGAGCCATGGAGAGCCAGAATGAAAACAGCAAAATAGTTTACAGGGATTAGAGAGACTAGGTTTCAATTTTGAGTCTGGCGGTGAGAGTAGGCCTCATTGAGAAAACGACATTTTGAATAGTCTTAGAGGAGTGAAAGAGTTAGTGGTGTGCTAGGGAAGAGTGTTCCAGGCAGAGGGAAGAGCACGTGCAAAGGCCCTGTTTGAGGCAGGGACAACAGTGTTATTTGGTGCATAGATATCCGTAAGTATGTTACCTCACTGTGAATTCTACACATAAGCGTTCCAAACTCCCTTTCTTTGTCTTGTTTAATGATTTTTCCTCTGAATCCAACCATCTTGGCTTTATTTGTGTTTGTATTTGCCTGGCATGCTTTTGACCATCCTTTTATCGTAAAACTGAAAATTACTTTAGGTTGTCTGTTACATAGAATATAGAGCTGAGTTTTCATCCATCCGATTTGAATATTTTGTTTATTTGCAAGTGATTTAGGCATGGTTACCATAATTGGTAGGCCAAATATGTTCATCTTAGTGCTGTCATATTATTTCACGTTCCCAGTTCTCATCTTACTTGACCTGCCCTCAGAATGTGGCACCGCTTCTTCTTCATTCATGTTCTTCTCTTGCTTCTGAGACGTCCCCCCTCCTACTCTCTTGGCTTACCTCTCATCTGACTGGCCAGTCTCTGCAAAACTCCTCTGCTGTTTTTGGTTCTTGATTTGACCTCTCACTGTTAGAGCTAAGGCCCTGGGCTCAGTCCTTGGTCCTCTTCCCTAGTGGCTCCTGCACCTCTGGGGGACCCAGGCAGGCCTGCAGCTTCACATACCAGGTCTGCGCTAACACTCTGCAAATGCATCCCTCCAGCTGTGCCTTCTCTCCTGACTGCCATGGGCCTGTATTCCAACTCAGATTTCCAAAAGGGATCTTAAACAGTGTGTCCAAGAGAGAGGTCCTGACTCTCCTCCAAACCCACTCCTGGCACAGTCTTCCCTACTTCAATTAATGATACTGCTGTCACTTGTACTTCATATCCAACATGTCTGCAATTCCTGAGAACTTTACCTTCTGGATATTTCTAGAACCTATATGCTTCTCATCACTGTACCTCTCTGGTATAGTCCATCTCTTACCTCAATTACTGTAATAATCTGCTTCCATCTATGTGCCTCTTCTGTGTGTTCTCAACACAGAAATCTGAGTGATCCTGTTCAGATGTGAGGCATGTAATATCACTCATCTGCTCAGAATTCCTCAAGGGCTCTCTATCACTTTCAGAATAAAAGCTAAATAAGGAAACCTACTAATAGAATTCATTATTAATAAGAAAAAAGTTACTATAAATGTCTTCATGGATGATGAAAAGGCATATTAAAAAAATTCAGCATTCATCCTTGATAAATAAAAAACTTTCAATTAAATAATAATTCATGGATTCTTACTTTATAATAAAATATATTTATCTCCAACCCAAAGTCAACCTCCTACTTGCTGAGTAAACACCAGAAGCATTTCCTTAATATCAGAAAAAAGAAAAGAAAGCAGGAAAATTCTAATTATTTCCAAATTATGTGACTATGAGATCAATCACTGTCACAATTACCTGATTTGAGATTAGGTAGTAGAAGTTAGGAAACTTCTTTGCACCAAGTTCCAGTCTATTTTCAAGCTTCCTGGTATCAGGTGGCAGTAGTGGTTGTGGAAGCTTCTTGATCCAACTCTGAAATCCATGGATCACAGGTTAAACTGTCCATTCTTCATACTCAGGCAGTGGCTGTAGTTCTAGCCCTGGTCTGTACATATTTGGTATTGGAAATGGTTGCAGGAATCAGGCCCTCAAGAGGGAAGTCTGGGATTGGATCTGATCTGGCTAGGTTTAAAGACAATGGTGACCTTGTCACCAGAGGAAAATGGGATACTATGAATATAGGGCACACAGTGGGAAAAGTTACCTAAATGGTCATCTGTGGTTTCCTGGAATGACCAGTTTACTGAAGGCAAGACTTCAGTGGCTGTTGTACTAGACAGTTATGATAGAAATAAGGGATTCAGAAACTATCAGGGTGTGTTGGCCTTTTCTCACGGTTCTGGAGAGTTTAAAGAAGGAAAAAGATGCAAAAGTCCAGAAATACAGAATGAAATTTAGTATGTGATAATGATGACATTTAAATCAGTAAGGAAAGGGTGCCTGGATGTCTCAATGGGTTAAAATCTCTGCCTTCGGCTTGGGTCATGATCCTAGGGTCCTGGGATGGAGCCCCGCATTGGGCTCTCTGCTCAGCGGAGAGCCCGCTTCCTCCTCTCTCTCTGCCTGCTTCTCTGCCTACTTGTGATCTCCATCTGTCAAATAAATAAATAAATAAATAAATAAAATCTTTTTAAAAAAATCAGTAAGGGAAAGATGGGTTATCAAGTAAACAAAATCAGGCAATTGTGTCAGTATTAAGATATAAAGTAAAGCAAAATCCATTCCACCTATATCAAAACAAATTCCTGATAAGTCAAATTTTAAAAGGAAAAATGTGACTCATGGAACATTAAGAAAAAAACATGGAAAAATTTTCAAAGTAATCTAAGAAAGTTAAAGGTCTTTCTAAGTCTGATACAACCTGGAAATACTAAGTAGTAAAAGAAAAGTGTGGTAAAATTCATTAATTAGAAAAGGAAAAGGCCTGCTTGCTAATAAAACAAAGCACAAAACAAGCAAATAAAACAGCATAAGTAAAATAAAAAGATGTGGCAAACTGAGAAAAAGTTTTGACATTCATATCTAAGAAAAGGACTATTTTTACTATTACATAAACTTTATCCAGTAGAAAATTGAACAAAATATATAGAGAATTCATAGAAGATGAAATACAAATGTCTCATTCACACTTGTAATAAGAGAAATGCATATTGAAACATTTTTTCATCTATCAGGTTGGTAAATTCCAATTCTGGCCAAAATGCAGTAAGTTGACTGCAGCCTGAGTACCCCTCTGACTACTATTAAAACCTCTAGATAAAATATGCAAAAAAGGCTTTACAAGCTGGACAGTGTTTAAAACTCCTGATTGTTTTTTCTTCTCCCTCCTCTGTCCTGAGGCTAGTCCCAGTTCCAGTGCTGGGCTGCTATAGTAAGGTGATATGGGTAACTAAGAGAAGACCTGTTATTTTCTTCTCTTTTCCCTCATCACTGCCTTTACAATAGCCCCACAGACAGATATGCACAACAGATAGAAAGCCTAGGAAACTTCAAGAGCAGCCTAGCTTTCTGGCCAGCAGAACTGGAAATAGGTCCTCGGAGCCACAGAATATGAAAGAAATCCCACAAAGGACAGAGGAGATGGGAATCCCTAATTGTGTGTTGTGGTTTGTTATGCAGAAATCCATGTCATTAACTCACTCAGGTCAGCTGTTTCTGTTGTCCAACAACTAATCTGTTGTACTTTACCACAAAGTTTTAATTTGTTAATTGTAGAGATGATTATATGTCTTTATATTTTCATTCAAATTTTGTTTTATATTTTATATTTTCATTCTTTATATTTCTTTATATTTTCATTCAAATTTTGTTTTTGCCAGTCCTTATGGTCATATAACTATCAGAAGATAAAGTTATGTGGAGGGATTGCGATTCAAGTTCAAGGGGTGAGAAGATAGGAAGACTACAGTTTTAAAAAGCCTAATGAGTACTTAATGTCTAAACCTACAGAAACTCAAAAAAATTTGTCCCAACTTGGGGAAGAGAGAGAACTTCTAAATATAGCCATGCAGGACTTACTAAAAGACAGCCGTTTGAGAGCTGGTCAGTAAGGTTGTGAGCTGCCTTGATGAAGCATTGGAGTTCTAGAAAGAACAACAGCCCCTAGGGAGTAACCAGCCTTTGTTCCCTTTCACCTAGTTTCCCTCCTTCCTGTCTGGACCCTGCAAGAACGGTTGGAGGAGTGGAAGAGCAGACCTCACTGCTCTGGCTTGGCAGGACTTGGAGGCATCCCTCTGGGCTGAGATGGGTATGGAGGGTGGGGGTTTGGGGTAGTCCTTATAAAGCATTTATTCATTCATTGCTTTCTTTCATTCCACTGAGTTATTGGGCATGTTGCAGATCTAGGGCTGTCCCAGGCACTGGAAACATACTAGTGGACAAAACTGACAAAAACTTCTGACCTTGTGAAGTTTACATTCTAGAGAGAGAGTGAAAGTAAACATAACATTAAACAGTTAAGTGGGATATGCTATGTAAAAAAGAAATAGGAGAGCAGATAAGTAGATGGTGAGGCATGGAGGAGGAAGGGAGCTCAGTGAAAAGGTGGGATTCCGCTCCCCGAGGGAGGAAAGCAAACAACCTCCATAATTAAGGAAGGCAGAGGCAACGGCCAGGGCAAAAGGCTCTGACGTGGGTGGTGGGTAGGATCTAGGAAGGTCAGGGAGACGGAATTGGCTACAGCAGAGAAAAAGGGAGAGTAGAGGTCTTCTGAGAGATAAGGGGTGGCGGGTATTTGCTCTTATATTTGAAAGTGGCAGGAAAAGTGGAATCTGGACCGTAAGAGACTGAAAGGAGGAAAATGTGAAGAGGCACACAGGCTTCCTTGGCTATCCGAAAGCAGAGCATCAGCCTAAGTAGAAAAGCGAAGACTAAACCCTCCACCCCAACCCCGTCGCTTTCCCAACGTTCCCTTTACGAAAGACCTATATTAGTACCTGTGTTAGTTAAGGTTAGGAAATTCGAGGAGGACTGCCGCTTTTACGAAAAAAGCTATTACTCTCGGTAGCAGGTCTCCTGCCGGAGCCTGGACACCAGTAATTCTTTTTTAGCGGACCTACTAGGTTCCGCCCCCTCTGGGCGCGACTGCCCAGCGAGGCCCCACCCCTCATAAGAAAGACAGCCCACAAGACACGCCTCGCCCAATGTGGTCCCGACCCCCCAGAATGACAGCTCGTAGGGCACGCCCTCTCACCGTGGTCCCGCCCCCCCACGGTGCGACCGCCCCGCGAGGCCCCGTTCCCCACTCTGTGGTCCGACTCCCTCTCAGAGTGGCAGCGCGCGCGACACGCCTCTCCCGTGCGCCGCCCTGTTCCCACTCCCGGCCAAAGGCTTGCTAGGCCCGTCTCACTTTTCTGCGGAGCCGTTCCGGTCTGCGCCTGGAGCACTCCCTGCTAGGCCCCGCCCCGCTCAGTGCGACGCAGTGCAGAGCCCCGCCTCTCCCGGGGTGGTCCGGCCCTGCCTGAGCGCTCCGGCGTTCTGGACCCCTCCAGGCCTGCCACGCCCAGTGCCTGGCGCGCCCGCTCCTCAGGCCCCGTCCCGCCCCGCCCTCGAGCGTGCACGGCGGGGCCTCCGGGTCGCGCTGGCTCTTAGGCGCGCCTGCGAAGACGTGGATTGCCGCTGCGGCCGGTACGTGGGGGGAGGGGACCGCAGACCCTCTCGCTGCCGGCGGCGTGGAGCCAGGGTCCGTGCGGAGCTAAGCCCGGGCTGCCCCGCCGCGGCGGGGCGCCTCTAGGGACGCCGCCGGCCGCCCTTCCTTCCCGGGGTACCTCTCAGTGCTGGCAGTCCCAGGAATGGGGAAGTGGGACGGGAATGGGCGCAAATGCGGGATGGGGGAGGGAGGACTGAAGGTGTTGGGGAATGGCAGTCGCAGGTGGGGGTGGGGGGGGCCGAGATCTGGGGAGGGGTTATGGGTGGAGGGTTGAGTAATGAACGAAACGTAGCGAGGCCGAAACCTGGGGCTGGAGTCAGGCTCTGGGGTTGGGGGTCTTCAGAGCTAAGGAGAATGAGGTCGTGGGCGGGGGTGGAAAAGACTGCGAAGCTTAAGGGCGTGTTTTGGAAGGACCAGCTCAGCGGGGCTCAGGATTCACGCTTCCCCCGGACAGTCCCAGGAGCATGGGGGCGGTTAGGGTGTGTCAGAACGAAGTGTGGCTAGAGCGAACTTGCGGGGTCATGCTCTCTTTGACATCAGGGTGATTGGGTTTCCAAGCTCTTGACTGGGACACACTGTAATTTTAAGTAATAAATGCAAGTCAGGAGCAGTGCCTGGGACACCGAAGAAATGTGGATGGAATAGAGCTTTCCTTTAGGCTGCTTCTGTTTTTCCGGTACCGTCACAGCGCCAGCCTTGGTGTGTGCTGTCTGCAGCAAAACACTGTTCAGCCGCCAAGACAAAGTGCGGAGGTTCTGGACTTAAAAATAAGTACAGTTGAGGTTCACTCAAACGGAAAAATAGTTGTATCCCATTCTCTTAAATCCCGTGGTGTTTAATTTTTAAAAATCTAATCCCTTGGAGTTAAAAAATCTTTATTATTTGTCTCCTTTCAATTTGAAGTCACTAACCTACAGAGCTGGATGTTGTCTAAGGGCCTATTCTGTATGGTACATAGTTTCCAATTCACTGTGGAAAGTAGACCATTATCTGTTCTGACCAGCTATTGCTGAAAGAATCATAGAATTGCCAGTGAAGAATGAAATTTAAAAGGTCTAAAATAATGTAAGGGAATAGAAATGGCCTGGTGAATTGGAGTGTGTGCACTTAAAAAGCCAGTGAAACTTTTTTTTTTTCCATTGTAGAAAGTTGGAAGATTGAGAAAAAATATAAAGATGAAAATTAAAATCTCATGTAATTTCACCAACCCTATTAACATTTGGGTGCAATTCTTCTTAATTCTTTTTGTATTTTATTGTGTATTAAATGTACATGTTACATTATCGAGATCATATTGTTATATTACTTTGCTTTTTTTCCCACTTGGCATTTTCCTGGATCATTAAAAAGTCTCCTTAATTATCTTTTTAAATGGTTGTATGGTTATCATATGGATTTATTCTTTTATCACATATTAGAGTTGTTTTGTGTCAAGTGCTATGCTTACAGGTGAGATTCAGTGTTGCTCCAGGTTCTCAGACATCAATTCCAGCCAAAAAAAGCAAAATCTTGACAGTTTGTGGCATAATGAAAGTAGATAGAAAGTCTGAATGAGAAGAGGAAATAGTGTTGCTTCACTTTATCGGTCAGTCTGTGGCAAGGCTCAGTTGGGTGATTCTGTGTCCAGGTGGCGTTCTGCTGGTGTAGCATCTAATCAGGCCTGGACTTGGGCTGCTATGGCCAGGCTGTCTTCAGTTGTCTTGTCTCACCTGTCCTGCATCTTCCTGTGGAATCCTGATTCCACCATGTTCCCAGGTATGGGAATAGGCCTCAGCAGCTTCCTTACCTTGTTGGTGTCACTGAGTGTCAAATTCTAGTGAGGGTGTGTTGTGCAGTACTGATTTTCTACTATCAAATTTGCCCACATCTGATATAACACCAAGAGGTAGCTGCCTTAGGTCTCAAAGAAGGAATATCCCACAGTTGCTCTCATAATTAACTGCCTATTGGAGGTTTCAGAGGATGTCTCTAAGCTGTCTTACCCTCAGGACCTCTGGAGGGGTCCTGTCCTTCTTCCTTCTAGCCCTGGCCATTAAAATTGCAACTTTTCTCCTGAAGAAATCCCTCTCATTTTCCAGCTCAGTCAGTGTGGCCCTTCATTTTTCTCTCACCGGTGTATTCCTATGTTGCTTCATGACAGAAAATTTTGTAATTTTGGTGTATGTTTCTCCTTGAGTCTGAAATAAGGTGATTTCTGAAGACAGCAAGTGCATTTCCTTCTTACTAGCCTCTGAATTTATAATTCCATTGCCCCCTCTCCCCCAATTTAGGAAGAGAATATAGGGTCTCCTATTCTTTTTTTGATCCTTGATAAAATATGCACATACTCTCAGCCCCTTAGCCTCCCACCCATGGTTGAACTCACAGTGTATTTCTCTTCATATGTGCGTTTCAACCTCTACGGACAGGATTTACCTGTTATTATAGGCAAGTGATTCCAGTAGCTAAAGTAAAAGTCACATGAGTCCAGTTCATTTATAGGCCTCTCTCTGACCCTGTTCAGCACATGTGAAGAGCAGAATTTGGGATGGCTATCTTGTGCCCCACAGTATCTATGGAACCTGTATGCTAAGCCTTTTAGTCCTTTTTGGCTGCTGTCCTGGCTGACAGCCTGGATAAGAGGGGGAAATTGGTTGTGGTTGTAGAAATCATGCTACCTTCTAGAGTCTAAGAAGACCACATATGTTGAATCATTGTTTTTAGATTGGCCCCAAGTGGGACCATGAACCTCTCTTCCCATATACTTAAAGGCCTCATGTCCGCCCATCTTGTATTTTGGTCCCATGTACTGGTCCTGCCTAGTAATGGTGGACCAAGTTCTTATTAAGATCCTCTGGTTAAAGCAGATTGTAGAACTCAGCTTAGGCCAAGGCTGCCATGAGGCTTTGTGTTTTCACCACCTTAGTCTTGCTATTCATACCACTGGGCTAGCCAATTGGAAGATGTAGGTTTAGGGCACACCTGGATTTACCCTGTCCTGTAAACTGTAAAATTGAATCCTCCTTACCTGTACCCTGCTGCATACAGAACAGGAACAGGAATTCACCAAGGAAAGGGCATCACAGAGCTGTTCCTATACAGAAATTTCCTGAGCATTAGGTTCCCATAGGTGGATTACAGGGACTAGAAGAAGAGAGCACAGGAGGTGTTGCAGGGTGGGGAAGGGGCATCTTAGGTAAGCAGGTTTGTAAGTACATTGTGGCTCAATGGATGGCATAAGCGTAGGACAGCTGAAAACCGAAAGCATGAACGGAGCAGAGTTGGTCCTGACAGGGTTGTCATCAACAGTGCGGAAACCTCAAGAGCATTTTCTGTACTAGAGCCTTAAAGGGGTTAAGTCTTACCAAACTCCATTAAAAAGCCTTAGTGGGCCTTCTCCCCCACCCCCACCTGCCATTCACATTGCTCAGAGCAGTGTCCACACAACACTGGCACTTGTGTTAGTCTGTGAGACTTCTTTGGAGCTAAAGCATGCCGCTGCACAGTGTGGGCAGGCCAGTGTTCCTTCTAATGATGAGACTGTAAAACTGACTTTATGAACTCAGTTCACAAAAAGGACAAAAAACCCACACCTTCTTCATGTCATTCAAAGAGCACTGGATTTCAGTCCCATATCTGCCACACTATTTGTGTGATTTTTGGGTCTGATGAACATGATATGGTGAGGTCATGGAACTAAATGACCCCAAGAAAGACTCCTTCTGCTCTAAAAATTCTATCGCTGTGCAGCTCTCTGGTGCTTTTGGCCATCTGCTTCTGGATAGGAGAGGGTGTGCCTAGGTACCGAGTCCTTTCATTGTGTATACTGTCAGACAGAAGGCTTTTCACCGTTAGTGAACTTTTACTTCAAACAGCCTTTAAAGTTTGGCAACTTCTTTTGTACAAAGTTGGTATGTTTTTAATATTTTAAAGCAAAATATTATCTTGTATTATAGTTTTAAAAATATGACTTGACCTTTACTAAAGGGTATATTTTATACTTACTGTTGAAAATGTGGGGCTTCTATACTATTCTATATACAACTATATGTAGTATATGTATATAGTTCTATATACAACCATAAAAGCCATTTTTTCTAATTATTAAAAAAAACTCTTGCTCATTAAAATTAAATCAAAAAGAAAAATGTAAAGAAGAAAATAACAATCAGCTTAAATCCTGCTACTTAGACATGGCAGTTTGGAGAAATACATCTGACTAATCATTGGCGGCACATTTATTAAAATGCACGCTGGGTGGCTCAGTCAATTAAGTGTCTGCTTTCAGCTCAGTAATGATCCCAGGATCCTGAGATCAAGTTCTGCCTGCATCAGGCTACTTGCTCAGCAGGGAGCCTGCTTCTCCCTCTGCCTGCTGCTCCCCCTGCTTGTACTTTCTCTCTCTCTCTCTCTGACAAATAAATATATAAAATCTTAAAAAACAAAACAAAATCTGCAAACAGTGTAGACTGAAATGTGAGTGCTTCCACACATGGTTCAGGGTGTAAGTTCTGGCCTCAGACCACTAGAATTTAAATCCCAGCTCTCCTGCTTGTTACTGTGTGACATAGGACAAACCTACTTACCCTGTTTGACCTCAGTTTTCTCATCTGCTAAATGAAAGTGTTAGAGTTTCTTCTTCATGGGGTTGGTGTGAGAATTTAATGAGTAGCCCAGTTCTTTGCATGTAGTAAGTCCCCCACAAAAGTTAACTAGTGTTGTCATTTTGCTCTTAGTATGGATTGTGTATATCCATAACTGGGATCATGCTTTGCATTTTTATTTAAACCTTACAATGTGTTCTAAAATGTTCTCCATGTTAATATAATTGCATCTGGATGCTAGTATTGATGGTTCTGTTGTATAGTTGTGACACACTTTATGTATTTAGCCAATCTCCTCGTTAGACTTTCAGGTTGTAAGTTGTTTCTTTTTCATTTCTTTGCCGTAACTAGAACCCAAAAATAAATAAGAAACAGAAAAAAAAGAAAGTTGTCATGAACTTTCACTATATATATATATACACATACATGTATATATATGTATGTGTGTATATATATATATTCTATTTTATTATCTCTTTGGCATGAATTCCAAGAAATAGCATTGTTGTGTTAAATAGTAGGAATATTTAATATTGCTTTTAATACTGTTATGCTGCTTTCTAGAAAGGTGGTATCAAGTTACATCTGTCAGCCATGTGTGAGAATGCCCAATTTTCTTTTCTTTTTTTTTTTTTTTTAAGATTATATTTATTTGTTTAACAGAGAAATCACAAGCAGGCAGAGAAGTAGGTAGAGAGAGGAGGAAGCAGGCTCCCTGCTGAGCAGAGAGCCCAATGCAGGCCTTGATCCCAGGGCCCTGAGATCATGACCCGAGCCAAAGGCAGAGGCTTAATCCACTAAGCCACCCAGGTACCCCAAGAATGCCCAATTTTCTGCACCTGTTCCAGAACTGGCTTCTGTCCACCTTTCAACTTCAGCAAATCTGAAAAAGGAAAAGCATCTTTTACTTATTTTTCATTTAGTTTATTAGTATGTTTGTACATCTTTTCAACATGTATTGGCCGCTTGTATTCTTTTTATGACTTGTGATTTCAGTTTTTTGTATTTTTTTGTTGATTTGTAGGAACTCTTTGGATATCAGAGATAGTGACACTTTTGTTTGTAATATATTGGAAATCTTGTTAAGGTTGTCTCAAGTAATGAAAGGTGTATAGTATCTCAGATGAGAATAAATCAGTGCGTAAGTATTTATTATGAATCTCTAGCTGATGCTCATGTACATGTTTAGAATGGAAACCCTCATTTAGTGTCTCAAAAAGATTGTTTTATGACCTGGTAATTATGAATAAGGTAGGCCTTTTATTACTGACATTAGGCAATGCATAATTGCCAAAAAACTGCCATCTTTGATGCATGTCCACATATACTGTACTGAACCTTTGATTGTGCCCTTAAACTTACTATTCTTTCCAACATGTCTCTTTATTTACTCTGTCCCATGTCCCAGGTCAGAAGTCTTAGAGTCATCCATGTGCCTTTTCCAAGTTGAAGGGTGTCTGGTTCTCAGCCTCCCTTCCCAGAAAGTTAATCCTGCCTCCTCCGTCTGCCCTGCCCCACTATTGTACTCAGGCTTTGTGCTAGAATGATTTGGCACACACTTGCTTCTGCTAAAAGACCATGAACTCCCCAGAAGTGAAACGGGTCCTGACTTACTTTTGTATCTTCAGACTGTCAGAGCATGGCCCAAAATAAGTACTGCAGTAGTGTTCGTTGCATTTGATATTTCCTTTTAAAAGTTGATGATGCTTAAGCCTCTGTAATCTACTGGTAGATTAACCATTTTTACCAACTTTTTGTTATGAAAAATTTCAGAAGTTCAGGGGAATAGAAAGATGAAAAACACTCACAATCTTGCCCCCTTAATTTATGTATTAAGATTCATATCATTCTGACATGTTGCTAATACTCTGCTCAGAAACCTACAGTGACTGGCCTTTCTGGCCACTGGAGTGGATGTGAAGTGTAGCATTCCTTATCCTTAAATGGTCACAGCACAGAAAATGTGGCCCTCTCTGCTCTGGTCAGGCCAGTCTTACTGTTCTTCTCCTATACTGTCTTTATTCTTGCATCATTGATTTTATACATGTTCTTTCCCTGTGTAGAATGAGTCTCTCCCTTTATTCTTGTTTGAAAACTTTTGCACATCAAGTGTTCTGAGTTCCCATAGCTCTAACTGCTATCTTTTATCATTATTTCATTCTGTATAATTCCTGGCCATATCATTTTAACTGTTGGAAAGGGAGTACTGGGTCCTATTTTGATCTGGTTACATTCATAGAGCCTAGCATGCTGACTTTGGATTTGGCTGGCATTTTAGAATAATAGCATTCCTGAGGGATTTGTGCTATGATGTGAATCCAGAATTGATTTATGATACTTACATTGCCCCAAAACTGTGCTCTATTAGAGAAGAACAAAAGCTTACACTGGTTTGTTTGATCAGCTTGTTGCAAGATCATGGTTCACCCCAAAGAATGGAAAGGTGTTCTGTGGTGTTGATCACTCCTTTTGTGATTATTCCCAAGAATTGATTTGAATGTGTACTTTGGAATCATTAAAACTTATATCAAGTACAAAGCTAATACAAGTAAGTCTAAAGTCTAGAAATTGTCCCTGATGTAAATCACTGGGTTAAAGAGATTCGCATGAAAAACATTTTAGAGAGAGGCCATTAAGCCTTCGTGACTGATGCCATTTGGGGTGGGGTGGGGGGTCCAGGTTGACCTGAGTATTTTTCAGGCTTGGAAATGGAGATAAAGGTGATGTTCCTGAGAAAGAAAAACTAGGAAGGGAAGCTGATGCTGGGGACATCAACCCCATACTGAAACATGAATTCAGACAGTGAAACTAGGAAGGGAAGCTGATGCTGGGGACATCAACTCCATACTGAAACATGAATTCAGACAGTGTTAGTTCTCTGCTCTTATTGACCTGGTGACTCCCATCGTTTATTTGACAAAGCTTAGTTCCTTCCTTTGTAATCAGGGTGCCTTGTTAGTACCTGCTCATTCCCATCCTAGCACCCTACCCCCCTCCCCACACCCACAGGTAGTGCTACAGCCATACTTAATCACTTGTATTCCTCTGATTCTGTTGATTGTTTTTCATCATTATCTGTAGGGTAATATTATTTCCTCTACTTAGAATGCTATCCAAGTCTCGCCGGTGAACTCCTATTCATTCTTCTGAATCCTGTTCAGGTATCACATCCCTTGTAAATACTTTCTTACTCTTCCTGTGTGAGATCACATTTGACAATACTGACCTTCCCTTACCTGAATGTCCTCCCTGCCGTGTTCTGATCTGCTTATAGAAAAGGATGGTCTTCCCCCTGACTTCGTATGGCCTGCCTCACATGTGTGCTCTGAACCATTAGTTGAGCCTATTGTATAACCCAACTAGATCGTGAAAAATCTTCCTTTTTCTTGGAAGCCAGAATTAGGTGTAGTTAAGAGAAAATACAAATACATATATTTGTCTATATTTCTATATATTTCTCTTTTCCATTGTAACCTGGGTGCTTTTTATTTTATTTTAATTTTAGCACGTTTGTAAAAGATGAAAGTGACCTTATCATCTTTGGATACTTGTGAGAGTTCCTTCACACCTTTGGTCGTTCTAGAACTGGCTCAGGATGTCAAAGAAGAAACCAAAGAATGGCTGAAGAACAGAATTGTCTCTAAAAAGGAAGATGGAGGTAAGTAAAATAAATATAACTCAGACTCAGTCATGCTTAGTGACTAAAAATATATTTTCAAATATGTTTTATAGTTATTCATCGATATATTTCTAAAATTAATAATCCATTTCTTTGTTCTTTATTATTCATCTGGACTTGAAAAGAGACCTTAAGTCTACATTAGACTATAAGTGACATGAGTGATTTTGTTCACAGCTATAAATGCTGTGTCTAGTACACAGCCTGGCACATGGTAGGTCAGTATTTATCAAATGAATGAACAGGTGTCTATTGAGTGCTCTCTATGTGTCAGTTATGATGCTAAGGGAAAGATTAATATGGTCTCTGCTTGCAAGGATGTTACTGTCAGTGTAAGGAGACTGAATGCCAATTCCTGGAAATTGAAGTAGCCGGTAAATGCCCCCTCCAAAAAACCCTAATGAAAGAGCTGTTACACTGCAGTACAGGATACTTAAAAATGAATTGTATGTAAACTAGCTGGAAAAGTAACGGGAAGACAGAGGTAACACTTGGTGATGGTTTTTGGGCTGGAAAAGTATGACTTCATAGAAGCCAAAGCTTAGCTCTCTCCTAGGGTGGAAATGGATCTAGATTGGGTGAGAGGATGGAGGACATTTCACATGAGCAAACACCTCGTAAAACTACACAAAACAAGAGTTGTTTTGCACTTGCACTTCACCTAAAAATTCATCTAAAACTTTATCAAGTCTCCAAACACTGAATAAAACTTTTAATCTTTTTTAAAAAAATCTTTTAATAAAGATTTTGACTGTGAACCAAAATGCTTTCTTTATAATAAAACCTTGAATCAAAGTGGAATTTTTAAGTTTTTGCAAACAACTAAACCAAAAGATAACTTAAAAACAAGAGTACTTTCTAACCTAAATCTGAGGTGTTGCTCTGGGTTGGAGTCCCTTCTTTAAAATTCCTGTGATGGGAGAACCTGAGTGGCTCAGTCACTAAGCATCTGCCTTGGGATCAGGTCCTGATCCCAGAGGGTTGGGATCAAGGCCTGCAATGGGTTCCCTGCAATGGGTTCCCTGCTCAGCCAGAAGCCTGCTTCTCCCTCTCCCACTCCTCCTTCTTGTGTTCCCTCTCTCACTTTCTCTTTCTCTGTCAAATAAATAAATGAAATCTTTAAAAATGAAATAAAATAAAATTCCTGTGATGGAAGAGCATTTGTAGTGCCTAAGAAGGAGGGACTCCAGTGTATTCCCAGTCTTCCCTGCTCACTGTGTGCCTTCAGTAAAGAAACACAAGCATGGCGTGGGAGTGGGCATCTTTCTACCCTGCTGGGAAATATGAAAAGAACATTCCAAAAACATATTCTGATCTTTCAGATAAAGATAGTGGATTTAACACTCAAGTTTATTTTTACTCTTTTTCAAACATGACAATAAAAGGATTTTTAAAAAAGAGATAAGTCCAGTTTGACAAAGAAAAAGGGAAAGAATATAGCAGCATCACCATTTTGGAAGCTAGAAAACAGGTGGATGAGTGGTAAATAGCTTCTCAGACTTGAAAAAAGTCAAAGTTGAAGGTGGCAGGGGTATAAATTGAGGTCAGTTTAGTTTAACACCACAGAATACTCCTAAAGACTTAGGTATTAGTGACGTTAGGGGCTTGCAGAGGTGGAATTAAGTAGTACCAAGAAAAAGAAAAAAGAATTGACTGAGATTCATGTAAGAAATAGATCCCCAGATCCCTTCTGTATTCTGCCATTACAGCAGAAGACTGAATGCAAGATGCTTGGATTTTGATGTGAGGGCTTTATGCACAGTTGAAAACAGAGATTCTCTACTGAAAATAGGATAATAACTGAGTATTACTCCCCCTATACTCCATCCCACCAATCTCATCTAATTTAGTTTCTAAAATGTTAGCAGCTACATTCAAATCATTTAGGAAGCAGGTTGAATAATCTTTTTTGGGGAGTCTGATCAAAGACAAAATAACTAAAGGTGCAGAAATCAGAGAGTTGACCATGGAAAACAACCTGGCTAGATGACTATGTATTCAAGGTAATCTTTAAGGAGTTCCATCTAAGCCTTCAGAACTTAAGTACAGCCTCCTAGAACCCCATTCTTAAATATGCACATATAATAAAAGATCACCAAATGTCTGAGGAAAATCCCTAACATGAAAGAGAAAGCTAAAACTAAAACTAAACAAAAAGATAAAAACAGCAAACTTTGCCAAAGAAGAAAACCAGAGAAAATTTAAAACTCAGATCTCAGTTATGAGAAGCTAGGACGGACCTAGAGTTGGATACTCTTGATAGATCAAGAGATCAGGAGTTAGATACTGTAAAATACTCATTTAGGAAAAAAGCCCATATATAAAGTAGAAGTATAAAAGCAAAATTTAAAAACTCAGTAAAAGGATTAGAAAATAATTTTGATAAAAGCTCCCAGAAAGTAGAATAAAGGGGACAGAATTGGGAACTTTGACAGAGAAAAAGTAAGGAAGTTAGAGGACTAGTCTAGGAAGTACACATCTGAATAAAAGGAGTTCTAGAAAGTGAATAGAGAAAAAGGAGAAGAAATCATCACAGGGAAACTTAAGGTTGACACCATGCTTTTTCAGATGGGGAGGGCCCAGCCGGTGCTCTGCACTGTAGATGAAAATGGCTTACCATTGGAATGTTCTAGAACCCTGGGAATGGAGAAGATACTACAAACTTTAAGAAAGACAGTAAGTCACACATCAGGGATCAGACTTGTGAGCAGAAATACAGGAAGCTAGAAGGCATTTTCGGAAGGAAATCAACGTACTTGTAATTCTTATTTATTTGGAAGATAGATTTGAATTGTTAATACATTTGTCTTATATCAAACTAGAAATAATACTTATTTAAAATGTTTTCATTTTTGAAACTCCTCTAAGATTGTGCTTATCTTTTGTTTTTGAAGGTGCCCAGCTCCTGTTTAGACCACTATTAAATAAATATGAGAAAGAAACACTGGAAAATCAGAACTTATATCTTGTTGGTGCCTCTAAGATTACATTGTTACTGGGTGCAGAAGCAATAGGCTTGGTAAAAGAGTGTAATGATAACACTATGAGAGCCTTCACATATGGAACGCGACATAACTTCAAAGATTTTGATGGTGAGTCCCAAGATTGTTTCTATCAGAATCAATTTGTTTCAAAAATAAGTTACTGATGAGTAGATCAGGGGTCAGCAAACATTTTCAGTAAAGGACCAAATTGTAAATATTTTAGGCTGTGCAGGCCATATACTTCTCACTGTTATTTGACACTGCCCTTGGAAAGCAAAAGCAGCCATAGACCATAAGAAATGAATGGGTAAAACTGTTCTACTAAAATTTGCTTATAAAATATAGTCCATGGGCCTTACTTAGTTATTTAGTGGGTAAAGTATAATGGTAAAATTCACCTCATTTAGCAGGATTCACTTGCCAAAAAAATACTGTTTTCTTTTTTTTTTTAAGATTTTATTTATTTATTTGAGAGAGAGAGAGCACAAGTGGGGGTGAGAGCGGTAGAGGGAGAGAGAAGCAGGCTCCTCCCTGAGCAAAGAGTGTGATACACGACTGGATCCCAGGACCCTGAGATCATGACCTGAGCCAAAGGCAGGCATTTAACTGAGTGAGCCGCCCAGGTGCCCCCAGAATACTATTTTCTTATCAGACTATCTTCTCCCTCATTTATGGGTGGGATGTTAATGCCAGAAGGGACAGGCCTAGGCTTGTGAGTTTGAGGAAGGAGAATTTGTCATACAGCCAAACTTCAGGTCATCCCTAGTTAGAATTAAAGAGCATGTGGCTTTCTGCTTATTGGTATTAGTTGAGATCAAGCAAGTAGCTGCCATTTGGATTTTTATACTATATTATATAAGAACTAGTACTGTAGGCCCTCCCACTGGATGCCTGAAATAGCAGGTAGTACTGGACCCTATATGTGCTGTTTTCCTATATGCACATCCCTGTGATAAAGCTTAAATTGTAAACTAGGCACAATAAGAGATTAACAACAACAATAATAAAGTAGAACAATGATAACAATCTACTGTAATAAAAATTCTGCAAATGTGGTCTCTCTCTCTCCCTCAAAGTGCCTTGTTTTACTGTATGTACCCTTCTTGTGATGATGAGCTGATGAGATGAGGTGAGGTGAATGACCTAGGCATTGGAACATAGTGTTAGGCTACCATTGACCTTCTGATGATAGGTGAGAGGGAGGGGATCAGCCACTTCTGGACTGGGAGTCATGGGGTAACTAACACCCTAGAAAGAAAAACTGCAGAATAAGAGGGTACCATTGTAAAATGATTGAAGAGTTGTATTATGTGAAGGCAAAACAATATTTTTATTCTTAAAGAATATCTAAGGGGCTTTATGTTCTGCTTAATTTAGCAGTTTTATACTTGGCTAACTCCTTTTGTTATTTGTTTATATCATCATTTCTGCAATCCCAAGTTATATGAATATTATTAATTTTATTTTGGCTATTAATGAGAAAAATAACTGGAAATTTTTGCTTTCATTTAGATGACAATAATGACTTCCTTACAATGGCAGAATGTCAATTCATTATCAAACATGAGCTTGAAAATCTTAGAGCCAGAGAAGAAAAGATGATCCCTGGTTACCCCCAGGCAAAGTTGTATCCAGGAAAATCATTATGTAAGTCATTGTATCAACCAGCTTCATGAATACACATTCTAATGCAATTATCTTTTCTTAGTAGACATGAATAACAAGTTAGAAAAGCTTTATTTTTTTTTTCTCTTACTGAAAAATGCATAGAACTTTACAATAACTTATTTCTGTGTGAACATAGCTTTTGCTACTGGAGCTTCATTATATTGTACCTTTAGATCAATATATTTGTTTTGTGGGGTGCCTGGATGGCTCAGTGGGTTAAAGCCTCTGTGTTCAGCTCAGGTCATGATCTCAGGGTCCTGGGATCGAGCCCCGCATTGGGCTCTCTGCTCAGTAGGGAGCCTGCTTCCTCCTCTCTCTCTGCCTGCCTCTCTGCCTACTTGTGATATCTCTCTGTGTCAAATAAATAATAAAATATTAAAAATATATATATATATATATGTTTGTTTTGTATGGTTTGCTACTTATTAATTGCAGTCTCACAGCATTCAGTTAGCTTAAAATTAGGTGTGAATACATACATGTATTACTCATGTTAAGTTTAGCAAAGTTTACTTTATGTCCAGACACTCTAGGGAGTATGGGGAGGAATGAGAACAGGAGCCATCACCTTTTCCTGGAGCCCTCCTTCCATCTGCTCTTATCTCAGTCAGTGAGAACTTGGGAGCAAGGCTTAGGAAGAATCACAAAGTGACATAATACCTGAATGCAAATCAGCAGTTTGCAATTCTGTGATTTTGTGTCATTCCATTTGAGTGAGAATACTAGTTTGAGCAGATGGAAGTGCTCACTACAGTGTGTAATTTCAAACCGCTCCCCTACCAGTGGTGGCAAGGCCTCAGAGCATTTTTGCTGTCCAAATGCACTTTAAACATGTAAGTCACTGTGTTCTCTAGGCTGCATAATACTATCTTCCAGTCTTTACCCACTCCCCCGGCCCCAAGCCCTGGGAGGACAGATGCCCAAGAACCAGTCCATTTCAGATTTTCTCAGTTATCCCCAAATATATAGAGTTGGTTTGATCAAACCAAGATGAAATCATAGATCACCCACTTTGTATGGTGGTATATCTCTTAACTAGCTGCCTTTCTCTTAGTGTGATAAAGTACACATAACATAAAATTTGAAGATTGAAGTTTAAAAATCTTAAGAGATTTTCAATGTAAATATATTCATAATATTGTACAACTATCATTACCATCCCTCTTCAGAGCTCATTTCATCTTGTAAAACCAGAAGTCTGTATCCATTAAACAATCAGTCTCCCTCCCTTCTTCCTCTGACTCTGGCATAATCAACCAACTTTCTTTTTGACTACTCTAAGTATCTCAAATAAGTGGAATCATACAGTATTTCTCTCTTTGTGACTGGTTTATTTCACTTAGCATTATATTCATTAGGTTTGTCTATGTTGTGGCATATGTTGGAATTTCCTTCCTTTTTAAGGCTGAATAATATTTCATTGTATGTATATACCACATTTTGCTTGTTTACTCTTCCATTGTGGACACTTGGGTTGTCTCCACCTTTTGTCTGTTTTGAATTATGCTTTTATGAACATGGTCCGCAAATATCCTTCCAAGACCCTGCTTTTAATTATTTTGGGTGTATATCCAGAAGTGGAAGTGTTGGGTCATATGATATTTCTATTTTTAATTTTTTAAAAGACTTTATTTATTTGCGAGAGAGAGAGCATGAGTGGGGGGCACAGGGAGAGGGAGAAGCAGACTCTCCACTGAGCAGAGAGCCTGACATGGGACTTGATCCCAGGACCCTGAAATCATGACCTGAGCTGAAGGCAGACGCTTAACCAACTGAACCACCCAAGTGCACCTATTTTTAATTTTTTGAAGACCCTCTATACTGTTTTCCACAGTGGTTGTAGCATTTTGCATTCCCACTGACAGTGCACAAGGGTTCCAGTCTCTCTATATCCTGGCCAACTCTTGTTATTTTCTGATATTTTGGGAGTAGTCATTCCAATAGCGGTGAGATGATGTCTCATTTTAGTTTGATTTTCATTTCCCTGATGATGAGTAATGTGGAGCGTCTTTTCATGTGCTTATTGGCCATTCGTATATTTTCTATGGAGAAATGTCTTTTCAAATCATTTGCCCATTTTTGAATCAGGTTGTTTTTGTTGTTGAGTTTTATTTTATTATTATTTTTTTTAAGTTTTTTTTTTTTTTTTAAGATTTCATCTATTTGTCAGAGAGAGAGCGCGAGCGAAAGCGAGCACAGGCAGACAGAGTGGAAGGCAGAATCAGAGGGAGAAGCAGGCTCCCTGCGGAGCAAGGAGCCCGATGTGGGACTCGATCCCAGGACGCTGGGATCATGACCTGAGCCGAAGGCAGCTGCTTAACCAATTGAGCCACCCAGGCATCCCTTGTTGTTGAGTTTTAGACAGTCTTTATATATTCTGGATATTAATCCCTTATCAGATATATGAATGGCACATATTTTTACCTATTTCATGGATTGCCTTTTTACTTTGTTGATATTGTCTTTTGATGTATATAATTTTAAAATTTTCATGAAGTCCAACTTAACATATTTTTTCTTTTTGCCTGTACCTTTGGTGTCATATCTAAGAAATTATTGCCAATGTCATGCAATCAAATCCAATGTCATGAAGCTTTTCCTCTATATTTTCTTCTAGGAGTTTTATAGTTTTGGGTTTTATATTTAGGTCTTTAATCCATTTGAGTTAACTTTTCTCTATGGTGTTAGGTAAGGGTTCAATTTATTTTCTATTTTTATTTATTTATTTTTAAGGATTGAGTTTTATTCTTTTGCGTGTGGATATCCAGTTTTCCCAGTACTATTTGTTGGAAAGACCACCCTTTCCCCATTGAATGGCCTTGGTACCCTTGCACAAATCATTTGACCATGTATGTGAGGGTTTGTCTCTGACCTCTGTTTATATTGGTCTATATGTCTATATGCCAGTACCACATTATATTTGTTCTTGTGGCTTTGTGTTCATTTTTTTTTTTTTTAAGATTTTAGTTATTTATTTGAAAGAGAGAGAGAGAGAATTTGCATAAGCCAGGAGAAGGGCCAAGGGGGAGAGGGGAAGAGGGAGAGAATCTCAGGCAAACTCCATGCTGAGAGTGGAGTGCAGCATGGGGCTTGATCTCAAGACCCTGAGCAAAGCCAAAACCAAGAGCCAGCTGCTTAATCAAGTGAGCCACTCAGCATTCCAGCTTTATGGTAAGTTTTTTTTTTTTTTTTTTGTAAGATTTTATTTATTTATTTGACAGAGAGAGATCACAAGTAGGCAGAGAGCCAGGCAGAGAGAGAGGGGGAAGCAGGCTCCCTGTTGAGCAGAGAGTCCGATGCAGGGCTTGATCCCAGGATCCTGGGATCATGACCTGAGCTGAAGGCAGAGGCTTTAACCCACTGAGCCACCCAGGTGCCCCTATGGTAAGTTTTAAATTCAGGAATTTTTTTCTTCCTTTTAAGATTGTTTTGAAGTCCCATGAAATTCCATATGAATTTTATGATGGGTTTTTCTATTTTTGCAGAAAGCTTGATTGGGATTTTGATAGAGATTGCATTGAATCTATAGATACTTTGGATAGTATTGACAATTCAACAATATTAAGTCCCATGAACATGGGATGTGTTTCCATTTATTTACGTCTTATTTCGTTTAGCATTGTTTTGTAGTTTTTCATTGTGTGCATCTTTTGTCTTTAGTTAATTTCTTTTCTTTATAATTTTATAATTTTTTATTGTTATGTTAGTCACCATACAGTACATCATTTAGTTAATTTCTTATTAACTAAATTCTAAAACTAAAATAACTAATTCTTATTAGTTATTTTATTCTTTACGATGCTATTATAAATGGATTGCCATAATTCCTTTTCAGATAGTTCATTCCATAATTACATTTTCCGATAGTTCATTGTTAATATATAAAATGCAGATTGTTCTATTTATTCATTTTGTATCCTGCTACTTTTCTGAATTCATCTATTAGCCATGACAATGTTTTTACAGAAAAGTTAGGGTTTTTCTACATAAAATACAATATTGCTCATCAGCACGTAATTTTACTTCTTCCTTTCTAATTTGGATGCATTTTTTTTCTTCTCTAATTGTTTTGGCTAGAACTTCCAATTCTATGCTGAATGGAAGTGGTGAAAGTGAGCTTCTTTATCATATTCCTGGTCTAAAGGAAAAACTTTTAGTCTTCCACCATTCAGTATGATATTTGTTATGGGCTTTTCCCAGATGGATTTTGTTATGTTGAGGTAGTTTCCTTCTATTCCTAGTTTGTTGAGTATAAAAGTGGTGACTCATATTAAATGCTTTTTCTGCATCAGTTGAGTTGATCATGTGGTCCCCCCCACCCCTTTCTGTTAACATGGTGTATAACAGTAGGCTTTTACTGGAATTATCCTTGCATTCCAGGAATAAATTCCACTTGCTTGTTGCCTCATCTTTCTACTGTGTGGCTAAATTGAGTTTGCTAGTATTTTTTTGAGTATTTTTGCATCATTGTTTATAAGGGATGGTGGTCTGTAGTTTTCTTGTGGTATTGTTGTCTGGCTTTGTATCAGGGTAATGCTGGCTTCATAGAATGAGTTAATAGCACTCCTCATTGCAGCGCCTGCGTGGCTTAGATGGTTAAACAATTGCCTTCAGCTCAGGTCATGATCCTAGGGTCCTGGGATCAAGCCCCTCCTTGGGTTCTCTGCTAAGTGGAGAGCCTGCTTCACCGGGTCCCTCTGCTGCTTCCCCTGATTATATGCTCTGGCTCACTCTCTCTGTCAAATAAATAAATAAATAAATAAATAAATAAATAAAATCTCTTAAAAAATAAACAACAACAACAACAACAAAAAAGTGTTCCTCATCAGCTTTGGGGGAAAGTTTGAAAAGGATTGGTATTAGTTCTTTAAGTATTTGGTAAAATTCACCAGCAAAGTTGTCAGGTCCAGGGTTTTTCCTTGTCAGGAGATTTTTCAGTGTCCTTACTAATTCAGTCTCCTTACTAATTATCAGATTTTCTATTTCTTCTGACCTCTCATAGTTTTTCATGGTAGCTTTTGTATTTATAGGAATTTGTCCATTTCATGTGGGTTACCTAGTTTGTTGTTAGGTAGTTGTTACTAGCACTCTCTTACAATCCTTTTTATTTCTGCAGAATTGGTAGTAATGTCCTCATTTCTACTTCTGATCTTAGTAATTGGTAAGTTAAGTCATCTCTCATTTTTTCTTAGTTCATCCATCAAAGTATTTGTCAATTTTGTTGATCTTTTCCAAAAACCACCTTTGATTCCTTTAGTCTTTTCTATTGTCTTTCTTTCCTCTATTTTGTTTATCTCTGCTCTAATCTTTATTATTTCATTCCTTCTGCTGGCTATGGTTTTAGTTTGTTCTCCTTTTTCTAGTTTCTTAATTAAATTAGTTTGTTCATTTGAGGTCCTTAGCCACAAATTTCCTCTTTTTTTTCTGTGTTTCCTAAGTTTTGTTGTGTTTTTGTTTTCATTCATCTCTAAGTATTTTCTAATTTCCTGTGTGATGTCTTCTTTGATCCATTAGTTGTTGTTTAAAAATGTAGTTTTTTAATTTCTACACATTTGTGAATTCTTCAGCTTTCCTTCTGTTACTTATTTCTAATTTTATTCCATTGTGGTCTGAGGATACTTTTTATGAGAGGTATTTGTAAATCTGTTGAGACTTAATTTGCGGCCTAACACATGACTGATCTATCCTGGAAAGTGTCCCATGTGCACTTGAGAAGAATGTGTTTTTGGTCATTTATTGTCTAATTTACATGTGAACTGGATTTTGTGGACTCCCCTGTCTCTGAGTTATGCTGTAGGTATGTGCTATGGATGCTTTTGTTTGTTCTCTTGTTGATCTGTATGGCTTGCAGGATGTGTCACGAAATCCAAATGTAGGTACTGATTCTTAGTTGTCTACATTCCTAGTTATATGCATATATCTTGATATTGATTATATTGTAGCAGTTTTTGTTGGACATATATTTTTTTCAATGTGTGTATTAAAGATTACCATGATTGGGGCGCCTGGGTGGCTCAGTGGGTTAAGCCGCTGCCTTCAGCTCAGGTCATGATCTCAGAGTCCTGGGATCGAGTCCCGCATCGGGCTCTCTGCTCAGTGGGGAGCCTGCTTCCTCCTCTCTCTCTCTGCCTGCCTCTCTGCCTACTTGTGATCTCTCTCTGTCAAATAAATAAATAAAATCTTAAAAAAAAAAAAAAAAGATTACCATGATTGCAGAAGAAATTTTTTCAGTAAACTTTTATGAGTTATTGGTTGTATTTACTTTCTTCTTGTCTTTAGGTAAGCCAGTTATGTGTATATGGACTCTTAAATATTCTCTGAAATATATTTAAGGTTTTGTGTAATTTTCTTAGGCTTGTCTACCATTTTCCTGGCTATGTTTTCAGTATTTCCTGTTAGCTCTAATTATGACTTTGCATCTGTAGGAGTTTTATGTGTGTTTTAAATCAGTTTTCTGAGCTCTCACCTTCAGCTCTTATAGCTCTTCTTTGGGTTTTAATTTCAGGGAAATGACTTACTTTCATTTCTTTAATTTCATAGGCTTTCACTGCTCAATGCTGTGAAATTTTCTACTGTGTTTCTTCTCTGCCTTTGTTTCTGGTTTCCTTTTCCCTGTAATATTTCTGCATAGTTTTATGCCAGTTACTTGTGGTTATTACTTACTTTCTAGAGAGCCCTTGTACTTCCAGACCACTATCTTTTCCAGTAGATGCAGTTCAGGGATCCACCATGGGTCTTTTTTGTCCACATCTGGGCAGTGGGGCAGTCCCCACTCTTCAATGTCCAGGAGAAACCTGCCCTCTCCTCCTTGACCCCATTGTGCAGAGGCATGGATGCTCTTAGCTTAGCCTGGGCTGACTTTTAAAGCCTTGTCTCATGGTTTGTGATTTGGATTTATAAGTGTTTTTCTAGTTTCATCAAAGATAGGTGTTTCCCTTTATCTGTCCTGTTTCCTTTGTTGTTTTTAACTTTTATCATGAGCAAGAACAGGGCAGAGGTGTCTTTCTACCACTCTTTGTTACCAGGAGTTCCACATTCTGTATTCAGGCAGTATTTTGGTGCCTTTCCAGAATTTTAAATCTTTCTTAATCTCTTAGTGGAAATAAGACACAGCTGGGTACAAAACAGACTGAGGCACCATCTTGTTGTTAATGTCAGCCTCCCATTTCTTCCTGTTTATCCACATTCAGATTCTTATGTGGAAGTCCTTGCTTCCTTCTGCTAGCTTCTGCACAGGTACATCCTCTTTCTGTGGCTGGGACAGAGACTGTGTGTGCATTCCCACCACATGGGTCTCTGGAGCAGCAGTTTTCCAAATTCTCCCAGCTGCTTCAGAGAGAAGTTTTCAACTGAATGAAAACCTTGAAAGGAATATATGTAAATGGATTTTTCTAGGGTGTATAGGTGCCCTGTCTGGTGTTCTAAAGCTGTAATAGAAATAATTTTCTTGCTGGCAGGATGGGGGTTTTATAAACAAGGATCTCCTCTTTTTCTTTCTTTCTTTTTGGTAATACATATAAAGACAATAAAATCATCTCATCATGGTCATTTGAAAATTTTTTATACATCTGAGGTAAGAATCATATTTCCCTTGTCAAGGCTGAATTTTCAAAATCTGCATTTTGTTTTCCTTTATATATTTGAAAAATGTGATCCCTAAAATGCTGTGTTTTATCATAATATTTGGTTGAAGAAGAAATGAGATATATGTATGGGCTATGGATAATTATAAAGTGTGAACTGTTTTCAGAGTGCAATTATTAGAGCTAATAAAACTCAGAGTAACCTAAAATCTTAGAGTTCCATGAAGTTAATCCATAGCAATAAGTGGAAAAGCTTTTTTTCTTTTTAAGATTTTATTTGTGAAGGAGAGAGAGGGAGAACATGAGAGGCAGAGGGAGAAGCAGGCTCCCCATTGAGCAGGGATTTCCCCCCAACCCTCACCCTCCCCTACCATGCAACAGGGCTCAAGCCCAGACCCCAGGATCATGACCTGAGCTGCAGGCAAACGCTTAACAGCCACTCAGGTCCTCCCCCCACCCACCATCTTTTTTGGCCTTTCAGTTTCACGGGAGACATTCCCTGGGTGTCCTCTTTCCCACAGCTAATTGGGAGCAGAGACTGTAACCTGCTCATTGTGATCCCATCAGCACTGTGAGAGCTAGCCAGGCCTTTCATGAGAAACTCTCCCTGCTATTGCAGGTTTAATTTGATTTTACATGCAATGATTGTGATTTTGTTTGCCACAACATTCTGGTTTAATAGCTTGCATTAAGTAGATGGCAACTGTTGTTGGGGTGAATGTGACCTTGAGCCAATTAGGAGGTCCTGGGTGCTTGCTGTCAGGCTCTCCCTTGTCTCACAGCGAGCAATGTGGATGGACGTCTAAAAGTGTGTCTCTACATGTGTCTTTGTCACATTCATCTTGGTTTTCTCTGTGAGCTGAGATCACTCAAAGACTCTGCCTTCTCCTGTTGGTTCCCAATAGTTAACAATCACGCAAGTAACACAATGAAAGATTTTCTTTAGAAAAAGGAGTTAAGGGAGCTGGAAATTTCTTATATATTAACTGTATCTTAAGGGATGCTATTTAGGTTAAAGCTCTATTTCAAAATGTCTGTCAGAAGATTATCATGTTTTGATTGATGGGAGATGGCACAGCTCATCTTTAGTTTTATATTGTCATTCTTTTGGGACATTATAGTAACTATTTCTGAATATCTTCTGTTTACACATAGAGTGGTCAGATATAATTTGTCTTCTAATATTATTAATAGACCTTATAAGAGTAATAAAGTTTCAAGTAAATATCATGTAGCAGGCATGTATATAAGAAGATTAAACTATTAATACATATATACATATATATATATATATTTCTCTTTCTCTCTATAAATACATCTACCACTGGGTGCATCACCATACACACACACGCACAGACATACAGACACACACACACACATAGACATATGCACACATACATGTACTGTGTTTTGGTGCATACATGCAGTTTTTCTATTAAGCCAGATTAAAACAATACAGGAATATAAAGCACAGGTTTGAAAGCACAGGTTATTTCTGAGAAGCAGTTTTTTCCTTATTGAGACACGAGTGGTGTGTTCACACCTGACTATTTGAGTGCAGTGGGACCTGGGATAGGGTGCTGGGGCATGGCAGCAGCTTCGCCTCTTGTGGGTGCTCTGTGTGCTCATCATCCCTCTTCTGGATTGGAGACAACATGACCTGCACAGAAACACTGTAAGGAGACATGAGAGAGTCTTTGTTGTTGCTTTTGAAGTAAACATGTGTTAATTAGCCAAAGACAGAAGCAACTGTGTTAGTATTTTGTTGTGTTATTTAATTTCGAGGTCTGACTATAAACTAGGTTAGTTATCACTTCCCTTCAGTTAGATTTTGCTTTGTTTAGCTAATCAATAAATAGCTTTAATAGTAAGACTCCTGGTATTTGACAACGAAACATTAGCAGTCTTTTTTTTATTTTTAAAGATTTTATTTATTTATTTATTTGACAGAGAGAGACATAGCAAGAGAGGGAACACAAGTAGGGGGAGTGGGAGAGGGAGAAGCAGGCCTCCCGCCAAGCAGGGAGCCCAGTGCGGGGCTTAGTCCCAGGACCCTGGAATTATGACCTGAGCCGAAGGCAGACACTTAAGGGTTGAGCCACCCAGGCACCCTATTCAGGCATTCTTGAAGGCAGGAATCTTGGTTTAGGTTGTTTATTTATTTATTTATTTATTTATTTATTTTGATGGAAATATAGTTGACATACAATATTTATTAATTTCAAGTATATGGTATAGTGGCTGGACATTTATTTGCTTTATAAAATGTTCACCAATATAAGTCTAGTTATAATCTGTCACCATATGAAGTTGTTACAATGTTATTGGCTATATTCCCTGTGCTGTACTTTATATCTCCATGACTTTCTAATTATAACAGAGTTTATACCTCCTAACTGCCTTTACCTGTTTTTCCTATCCCTGATCCCCTTCCCTTCTGGCAACCACCAGTTTGGTCTCTGATTTATAAGTCTGTTTGATTTTGTTCATCTGTTTTGCTTTTTTTTTGAAAGAGAAAGCATGAGGCCAGGGGGAGGAGTGAGAGTGGCAGAGAGAAAGGGAGAGAATCTTAAGCAGGCTCCACACCCAGTGCAGAGCCCAACACCATGGCTCCATCTCATGCCCCGAGATCATAACCTGAGCTGAAATTGAGAGTCAGACACGTAACTAAGTGGGCCATCTGGGTGTTCCTGTTTTGCTTTTTAGACTCCACAGATAAGTGAAATCATTTGGTATTTGTCTTTCTCTGTTTGACATATTTCACTTAGCATAATACCCTCTTGGTCCGTCCATGTTGTTGCAAATGGCAAGATTTCATTCTTTCCTTTTTATGGCTGAGTAATATTCCACTGTATGTGTGTTTATATACTACATCTTCTTTATTCATTCATCTGTCCATAGGCATTAGGTTTATTCCATATCTTGGCTATTGTAAATAATGCTGCAATGGACATAGAAGTGTAGATTATCTTTTTGAATTAGTGTTTTCATTTTCTTTAGGTATTTAGCCAGAAATGAAATTGTTGAATGTTATGTAATTCCTATTTTAGCTTTTTGAGGAAACTCCATACAGTTTTCCATAGTGGCTGCACCAATTTAAATTCCCACCAGCAGTCCTTAAGAGTTCCTTTTTCTCCATATTCTTGCCAGCCCTTATTATTTTTTGTCTTTTTTGACACTAGCTGCTCGGACACAATGACACATGTCATTGTCATTTTGATTTGAATTTCCCTAGTGATTAGTGATACTGAGCATTTTTTCATGTGTCTGTTGGTTTTCTGTATGTATTCTTTGGGAAAATGTTCAAGTCCTTTGTCCATTTTTTAATCAGATTTTTTTGTTTTATTTTGTTGGTTGCTGCATTGTATGAGTTCTTTATATATTTTGATGTTAACCCATTATTACATATATCATTTGCAAGTGTCTTCTCCCATTCAGTAGGTTGCCTTTTCATTTTCTTGATGGCTTCCTTTGCTGTACAATGGTTTTTAAGTTTGATATAGACTCAATAGTTTATTTTTGCATATGTTGCCCTTGCCTGAGGAGCCAGAACCAAAGAAATATTGCTAAGACCAATGTAGGAGTTAAGTGTTTAATCCATTTTGAGTTTATTTTTGTATATGGTATAAGAAATCGATCCATTGATCCAATTTCATTCTTTTACTTGTAGCTGACCAGGTTTCCCAACACAATTTGTTGAAGAGACTGTCATTTCCCCATTGTGTATTCTTGTTTCCTTTGTTGTAGATTATCTGACCATATATGCATGGCTTTATTTCTGGCTCTGTATTCTGTTCCATAGATCTACATATCTGTTTTTGTGCCAGTACCATTCTGTTTTGATTATAACAGCTTTGTAGTATAGTTTGAAATCTGGGAACGTGATACCTCCAGTTTTGTTCTTCTTTCTCAAGATGGCTTTGGTTATGAGCTTGCCTGGGTGGCTCATTTGGTTATGTATCTGCCTTCGACTCAAGTCATGATCCCAGGGTCCTAGGCTTGAGCCCCACATTGGGCTCTTGTTCAGCAGGGAGCCTGCTTCCCTGCTCATACACTTTCTCTCTCTCTCTCATTATCTCTGTCTCTCTCTCTCTCAAATAAATAAATAAAATCTTTAAAAAAAGAGATAACTTTGGTTATTTGGGGTCTTTTGTGGTTCCATCCAAATTTTAGAATTATTTGTTCTAGTTCTATAAAAATGCTATTGGTACATTAGAAGAAGGAAGGGAAAAATGAAGAGGGGAGTGGAAATTGGAGGGAGAGATGAACATGGAAGACTGTGGACTCTGAGAAACAAACTGAGGGTTTTTTGAGGGGGAACGGATGGTGTGGCCTGGTGATGGGTATTAAGGAGGGCATATACTGCATGGAGCACTGTGTGTTATATGTAAACAATGAATCTTGGAACACTGCAGCAAAAACTAATAATGTACTGTATGGTGACTAATATAATAAAAAATAACAAAAATAAAATTAAAAAGGATTTGGGGGAGCTACTAAAATATGCAAAATTATAAAATAAAAATAAGTAAATGAGAAAAAGATGCCATTGGTATTTGATAGTGATTGCCTTGAATTTAGATTGCTTTGGTTAGTATGAACATTTTAACAATCGTAATTCTTCCAATCCATGAGCACGGTATATCTTTGCATTTATTTGTGTTATCTTCGGTTTCTTCCATCAGTGACTTAGAGTTTTCAGAGTATGGGTCTTTCACCTCCTTTGTTAAATTAATCCTATGTATTTTATTATTTTTGATGTAATTGTAAATGGAATTGTTTTCTTAATTTCTCTTCATGTTATTTTGCTATTAGTGTATAAAAACACAAAAGATTTCTATGTATTAATTTTATCTCATTCATTTTAACTGAATCCATTTAATCTAATAGTTTTTGGTGGATTCTTTAGGTTTTTCTATGTATAATTTTATGCTATCTGCCAATAGTGACAATTTAACTTCCCCTTTACCAATTTGAATGCCTTTTATTCCTTTTTGCCGTCTGATTGTTGCAGTTAGAACTTCTAATACTATGTTGAATAAAAGTGGTGAAAGTGGATATCCTTGTCTTGTTCCTAACCTTGAGTTTGATATTATTTGTGTTTTATGTTACATGTGGCCTTTATTATGTTGATATATACAACACCCATTTTATGAGAGTTTTTAAAAATCATAAATGGATGTAGAATTCATCAGATACTTTTTCTGCATCTATTGAGGTGATCATATGATTTTTATCCTTCATTTTATGAATGTTGTATATCACATTGACTGATTTGAGGATATTGAACCATCCTTTCATCCCTGGAATAAATTCCATTTGATTATCATATATGATCCTTTTAACGTATTATTGAATTTGGTTTGCTTATATTTTGTTGAGGATTTTTACCTATATTTTCATCAGTGATACTGGCCTTTAATTTTCTTTTTTTGTAGAATCTTTGTCTGGTTTTAGTATCAGGGTGAATTCTGGCCTCATTGAATTTAGAAGTGTTCCTTTCTCTTGAAATTTTTAGAATAGTTTGAGAAAGATAGGTATTAAATCTTCTTTTAATGTTTGGTAGAGGGGCACTTGGATGACTCAGTCAGTTTAGTGACCGACTCTGGATTTCGACTCAAGTCATGATCTCAGAGTTGTGAGACTGGGCCCCTTGTTGGGCTCTGTGCTCAGCATAGAGTCTGCTTGAGATCCTTCCTCTCCCTCTGCTCTCTACCTCCACCCCCTGCCCTGCTCACACTCTCTAAATAAACAAACAAACAAACAAAATCTTTAAAAAAATAAATGGTAGAATTCACCTGTGAGGCTGTTTGGTTCTGGTCTTTTCTTTGTTGGATGTTTTTTGATTACTGATTCAGTTTCATTACCAGTAAGCAGTCTGTTCAGATTTTCTCTTTCTTCCTATTTCAGTTTTCCCTGAAAATTGAGTGTTTCCAGGAATTTATCAGTTTCTTCTAGGCTGTCCAGTTTGTTGGCATGTAACTGTTGGTAGTAGTCTCTTATAATCCTTTGTGGTTTTGTCAGTTATAAGTTCTCTTTCATTTCTAATTGTATTTATTTGGTTTCTCTACTCTCCCTCCCTCCTTCCTTCCTTTCTTCTTCTTCTTCCCCATGTCCTCCCCCCTTCCCCCTCCCCCTCTTCCCTCTCCCCCCTCCTCTCCCTTCTCATCCCCTCCTCCTTCCCTCCTCCTCCTATTCCTTCCTCCTCTTCTTCTTCTTCTTGTTTATAATTTTTGTTTATCCTTTGAAAAACCAGCTACTAGTTTCATTGATCTTTTCCATTATTTTTGAGATCTCGATTTCATTTATTTCCACTTTGATCTTTATTATTTCTTTCCTTTTATTAACTTTGGGCTTTGTTCTTTCTCCAGTTTATCTAGATGTAAGGGTAGATTCTTTATTTGAGATTTTTTCTGGTTTCTTGAGGGAGGCCTCTACTACTATAAACTTCCTTTACAGCTGCTTTTGCTGAGTCTCACTGATTTGGGGACACTGTGTTTCCATTTTCATTGGTTTCAAGGGGTTTTTTAGTGTTTGCTTGTTTTTTTTTTTTTTAATTTTCTCATTGATCCATTGACCATTGGTTGTTTATTAGTGTATTGTTTAGCCTCTGTGTATACAGATACATATTCATTTTTTCCTTGTAGTTGATTTATTGTTTCATACGATTGTGGTCATAAAAGATGCTTGATATGATTTCAGTCTTCTTCAATTTATTGAAACTTATTTTGTTCCCTAATATGTGATTTATCCTGTTGAATGTTCCATATGGACTTCAAAAGAATATGTGCTCTGCTGGTTTGGGATGAAATTTTTTGTATGTATCTGTTAAATCCATCTGGTGTAATGTGTCACTTAAGGCCACTGTTTTTTAAATTGATTTTCTGCCTGGATGATCTACCCATTTGTGTAAGTGGAGCATTAAAGTCCCCTACTATTATTGTATTATTGTTAGTTTCTCCCTTTTTGGCGGCTAATACTTGCTTTATATACTTAAGTGCTTCTATGTTGGGTTCGCAGGTATTTACAATTGTTATATCCTCTTCTTGGATTGATTTTTTTATTATTATGTAGGGCCCTTTTGTTATATAGTCTTTGTTTTACAGTCCATTTTGTCTGACATAAGTACTGCTACTCTAGCTTTCTTTTCATTTCATTTTCATGGAATATCTTTTTTCATCCCTTCACTTTTAATCTGTGCAAGTCTTTAGATCTGAAATGAGTCTCTTTTAGATAGCATATAGATAGGTCTCATTTATTTACCCATTCAGTCACCCTATATCAGTTGGGTACACTTGGCAGACTTTGTCCATTTATATTTACTTATTGATAGGTATGTATTTATTGCCATTTTATTAATTGTTTTTGTAGTTCTTCTGTGTTTCTTCTTCTCTTGCTTATTCCCTTGTGATTTCCTGGTTTTCTTTAGTGTTATGTTTGAATTCCTTTCTTTTTATTGTTTGTGTATCTATTATAGGTTTTTTGTTTGTGATTACCATGAGGTTCACATATAATACCCTATGTATGTAGCAGTATGTTTCAAGTTGATGGTTGCTTACATTTGAACACATTCTAAGAACACTACATTTTTATTCTCCCCCTCCCTGTTTTATGTTTTTGTCATCATATTTCACATCTTTTTAATTTGTGTATCCCTTAACTAACTGTTGTAAATATTGTTGACTTACTACTTTTGTTTTTAACCCTCATACTAGCTTTATAAGTAGTTGATCTACCACCTTTACTTTATATGTTCACTGTTACAGCTAGATTTTTTTCTTTCAGAATTTTCTTCTAGTTACGGCCTTTTCTTTTCTACTTAAAGAAGTTCCTTCAACATTTCCTGTAAAGCAGGTTTAGTGGTGATGAACTCTTTTGTCTGGAAAACTCTTTATTTGTACTACAATTCTGAATGATAACCTTGCTGTGTAGATAACCTTGTTTCTCATTGTGGATTTTTCCCTTTCAACACTTTGAATATATTGTGCCACTCCTTTCTGACCTGCAAAGTCTGCTGAAAAATTAGCTGATAGTATTATAGGTGTTCTCATGTATGTAACTAGTTGCTTATTTCCTGTTGCTTTTAATATTTTCTCATTAATTTTTGACGTTTTCACTATTTTTGTATCTTGGTATGAACTTCTTTGGGTTCATCTTTTTTGGGGCTGTCTTTCCTTTTTTGGATCTGGATGTCTGTTTTCTTGCTCAGGGCTCTCTTTCGTTTTTGGACCTAGATGTCTATTCCTTGTCTGTTTGAGCTATAACTTCTTTAAAGAAGTTTTCTGCTCCTTTCTCTTTATCTTCTCATTCTGGGACCTGTAAAATGCAAGTGTTAGTACCTTTGATGTTATCCTGAAGGTCTCTCAAACTATACTCAGTTTTTTTTTTTTTTTTAAGATTTTATTTATTTACTTGATGGGAGGGTGGGGCAGAGAGAGAGAGGGAGAAGCAGCCTCTCTGCTGAGCAGAGAGTCCGATGTGGGGCTTGATCCCAGGACCTTGGAATCATGACCTGAGCTGAAGGCAGATGCTTAACTGACTGAGCCACCCAGGTGCCCCAACTATCCTTGGTTTTAAAAATTCTTTTTTCTTTTTGCCATTCAGTTAGGGTCATTTCCATTACCCTGTTTTCCAGATTGCTGATCCATTCTTCTACATCCTCTAATCTGCTGCTGATTCCTTCTAGTATATTTTTCAACTCAGTCATATTGTTTGGCTCTGATTGGTTCTTGTTTTATATTATTTATCTCTTTCTTGAAGTCTTTGCTGTGTTCATCAGTTCTTCACCTGAGTTTGGTGAGCATCTTCATGACCATTACTTGGAAGTCTTTTTCAGGGAGATGGCTTATCTCTTTTTTCATTTAATTCTTTTTCTGAGGTTTTATCTTATTCTTTCATTTGGAACATATTCCTCTGTCTTCTCATCTTGCCTCTTTGTGTTTGTGTGTTTTAAGTAGATTAGCAGCATCTGGTCTTAAAGGAGTGGCCTTCTGTAGAAGGTGTACTGTGGGGCCCAGAAGTGCAGTCCCTTGCTGGTCACCCAAATCAGGAGCTCCAAGGGTGTCCTTTGTGTGTTCCCTCCTGTTTTGGGTGAGCCACAACTGTTGTGGCCTAATAGTAGATGGGAGGCCTTTTAGGGGAGCACCAGTTAAGGTGGAGGTGGCCTGGTGGGTGTGGTGGGGTGGGAACTACTTTGGGTGGGGGATGCCTTCCAGAGTGCAGAGAGTTGAGGAGGACAGGTCTGCAGGGGAATACCAGGATGGGGCTAACAGTGCTAGCTAGGTAGATGGAGAATGTCAGAAGTCTTTCTCACCAGTACTAGGCCAGCTAGGTAGGGTGAGAAAAATGGCATCTGCCAGTGCTTCCATTCCTGGAGAATGTTCCTTCAGTTCCCTGAACCTCTGGCACATGTCCTAAAGTTAGTCAGTGAATCTGCTTCATATATGGCCTGGGTACTTTCAAACTGCTGCCTTGGCACTGGGTCTTAGAGTGAGTGTGTGCATGGGTCTTTTAAGAGTGGAATCTTGGTTTCCTGTAGCCCACTTGCTCTCTTGGGATTAAGCCCTGCTGATTTTCAAAACTGGACATTTTGGGGCCCATCTTCTTGGTGCAGGTTCCTGTGGCAAAGTTACCCCCATGTGGGGTTTGAACCCTTCACAGGGAGGACCTCCCTGCATGTGCTATCCCTCCCACTTGTGGGCTGCCATGCTGTGGATTTGGGTCCTGATTAGACCACTTCTCTGCCCCTCCTGTGCTTCTCAGTGTGACTTTTTCTTTCTAGCTGTGAAAGAATTGTTCTGTTACTCTTCAGGTCATTCTCAGACAGAGTTGTTCTATATGTAGTTGTAGTCTTGGTGTGTCTGGGGAGAGGTGAGCTCCAATCTGCCATCTCCATCCTCCTGGGAAGCCATTGTTTCTGTCTTTAAATAGACCTACACAGCATCTTACCTTTGAAGGTAAGGGTCATTTTAATTACATTCTTCACTAACAAGAGAAAGTTAAAGGATTAAAGGACAAATCTCTATTTTTAAAAGCTGAAATTGGAACCATGCTTTTGCATTGGTGGTGAAGAGAAGCCTGGTAATTTAGGACTTGAGGCTTTATATTCTGAGTCTTTCAGTTCACGGTCCTTTTTTTAGAAGTAGCTGGTTTTTATGCCTGCCGAGAAAGTTATCTATAGTAGAATGCAGTCAGTTTTTTAAAAAGAACTTAGATATAGTAAAATAATTTAGATGTTGTCAGTTCAAAGTTGAATAACTTGACACAGTAATTGAAAAGGATAGTGATGGAAGAAAGAATAAAGTACAGCTGTGCATCTTCAAATAAGAGAAGAATCAGAACAGTTGTGGATGACCGACTTTCACTCATGTGAGTGAAAAAAACTCACTGAAATACTTCAGAATAAAAACATTAAAAAATGGACTTGACAGCATCAGTGGCTAATATAACTTAAACCATGTATCTTTTCCTGCTAATTAATGAGTGTGTTTTTTTAGTCATTAAGGATTTCATCACATCCCTTGCTTTTCAAGACTTTTTAAAAAAAGATTTATTTATTTTTAGAGAGAGAGCATGAGAGGAGGGGTAGGGGCAGAGGGCAAGGAAGAGGGAGAATCTCCAGCAGACTCTCTCCTGAGCATGGAGCCCAACTTGGGATCGGATTTTATGACCCTGAGATCACGACCTGAGCTGAAACTGAGTCTGATGCTCAACTGACTGAACCACCCAGGTGCCCCTTTAAGACTTTTTTATAACTTCTGTGTGAGATATAATTGTAAGACTCATCGATTAAGAATTTTTCTTTCAGACCCAGGCTTTTTCCTATTGTTGGTATCACATATCTCCTGTTTAGGATTCTTTGTTCATTTCTAAGAAGTTAACTTTATTTTTATTTTTATTATTTTTATGTTTTAGAGCTGGAGGGGACAGGGGTAGAGGGAGTGGGAGAGAGTGAAACTGAAACAGGCTCCACACCCAGGTGTGGAGTATGATCCGGGCTAGATCTCACAACACTGAGGTCATGACCTGAACTGAAATCTAGAGTCAGAGGCTTAATTGACTGAGACACCCAGGAGCCCCTGCTTTACTTTTAAATTACTCTGAAGATTTTCTGATAGGGCCATCTGTCGAAAATAGCATCTTTCTTTGTTATGTATAGTATTTCTACAGGGAAAACTCAAAACATACTTTGCTTCGATGTTGCACATGTTCATTTTCATCCTCCTTGAAGGGCCTGTTGCTTAATATGCTCATCACTTGTCTTTGGTGACAAGGTAGATAGGAAATAAGAGAGACAGCCCTTGGAAGAGGTGAGCTGATAGGCCTTGAAGAGCTGAAAGCTTATCAGTGGGTGAAAACAGCAAAGCATCTTTTCTTTATGCAAATTCCATCTTACAAGTAACTGTACTCTTAAGTTCGAGACTCTACTAGAAACTTGTGTAGAAAGTAGTTCATCTCCCCACATACGGCACTAGGCACAGCATCAGAGCTATCCATGTCTGCTGATCACATCCTGTTAAGATCTGAAGACCCACACACCCAGTGAGTCACTCTAAATAATTTATGGATGAGAGAATGCCCTGTATTCACATATTACCCGGGGATATTGTCTTTGGGTAAATTCATTTGTCTCTTTCAAGTATATGTACACGAGTGATAAAATCATACTAGTTAGCTAACTGCTGAAAGTATGATTTTATTTGGTTTTGTTATTTGCTGTTTGTAAATGTAAGCCTTTGTTATTAGATTAGAGAAGATGAAAATGATTCTGCAAATAGTCAGTATCATCAAGCATGAAAGGAACTGAACACTGTCTTCTTACCTTCACTGTGGTGGGAGGACAGATTGGTAAAGTCTTTCTAGGGGCAGTTTTATAACTGTTGTTCAGATTTAAAATACATATGCTCTTGGACCTAGCAATTCTACTTCTATTTCTAACTCCTAATTCTACTGCTAAGTATGTCTGAGGAAATAGTGGGCAGGTGGGAAAAGATATGTGTATAAGAATTTTAACATTTGTTTATTTATTAGAGAGAGCAAGCATATTTGCTGAGTGGGGAGGGGCAAAGGGAGAGAATCTCCAGCAGACTCCTGGCTGAGCATGGAGCCTAATGTGGGGCTGGATCCCACGACCATGATACCATAACCTGAGCAGAAACCAAGAGCGGTATGCTTAACTGACTGAGCTCCCTAGGCACCCTGAATTTTACCATTTATAATGGCAAAAAAAGGGGGCGGGGAACAAGTATTTTTCAATAGAGGATTAAATTTTAGCACTTCATACAAGGGAATATTATGTTACTGTTAAAAGGGACATTTCATGTTTCTAGGCAATGGCATTGAAAAACATTTGTTATACACTACTACATGAGAAAAAAATTACAGAACAATGTGTATAGAATGATCCTACTTTTATTTTTATAATATATATTTATGGATGTATGTTTTAAAGTTTGGTCTTACATAAAATTGTTGTTTACACTGGTTATTTTTTGTGGGAGGATCTCTCCAATTCTAATTGGTACATTTCAGTATGGTTTATAATTTTACATAAAGTTGTATTGCTTTCATAGTTAAATAGTCAAGATACTTACACTATGAAGAACAAAAAAATATATACCTTCAGAATAGGCAGTATGCCACTGCTCCTTGTACAACACCCCTTCCTTACTGGGCTGGCTCTCTAGTATTTGAAGAAGTATATCACGAGTGATCTCAAAGCCATTTTATCTAGTCTGGCCCATTTTCTGTCTGCAGTGAGAAGATTGCTCACCTCTGGCATCGTGATTCAGGTGTTCCCACTGCATGATAATGAAGCCCTGAAGAAGCTTGAGGACAGCTGGTACACGCGGTTTACTTTGAAGTATCAGCCCCTAGGTATGTGTCAATACCTGTTCTCGTAGGGAAGAGGAAGGACTACGAACCAGATGTCATGATTCAACAGTGGCATATTTCTCAGCACATTGGGTAGATGTTTAATGCTTTTCTGGGCAAGGCTCTGTGGGCAAAAATTGGGGTCAGATAAGATGGTGTCACTGGTAGGGAGGAACCTCTCTACCCTACTGCATGACCTATTTAGTAATTTATTTTATTTCTAATAGCATTTCAGATGGGCTGAATGGCAAGCTCTCCTTAAATTTCACCAACAACACAGGCTATTCGGAGTGGCCTTCATGAGTACATGTCCGAGTTGGAGTAGAACAGATTTTATGAGAATTTCATTTGACTGTAAATATCTTGTATTGGAAAATTTCTGTTTCTTTAGAGCTAATCATTTGAGCAGACCAAGCTGTGCTCATTTTTAGGGGCAGACTAACAGGCCTAGTTTGTAAGTCTCTTGATGTATATTACTGAATCTATGCATTTTCTCTGAATATAGTTATAAGAGTATCTATTAGTTTATTTGGTATGTGTTAGCATTACTGTATGCAAACTGACTTCAGAATGAATGTTCAGGTTTTTTGGCTTACTTATGTCTTACTTATTTATTTTTTATTTAAACATTTTTTTTAAGATTTTATTTATATATCTGACAGACAGACATGGCTTACTTATGTTTTTTAAGCATAAGGATTATTAAGCTGTTAGATTTTATGACAAGCATTGCTATCCATATTTCAAGGGCATTTCTCTTTTGATTTTGTTCAAAGGAATCCCTCTAAAATAATTTTAATTCCAATTTCCATTTCTGAAAACAGCTACTATAATATTGTCACAGTAAATAAAAATCTGTTTTTAAGATGAAAATTTGAAATTACATTTTGAATTTTCTCTTGAATTTTTTGAAAGGAAAAGTTCATTTTTGATAGTTCTAGGTAATACACTAGTTGTTTTGTGTTACACTAATTGACATTTGTATGGCATCTAGATGTAGTAAATTTAAGTATTGCCTCTAGGACTTGTAGGTGATAGTATCCAGTAACTGCTTAGAAAGTGAGGGGAAAAGTGAGTTGAGGGTGGAGGCTGAGCATGGTTGTGGTGGAGGGCGTGAGACTTTGGGGAGTGCTGGGACTGGGGATAGCAGGTGGGGCACAGGCAAATCTTGACCTTCCCCTTAAAATCAAAAGAGGGAGGTCATGTGATTTTGGAGACCAGGACCATGAGCACCTTTTTCTGTAGTTGTTGTTTTTCTTTTTCATTTTTTGGATATCCTTTAACCTGATTCAGATTTGAAGTGACCTGATCATACCAACTATTTTATCATGTTCGTGGGTTAGTTGGAAGAATAAGGATGGGGGAAATAGCTTATCCCAGTTTACTCTGACCTGTCTGCATAGACTGATCTGACACATTATCCTAAAGTTTTAACTGCATGAAACGAACCAAGAAATAATAACCCCACTATTGCACCTCCCCAGCCCCTGCATCACACCCTGGTCCCAGGGCGGGATGCATTTACAGCCCAGGCACTCCCCAGGTAGATGCAGCTGGCAAAGGATGGAGTGTTTGAGAGACCCGTTTTGAGTTAGCTCATGTTGTGTTTACAGAGTATTTAACAGTGATGTCACTTGTCCCTTCTTTTGCCCAGTTCTTATATGAAGGTATAGATAAATGTGTCCCGGGGCTGTTCTAGAAGTTAATGTGTAGAATATACTTTTGAATAGCTTTTCTTCAGTGTATTGAATCATTTGCCATGGCACATTGATGAAAATTTATATTTTTGGACAGTGGGAGCAGATACTGCGGATAGAGTCTTCTTTGAAAAGAACATCTATAGCTATGATATTAAAGTGAGAGAAAGGTAGAGAACACAAACCCCCAAATTAAAATGGCTCATTGGCTATGACTGAGTTTAGGCTAGGATCATGGATATTTGAGACAAGCCCCTAAATTTTTCTTTGGGAAGAGGGCATCCATCAGATAAGGAAGTAAAGAGGAAACAGATCCTGGGTGCCTTTCAGAGCAGCCCCAGCAGCTATGACCTGGGCTCTAAGCTGGGGCAGGTATTGGGCTCAGTCTCCAGGCAAATGGGGTCTTGGTACTGCATGGAAGATAGATTTACCATTGTACACTGATTGGGAAATGAGAGTATTAAATGATTCCTCACTTAACTGCAAAAATAAATAAGTTTACTTGAAATGGTGAAAGTCTTTGGTAGTCTGTACTTATGGTCTTCCCCCCCCCCCCTTTCATTGTAGACCGTATTCGTGGCTACTTTGGGGAAACAATCGCTCTTTACTTTGGATTTTTGGAATATTTCACTGTTGCCTTAATCCCTATGGCAGTCATTGGGTTACCTTACTATCTGTTTGTGTGGGAAGACTATGATAAGTACGTGATCTTCGCCTCCTTCAACCTGATCTGGTCCACAGTGATCCTGGAAGTATGGAAGCGTGGCTGTGCCAGGATGACCTACAGGTGGGGGACACTTGTCATGAAGAGACAGTTTGAGGAGCCTCGGCCGGGATTCCATGGGGTCCTGGGTATCAATCCCGTCACTGGTAGGGAGGAACCTCTCTACCCCAGCTACAAGAGGCAGTTGCGCATTTACCTGGTCTCTCTGCCCTTTGTGTGCCTCTGTCTCTATTTCTCCCTGTATGTCATGATGATTTACTTTGACATGGAGGCTTGGGCCTTGAGTCTACACGAGAGCAGTGGATCGGAGTGGACCAGTATCCTGTTGTATGTTCCCAGCATCATCTATGCCATTGTGATTGAGATCATGAACCGCCTCTATCGATACGCTGCTGAGTTTCTAACTTCATGGGGTAAGACGTGATGCTTGCATTTATGTCTTATTTGCCTATAGGAAATGTTGCTTGGATCATAGGATTCCCATCCCTGCTGCTTTGCAAAGGCAAGGAGATGTTGCTGTGAACTCACTATAGAGACATAAGGAGGAATTCATCAGCTTTGTGGGTTGTGATGCTCTCATCTCCTGGTTATCGTGGCAGTCACAGATGAATGTTGGTTACTGCACTCCATGTGCCCTGCTAACTCTTTGTCCGTGGTACCTCATTTTCAACTCCTCAGGACATTGTGAAATGGAAGTTATGTCACCATCTTAGGGATAGAGAGTTAAACAGTGTTCGGGCAAATTGTTGAGCCAGGCTAATCCACACCTCTCTGTCTAAAACCTGTGATCCCAATACTATAATTTTGTATTTTTTGCTGGGGTAAAATAGATTGAATTAACTTCAGATACTTTGGCTAGTTGTACTATGTCTGGTGTCTGAGAGCTGATGGTCTAGTGGTTTAGAGCACCAAGGACTGCCACTGGCCTTAGTAGAGCGAGTACTCTTGTGTATATATACATCTATGGCAAAAGGGGAATGGGTATAATTTAAAAATGGTTGTGACTGGCCATTCACTATTTAGTCACTCAAACAAGCAAATATGCACTGTTATTCCTTAGGAAGAAGTCTGTATCTTAACTTCACGGACTATAAAGATATTTAAGTTATTTTTATCAGTCATTTAACAACTACTATTTATTGAGTGCTTTCCTTCTGCTGAAACTGGACTGAAGTTTTTTTTATTACTTCTTATCCTGACAGTGATGTTGGTAGGAGGGGGCGTTAGCAGTTTTTGTAGGCAAGGAGGCTGAGTATCCCGAGGTTAAGTGACTTGCCCAAAGACAGACAGTGGCTGAGTAGCTGAGTGGGGTTCCGGTCCAGACGAGCGTAACACCACCTTTCTGAAGAATCTTCTTAAGAATCATCTTTGTTCTTTCACCTGGCTGTCTCAGGGCCTGTCCTGTGTCTCCTTTCCCTAGCTGGGGACGGAGATTTGAGTTGCCCTTTAAGTTAATCCTTGTAAGACACACATACGAAAACTTTACTGCCCTCTTTAGTGGTTGCTCTGTTTTATTTATTCAGGGTCTTTTCCTGGGTGGCTGTCTATGGGATCATTTGCCAATTCTTCCCACATTTCTTCGTTGTAGTAATACTTTAAAAATAATTACAGAACACAGTGCTCTTGCAGTACTGTGAAAAATGTGTCCCAAGTGTACTTTCTTCCTGTGAGATGTTGTGGGTTAAGTGGCAACCGTGAATGGCAGTCTGGCACGTTCACTCACTGAGGCTCTGTTGCCTGACGTCTCTGGCTCAGCTCATCTGCCTTCACCCCACGATGGCCTTCCCTACTGTGGTGTGCTTATGTAAGAGAAATTTCCTCTCCTTTCCAATATTTTAGAGAATCACAGATTGGAATCTGCCTACCAGAATCATCTAATTCTGAAAGTTTTAGTGGTGAGTATAGTTTTTATATACAAATCCATTTGAATTTTGAAATCTATATTAGTTAATAGGAGGATAAATAGGAAGCCTGGCTTCTAATTTACAGTATTGGATAGTTACTATATTTTGTATAGGCAGGGACGGATTGATTAAGTGAGTTTACATATGCATTCTGTAGTCTTACTACCTATGTGTGTGTTGTAAGACTTCAAGTATAGAAATTAGTAGTATAGCCAATTTCTAGTTATTTAAAAATATAATTAAACGATGTTATAGACATATTTCTGTTCTCTTCCTCTTGGTGACTTCTTCGTTTCACTCTTCAGCAATTCTTCCAATTCAGTTCAGTGATGGACCATTACATTTTTTGAAAGAGGTAGCATTAGATAAATCAATAATTTTGTGAAAGAAATTTCCAAAGTCTAACATTTCCTCAGCATGTTTTAGTGGGTAGGAGGAAAGACATGGAGAGAAGGCATGGTGTAACCTGCTTGCTCTTTGTGTAAAAGCTCACACATTTTGCCTCTTTTCATCATTATAAATAATAAATACCTACTTGGAAGCCTCTCATTTATCAGGAGATTATCTCAGCCACTAGTAACATAACTGAGGATCAAGAAAGGTGCAGAAAGAGTCCTCTGAACTCTCAACTGTACATTACTCCTAAGAAAGAGATCCAGAGAAACAAGTTTTTGTTCCAGCTACAGGAATCATTCTAAGAAGCTTATTGATCTAGTTTTTCAAGCTTTAACAGATTAGAAACTACTGAGAGAAAGGTGTTTAGGTTTCTGGAAGGAGGTAAACTTAGAGAGGCAAGAGTGGTAAAGGAAATGGAAAATTTTTCATAAGTAGGTAATAAAAATTCAACAGTTTTAGCAATTTGGACATTAGAAAAGGTCCAAGCAGTCATACATATCTAAAAAGTCTGTGAAGGCCTCAGGCTAGCACTGGAAATAATTGATAGTCCAAATGCCAGTGTTGTCTGGCCATCCTGGAATCTCTCTGTGGTGAAGGGGAGTGCCAGGCTTGCAGGAGGGAAGCACTGCTAGTGAGGACTCTGGAGAGATCCCCCTTGCCAAGTCCACACGACTCTTCAGATGGACAGGGGTTGCGGTGAGGTGGGGGGAGCAGGGATTGAGCCCGCCCCGGCTATCTGGGCTGCTGGTTGAGGGTGGGAAAGGCTGGTGTGTTGGAATGTGGTGGAGATGTGCTGGAACTGTCCTGGCCTCCCAAAGCAGTTGTCCTCCAGGCTCTAGGCAGGTACCAGAGTCCTCCTTTGCTCACTGTGATGTTCTTTTCAAAGTTTATGGACATGCTTAGAGAGGAGGAATAGGGAGAAACAAGTATATGCCATCTTGTCAGGACTGGAAGTCCCCTCATTACATTTTTAATGCTATATTATAGTTTTGTTGAAGTACTGTAAAGCAGTGTGAAATCTTGCTCTCTCTCTTTTTTTTTTTTTTTGGCAGTTCAACTTTCTGAATTGTTTTGCTTCGCTTTTCTACATTGCATTTGTCTTAAGGGATATGAAGCTGTTGCGTCAGGTGAGTGAATAGCAGAAGGTATCCATCTTACAGGTTTTAGAGGTGCTTTCTTATATTCAGGGAATGTGATTGCCTTCACATTATTATTTTTACAGATAAAACCTTACATTTTGTATCTTTCTAAGCCAACTCTAAATAAAAAACCATTAGCAATTGCACTGTATATCATACTCAACTGAAAACACTTGTAAAATTAACCATGTAGTACTGGAAAATAAACTGTTCACCTCAAAGCTTGTAAAAGCAATTCTAATGAAGAAAGCGTATTCCTTAATTGAAGTTTTGTGTGTGTCCCAGAGTGAGGGGTGATTTATAGGACTTTAAATACATTTCATTTTGAAATGAATAAGTTGTCAAACTTTTGAGACCAGCAGATCCCATGCAGTGCTGTGTCTTTTCTGGAGTGTTTAAGAAGTCTGCTATTTACTTTGGTGTGTTGCCATTCTTGGACCACAAATGCCAGGGAATGATAAATTGAGTACAAATTATTGCTATCTAAATTATCTTTTTTATAATTGAGCCAGCTATCAGTAAGTGCTATTCCTTCTTGGTTTTAATATACTGTGGTTGTTAGTAAAAAATATCAAAAGCTTAGGCTTCATAATAGTGTTTACATGAGAACCTGGGATCATTTTTTAGAAAATTGTATAATCAGAAACAGAAGATTTTGTAGTTATGGTTCTAACAGCTTTCATAAAGTAAAATTAAATGCTCTGTTCTTAAGAACACTGGAAATAAGTCAGTCAGAGAAATATGATCTCACTGATATGAGAAATTTGAGAAATAAGACAGAGGATCATAGGGGAAGTGAGGGAAAAATGAAACAAGATGAAACCAGAGAGGGAGACAAACCATGAGAGACTCTTAATCTCAGGAAACAAATTGAGGGTTGCTGGAGGGGAGGGGCTTGGGAGGGATGGGGTGACTAGGTGATGGACATTGGGGAGGGTATATGCTATGGTGAGAAAAAAAAAGCCAACATTACATATATTGCTGCTCTTTTTCAAAATTAAAAGTTCAGAATAATACATTTTGAAATTGGTAAGTTGGATATACATACTGTCTTCTGTCCTGCCTTTAGTGTATTAGTAGGGTATGACTTCTCATTTCTAGTACCTTAGAGAGTCTCTTTTTTAAATAGGAGATAAGGGATGGGGATAGGGGAGGACTTTTTAAATAATATAATTTTAATACCAGCAAAGGTGGTATGTGATGGAAACACTCCTGTCCATCTGCGGTAAGTAGAAATTGATACAGCATTTCAGGAACCTACTTAGGCAGCTTTGCCAAGAACCTTAATCCATCCCTAGTAGATCATCAGAGATTGGGCCAAGAATCATGGTACACAGTTATCCAGGGGGCGGTATTTATAGGAGTGAAGGTTGGGAATAATACAGTCAACAACAGTCTATGGGCTACTTGTATTTTTACCTGTGACTGGAAAGAAATATCCTAAGATGTTAGTTAGCATGGTTGCATCATTCATATAAGGAGGGAGGATGTATTTGCTTTATAATTTTTTTTTAAGTTAATTTTTTTTAAGTTTTGCCAAACTACTTTTTTTTTTCAAAGTTGCCAATATCATGTAGATTATTATGTTGTAGCAAGGATGAGATGACAAAAAACACAATTTTAAGTAAAATTGTTCCCCTGCCAACTCATAATTGATTTGTTTCTTATTATAATCTTATTTATATTATAACTTTTTTGTATTTTAGTGTGTCTTAACTGAAAAAAACAGTAAATTGGAAACATTATTCTAGCACCTAGCTTTTTCAACCCTAGTTTTATTAATAGTGTACTATTTGTTGAAGATTCCATTTTTATTTACTGCGTGATTATACAGATTCCATACAAGCTACATTGCCAAATTTCATTTGTGTGTTTCTTCTTAGAGCTTGGCTACTCTCCTTATTACCTCCCAGATCCTTAATCAAATTATGGAATCTCTTCTTCCTTACTGGCTCCAAAAGAAGCACCATGTGCAGGTGAAGAGGAAGGTGCAGGCCTTAAAAGCTGACATTGATGCTACATTATATGAACAAGTTGTCCTAGAAAAAGAAATGGGAACCTACTTGGTAAGTTTGAATATTGCTGAATTAACCATTGACTCAAAGGGAATGACAGTCATACACTGAGCGCAACAAATGTGTATAACTCACTGTCTCAGATGTGGCCACTTTCCTGCCAGTGTCCTCACCAAGAGCTATGTTAAAGCTTAAAAAAAAAAGGTGGAACTGGGCATTGAAATGTTGCTGTATTCCATCTGAATTTATGCCTACCAGCAGCAGAGGGAGTTTGGCCGATTCTGTTGCCGCTCTGCAGAGACTTGAGGGCCATTGCTGCAAAGATGCTAGAGCCGGGGAGGGATGAGAAGGCTGTGGAGGGGCAGCACTGGCTGGCTCAGGGTGCTGCCTACGCCTGGAGGAGACTGAAGCCTGCTGCTGAACTGGAGGGCCTATCTGCAGATTCATTTCTAGCTTAAATTACTTAGTGGCATGGTAAATATGACAGAGCGTGTCTGAGTTCACCAGGGATCTGCTGGCAGTGTGGCCACTTGTAACAGTGAAGCATCTAGCTTCTGAGACCCGCCCATACGTTCAATGGGTAAGGGGTGTCGGGCCCCGTCTGCCCCAGGTCACTGTTTCTGTATCCTATACCTTCCTTCTCAGCTTGGGACTCTCCTGAAGGAGACAGACCCTGCAGTGGTTCATCAGGGAGGGTCCGTTACTGGCAAACTCTCTTAGTCTTGTCTTCCATCTTGGTGAATCGTCTTGTGAGTTTCTCGGCTCACGTGCCTCTTTTTCTGATGTGCATGCAAGTTTTAGTTGATACGTTCATCTTAAGGAGGAGTATATTCTCTCTCTGCCCTATTCTCTCTCACTTTTCCCTGCCTTGTTTACACAACTGTCCCATGAGCTGTTAAGTCCTTAGTCCAGACCTGGGCATTTGTAGCCCAGAGCTGCCGCCACCTTGTGATGACCTTGGAGATTTTGGAGAGCCAGTAGGTAGTGTGATGTGGACCCAAGCTGTAGTTCTAGAGCAGCAACTGTGGCTTTTTGCAGCTCCCTTTCAGGGACAGTTCCACTGTCCTAGCTCCTGGTTTTGTGCATATGGCCTTACATTTTTGGCACTTCATGACATCCGATAATACCTTTATGAAGGAAGGTAAGATAAGCATGGCTTTTCCAGTTATGTAGCACTGGAGTGGGGTACCTTTGTCCCCTGCCCCACAGATGCAGATCTAGATGCCACTGTTAGCCAGGCTCCGGCTTACCACCTTGCATTCTGTTCCATTTCTCAACTATGCAGCTGTTTTTCTAATTTTTGAGTGGCAATATGCCTGTGATGAAAATACATGTATACACACTAGCATTTTCTGTCACTGCTCTTTGGGAGAGAATGTGATTCAGAGTATAAATTTATAGCACACTTGACCAGTAACACGATTTATGCTTATTCGTGAAGTGTCAGAGAAAACACAGGAGTGTGTGTACATATACACACACACAACACAGAGGCATGTGCACTCAGGACGAGTTAAAGGAACACATTTGCACAGTGGGATGCCATCATGCCTGAATTGGTTGAGGGCTAGCTTACTGTGTCCTAAAGACTCTGTCTGATTCACACTGCGTCCGAATCCTTTCCTTGCTTGTTCTGGGGACTGGTATTTCTGACTGTATATATTTTTCGTCTTTCCACTCTTTTATGGAAGACAACCAGCAGTCTTTCCCCACCAAGCTCTTTATTCCGTTGCCTCTGCATCTCCTTTCATTTTTACATGCCTCTTTTTCCAGGGCTCACCTGGAGCTCCCACATCTCCCATTTCCCCTTCTCCCTGCCCCACCTGTCAGCAGCCCCTTGTCCCAAACCAAGCAAAGCTTCACACTTCTCCTGTTTGTGTCCTGTCTTTCCTGCCCCTCACAGTTTCTTGAAATAATTCTCTATATTATTATCATCTCTACTTCCCTACTTCTCTTCCTATAATCAGTTAGAATCTGCTTCCATCTCTTTTTCTTCCGAATTATTTGGGCAAATAACATCATCCCCTGAAGTACTCCGAATCAAATTCACACTCTTCTCTAGACCAGTTTCTTCTCCTTTCCTCCTGGCTCAGTGAATGATACATCATAATTCAAACAATGTGCCCCTTGCCCCAGAAATTTTAATTCATCTAAGAATTGTAGAATCTTAGACCCTGCCAGAATCTTAGACCTTCCTTTTTTTGGCACTTGATGACATCTGATAATACCTTTATGAAGGAAGGTAAGATAAGCATGGTTTTTCCCATGTTAATAAAAGGGAAATGAAGTTCTATGTTCTTAATCACTTGGCCACTAAATCAGGAACAAAATTCAAGACTCTGCTTTTCCAGTTCAGTCTTCCTGTCATTGAACACAGGCTCTCTGTTGTGAAGTGAAGGAAGGAGAGCACTAGTTTCTCTTGCAGTCCTGGGTCTGTGCGTGAACACTGGGGTTGGCAGTGCTACTTCTAGGGTTGGTTGCAGAATCCTGTGTGATCTGATATGTTTCGCCCTCCTCCTCTCCTATATGTCCTCCTCTACTCTCTTCACTGGACTGACAATCCAATATATGTTATTTCAACTCTCTCCATATATTGGGAGAGAGGGGACATGCTTTTTGGTCACATTTGATCTAGGTCATTGTTTCCTATGCACTGATCCTTCCCTCTTGATGTATTTTTCTCCTCACTGATATCAGTGAACTTAGACCTGTGTTTTCTGTAAAGCTCATCTTGACTGCTACATGAGAATCTAAAATAATATTACCAGGTTTTGGGGAAAAAACCCAATCCAACTGAAACACAAAAAACATTGTAAAAGTAATACTTATTATGCACTATGGGAAACTTGGATAATGCAGGACAGAGTAAAAATTATGGAAAAAGAAAACCTCCATAATGTCCCCACCAGGGGTAATCTGCTAGGGTCTTCTGACCCTGCTGTCAGCCATAGGGTAAGGCCGAGTCATGCCTCGGTCTATACTGTGTACCACTCCCCCTCACCTGTGAACAACCAGTTCCCATCCACCTGCATAAGTGCATGAGTATGAATTTGCATGGTGAGTACTCCAGTCAGAGCAGCATATAGCTGCACAGTAAATGAGCTGCCTTCTAGTAAGACAGACATTAAGAAATTCGCTAAAAACATAAACGAGTGTTACTCTTTACACTGAACGTTTTTGTCTTAGAAAATGTACTTACTTTTCAAGCAGTATTTTATTGTTGTTAATGTTTTTATTTACATGAATCAATGAGACTTTTTTTTTTTTTTTTTACAGTTTTGAGTTTTAATTTCAAATATGGTAAACATCATTAGGTAGAACTCCTACAAACAAAAGACCTTTGGTGTCCTCAGTCATTTTTTTTTTTTAATTTAATTTTATTTTTTCAGTATTCCAAGATTCATTGTTTATGCACCACACCCAGGGCTCCATGCACTACATGCCCTTCTTAATACCTACCACAGGCTTACCCATCACCCTACCCCCTCCCCTCCAAAAACCTCAGTTTGTTTCTCAAAGTCCACAGTCTCTCGTGCTTCATCTCCCCCTCTGATTTCCCCCATTTCACTTTTCCTTTTCCTAATGTCCTCCATGTATTCCGTATGCTCCACAAGCAAGTGAAACCATATGATAATTGACTCTCTCTGCTTGACTTATTTCACTCAGCATAATCTCTTCCAGTCCCATCCATGTTGATACAAAAGTTGGGTATTCATCCTTTCTGATGGAGGCATAATACTCCATTTTATATATGGACCGCATCATCTTTATTTATTCGTCTGTTGAAGGCCAAGATGACTCTTTTCACAGTTTGGCAGTTGTGGCCATTGCCGCTATGAACATTGGGGTACAGATGGCCCCTCTTTTCACTACATCTGTATCTTTGGGGTAAATACCCAGTACTGCAATTGCAGGGTCATAAGGGTAGCTCTATTTTTCATTTCTTTTTTTTTTTTTTTTTTTCTTTTTTAGGCTATTTTTCATTTCTTAAAGAATCTTCACACAGTTTTCCAAAGCGGCTGCACCAACTTGCATTTCCACCAACAGTGTAAGAGGGTTCCCTTTTTTCCACATTCTCTCCAGTAATTTTTATTTATTGTCTTGTTGATTTTGGCCATTCTAACCAGTGTAAGGTGGTATCTCAGTGTGGTTTTGATTTGCATCTCCCTGATGGCTAATGATGATGAACGTTTTTTCATGTGTCTGTTAGCCATTTGTATGTCTTCTTTGGAGAAGTGTCTGTTCATGTCTTCTGCCCATTTTTTTTGACATGATTATCTGATTTTTGAGTGTTGAGTTTGAGGAGTTCTTTATAGATCTTAGGTATCAGCCCTTTGTCTGTAGTGTCATTAGTGAATATCTTCTCCCCTTCTGTGGGTTGCCTCTTTGTTTTGTTGACTGTTTCCTTTGCTGTGCAGAAGCTTTTTATCTTGATGAAGTCCCAAAAGTTCATTTTTGCTTTTGTTTCCTTTGCCTTGTCCTCAGTCATTTTTAAGAGTTTAGAGCTTCAAAGACCAAAAAGCTTGAAAACTGTGAATCTGAGATAACCTCCCTGCCTTTTTTGTTTTTCAAGTCATTGGCTTTGGTGCAGCCAGTTGGTCCCCTTGTTTCCTGGTAAGATTCAAGCTTAGCAGTTACGGAAGGTACCATTATTATACCCCATTAGGAGGCATGATGTCAGGTTGTCCCCCCCCCCCCCGCCGTGGGGCCACCTTGTTCTATCCCTTGATTGACCTGTTGATAAGCAGATTGTAGAGGTGGTTTTTCACTTTGTAATGAATCTACTGCTAGATACTTTGAGACTTTCCTGTTTCCTTTTATTGGTACCCTTAAAAAATAGTTTTTAATTGGTTGTTGCTAGTACATGGGAATGCTGTTGATTTTTGTAGGTTTTATCCAGCAACCTTGCTGAATCCTGCCATTATTTCCAATCAACTTTCTTGGATTTTCATGTCGACGGATATTTCAACTGTAAATAAATAATGACTGTTTTCTTTCTTCCTTCATCTTGATAGTTATTGTCTTTTGGGTTCACTAATATGTTCAGTATAATTTGGACAGAATTAGTTACAACAGGAATCTTTCTCTTGTTCCTGATTTTTTTTTTCCCCTCATCATTGAGAGTCATGTCACATGTTTCTGGTAGATAACTTTTTATCAGTTTAAAAATGGTTCTTTTCCTGTATTTACTAAGAGTTTGTATTGTGAAGGATGTTAAATTTTATCAAATTCTTCATTTATTTCTTCTTTTGAGATTATCATATTAAATAAAGTGTTTTCATTTTTTTTTTAATATTTTCATTTACAATAATAAATTTCCTAATGGAATACCATGTTACATTTAAATGATTAATTCCACTTGGTAAGTATTTTCAAATATATATTGTTATATTGAATATGTCAGTATTTTATTTAGGATTTCATGTCACTTAATAATTTTCCTTTCTTGATCGCTGAGGGCAGGGTACCCATGCTATTTATCATGGTAGCTCTTAGCATATTATGTCAATATAATATGGAATAAGGAACAGTTTTAGAAGAATGGCCAGCCTTGATGTCTGTGTGCTGCTTACTTGCCCTCAGTATACTTTTTCTTTGTCCTGTACTCAGCATAGGGAACTCTCAGACATGGTGTTTCTCCAGGGCTGGTTTTAAGGAGCCAGTGGGATGAATCACCTGAAACCTGAAACTTTTTTTCATTCATTTAATAAATAGATGTGTAAAAGTCGTTATAATTTCATAGCAAGTATTGTTAATGACTTCTTTGTTTTTAAAATTTTGGTTGGTTGGTCCTTGCTAACTTGCAGCTAATAGGGTAGAGTGTTTCTTAGTTAATATATTTTTGTTTATGTATGCAGTTATTTACTTTGTTGAATTTGCATTTTTTTTCTTTCTTGTTGTTGGGAGTATGTCCCTGATTTGCTAAATTTACTGGCTTTAAAGTGCTCAGCAGTGTTAAGAGTACTGATAAAGTGTTAACATGTGCATACGACACTCACTTGATGTGTGAGATAGAAACAGAACGTGTGGTGTGCTGCTGTGTGGGGGTAGGGACTCCCTGGGTGCTGTATGCTAAAATGCCAAGAAGACTTGGGCATGCCTTCTGGAGGCTGCCTAGTGGCACATCCAGGAGAATTTGTCTCTACATCTCTGCAGAGGCCCAGCCTTGTACTGTCGGAGCTGAAACAGTGGTTTTGAAAGCTGAATGGGGGCTATCAGGATTTCTTAAGACTGAATTGTGGTAAAAATGGCTTAATAGCTAAGATTTTCACTCTTTCCTAACTCTTGATTTCTACACTTTGTAGAGAGATGAATCGATGCTATATCGGTCGCTATATTTTAAAACCACATCTATATGCTGCAACACAGCATAAGGAAATACATAGTAGCAAATGCAACCAAAGAGTGGTTTAGAAACTACTCACCACTGAATCTCCAGCTGAGCACCAACCCCCCGCCTCTCTCTGCCTCACCTCGCCCCCAGCCCAGCTCTGGAGGCACCCATGAGCCTTGAAAATAGCCAGAGACTAACTCAGAATCCCTGGGTTCCTGCTTTGTCCACATACCCAGAGCATCTGGAGGAAGCACGTTCTGCCATTCCCAGTACTTATGTTTCGGTATTTTCTATTTTAGTGAAATACAAAACAAGAAAAGAAACTGACTAGGAGTGGAATCTGACCTACACTAAGCTCAGCTACTGAGCCTAATATACGTGTCTTGGTGAAAGATGGACTCTGAGATACCATAATAATAATTATAATAACTCATTTTAGAATTATTCTATATAATATAGAATATATAGAGAATATAATATAGAATATTTAATAATATGTAAATATTTACTTATATATTTTTATGTAATTTATCAAATTTATATAATTTATTTATATAATTACATACTCTTTTTAAAAAGATTTTATTTATTTATTTGACAGAGAAAGAAGGATCACAAGTAGGCAAAGAGGCAGGCAGAGAGAGAGGGGGAAGCATTCTTCTGCTGAGCAGAGAGCCCGATGTGGGACTCGATCCCAGGACCCTGAGATCATGACCGAGCCACCCAGGCGCCCGGGAGAGAGAGAATCTTAAGCAGTCTCCCTACCTAGCACAGAACCTGATCAGGGCTCAGTCTCATCATCATGAGATCATGACCTGAGCTGAAATCAAGAGTTGGCTGCTTAACTGACTGAGCCACTCAGATGCCCCTGAATATAAATTTCTTATCAGCTATATGATTTGCAAATATTTCTTATCGTTCTGTGGGTTAGCTTATTTTCTTATTTTCTTGAGTGTCCTTTGATGCATAAAAGTTTTTAATTTTGATGGAGTCAGATTTCTCTCTTTTTTGTTGCTTGTTCTTTTGCTGTCATCTCTAAGAAACCATTGCCTTAGAGATTTACTTACTCTTAGAGATTTACTTACTCCTGTGTTTTGTGCTAAGAATTTTATAGACTTAGCTTTTACATTTAGGTCTGACCCATTTTGAATTAATTTTTGTAGATAGTATGAGGAAGGAGTCCAGATTCATTCTTTTGCATGTGGATATCCAGCTGTCCTACCACCATTTGTTTAAAAAAAAATCAAAGATCTCCAGGCCCACCTTGCTCCCTCTGGTCCTGGGAGTGTATGCTGTTTTTTGTTTTTTTTTTTTTTTTTTTTTTATGTTCTACAGAGCTGGGGAGTAGGAGATGAGACTAGAATAACTTAAAATGCCAGAAGATTGAGATGTTTGTTATGAGTGTATGCAGCCAGAATTGCTACAAGCCTTTGGTTAATTTCCAGAGTACCCGAAAAATTGATTCTGACACATTTTGCCATCTTTTCTATTCTCATAGAGGGGCAAAGTTCTGGAGGTCCTTACTCTTCCATTTTCACTGACATCACTGATACAGGAAAGACATTAGTTTCGAAGCCAACAGCCAAGAAAGAATTTTTGAGATGTCTTTAGTGCAAAAAGGTGGTTTTATTAAAGCATGGGGACAAGATCTCTGGGCAGAAAGAGCTGCACGGAGGGGATGAGGAGTGACCCATTATAAACTTGCAAATTGGAAGGGGGTTAAGGATAGCATAAGCCTTCTATGTATTTTGGAAACAAGGTTTTCAGGATCCTGAGGGGGCTAGCTCTTGTTAAGAAAAGGCCATTCATCATTGTTTAGTAAGCCTTCAGTCATTAGACCCTTCAGATATATAAACTTGGATCTTATGCTTGGAGGATGATTGCCAACATGTATCTTGGCGGGGAGGGGGGAGAGTGGTGAGATAAAGGAAGTTTCCAAAAGAATTTTTATGTTAAAGTAGACTTTACAGCATTCTGGGGGTTTGGGACTGATGTTGCCTTTTGCCCTTAGCAAAGTATTAATGTTGAGGCAGCTTAGTTCTTAGAGGAAGGTCACTCTGCTTATTTTAAGGACTTGTCAATGGGCTGTAAGTAGTGAGGAAATTTAATAATTTTTATTTTGCCTTTGTTTTCCACATCATCACCACCTCAGTTTTTTATTGGAAGGTCAGGGACTGAGATTCTGGGGTACCCATGGTGTGAGGGGGCAGTCATGCAAGATTTTTTTAATTTAATTTAATTTTTCAGTGTTCTAAGATTCATTGTTTATGTACCACACTAGGTGCTCCAAGCAATATGTGCCCTCCTTAATAAGATTTCTAATAGTGATATTGAATCATTTCTTTTCAGTTGATCAAGAGCAAACATCTTTAGCTTTGCTGTTATTATGTAATAATTCAGTGATTTGGCACAATGAAATGAGTAGCTAAGTCATTTTTTCATTCTTTCAGGAACTTAAATATAAAATTGCTTTTGAATTTATGTAAAATCTGTTGTTGAGAAGAAGAAATTGAGAGGAATTCTGAGATTTTTTTTGGTTGGAGGCCAGTGTCTTGGGTAGTATAACGTTGTTCCTGTTATATGATATTAAAACAATGCCTTTTTTTTCTTGTGGTTTACATTTTCAGGGTACCTTTGATGATTACTTGGAATTATTCCTTCAATTTGGTTACGTGAGCCTTTTCTCCTGCGTTTACCCACTAGCAGCTGCCTTTGCTGTGTTAAATAACTTCACTGAAGTTAATTCAGATGCCTTAAAAATGTGCAGAGTCCTCAAACGGCCATTCTCAGAACCTTCAGCCAATATTGGTGTATGGCAGGTAAAAATTTATTCCTTTGGGGGAAAAAATTAGCAAAATGGGACCTTATGATTAAAAATAAAAGTGCTCAGGAGAGATTTGGAAAAATTGGATGTTATCCTGTTTATTTTTATTTATTAATTTTTTTGGCCACAAACTAGCTGTGTGATTTCACATAGTTACTAACTTCTTCTGGACCTTGCTTTTCTTGTTTTTAAAATTAGGGATGGGGCGGGGGGAGGTAAATTATAATTTTTATGACCCCTTTCAGATGTAAAATTCTAATAGTTTTCTAGGAAAGTAGCCAGCTGGGATTTTACCCTCTGGATGGTAAAGAGGCCCTCCCACTGCAGTGTCAATGCAGATCATGTGGGGAGCCTGGACTTCCACACTTACCCAGGAATAATGAGGTTCCCTTTCTAGTTTCTGCTGCAGTGATCTCAGATAAAGCCTAATGGAGAGTCAGACATTTCACCACCACCCATCACAGCAGAGGCCACATGGGAGTGCACATGAGCCATTTGTACCCCTCCAAGCAAAAGAGATACCAGTGGGGAGGTTAGTGGGAAGCCAGGACTCTGATCCCTGTCCAGTAATAATAAGGATCCCATCCCCCACTTTGGGTGTCAGTGGTGTCCAAATGGGCAACCTAACAAGATGTCACTTCTTTCCCTGCTGGAATGATGTCAGAGGAACCAACTAAAACAAAAGTTTTAAATAAAATGTAGAATCTTATAACACCCAAAATGTCCAGGGTTCTATTAAAAAATCATCATACCAAGAACCAGGATGTTACCTCCACCAAAAAAGGTGATATAGTCAGTAGATGCCACAATCAAGGTATCAGATGTTAGAAATATCAGACAAATATTCTAAAGCAGCTTTGATAGAATGAATACATCTAAAACAGATGGAAAAATAGAATATCTGAGCAAAGAAATAGAAGATATGAAGGAGAGGCAAATAGATATTTTAGAAGTGGAAAATATAATTAAAATAAAAAACTCAGGGGCACCTGGGTGGCCCAGTGGGTTAAAGCCTCTGCCTTCGGCTCAGGTCACGATCCCAGGGTCCTGGGATCGAGCCTGGCATCTGGCTCTCTCAGGAAGCCTGCTTCCCTTCCCCTCTCTCTGCCCGCCTCTCTGCCTACTTGTGATCTCTCTCTGTCAAATAAATAAATAAAATCTTAAAAAAAAATAAAATAAAAAACTCAGTGGATGAGTGCAGGAGCAGAATGGAAGGAGTAAAGATCAGAAACTGGAAAACAGTGCAATAGAAATGATTCAGTCTGAATAGCAGACAAAAAATAGCCAAAGTAAATACAACCTCAGAGACCTGCATGACTCTAACAGAAAATCTAACATTCTTGCTGTCGGTGTTCCAGAAGGAAAGGAGAAAGGAGGGGCTAAAAAATATTTGAAGTAATAATGGCCAAAACTTTTTGATTTGGTAAGAGAACTAAAACTACAGATTCAAGAAACTGATTGAATCGCAAATAGAATAACCCCCAAAAGTCTGTGCCAAACACATTGTAACTAAACACATGAAAGCTAAAGACAAATACTTGAAAGCACCAGGAGAGAAATGACTTGTTACCTACTATGGGGAAGACAATTAGAATGACAGCCAGTTTTTCATCAGAAACCATGGAGGCTGGGGTGCCTGGGTGGCTCAGTGGGTTAAAGCCTCTGCTTTCGGCTCAGGTCATGATCCCAGGGTCCTGGGATCGAGCCCCACATCGGGCTCTCTGCTCAGCAGGGAGCCTGCTTCCTCCTCTCTCTCTGTCTGCCTCTCTGCCTACTTGTGATCTCTGTCTGTCAAATAAATAAATAAATCTTAAAAAAAAAAAAAAAAAGAAAAGAAACCATGGAGGCTGGAGTCAAGTGGCATAGTATCTTTTAAGCACTTAAAGAAAAGTTCCATTAATACAGAATCCTATATTCAGAGAAAATATCCTTCAGGATTAAAAAGAAAATCAAGACACTCTTAGATGAAGGAAAACTAAGAGAATTTGTTGCCAGAAGACCTATCCTAAAAGAATAGCTAAAAGAAACTCTCTATACTTAAGGAAATGATAAAAGAAGGGACCTGGGAGCATTAGGAAGAAAAACCATGGTAAGCAAAAATACAAGTAAACATATTAGACTTTTCCTGTCTTGAGTCTCTAAAGTTATATATGACAATTGAAATAGAAATTATAACACTATCTAATGATTCTAAATATCTGTGGAGACAATACTAAGAAACTATACGGAAAGGTAAAAGGAGGTGAGGTTTCTTTATATCACTCAAACTAATAGATGACGACACAAGTAGACTGATTATTTATAGACGGTCCCCAACTTACAATAGTTCAAATTACGATTTTTTGACTTTACAACAGTGTGAAAACAATACGTATTCAATAGAAATCATACCTCATCTTTAATTTGGATCTTTTCCTAAGCCAGTGGTATGCAGTATGATCCTCTCTCATGATTCTGGGCAGCAAGCTGTATAGTCATAAGGGTCAACAGCCAATACACCTAGAACTGTCTGTACCCACACAACCATTATGTTTTTTACTTTCAATACAGTGTTTAACAAATTACATGAGATATTCAACGCTTTATTATAAAGTAGGCTTTGTGTTAGATGATATTGCTGAACCATAGTCTAATCTAAGTGTTCTGAGTACATTTAAGGTAAGCTAGGCTAAATTACGATAATTCGGTAAGTTAGGTATATTAAATGCATTTTTGTCTTACAATATTTTAAACTTATAGTGGGTTTTTTGGATATAACTTCAATCAAGGAAGATCTACATAGATGCACACACAATATAATATGAAATATATGTAATATATAAAGCATATCTATATAATCATATGTGTATGTAATGTAATACCTAGAGCAACCATTACAAAGCTACAAAAAAGATACATTCAAAAACAGATAAATCAAAATGTAGTTCTAAAAGATGTTCAAATAACCCACAATAAGACATGACAAGTAAAACACAGAAATGAAAAAACAGAAGGAACAAATGGAAAACAAAGAAACAGCAAACTAAAGTCCTAACATATCAATAATTATATTAACTGTAAAAAGTCTAAAGATACCAGTTAAAGACTGATATTGGCAGAGTGGATTAAAACACATAACCCAACTATATGCTGTCTGTAAGAAATTGAGTTCAAACATAATGCTATAAGCAGGGTAAAGGTAAAAGGACAAAGAAAAAAAAAAACCCATGTATAGATCTGTTAATTGGAAGAAAGCAAGAGTGGTTATAATAGTATCAGATAAAGTAGACTTCAGAACAAAAAGAAATTAACAGAGGAACATTCTATGTTGATAAAAGAGTAAAATTACCAATAAGACATAGCAATCTTAATGTATATGCCTTGAGCAACAAAATTTTAAAATTATGTGAACCCCAAATTTATAGAACTAAAAGGAGAAATAGATGAATTCACAGTGATAGTTGGAGACATCAACATTCCTCTCTCAACAGTTGACAGAACAAGAGCTAGAAAGTCTACAAGGGTATGGAAGAACTCAGCACCATAACCGTCATCAGATAACAATCTAATTCGTGTTACAGAGCACTCTGCTCAACAATAGTAGGGTACACATTTCAAGTCCTTACAGAACATTCAAACTGGGGAAACAAACTTTAGAAATTGAAATCATATATAGTATGTCTCTGACTATAGTAGAATTAAACTAGAAATCAATAACAGAACGATAACAGGGAAATATCTAAATACTTGAAGACTAAGTGACACATTTCTTAAATAATCATGGAGTCAAAAGAAAGTGTCAAGTGAACTCAGAAGACACTGAAAACGAAAAGACAGCATATCAAAGTTGGTGAGACATAGCTAAAACTGTGGTGACAGGGAAATTTGTAGCATTAAATGCATACATTGGAAAAGAGGAAAATGTTACAAACAGTAATCTAAACTCCTACTTAGGAAACTGGAGACAAAGAAAACCAGCAGAAGCAGAAAGAATAAGTAGCATTAAATGCATACATTGGAAAAGAGGAAAATGTTATAAACAGTAATCTAAACTCCTACTTAGGAAACTGGAGACAAAGAAAACCAACAGAAGCAGAAAGAATAAAATAATAGAGTACAAGTCAATGAAATGAAAACCAGAAAAATAATAGAGAAGATTAATGAAATTAAAGAGTTGATTCTTTGGAAAGAGCAATATAGTTGATAAACCTCCAGCAGGACTAAAGCAAGAAAGAAGAAACAACCATTATAAAAGTGAAACAGCAGATATCACTACAGACCCTTCGGATATCAAAAGTATAAAAGGGACTATTACAAGCAACTCTACACATACAAATTTTTAAAAAAGATTTTATTTATTCATTAATAGAGGGAGAAGGAAAAGCAGGCTTCCTGCTGAGCAAGGAGCCTGGTGTGGGACTCGATCCCAGGACCCTGGGATCATGACCTGAGTCGAAGGCAGACGCTTAACCAACTGAGCCACGCAAGCATCTCTATACATACAAATTTGACAACTTGGATAAAATGGACCAATTCTTCCAAAACACAGACTACCACAACTCACCCAATGTGAAGTAGATAATTTGAGTAGCTCCATAACTGTAAAGAAATTGAATCTGTAGTTACAAATTTCCAAAAAAGAGATGCCCTGGCCCAAATGATTTTACTGGCAAATTCTAATTTAAAGAAGAATTAACACTGATTTTATACAATTTCTTCTAGGAACAGGACATGGGAGTATTTCCCAATTCACTTTATGGAGCTGGTATCAGTGTGATAGAAAACCAGAGAGAGTATGAAAAAGGAAAACAACAAACCAAAATCCCATGTGAATAAATATATAAAACATCTTAATAAACTGTTAGCAAATATAATTCAGCAATCTATAAAAAAAGGTATGGACCATGACAAGTAGGATTTAGTCCAGGGATGCCAGCTGGGTTCAATATAATCTACCATATTCATAGTCAACATGATTATATCAATCAATAGATATAAAACATTTGACAGAATCCAATATTCATTTTTGAAGACTCAGAAAAATAGAAATGGGGGTATTTCTTTAACTTGGTAAGGAACATCTATTTTTTTAAAAAATCTAAAGCTAGCATCATACTTCTTGGTGAAAGACTGAATGCTCTCCTTATAAGATTAGGAACAGTGCAAGGAAATCCACTCTCACTACCCTTATTGAACATAGTACTAGAAGTTCTAAGTAGCTTAATAAGGCCAGTGATACCTCCAGTTTATCAGTGAGATCCCTAGCTGACCTCAAGTATACGAGCATATCCAGTCAAAGTCAGCTGAGACCAGAACTGCTTGGATGAGCACATCCTAAATTGTCCATCCACAGAATGAGGAGTTAAAAAAAATGGCTGTTTGAAGTCACAGAGTTTGGGGTGGTTGGTTATGTAGTAATAGCTAACTGACTCAGTACTTGGAATAAAAGGAAGACTCAGTACTTGTAATAGATCAGTTCTCCTTTAATTTACAAATTTATAAATTAACCTAAAAATTAATTCACAAATCCCAGCCAAAGTTTTTCTTTTAACTAGGTAAACTTATTGTCAAATTCACAGGGAAAAATAAATGAAATAGAATAGCAAGAAAATTCTAAAGAAAAATAAGGACACTTACCACATATTAATACTTTCTATATGACTTCAGTTATTAAAGTAATGCAGTACTGGTGCATTAGTAGACAATCACACCAGTGGAACAGAATAAAAAGTCCAGAAATGCATTATATGATATGGTGAAATCTCAGTTTAGTAGAGGAAACAACTATCCATTAATAGCATTGAAATAACTAGGTCTCCAGATAAGGGGGGAAAAGTTTGCTCTTCTAAAATTACAAGATAAAAGGACAGGACTCAGAATGGGAGAAAATATTCATAAACACATGTCTTCCAGAGGACTCGTATTCAGATTAAGAGCTCTTAAAACTCAATGAGGCATTTCAGCCAATTAAAACATGGATAATGATTTGAAGAAGTACTTCACCAAAAAAATATGCAAATCATACAGTATATGACTTCAATTATATGACATTCTAGAGCATACAAACTAATTCATAAGGACAAAAGGCAGATTAGTGTTTGGGGCCAGGTTTGAAGAGAAGGTTGGATTACAAAGGGTCGTGCGGAATCTTTTGAGGGGAGGTGGAAATATTCTGTATTTTGTGGTAGTGATTTTACAGGTAAATACAAGTATCAAAACAATAAAGTGTATACCTTCAATGAATGCAGTTTATCACACAAATTTAACTCAATATTGCTGTATTTGAAAAATCACATTTTTGGATAAATGTATTAAAAGTGAAGGAAGCCAGGCACTCTTATATGCTACTGACAGGAGTGCATGCAGCTTGGCATTATTTATCAAAATTATGAATGCATTGTACCTTTGACTCAGGTAATCCATGTTTAGGCATTTATCATAATTCCACACTTGTTAAATCATGTATTTACATGATAACTAATTGGACCAATTAGTTTGTAACAGCAGCTAATGCCTACCAATAAGGAAATAGTAAAATAAGTTCTGGTACATCTATGCAATAAAATATTTAAGCAGTTGTGACAAAGAATGAAGGCATTCTTTGAGATCTGACATAGAATATTCTTCAAGACATTTAGTGACAAAAGCAAGGGACCTGACACTAAGGGTATATACATTCAAGTTTGTTTATATTTGTATATAAAGTGTCTGGAGAGGTACAAAAGAAAATAATAGTGATCATTTTGTAGGGAGAACAGGAGCTGGTGAGGGAGGGAAGGGATACACAAGGGCAAGGAGACTCTTCACTTTATGCTTTATTTAAAGAGAAAGTAAACAAAGTCCAGAGTAGGTTTGTTGTAAAGAAAACTATTGAAAAATAGATTACACAAGGATTCCTAAAATAAAAGATGGCAGAAATTCTCCATGAAACAATATTAAGTTTGGATCCAATCATGTTTCATTTTGCTTCTTTTAAAATTTTAATTTCTGGGACACCTTGGTGGCTCATTTGGTTAAACGTTTGCCTTCAGTTGAGGTCTTGATCCCGGGCTTCTTGCTCAGTGGGGAGCTTGCTCCTCCTTCTGCCTGCTGCTCCCACTGCTTGTGCCCTCTCGCTCTCTGACAAATGAATAAAATCTTAAATTTAAAAAAAAAATTTTAGTTTCTAAAAGTAATTGCATTTCTTAGAATTAGTGGGACTTTTTTTCTGATTTTTTTTTTTTAAGTAACACGCAGTTGACACATAGTGTTATATTTGTTTCAGGTGTGCAGTGTAGTGATTAGATAAGGCTATATGTTATGCTGTCCTCACTGCAAGTTAGCGCCCATCTGTCACCATACATTGCTACTATAATACCATTGACTGTATTCCCTATGCTGTGCCTTTCATCCCCATGGTTTTTTTTTTAAGATTTTATTCATTTATTTGAGAGAGAGAGAAAGAGAGTATGAGAGGAACGAGGTCAGCAGGAGAAGCAAACTCGCTGCCTATCAGGGAGCCCAACTTGGGACTTGATCCTAGGACTCCAGGATCATGACTTGAGCCCAAGGCAGTTGCTTAACCTACTGAGCCACCCAGGCGCCACCCTCCCCCCCCCCCCCCCCCGCCATGACTTCATTCTGTAACTACAGGCCTATCTCCCATTCCTGGTAGTTAAGTAATTAAGTAGTGGTCACGTGTTACACGTTAAAGGAAAGAAAGAGTGACCAAGCAGTGGTCACAACATTTCCACAGTCAGTACTTGTAGTGTGCTCCATGAGATTCCTCATGGGACCTTGGATCACTCTGTTAAGTAGCTGAGTGGGGGCATCTGTATTTTCCTTGAAGTCCCACAAATAAATGCCACTAGAAAAGGATCACTGTTATGGTGCCTCAGGTATAGTTGAACCAGATGTGTGTGATGTGTCAAAGTAGGGCAGTCACAAAATAAATTCTATTTGAAATCATACCTGACTGTTTTTGAAAGTGAAACATTTTTTCTGGTGGCCCCACTTTAGGTTCCCTGTAGATATGAGTAGAGTCACTTTAACAGCGTACTCCTCTAGGATGTATTCCAAATTTTCAGGTCCCTGGCCACCTCCAGTTGGGAAGGTAGAACATACTGCTTTGGATATTCAAGCCATAAGTATCTAAAATACCTTGTAACAGTGTGGCTTTTTAAAGCTGATTTTAAAGAAAATCACAGCATTATAGAGAAAAAGCTTAAAATGTACTTGGAATATTTAGAATAAGGGAAAGGCTTTTCCTTTGATTTTAGATAATACAAAAAAAAGGATGAGGAAATATGGAAGAGGTCATTGTGGTTTTTAATTTCACATTGTTTTTTCTTTCAGTTGGCTTTTGAAACAATGAGTGTTATATCTGTGGTGACCAACTGTGCTTTAATTGGAATGTCACCACAAGTGAACGCCCTCTTCCCGGAGTCAAAATTGGACCTCATTTTGATTGTAGTAGCAGTGGAGGTAAGTGAAAATTTAAATGTTTTAAATAGTCTCCACATCAGATGCCTCAGTTAAAACAGAGATGACCTAAAGCAGTGATGTCCCCAACTGTCAATGACTAGCAATTTAGTGACATCCATTTCCTGCGTCAGGTAATGGAAAGCCATGAGGTTTGAGGCCGTGCGTTTCTGGTTGTTTCCCAGGTATGAGAAAGTCCCCATGGTGCAGATGGGGAAGTGACCTTTCTAGCCGTTGTACTGACCTGTCCAGTGTTGAGTAGATAAATCCTATTTGAAAAAGAATTCTGTAAATTTAATATTTTCTAAGTTCCTTCTAGGGATCTGTCATTTCCACTTTCTTAAATTGGAAATTTAAGAAATTGGAAATTGTAAGAAATGCTTTTTGATTAACAATTTAAATCTCATTAGCAATAGGTGTGAAATTCATTGTGAAACTCTAAAACACCAAAATGTAACATATAGTAAGAAGACTCATAATTTCATACAAAGTACAAGTGGTCTGTCTGGGTACTTTTTTTTTTTTTTTTTATGATTTTATTTATTTATTTGACAGAGAGGTCACAAGTAGGCAGAGAGGCAGGCGGCAGGGCAGGGGGGGTGGGTGCGAGGTTGGGGGAAGCAGGCTCCTCACTGAGCCGAGAGCCCAATGCAGCTCAATGCAGGATCTCAGGATCCTGAGACTGTGACCCTAGCTGAAGGCAAGTGGCTTAACCCACTGAGCCACCCAGGTGCCCCTGTCTGTATACTTTTTTAGGTTTTCATTTTATCATGTTTCTCAATATGGCTTTACTGTAACATTTTGGAAAATTCAGCACTGACCAATTGCAAAGGGAAGAATTTGCAGGAATTTTTTTATTGCTAGTGATTATTATTGTCTGGAATATTGTCACCTTTCATTTTTAGATATTTAAAAAATAGAACAGTTGTGGAAATTTATTAAAACAGAATTTAGCAGGATTATAGAGTGGCCTAAGGCCTTAGGCCTGAAGGCTGACTAGAAATTAAACTATGAACTTGTACATTTCCAGTAGTGGCTGAAGAACTAGATTGTGCTTTGCTGTATTTGCTCTTTCTGTGTATTTAATAGGAATCTGTGTTCATGGTAGATGCTATATGCGGAGTGCATTTGGAGAATGATTTTAGAGAGCAGTGAGTAGGAGGGAAAGGGAATGGCTCTAGCAGATAAAAGTAGGTGTGTTTTGAATTTTGAGAGTTGAATAGGATTTTGGAGAGCTATTTGTAAGGCTGATTTCTCACCTGTGTGAGAGATCAAAACAGGTATCTTAGGGGATGGCCAGCTGCTCAGGCTCATAGCATACCTTCTTGATATGGCCCTTAACTTTGTCAGTACATCCAGAGTTAATTAGGCTTTTGGAGATGACTTACATTTAAAACTAATGAGTCTCACAAAGGACTGACCAGAATGCCAGGCAGTTAATTTACCATAAGGTAAATTTACCATCTTTCCCAATAATTTACCATCTTTCCCAATGACTGTAACAGTTGGTATTATAGTGAAATTGGTTTATTAGATTTCTTGGTAAAGTGGGAACCAGAGCAAGAGCAGTATATGTTTTGAAAGACAAGGAAATGGAAACCCTGAAAACCATCTCTTCTCCAAACTTGAGCAGACCTCTGCCTCAAGCCAGATCTGGGTATTGCATTGCCAGCTTCTGAGCAATGCTGGATGTGTTCACTGCCCACCTCTTGATTTTGCCTTCACTTTCTCTAGATTTCTGGCCAGTCCAGTGTTGTGTATATTGCCATTGCCACTGCTTTCTTTTGTGTTTAGTGATGTCTTAGCATTGGCTAGCCAGGGCCTGGCTCCTCTCACTTAATTTGGGAGACTCCCTGGCCTCTGGGGCTGTTCTTGCAGCCGGCGTTCCCCGAGGGATTTGCTGGTGTGCAGGGGATGGGGCCCTGGGATTTCTGCTGCATTAGTCTAGAGTGTCCAAAAGTTTGGTCTTGCTAGGCCTCCCCTGTGCTGGCCTTTGGCTGGAGAGCAGGCTTTTCTGGTTGATTTGTGTTTGTGCCCATTGGCATTTCTGGTTCTGCTTCCTCAGCCCTTAGTCTGACGCATACGAGGTAAAGAGGGATCCCTGGGAACTCACCACCGTGTTGCTCCTTAGGGTCCTGGGGTCCCTGGTGAGTCTGTTTTCTTCTTTCTACCCTTCAGAGTTTTCTTATGTTTGTTTTATGTATACTGTCAGTGGCTTTTAGTTGTACTTAGCAGGAGGAATAGTGAAGAATACTTCTATTCTATCTGCCCAGAAGTAGAAGTCCTCACTTTTTTATTCCTTTTTTTTTCCCCTCTTTGGCTTAGGACCTTTGCCCTTACCAAGTACTTTCTTTGGGCCTAGCTAGCATACTTTTATTCCTTAGGTCTCAGCTCAGATGTCACTGGGCTCCCAGCATTTTCTGATCTCTCCATCTCTTCTGGATCTCTTCTGTTAGTCTCTCATAGAGCCTTAATTGTCTTCCCTCATGGTTATTATTCCACTTATATGCCTGGCATTTCCTGGTAGGCGTGTTTATATAATGTCTGTTTCTCCCTGTGCACTGTCGGCCTCAGAAGAGCAGGGGCAGTGTCTACTTTCTATCGACTAAATCAGACTGCTAGCTAGAATAGTAACTAAAACATGGTAGGTAGGCATTTCTGTGTTGACATGAATGTGGAATTAATAAATTAAGCTTTTAGAAAGGGAAATGGGCACTTCTTTTTTTATTTAAAAAGGAAAAAATGGATATTATTCTTTTGATTAATTTATATTCAGAATTTATGACTCAGCCCAGGCTGAGTTAGAGTCAGTCATGACTTAGAAGAAAGATAGTTTTCAGCTTAAAATTAATCCACAGAGGCCAGAATGCCAGCAGTGTTTTAGGCCATTTCATTACCAGCTAGACTTAGACCTCTAGACAAGAAGTATTTCCCTGGGTTACCAAGATTAAATCCTTATAAGATAAAAGTGATAATTTTGGTATGTATTGGGTTTTTTTTTAAATAAGGTAACTCATTAGAATGTTATCAATAATTATTAATATAGAGATCATTACTAATATTGAGATCACCCAGAGGTAAAGGTAAGGGGGGGATGAAGAGGTGGTAACTAAATGTATACTACTCTTTTCATTTTTTTATTGTGATAAAGTAAACATAACATAAATTTAGCACTGTAACCTCTTTAAAATTTTTTAACTGTGATAAAAAACACATAATATGAAATTTACCCTCTTAGCCACTTATAAGTGTACAGTTAAAGGCATTGACTGAAATTCTGTATCTCTTAAACACTAACTCCCCTCCCCACCCCCATTCTACTTTTGTTTCTATGAATTTGATTACACCAGGAATCTCCTGTAATGGATTCACCCCATATTTGTCCTTTTGTGTCTGGGTTATTTCCCTTGGCATAAGGTCTCTAAGGTTCATTCATATTGTAGCATATGTCAGAATTTCCTTCCTTTTTAAGAATGAATGATATTCCAATTATGTATATACCACATTTTATTTATCCAGGCAGCAATTGATGGGCATTCATATTGCTTCTACATTTTAGCTATCGTGAATAATGCCGCTGTGAACATGGGTATACAAATAATCTGTTTGAGTCTCTGCTTTACTTCTTTTGAGTATATAGCCAGAAACAGAATTTCTGGATATATGGTAATTCTATGTGGAATTTTTTGAGGAAATTAACTGTGCCATTTTCCATAGCAGCTATACCATTTTGCATTCCCATCAGCAATGTGGGAATTGCATTCCTATTTCTCTACATCCTTGTCAACACTTGTGATTTTATGCTGCTGCTTTTTTTTTTAAGTTAATAGTTACCCTAATGTGTATAATGTAGTATCTCATTATAGTTTTGATTTCCCTGATAATCAGTGAAATTAAACATCTTTTCATATTGGTTTTGGCCATATGTATATCTTTTTTAGGTATCTGTTCAAGTTCTTTGCCTATTTTTAAATTGTGCTGTTTGTTTGTTTTTTTAATTTTGTATTATTTATTTATTTATTTTATTTTTTGTGCTGTTTGTTTTTTGGTTCTTTATTCTGGGGGTATTAATCCTTTATTAGATATCTTGTTGTACAGAAGTCCAATTTTTCTACCTTTTCCTTTTTTTGCCTGTGCTTTAGTATCATATCCAAGAAATCATTGCCAGATCTAATGTCATGAAGCTTTTGCCCTATGTTTTTTTCCAGGAGTTTTATAGTTTTAGGCCTTAAGTTTAGGTGCTTGATCCATTTTAGGTTAATTTTTGTATATGCTGTAAGTGTCCAAATTCATTCTTTTGCATGTGGATATTCAGTGCTTCTAGCATCATGTAGAAAAGACTCTCCATTCCCCAGTAACTGGTATTGGCACCCTTGTTGAAAATCATTTGACCATATATGTTAGGCAGTTTATTTCTTGACTCTATTCAGTTTCATTGGTCTATCTATATGTCTGTCTTTTTTTTAACGACTTTATTGATGTGTGATTGACATACGAAAAGCTGTACATATTTAATGTATACAACTTGATGAATTTGGTGATGAGTATATATCTATTTTTATGTCAGTTACCATACTGCTTTTCTTACTGTAGCTTTGTAGTAAGTTTTCATATCAGGAAGTGTGAGACTTACTACTTTGTTCTTTTTCGAGGCTGTAAAAGATTGTTTCGGTTGTCGGGTATGTGTTTTCATGTGCTTGTAGTAACTGAAGCTACTTACTGATTTTTTAAAAACTATTGATTAAAAGCTGGGTTTATATTGGAACAGATTCATATTAAAATGTCTTCCCTTTCTACCACGGTGGTATCTTTGAAGATTTATTTGTTTTTATTTTATTGACATTCTTCCTATTGCGAGGACCCCAGCTTTGTTTTCTAAATTGAAAATTTTTTGTGTTAGAACAAAATCTAGCTCAGAGAAACTGTTAGAAGTAACCAAGAAATTAGTAAGTTAGCTAGTTTTATTTTAGTGTTGCTAAGACCTGAGCTGAATGCCATCTGGTCTTGTAATGAATCCAAAAAGTAGAAAGTTTAATATAAATTAGAAAGCATACTTTTTTGGTTTCTTACCATGCAAGTTTGTAAAATCATACTGAAATTCTAATTCAGAATGTTATAGAAGATTCCCTAAAACCATCCATGGGTCAAGTTAACATGTTTCTGTGTATAAGATTTTTCCTTTTGATCTGTAGAAATATTTTCAAATAAGGAAGTAAAATGTTAAAATTATATTTAATTACATGGGTTTTTTTTTCCCCCAGACTCAAGGTAAAGTATCAGTATTAATGGATAAGGCTTTGGAATATAGATGAGGTTCTGTGGGGTGCATTCTGGAGCCTATGACCAAGAAAGAATTCTTGAGACATCTTTAGTGCAAAATGGTGGTTTATTAAAGCACAGGGACAGGACCCGTAGGCAGAAAGAGCTGCTGCCCCAGGAATGTGAGGGGTGGCTGATTGTATTGATTACATTATATTGGGGGAGGTAAGGAAAAGGGAGGTCTCAAAGGATTTTTACATGTTAAAATAGACTCCCAGGATACCAGTGGTTATGCCATTGTCAAGTTAAGGTTGTCCGCCCCCCCCCCCCCGCTGACAAGGCATTAACATGAAGACAGTTGGGAGATTCCTGGAGGAACATCACACTCTGCCTGCTTCAGGTATCTGGTAATGGGCTGCAGGTTTTAAGGACATTTACTACAGTTTCTTCTGGAAGCTAGGTTATTTATAGAAATGCTTTGTTCTTGTAGATCTCTAAAATATTTGTAAGCTGAGGGAGACTCCTGTCTTGCAGGATTGTGATCTCTGTAAGTTAACTATTTCTTTTTCTTTTCCTTAGCTTTAGGGCAGCCAGGAGTGCCCGATGGATATCATGTAAATCCCATGTTGGGGGAAGGGGGTTGTGGGGTATCAGCTTGTGCTTTGTCCTCATCTTGCCTTCTGTCCCCTCATCCTTAATTATTAAGTTTTAAAAAACGTTTTGTCTGTAGGACATTAAATTAATAGCATGCTATACTTATGTATATTCATTCATAATCTCTAAAAGAATAGAAATTTCACTAATTCAAACCCAAAAAAATAAGCCATAAATAAAGTAAGTTCTTATGTAAATTTTTAGCATCTTGATGGAAACAGCAGTTTAAGAGATCTTATTTTAGTTATTTTCTCCAAATGAAGTAACATCTAAAACATGTTTATGTGATTAGAATTTGTTAACAAGACAAAAGAAACTTAGAACATGTAACAATTTTATAAAGCTGGTGTTGAGAGTATTCTCAACAATTTTAATTGTGGATGTTTTTCTTGTTCAGACTTTTAAAGTCAGGAAACTTTAGCTTTTATTTAATTTTTGATTCTTCAGGTTAGTTTAGTTTTGTTTTGTTTTAAAGCTTGACATAGTGCAGTGTAAAATTCAGTAAAAGGCAAAAATGGTCAGTAATGTTTGCTGGTAAGCACCAGGTCATATGTCACAACTTTTGTGTAATTACTGCCATCTAGTGTTTACTTTAAAAACTAAGGACACTTGAACACTACTTTAATTGGTAAAATGTTACAAAATTATGGGCTGATCAAAAGAATAGCCTACCAATGTATGAAAATATGTGAAAATTCCATTTCTAGATTAAAAATAGCCAAATAATGGCAGTCTTATGCCCACAAGTTCAGCCCACAAGATAATCATCATCCAAATAATTCCTTTTAAATAATAATCATTATCCTCACTTTTGAGGCAAATTTCATTTACTTCTTGGATCAAACAAAGGATCACTACTGGTTTGTTTTTGTTTTTGTCTATTTGTTTGTTTTGCAAAGGATCACTTCTTTAAATGAGGAAATGAGGAATCGCACAAGAACTCCCAGTTCCTAAAAAATAGAAATGACCTAAATTTTCTAAATATCATATGTTGGTAATCCGCTATTTTAGTATTAAATACATTCACAGTTCTTTTTTAATTCTAAACTTGGCAAGATGAAGCAGTCATACATTCTGAATGTGGACCATTCACCTACTAAACACTACTTTTTTCCTCAGGTGAAGGTGAATTAACTATTCACCCCAGAAGTTATACTGCATTTCTAATGCTCAGGTCCTGGTGCCTAGCAAGCTAATTTGCACCAGCCATGTTTAATTGGTAGTTTTAAACATATCGCTGAATTGCAGTTTCTTAAGAAAAAAGGGGGAGATGTTATGTGATTTCCACCCCTACCAAGAGCTGCCTAGAAACAGAATTGATGCTTACCTGCTTGTAATGACCAAGGTGTCTTTTGAGAATGGACAGAGCCCTTTGAGTTCTTTTATGCCCTGACTCACAGGGTTTATTTTTCTATTATTTATTTATTTACTTACTTACTTAACTTACTTATGATCTTAACTATTTATTTATTTATTTAGAGAGAGAGGTAGAGCATGAGTTGGTGGGGGGGCAGAGGGAGAGAGAGAAAATCTGAAGCAGGCTCTACCCTGAGTGGGGAGCCCAACGAGAGGCTTGATCTCAGGACCCTGAGATCATGACATGAGCCGAAATCAAGAGTTGGGCACTTAACTGATTGATCCACCCATGTGTCCCTATTTTTCTATTCTTTAAAAATGGTTTCAGACTTTAAAAATGGTTTCAGGGACGCCTGGGTGGCTCAGTTGGTTAAGCAGCTGCCTTCGGCTCAGGTCATGATCCCAGCGTTCTGGGATCGAGTCCCACATCAGGCTCCTTACTCGGCAGGGAGCCTGCTTCTCCCTCTGCCTCTGCCTGCCATTCTGTCTGCCTGTGCTTGCTCTCTCCCCCCCTCTCTCTGATAAATAAATAAAATCTTTAAAAAAAAAAAATAAATAAAAATAAAAATGGTTTCAGAAAAGCTGAAACTCATAATACAGGTAATTCCTATATTTATTAGGATTCACTCATTTTGAACCTTTTGCTGCATGAATGCTCTCTTACTCCCTCTCTCTGTTAATTCCTATTTACATCTGTGTGTATGAATACATATGGGTACTTCAGAGTGTGGAGATTCTGTCTCTCTTCTGCCCCTTAGTGCACCATGGCCCTGGGCCAGTCACCTCATCTTCTAGACCTGTTACCATTTTCTTCTTTTATAATTTTCTTATTATGTTGTTAATTATTATGCAGTACCTCATTGGTTTTTGATGTAGTGTTCCCTGATTCATTGTGCATAACACCCAGTGCTCCATGCAATCTGTGCCCTCTTTAGTACCCATAACTGGGCTCACCCATCCTCCGGCCCAAAACCCTCAGTTTGTTTCCCAGAGGCCATAGCCTCTCATGGTTCATCTCCCACTCTGATTCCCCCTCTTCATTTTTCCCTTTCTTCTTCTAATGTCTTCCATGCTATTCCTTATGTTCCACAGTTAAGTGAAACCATATGATAATTCTTTTTCTCTGACTTATTTCACTCAGCATAAATCTCCAGTTCCATGCATGTTGATACAAATATTGGGTATTCATCTTTTCTGATGGCTGAGTAATATTCCATTATGTATATGGACTACCTCTTTTCTATCCATTCATCTGTTGAAGGGCATCTCAGCTCCTTCCATAGTTTTGGTTGTTGTGGACATTGCTGCTATTAACATTGGGGTGCATGTGGGCCTTCTTTTCACTATACCTGTATCTTTGGGGTAAATACCCAGCAGTGCAATTGCTGATATGCCTGTTTCCTTGACTACAGATTGAGACCAGGGCAGCTTCTCTTCAGGGATATACTGAGGAGTAGAAATGACACATGTGTGACCCTAATCACAAGGGTCTGGCCTTGTGCAGATTCTTGGTAAATGCAGGTTGTGTTACCACTCTTACAAGACATTGATAAGCTATCTGTCTTTGAAAGAGTTTAGTACCTACAATTATTATGAGGATTAAATGTATAAATACACATGGCATACAGACACGATTGTGCATGTGAAATTCCACACACAGAGCTGGGCATTTGGCGGAGGCCCAGAGCTGAGAGCTGCAGTTCCAGCTGGCTTGGCAGTGGCAGAGTGAAGCTGTCGTTGTCTTGATTGTCACTGTCATCATTATTTGTTAGGCAGCATAGCAACATGGAAGTAGCTTGGGGTGTCAGAGGCCAGAGGTAGCTGAATTAGCACCTCCGCCCTTCCTCTTTGTCTCTTTGTGCCACGGTGGCTCAGATGTAGAATGAGGGCGTTGGTAAAGTATAGCGGAAGCGGCAGACGCCAGGTCTGATGCGGAGGAGGACTTGAGAAAGTGGTAACGGTGAACAGTGACACTGCTATTAATGGGTTCGTATTTTAGCAGCTAGCTTGTATGTGTCCCTCATCTCACAGATGCCTCTCCCTGGCTTTGCTCCCCCCATGCAACAGTGAATTGGTTTTGTTTGTGCTGCAGTTTTTCGATTATATGTTAGTCTCTATCTCATGTTTCCATCCTGTGACAGGACTCCCATTTTTCTCCTCTTCCCAGTCTTCCTGCTCCCACACCTCAGTCCAGCCCTCCTTCCTGCCCATCATCTCACCAAGTCTTGCTAATTCTGACTTTGAATATCTGTTGTGTCATTCTTCCCTTTGACCATTGGTGTGGTTTGAGTTCAGGCTTTTACCATTTCCCATTTAGACTTTTTTGTAAATGTTTAAAATTTTTATTTGTTTGATCCAAAGAGAGAGAGAGAGAGCACAAGCAGGGGAAGTGGCAGAGGGAGAGGGAGAAGCAGGCTCCGCCGCTGAGCAAGGAGCCTGATGCCGGGCTCCATCTCAGGATCTCCAACAGGTATTTGCTGATGCTTAACTGATTGAGCCACCAGGTGCCCCCCCCCCCATCTAGACTTTTTAAAAAACAACTTTATAGATATAATTTTTATATCATACAGTTCTCTTATTTAAAGTGTACCTTCCCCAGCTCTCACTTAGACTTTCAAAGCCACCAGTGTGACTAGGTCCTTACTAGCCTTCTGGCTTTATGCTTTCTCTCATCTGCTCCATGCTTTCTACTTCTAGCCTGGTTATTCCAAAACAAAATTCTGATCATATTTCTCCTCTGCGGTGGTCCTTAACACAAATCTCTGCAGCTTACAGAAGAAATGCCTCGGTTGAATATCAGAGTCTTTACAGTGTCCCTTCCCCTGCTGTCCCTTTTTATATTTGGACACCCACAGCCCTTCCTGCAAGTTACTGTTAGCTGTTAGCAAGTTACTGTAGGACAACGATGCCTTTCTTCTATCAGAAGGAGCCTCCTGAAGGCATTGGCAAGGACAGGCATGCAGTAAATACTCAACAATTGAAAAGTGTCCACTGAATTGCTTTTACTGTGTTTTTAAGTGATTAAGCAATTGCTTGTGAAATGTTTTTTTTTTTTTTTTAAGATTTTATTTATTTATTTGACAGAGAGACATCACAAGTAGACAGAGAGGCAGGAAGAGAGAGAGGGGAAAGCAGGCTCTCTGCCGAGTAGACAGCCCGATGCAGGGCTCCATCCCAGGATCCTGAGATCATGACCTGAGCCAAAGGCAGAGGTTCAACCCACTGAGCCACCCACGCGCCCCTGTGAAATATTTTTTAATGAATAAGTGTAGTCATGTATGGTGGTTGTTTTCCCAGTGAATATACAGTTAGTGGGAATTATTCAAGAATTAATTTTAACTTTATAATTAAAGACTTGGATGTATTTTGGGGAGGTATATCAACAAAACCCTTAGGTAGAACATTAAAATGGTTTATAAGAAAAGGTGAGCTTAACCTAGGCAGTATGACACTGTGGTTTAGAACATGGCCCCTGGGGTCAAATCCTGGCTCCACCATTGATAAGCTATCTGTCTTTGAAAGAGTTTAGTACCTACAATTATTATGAGGATTAAATGTATAAATACACATGGCATGCTTACTACAGGGCTTGGCAAGATTAAGTATTCCGTATTTGTCAGTTGTTTGTTTTAGGAAGACAATCTCTTCTCATAGAAGTCTCTTTACCTAACTGAAAGGTCTGATTAAACTCTGAGAATTTAACTAAAAGGCTTGATTGGGAAGAAAACCACAACCACTATTCTTCTGGTACCACATGCAGCATCAGCATGTATTGGGCTCCTAAGAAGGTTTTTGACCTTTGGATTAGGGTACTTTTGAATGGAATTGTTGAACTGGGTTTTAACCTTCCTCCTTTTGTTTCCTTTATTTCTGTGATAGTCATGGGCATTTCCTGGTCTTTCTGTATGCTGGCACCCTCTTCATTTTTCATCCAAATGAAACATTGCTTTATGTTCTTTTAAAGGTGTTGGAATAATTAAAGATAGTCAAGGCAAATTCTTTCACTGAAAATGTAGGTATAGGGTGCTTAAACTATGCCAGGTATTACCAAGGTACAGCCCTGGCTTTAGCATTGTTTACAGACAGAACCCTCCAGGAGATGGATCAGTGATAGAAGGCCTGCTTTCCGGCCTCCCCAGGTGACCCCCTCCCTTACCCTCCCAGCAGTACCTGGATTGGCGTAGGTGCTCCCAACTGCTGGGTTGGAGCCAGTGAAGATGTCTGCTCACTGAAGTAAGTGCTCATCAAGAGGCATTTTGTTTCCCAATCTATGTATGGCATTCTTGCACTATAATTGGCATAATTTCATTAAGTGGAATGAAAACTGATGAAATGTGTGTGCTAAAAAAGAGAGAGCCATCATTTCTATGAAAACCTTTGGAAAGACTCCATAAAGACAAATTATTATCAGATTGGATAAAGATGAGGCAATTATAAAAGATTAGGAACAAATCATAAAAACATGGACAGCTTCCAGGTTCTGTTTTCACTCTGGTCCACATGTGTCTTTAAGTTTTCATTCTTCTTTAAAGAAAACAATCCTAATATCTTCAACATTGTCTCATGGATGTTATTTGTGTATGGAAGACTGTGGAACTCTATCCCTGGGTCCTATCCAAAGAAAAGGTCTTGGCCCTACATTGAAATCCTTGCAAATAAATGTATATTTAAATGTTTGCTGAAATAAAACATAAAAGATAGGCATTTTTATGATTCCTCATTTCAGCTACTTTGTTAAATAACTGGTCTCAGGTATGGCATCTTTATAAATGAGATTCTTCTGTCCTTGGGGAGTGCGGAATTAGGGGTCTGGCTTATAAATTTGTCAGTTGGTGGGAAATACTTGTTTTGTTGAAGAACCCAGTTTATTAACCCATTTCCTTTAGGAAACCTCCCCCATTAACAATATCCCAATCTCAAAATGTTGTGTAAGTATTTGAGGTCAGATCCCACTTTAGGAAATACTTAGCTGCTTTTGCTTTGGAATTTTGTTTCAAAAATTGGGCCAGGCTTGAATTATCACTTTCTTAGCATCATAGACATTGATATATTAATTGGATTGGATGAAATGGTATCAGTTTGACCAGCATATAATTTTCCGTTATATTTGTTATATTATAATTGTTTTTTTTTGTTTTGTTGTCACTTCTGTTTTCCTTCTGTCTCACCTTTACTCTCTAGCTTAAAAGTTTCAGAAGGCTTTAGTTTCTTTTATAGTCCCCCAAGGTGCTGTGTTGCAAACACTGGATTAAATTAGAAGCCATGTGAGAGTGTTTTATAGATTCTGAGGTGCTTATAAATGTAAGATGTTAATATTACTGCTGTCATTTCTTCCTAATTTATAAAACATGTTCCCAGTCCCATTATGTTATGTTATATATTACTAAAAATCAACTATTTCCAAAGAGGTTAAAAACTATGAAAGGGAAAACTTCCTACATACTTTAGTTAAAAGCTCTTATGTTCCAACTGAAGGAATAGAAATGCCATGTTTCACACACACGTGTGTATATATGTGTGTGTGAGTGTGTGTCTGTGTGTGAGAGATATGATATGCCTAATCAGAACCTGTAGACCACAGTTCTCCTCTGACAACCGGGGCATAGGAGGAAGATGAGCTGCAAAGTGTAGGGATGTGATTATCCCCGTGCTGCTGTCAGTGGGCCCCAGCTGTAACCATTTCTACAAATGCAAGCAAGGTTATAGTGCTTCCATTTCAGGTTCATTGTAGCACCTCACGGGGAAACTAATTGGCACCATCTGTGTGAACAACTAAGTCTGTAATGTGGTCACTGGCACACAAAGAACTCGGGTTGAGGGAGTATTTCACAGCAAAAAGGTAGTGGGATTGGAGTAGAAAGAATACCACTGGTTGATATTCTTTTATAGTCATCAGTTGTAGAAGCGCAACTCCAAGGGGAAGGAGCAGTGCTGTGGTAGGTCAACAGCATCCTTCCAATGAGGGTTTAGGAAGGACATATAAGCAAAGCTATGGGGAGGGCTCATTGTGTTGTCTTCTCTCTGCTGTGAGATTTGTCCTATGCATCCATTCTAAATTTTGGACATTTAAATTTACTGCAGGGTAATTGCTACGGATTGGGAATAAGGTGTGTGTTTGATTACAAAGGTACAGCACAAGGACGGTTTTTGGAATGATGGACTTCTTCTGTATCTTGATTACGATGATAGTTTCACACCTCACTGCATTTGTAAAAATTCAAAGAGCTTTATGAGTGATTTTTACTTTGTGTAAATTTTAAAATGAATTTTATTTTATTTTATTCTATTTTTTTTAAAGATTTTATTTATTTATTTGACAGAGAGAGACACAGTGAGGGAGGGAACACAAGCAGAGAGGGAGAAGCAGGCTTCCTAGCGAGCAGAGAGCCTGATGAGGGGGCTTGATCCCAGGACCCTGGGATCATGACCTGAGCTGAAGGCAGATTGCTTAATGACTGAGCCACCCAGGCACCCCTAAAAATGCATTTTAAAATGTATAAAACTTTATTGAAAAACATACTTTGGAAAATCTTTTGCCTGTGGCTCAGGGTATGTTTGCAAGGTGAAAGAAATGATTTTTTTTTTTTTAAGATTTTATTCATTTATTTGACAGAGAGAGAGAGAGAGAGAGACAGAGCAAATGAGACAGAGAGAGAGCACAAGCAGGAGTGGGGGGGAGAAGCAGACTCCCCACTGAGCAGAAAGCCTGATTCCAGGGTCCTAGGATCATGACCTGAGCCAGAGGCAGACTGAGCTACCCAGCTCAGTCTAGTGCCCTAGTGACTTTTTCCCCCAAACTAACTGAGAATGAAATTACCCAATACCATTAATCTAAAACTTGATTTTGTATAACAAGTGGCTTTTTTCAAGCTCTGAATAAGATTTTAGAATAGAATTTTCATAGATTCTGGTAAAGGGAACATGCTAAAGATGTATTGGGTTTTCCATTCTTCAGTTTCTCATAATGCCTGTCAACATTAAAGGAGCTGCTCATGCAGAGTACTGTTTTGCTGATGGGGGAAAATTAATGAAGTGAGCCATAGTTCAGACATCTGAGAATTCACTGATCATGCTTAAGAACAAAAATGAGCCACTGTTTTGTATTTTGTTGCTTTCAGAATGTGGCCCATGTACATAAATGCTAATAGTTGTATGGAAAGAAATATGGTATTGCCGTTAAGCTTTTCAAAGGCACAAGATATTTGCCTTTGTGCTCATTTTGCTCATGTGCCCCTAGAATCATCAGGGCGTGGGCAATAGGCAGTAGCGCACTGGGAGTGATGGAGAGAGAATTCGTGTTCTAATGAGAGAGGCAGTGAGGTTGATGTCCACTAGTGGAGTCCTCAAAAACCAAAAGTTTGTATTTGGCAATTTTTAAGTAAATAATTTCAAACTAAAAAAACATTTTAAACAATTTGGAACATTACATTTGTTGATGAGTTTGACTTTTCTAGGGAATGTTTCAATAGTTCTAAGTTAAAAGCTGTTTAAGGTTTTAACCTAAAGAATATTTTCTTTTAGATATGAAAGAGTAAATAGTATGTAATTGTGATCTAAGCGAAAATTGGTTTATCAATTGGGTAACAAATACTTGAGTACTTATTCGTAGTTTTTATGCTTTAAAATAAGGGTCAGAAAAAAATAAAATAAGGGTGAGTGACCTTTCAAATAGGGTGCTAAACCCTGTTTATTCATTCCTTTGAAAGAGAGAGGTTTACAATCTGAAGTCCTGCAGAAGGTCTTATCTCGAACCCTGATTAACTGATACAGTTCTTAAGTCACATATTAGCTGAGATTAATGGAATTTGCATTTGGGGGATTTTTTTTTCCTCTGTTGTCTTGGTCAGAACGTCACTAAAACTTGCTGTCAACGGTACTCAGCATAGTTCATGGTGCTGCCCTCAGTATGGCTCCCACGCTGGGCTTGCTGGTCTGCAAAGTGTTTGTGGTAGTTTGCAGAAAGATACGGAGCTCATGCTAAAATGTAAATCAGCAGGCTGCTTCCTGCATTGCAAATGTGTAGATATGGAAAGCAATGTCAGCTGAACTCAGCATCCTTCCTGAGAGATGATGTGCATTCTGGCACAAGTCTTGGAGTCTGATGGTATTGTTTGATACAGTTGCATTTTTGTTGTTAGAGGATACAATGGAAATTACAAAGGGTATTTCCTTACAGAAATAATGATCTCCTTTATGTAAATGTTTTAATTTATTCTGTGAATATAGTGCATTTACACGGCTCAAACTTGAAAGATTCAAAAATGCAATGATAAAATCCCTCTACTTCTTTTTTTTCTATTTTTCTTTTTTTATTAATTTATTTTCAGCATAACAGTATTCATTATTTTTTCACCACACCCAGTGCTCCATGCAATCCATGCCCTCTATAATACCCACCACCTGGTACCCCCACCTCCCACCCCCCACCCCCCGCCAATTCAGACCCCTCAGATTGTTTTTCAGAGTCCATAGTCTCTAAATCCCTCTACTTCTATCTCTCAGTCAATAAATTTCCTTTCCTGGGGGTAGTCAATATGCTAGGATCCTTACATCTGCTTCCTGGGATAGTTAATGTGCAGATAAACAAATATATATGAGAATAATGATTTATGAGCAGGATTTAGTAGATTCATTTTACATCTAGTTGTTTAGTACAAATAATGCTGTCAGTAATTTTTTTGAAATTTGCGTAAATTTTTTATGTCCTGTGTGAGATGACCTCTCATGTTTTGAGCTTTAGAATTGATGACTTGAGTGGTATTTTACTAGGCAGTTTTGACCTTTCCAGGATAGCAGGAATTCATGGGTTGTGAGTAGATGATGGGTTGAAAGATAATGAATGACTGGTGTGCTTGTAATTTCAGGTTTGGATCTGTTTCACCTACAGTTTAGGAAAAACAAAAGCTGCTTATTAATAACAAATATTTTGCCCTGCTTGTCATCAGGGATAGTACCAAGATTGGGTTGGGGCTCAAGCAAAGGAGCAGTCTATTTGTGTATTTGTCCTAATTTTTAAATAAGAATGAATTTCTTTAAAACTGCTTCTGAGGCCAAAGCTTTTTTAAGCAGATAATCGTAGAGAATCAATTGCAACAATGTCCTTCAACAAAACTGCCCATGGTTAGGGAGTTTTTGAAGTTGTTTTTTTAAAAAATAAGCTTCATAAAATTTAAATAAATGTGAAATAGGTATATTCTTTGTCCCTGAAATTCTACTTGAAATAATTTATCCTCACAAGAGAAAATTTAGGATGGGGTAGTTTAGGCTAATAATACAGTTCTCTGGGTGGACTTGGAGTTTTCAGCCCGTTTCTCACTCTCATTTACTACTGTGTTTCTCAATAGCCCTTCACATCCTTTGGCTTTCTTCCTCACTGCAGCTTCTCATTGTCATCCTCTGAAATGTATTACCACCTCTTTTCTGCTGACAACCCCCACTTTAGGCTTCTTTGTTGTTGGAGTTTTCTCTGACTGCTTCCTTGATGTCTGGGTCTGTGTCCTGGGCTAGGAGGACCAGAGATTTACTGAGCCCCTTCTGGGCTTGGCATAGAGGCCACAGAGGCAGAGAGAAAAGGGAACATCTGTCTGGTATGGAACAAAACAATTAAATCCCTAGTCAGAGAATGATCTCTTTGGAGCACGGCACACATTTTGTGTGAATTCTTGCTAGGACTGAGAAAGGAACTGAGCATGCATAAACTTTACCCTATCACTGTGTCTTTGAATCTTTTGGTCGGTGATCCTTGGATGCTTTGGAGGGATTGTTTTGGTTGTTCTGTTTTACTCTCTCATGGGAAAAAAAATTAAAATAAAGTGAATTAAAATTAATTTTGTTTTGAGTGACTATAAAGACATAACATGAGGGATTTTGGAGGTTGATGGAACTGTTCAGTACTCAAAATATGGTGGTGGTCATGCAAATCTATGCATTTGTTGAAATTCATGGAACTACATACAAAAATGTCAACTTTATTATATGATATAAAATAAAATTTAAAAACAAAATAACTTGAACAATTTCGTGTACCCTGCAAATAGTGGTACATCTGTGGATGTCATTAATTAAGGAATTACTATTATACTGGATGAACTGTTGTATGGCCCCGTTATAAATATTGGGATTTCCAAGAATATGATTTCCCAGTCTATAGCTACTTCTCCCACCTTTTACACACCTGCCTGTATTTTCATATTTAATAAAAAATCAGTTCTAAATTGAATGAGGATAGCCAGTCAGGGATATTAGCTGATAGTTTCATTTGTTTTTTTCTAAATCCTTAAGAAGAATTTTGAGCCAGTTTGTATGGGAGGTTTAAAGCAAAAGCAAGGCATTTGCAACCATGAAGGCATCAGTTACTATTGCATCTTGAGAGAGAGAGAAAGAGACTCCTCTTCCCTTTGACTGTCAGACCTTTAGTCTCCTCTTTGCATTATTAATATTGCTGTGGGAGTTATTGAGACTTTAATCCAGGCTGCCTCTGATTCTGCTCTTCTCCTTGCTGGAAAGGAAAATTTGACATCACACATGGAGCTGCCAGGGGATTGATAGGGTACCAGTTGTGGATATATCCATGGTGGCTCTCAGTGAGGAGAATCTCTCTTTAGTGGGCAAAACATCACTGATTTATGACAATACTTTTGGCTCTCTGATTATGGTTTTAATTACCACATAAACCCCAGAATTGTGAGATCACGTGTTGTAGGATTTTTTTTATTTCAAGACCTGCTATTAGTATTTTTAAAGCAATTACAAAGCAGAAATATAATATGGTAACTTTGTTTCATACATTAAAACATTAATGCAAGAAAACTCTGCCATAGACATCAGAAAGAAGATAATTTTTTAAGATTTTATTTATTTATTTGAGAGAGAGGGCACGTGTATGTGGGTGGGGAAGGGGCAGAGAAGGGGGAGACGGACAAACAGACTCAGCACTGAGCGGAGCCCAAAGTGGGGTCCCATTCAAGCTGAAATCAGGAGTCAGATGCTTAATGGACGGAGCTACCCAGGTACCCCAGAAAGAAGACATTTTTATCTGAGTCATGAGAGGCTCTTAATTTACCTTCATTCTTGTAAAGTAATTTGGGAAATTAGAATAATCTATGAATCTTAAGATTAAAATCAAGTAGATCATGATGAATTTGTGGATAAACAAGCCAGAATTTGTAATTTTAAAGAAGGTTAAAAATATTTCTCCAAAGTAAAATGGAGTTTGCTTTTAGTTTTTTTTTTTTTTTAAGACTTTAATTATTTATTTAACAGAGAGAGAGAGATCACAAGTAAGCAGATAGGCAGGCAGAGAGAGGGGGGAAGCTGGCTCCTTGCTGAGCAGAGAGCCCAATGTGGGACTCGATCCCAGTACCCTGAGATCATGACCTGAGCCGAAGGCAGAGGCTTAACCCACTGAATCACCCAGGCGCCCCTGGAGTTTGCTTTTAAAATATATGTTGGTTCTTGAGAATCTATTATTTTGCTGTGTCTTCAGAATAGTTGCCTATTACTTAAACAGAGTGTGAATGTAGTCAAAAGTTAGAATACCTATACTTGTGATCTTAGACTCCTTTTTTTTTTCTCTTCTTGCCTGGAGTTTATAATGGTATTGCACATATAGTTTTTACTTAAGAGAATGTTCACATTTTCCCTTTTAGATACATACATGCCATTTAAGTTTGAGACATTTTCTGTGACTTGACAGAAGATCAGGCATTTAAATGTCATACATGTGCTTGAGAATAAAATAGGCCCTTTATTATAATCATGTAATGTTATCAGTGTCTGTATCTGTTTTTAAGCTCCACCATTGTAAACAGGTTGTTTAGGTCTCCTAAATTATTACTTTTTGTCCATTCATCTTTTTTTTATTTTTAAAGACTTTTATTTATTTATTTGACACAGAGGGAGAGAGAGAGGGGGAGAGATCACAAGTAGGCAGAGCAGCAGGCAAAGAGAAAGCAGGCTCCCTGCTGAGCAGAGTCCAATTTCTGACTTGATCCCAGGACCCTGAGATCATGACCTGAGATCATGACCCGAGATGAAGGCAGAGGCTTAACCCACTGAGCCACCCAGGCGTCCCTCCACTCATCTTGATAAAGTCTTCTATTGATAGTCATCTTGGTAAAGTCTTCTATTAAATACTATGCTCCTATTACAAAGCATTTATTTAGTTTCTGGTTCGTAAATGTAATTACTATGTTACTTGATGCACAGAGATATGTAACTGCTGTATTTTCATTTTGAATCGTGACCTTTAACATTATAAAAATATTTTTCATTTTTAATGTTTTTTTACCTAATTTTGCTCTCTGATATTAGAATTATATCCCCTCTTTCTATTTTTCTGTTTTTCTCTAGTATACCCTTATTTTTAACTTTCCTGAATCACTTTCATTGAGGTGTGTCTCTTGTCTATAGCATAAGATTTAGTTTTCTTCTGGAAGACAGTTTGAAGTATTTTACTTTTAATTGATGCCATTGTGTTTGGTCTCAACTTTGTTATGTTATTTTGTGTTATGTATTCTATGGTATTATATTTACTGTGTTTTCTCTCTATATAGTATATACCCTCGTTTTGTGGGGAGGTGTTTAGGAAGATTTGTTTGGTATCTTTATAGTTATAGCTATCTCAATGTCCTTAATTATCTTTTTCTTTTCTTAGATTTCTACATTTGGTTTGTCAGTTTTAAAAAACATCCTTTGATTATGTATTATCTGTTTGACTTCATTAATGTATTTTCTTTTCTCCTTTCTCCTCTCATTATTTCAGTTGTATTACTTCTACATTGTCAAAATATTCAGCATTTGCATGTATCTTTTTTAGTCCTAGGAGACAGTTAAATCTTTCTGGTGCTTGCCACACTCTGCCAAAGTTTCCCTGTTTATGAAACTTGTTTTCTTTTTTCATGAAACTTGTTCTCTAGTGCATTGTTTCTCCAACAATAATGGGCATATGAATCATTTGGAGTTCTTAGAAAGCGCCTTGATTTTCATCCCTTACATACTCCGTAATGATGCCATTGCTGTGCTAATGAACCCTACTTTGAGTAGCAAAAGATTCCTCAAGAGGAGTTTTTAAGCTCCTGAATGTTTAAGACTATTCTTCTATAACATTAATGTTTGAAGGACAATTTACTGTATAAAAAAATATTTTGGTTCAGTTTTCTTAAAATTTCTTGAAAATGCTACTGCAATGTTGTCTTGGTTTACTGCTGTCCAACTTTGATGTCCCTGTACTTTTCTCTTTTTATGAGTGATTTGGTTGTTTGCTTTGAGGCCTGAGGGTTTATGATTACTTCTTAAATTTATCTTTAAAATCTAATAGTTTTATAGGTAGGTATATGTCTCAAGAGTTGACTGGTCCACATCACAGATACACAGTGGGCCTTTTCAAATGTAGTTTTAGGTCTTCTTTTACCTCTGGGACATTTTCTTATCTTCTTATTATTTTCATTATATTTTAAAATATTAATTGCATTCTCTTGTTTTTCTTCACGGTCTTCAGGTGTATGTAGGTTGGATCTTCTTTTCCTGTTATCTGTAGCAATCATTTTATTTCACTTTGACATCTCTATTTTATTTTTGTCATCTTGGCTTTCAGTCCTTTCTTTTCTTGTGCCTTATTTTCATTTCCATCTATTCTCCTATGGCTACTTTGTGGTTTAATCCTCATTTCTGAGATGATTTTGTCTTTTTTTTTAATTCTTTGCTAGGTTGTCATTCTCATTTCACATCTTCCTCTTTGTTGGTTTGATATTTCTGTTCTGAGTTTTTAGATTTTTTACTTGGAGGTTTTCTTTCATATTTGCAAATGCTTACTTAATTTAATTCAGGTTTCAATCTTGAGTTATAACTTTCATAATTTAATTCAGGTTTAAATCTTGAGTTATAAGTTTCCTGTGGTTTCTATTTTGTTTTATTGTTTTTTTTAATCATTTTAAAAATTTTTGTTGGTGAGCAAATCCTAAAACTGAAACCCATTGATTCTCAATATCTGTTTTATACTCCTAGTAACTCTGTGCAGATGCTATTGCTGTTTTTATGTTCGTTTTGAAATGAATTATTTTCCTGGGCTAGCTTTACTATTTCAAGTTGGCAAGGGTGAGATTTACTCGATGGTTTTCTTAGCTCCCTAGTTCACAGTGCTCCCTTCTTCTGGTATGGCAGAAATGCTGTATCTTTTTTTCCCCTTTTTCTTTGGTTAAGCACTTTTTTTTTTTTAATTGAGAAACAATTGACATATAATATTACATCAGTTTCAGGTGTATAACGTAATGATTAGATGTTGTGTGTACTGTGAAATGATCACTATAATTAGTCTAGTTAGCATCTAACACCATACAGTTACAAAATTTTTTTTCTCATGATGGGAACTTTTAAGATTTATTCTCTTAGCAGCTTTCAAATATTCAGGACAGTGTTAGCTATAGTCACAACATTGTATGTTACTGTATGTTACATCCCATGATTTATTTATTATATAACTGAAAGTTTGTACCTTTTGATGCTCTCACCCATTTTATAGGGACACTGAAGTTGGTTCCATATCTCAGCTATTGTAAGTAATGCTGGGTGCATATGTCTGTTCAAACTAGTGTTTTCCTTTTCTTCAAATATGTACCCAGAAGTACTTCTGAATCATATGGTAGTTCTAGTTTTGATTTTTTCAGGTACCTCCATACTGTTTTCCACAGTGGCTGTACCAGTTAACATTCCCACCAAGAGCACACCACAGGGGTTCTCTTTTCTCTGCAGCCTTGCCAGCACTTGTCATTTCTTGTCTCTTTAATAGTAGTCATTCTCACTGGTGTGAGGTAACATCTCATTTGTGGTTTTGATTTGCAAAAAAAAAAAAAATGCCATTTCTTTAATGAGTACCTTCTTTGTGGTGAGAAGTGTGAGTATTGCTCTGGGTTGTACAGGACCATAATTTCCACCTTTTACTTTCTTCTTTCCAGTAATCACTAGCCTCCATGAGATACCTGATCCTTCTGTGTAATCCTTTCCCCCAGAAATGGTGCCTTCCTAAGACTACAGTCTCTGGTTCTGTTCATTTTCAAGCTCTGTCCTTTGGATTTTCCAGGAAACCCTCTAATCCACCTGTCTCAGATAAGTTTTCAGTAGTTACAGTGGAAATTTCTTTTCCTGTGGGTTTATTTGTTTATTTGTTGTCCAACACACCTAGAACTCTATTTCCCTCGCTACTTTTTTTTTTTTTTCCCCAAAGTTTCTGACTTGACTCCACGCACAGATATGGGCTCTACAGCTGGTATTACTGGATTTGGGTGTTGATTTCCCTATTTTCATGTAACCTGTCTCCTAGTTATGTTGTAGTCACGAATAATGGATACCTTCATTTGTTCTCTCCTTGTTGGTCCATTTGGTTTTGTTTGTTTGAGGATGTATTAAGCAGTTTGGATTTAGGTAGCTCCATTAACCATAAAAACCCAGAATTCTGTAATAGTATTTTTATCTTGAAACAATTGAGTTCATTTTGGTGTTTTCAGGCAGTTTTAATATACGATACTCATTTATGAACTAAAGAAGAATACTTCATCTTCTGTTTAGCTTATACCATATTTTATATTACTTGGATTGTTATTATATTTATTCTAATTTATACCTAGTTCACTACAAAATCCATTCTTGTCAACATAATAGTAAACTTCTAATATATTACCTTAAGGGGCATACTGGGCATGTTGTAATATTTTAATTGGATAAGAGGCATTTTGAAATTCAATTTTTATAAATACATAAGCATTGAACAAAATGTGAAAACTTTTCCCAGAAACTTGTTACACTTAAATCCTTTGTTCTTCAAACTGATATAGGGTATCTATACAAAACTTTGTCCCACGACATTGAAGAACAGCATTGCATGTGTATTTGTGTGTCCGTCTGTCTGTATATGTATGTGTGTTTGTGTTATATCTGTTGTATGTGCCAGCATGTGCCAGTTGAAGTCAGTCAAGTTTGAAATTATTTAGACCCTAAGAAAATTTTAAGTGACCTCTACTATTACTTCTTAAAATAGGGCTGAAATAAGGATAAAGGTGGTATATCCTGTAATATTTATAAGATGTTTTAAGTGACTATTAAAATTATTTTAGGGAGCTTGTTATTAAAGTATCACATACATATGTATACTGGTTATGGGTGTCAAGCTAAGTGGAGTTTCAAGAAGTGTACATATCTGTAAGACCTAGAACAATGTACCAGAAGTCCCTTCTTGCCCTTCCAGTCAGTGCTAACCAAAAGTAACCATTTTCCCGACTTCTGTTGCCACTTAGTTTTGCCATTTTTAAAATTTTGTATAGATTGTATCATATACTGTGTTCTCTCAATATATTTTTTCAGTGATCTCAGTCTGTTGCAGTTTTTTCCCAGCTGTGGTGCTTTTTAAGCCGTTTTTTCCTCTGATGTGTTAATTAATCATTTAGTATTGCAGTGTTGATATGCATGCTGACACTTCTGGTGGCTGGCAGCAAGTGACAGTACCACACAGACATGCTGTTTCAGCATTATACAAATGATCATAAATATTACATTTCCAAGTCCAGTGAGGAAATTCTCAAGATGATGGCTAATTAGAGAGATTAATAAAATATGGGTATAGTTAGAGATGTGGTGACAGAACAAGACAATTAGTATGTTGCTAATTCTGAAAGTGAGTCTAAAATGAGAAAGATAATTCTGCAGTCCATATGTTAGTCACACCCCTGACTAAAGAGATAAGTTGGCAGTCTTTTTTAAGCTTCCTCATTTTCATCATTTGATTGGTTTTAGTTCTCTCAATGTGCTGATTTCAATGACTTTTTTACTTAATACTTTCTAAGTATATTATGTGATTATGCTGGAGTACATTGAATGTTGGCATTTGAAAATAGACGTGATCGCTCTGTTGGGAAACAAACAAATACATTCAAAACAGTGAGATGATGTTGGCACGTCATAGCGGCAAGCAGATCCTTGGATTTGGAGGGATTGGTTCCCAGAAAACCCAAGGTTTGAAGTGACCAGTCTCCATTAGATTCCTCATCAATTGGTAGCATTTTGATATTGAAAACAGAAGAAGAATTTGCTGTGGAGAGGAACAGATTTGGATACTGGGCCTCTGCTGGTCCTAACTGCATCAGCCCCCCCCCCCCACCCCTTGCCAGTCAGGTTTATTTAGGAACTTAGGAAGAGGAGTGAAGAGAGACAAAGCATCTTTCTCTGCTTGATAATTGTACTTCCTTATGTTGCTTCCTCCTTGCTGAAGGTGGCCAGAGTGTTCTGTGGTATTGTTGAAGGGAAATGTAATGGCTTCTACCTGCCCCCTCCCCAAGGTTGATTGTGCTTGCTGCTCCTCTCCTCCAAGGCACAGTCACCTGGCAGTTACTTGGGGACTGCCTGTACCTTGTTCTGGGTTCTGAGCAGAGGCAAGATTCATCCCTTGCCTCTGAGAGCTTCATCTAGTGTGGACACAGAGCACCAAGTAGTCACACAGAGAGATATAAAGTGGCTGGAGTGTAGAAAAGAACTCAACCTCCTCAGGAGTCAGAGAGGTGTTATTTTTGAGGAGGAATGATCAGTGTCATGGAGCCTGGAGTGAGGGTCTAGGGACAGGACACTTTGGGCAGAGAAGAAGGTGGTCCTGCTGAAGGAGCGTGGAGTCTCTGGGGCAGTTCTCTCCTTAAAAGCCTTCAGGCTCTCTACCATTTTCAGGATTGAAATCCAGATATAGTTTTGCAGTCCGTCTGTGAAATCATACAGCTCTTCCCCACTGCTCTCCTTCCCACACTTTAATAACACCCAGCTCCTTGATGCTCCTCCAAAGGACTGAGCTCTTTCTTGCTTGGTAATTTAGGTCTGCTGCTTCCTCTGCTGAGAACCCTTGTCAGACATACTTAGCTTAAATTGCTTATTTGCAAAGTGGTTTGCCTAAAGACATGGTGCAGTGAACATGAGTCATTCTTTTTGATCTCTGAGCATCTAAACCCCCCTTTTGTGTCCATAGAACCTCTGACCTTGGAAGGCAGAAGCACCCCCCTCCCCGACCTTAGCACAGGCAGCAGACAATGCTGGATGCTCCCTTCCTAGCCTCCCTTGCTGCTGGGGCATGGACATGGGCAAATGATCTGTATTCCGGAAGTCATAACCTTGCCACTGCAAAATTGGAACTGGAATCTAGTGGTCCCAGCAAGGTCGTACTGTGCAGAATCCACTCTGGTGAGGGACGCCGAGGCAGTGGCTGTTGTCGGGGGGTTAGGTCTCTGTCTTGCAGCTGTGGCCCCAGCATCCTTATGAAATGAACTTGGTGCTTGGTTCTGGATGCTGCTCCTGGCTGGGTGACTGCTAAACCTTGTTCTTTAGACTTTTTAGAGGTTATGCCAACTGCCTGATTTCCTTTGAACAAACCCCTTCTTTGTCCAAGTAAAACAAAATTGGGTGTTTGTAGCTTGCAAAGAAGAACCCTGCTTGACTCAAGTAGATTCTAGCATTAGTACTTTCAAGGGCAGGGGCAGAATATAATTATCTATGTAATTGCCGTGACATGCCCCTCACGCATAAGAATTGTAAGAGTCTCTTACCCTGTAGGTAAGCAAGTAGTCACAATACTTACCAAGAGGAGCTTGTGCTATGTATATTTAGTGATGTAACTCAAGTCACAAAGCTTTCCCAAGAAAAGAACACAAAAATATTGCTATGATAGTAAAGACGGTAAAAATGTGGGCCTTTTAATTACATTTTCTGTTGGTAAAATATGAAAAACAAAATTTGCCATTTTGACCATTTTAGGTGTACAATGCAATAACATTAATTACGTTTACTGTGTTGCACAGCCCTCACCATTAAGCATTAACTCTCCAGACTCCTTTCACCCAATCCCTCCTGACCTCTACTTTCTGTCTCTGTGAAGTTGTGTATTCTAGGTATTTCCCATAAGTGATTCATAGAATTGTTTGCCCTTTTCCATCTGCCTCCTTCACTTACCATAGTATTTTCAAGGTTCATCCATGTTGTAGCCTGTGTCAGAACTCCATTCCTTTTTATATCTGAGAGATATTGCATTGTATGGATAGACCACATTTTGCTCATCCATTTATGTGTTGATGTGGGCATTTGGGTTGTTTCCACCTTTTGGCTGTTTTAATGTCATTGTAACTAATGCTGCAGTGAACATTGGCATACGGTTATCTGTTTATCTGTTTGAGTCCCTTCTTGCAGGTTTTTTTTTTTTTTGATTTATTTATTTATTTGACAGAGATCACAAGTAGGCAGAGAGGCAGGCAAAGAGAGAGGGAGGAAGCAGGCTTCCCGCCGAGAAGAGAGCCCGATGCGGGGCTCGATTCCAAGACCCTGAGATCATGACCCAAGCCAAAGGCAGAGGCTTAACCCACTGAGCCACCCAGGAACCCCCGTGCTTGCAGTTCTTTTGGGTATGTATCGAGGAGTGGAATTGCTGAATCATATAGTAATTCTACATTACATTTTCTGAGGAACCACCAAACTCTTTTCCCTACAGCTGCATGATTTTACTTTCCCACCAGCAGTGCACAAGTTTACCAGTTTCTCCATGTCCTGGCCAACACTTATTTTCTAGGTTTGTTGCTCTTGTTGTTTTAATTATAGCCATCCTAGTGGATGCGAAGTGGTATCTCATTGTGGTTTTGCTTTTCATTTCCCTGATAGCTAGTGATGGTGAGCACCTTCTCGTGTATGTAGAGCTTCTCTACTGTCTCATTTGTGCAAGGAGCAGCTGGGTTAGTTAAGTGAAGTTTCATTCTGTAATTGGCATTTTTTCCTGGAAGTGAGCAAACAGAGCTGCTTTACATGTATCATTGTATCACCAAGTCTAGCTCTTAAACAAAGGCTACCCTGTAAATAGTAGTAAAGGCTTGACAGTTAGCAGGGTTTCAGAAATCATCCCTGTTCTTCAAACTGATAAAGGATATCTATACAAAACCTCTAGCAAACATCACATTTACTGGTGGAAGACTGAAAGCTTTCTCATTAAGATCAGGAGCAAGACAAAGATGCCTACTCCTGACTCTTGCCACTTTTAGTTAACATTTCCCTGTAAATTCTAGACAAGGAAGTTAGGTAAGAAAATGAAATAAAAGCCATCTAGATTGGAAAGGAAGAAGTGAAACACACTATCTCTGTTTGCAGAGGACACAATTTAGTTAATAGAAAATGCTAAGGAATTCTCTAAACAACTATTAGAACTGGTAAATGAGTTAAACAGGGTTGGAGAAGACAGAAACAATACCCAAAAAGGAATTGTATTTATATACAATAGCAATGAGCAGTCAAAAAATGGAATTAACACAGTTCCATATATAATAGTATCAAAAAGAATAAAATGAAAATTCAATACTGTTAAGATGGCAATATTCCTCAAATTCATCTACAGATCCAACATATTAAAATCCAAACTAATTTATGTGCAGAAATTCATCCTAAACTTCATATGGAAATGCAAAGGACCCAGGGTAACTGAAAGAATCTTGAAAAAGAATAATGCATGAAGACCCATACTTCCCAATTTCAAAACTTACTACAAAGCTACAGTCATCAAGACTGTGTGGTACTGGTATAAGAATGGATATCTATATCTATATCTATATCTATATCTATATCTATCTATCTATCTATCTATATATATTTAGATATCTATCAGTGGAATAGAATTGAAAGTTCAGAAATTAACACTCACATTTATGGTCAGTTGATTTTTTTTTTTTTTTCCCCGCAAGAGTGCCAAGACAGTTCAGTGGGGGAAAGAACAGTCTTTTCAACAAATGGGGCTGGGACAACTGAATATCCATATGGAATGTATACCATGTACAAAATCATGTACAAAATGAACACCTTGTACAAAAATCAACTCAAGGTGGATCAGTGACCTAAATGTAAGACCTGAGTTTGAGGTGGGTATGAGGAAAGGTTTTATGGACCAGGCCTGAAAGGTCGTTTCTGTTCGCATTCTGCTGTCTATGGAAATCAGCCATAGCCATTGGGAGAACATGTGGCCATTAGAAACCTGGGGAAATGTGTTCCAGCTCTATGTCCAAAAGAAAGAAAAAATTTATTTAGGCGAATAGCTGGCATCTTTGCTACAAGGAGGTTGCCTTGCCGTTGGTTATTCTGGGCCTTTGCAGTTCTGAAATTCTGTTCTTTTACTAGCTCTTCCTCGTTGAGTCCTGTAGTTTTAAGAACTGTGAAGAAGTGAGAATGCTAACACTAAATTACCTTTTTCTTGGACATAGAAAAAAGAGGAAAATCCAGCCAGCCAAGTTTTTCACAGCAATCCTGTTTGCAAAAAAATATATTCTGTGGTCTTGTAAACCTACCTGTTTGCCAAGGCACGATGCTCGCTTGAAACCGTGATCTCACTCATTTCTGGCCTCTTTCCATGCATGCTGGAAAGGTAATCATTGTCCTCAATTGTGCTATTGAAGCTACATAAAGCTTTTGAAGATGGATGAACACTTCTTCATAGGAAACAACCCAGTAGTGCCTCATAGTAAAAACCAAATGCATATGTTAGATCGCATGCATCAAAGATCCTCTGGAATGGCCATCAGAAAGTTGGACATCTCTTCACTGGGAGCACAGGGTCCTCATCTCAATGGCAGGATCGTGAGAGTTAATTTGCTTATCCATCCAAGTCAGAGTCCCTCGAGGGCATCTGTTTGGTGAGTTTGGTATATAGTCAATTGAAGAAGTCATACTCCAGCTTTGAGTTTATAATCTAATTATCATGAACTCTGTGGATATGATTATAGAGACTGAAGGAAGAGCAAAAGAGAAATAGAATACAAGAGGTGTTATAAACAAGGCACAGTGCTGTTCATTTTTAAGAACCTGCATTCTGCAGTGGCTTGAGGGATCTTAGCGAGATACATGATAGAATCCTGAGCTTCTCTGTTATTTCCCTCACCCTATAGCATATTTCTGATTTCAAATGTGTTTAATATTCTTGCCTTTATTTTGAGTTCTATGCCTAAGCTAAATAGTGTATTTTTAAAAAATCACAGAAAGACTATAAACCAGTATTGGTTGAAGTGTGGTCTGTAGACTGCTGTTAGTCCACAAAGTGTTTGATACCAGTCAGCAGTGAGATTAGCACAGAAGTAAGGCATTAAGTGTTTCAAAATGTCGAAGGTAGTTTGACATTGCTGTGACATTAAGCATGTGGCCAGTGGTCTCATGTTGTTCAACAAGGTATAGACAAAGCAGAGTGGTGTACGACTTGCATGTTGTGCAGCTCATTTTTATCACCTGTGGTATGCATTGTGGTATCCAACAACAGAAAGTAGTTCTCAAAGTTCTAGAGGCTGGAGGTTCAAGATCAGGGTGTCAGCGGGCAGATTCTTCCCTTGGCTTGTAGGTAGTCGCCATCTTGCTGTGTGCTCATATGACCTCTTCTTCATGTACGTTCAGAGGAAGGCAGAGAGAGAGCTCTTTGGGAGCTCTTCTTATAAGGACACTAGTCCTGTCACATCAGGGACCCACCCTTATAGCCTCATTTAATCCTAATTATGGCTTGGTCAACTAACTTGTCTCTAAGTTATAGCCACAGTGGGGGTTAGGACCTCAACATATGAATTTGGGTGGTACATAGTTCCATTCACAGTAGGGCCATAGGTAGGTCTGTAATGGACTAGGAATTTAAAACATTGGTCCTTCACCACAGATAGTTTGAGAAGCTGTGCTGTAGACATAAATGGGGGTAATTAACTTAATTACAAGTAAATATTAATTAATAGCAGAGCAGGAAACAATTTGCTGTAGTTTTTTTTTTTAAGATTTATTTATTTATTTATTTGACAGAGAGATCACAAGTAGACAGAGAGGCAGGTAGAGAGAGAGAGAGAGAGAAGCAGACTCCCCACTGAGCAGAGAGCCCGACGCGGGACTCGATCCCAGGACCCTGAGATCATGACCTGAGCCGAAGGCAGCAGCTTAACCCACTGAGCCACCTAGGCGCCCCATTAATGTTTGAATATTCTTGAAGTTTATGTATCTTGATTTTCAATAAAATTGTTTGTGGGAAATGTTGACCCTTTGGAATAGATTAGATAAAGGCTGGAGAAGATGTATTGAGTGGTTAATTCTTAAAGAGGCCTGGGCTTAAGCTAGATGTAATTACTGCTCTTGTAGAGTAGCTGTCTTATCTGTGCTGCTGGCTCATAAATCCGTGCCTCCATCTGCTGGCTTTGCTTTCTGGCTGCCTGAGGACACCTCCCCATGGCCATTCTGTAGGCACCACTATTCAGCCACTCAGAAGAGAGCACAGCATCCTCCCAGGGACCTCACTGTCGTGCTTTCTCCTTTCTCTGGTTTCCTATTGAAACACACAGGATCACTATCTTCATGGTAACTCACTTTGAAACCATGAAACATGTTTGCTTTCCTCTTTGCCTTTAGAGATTTCTTTGGTCTCCCACTTGCTGATTCTGCCTCTAGAATGCCTTCTTGAACAGCCTCCTTCCTGAGGCACCATCAACCTTGCACCAGGGCCCCTCTTGTCACTTCTCACTGGAGCATTTCAGTGAGCTCCCAGCTGCTCTCTTGACTTCAGTTTCTTCCTGTACCGTCTAATTTGTAACACACATCTCACCTTTGATTTAAAGCCTTTGGCTGTTCCCCTTTTCATAAAATAAAGTTCAGCATCCTTAGCAAGGGACTTAAGATCCTCTGTGATCTGCCTCTTAGCTGTCTCCCCTCCCCTCCCCCACCGCTCCTTTCACAACACCACAGCACTGCAGTGTCTGTCTGCCTGGAGTTTCCTTAGTCCTTGAATTTTCTCCTCTCTAGTTGCTGCTATCAGAGGATCCCTTGGTCTTCAAGGACCAGCTCAGACATCACCTTTCCCTGGTCTCCCCATTTAGAATTAATGATTATTTACTGTGCTTTCATAACGTGTTCTGGTGTCATACCATGTTTCCCATGTATTCTCTCTCCTCTGACTAGTGTTGGCATGGTAGCCTTTCCCCCCCATCCCCCAACATCCTTCTCCTAACCTATTTCTGTCTATATTTTAAGGATTTTTTTTTAAGGCAGCATATGATTAGGTCTTAACTATTTTTTAAAAAATTCTTTATTTAAATTCAATTTAGTTAACATAGAGTGTAGTATTGGTTTCAGGGGTAGAATTTAGTGATTCATCAGTAGCACAGACCATCCAGTGCTCATTCCATCAATTCCTCCTTAATGCCCATCACCCAGTTACCCCATCCCCCCACCCACCACCTGTCCAGCAACCCTCAGTTTGCTTCTTAGAGTTCAGGGAAAATAAAATAGGTCTTATTGTTTTATCCAGTTTGACAATCTCTGCCCTTTAGTTGGGATGTTCTGGCATTTAATTTAACCAGGTCATTGGTATAGTTAAATGTAAGTCTACCCTCTCACTGTTTGTTCCCTTTTCTGCCATCTAATGAATTCACAGAAGTTTGTGTGGATGTGTGTGATTCCACCTTCAGGGGCTCCAGCCCTCTCCACACTCACTTCTCACAGCTGGTCCAGCTCACAGCCTGTCCAGCTCACAGCCTGGACCATCCTTGAAGGACAGCACACTTGGAGCTTGTGACCCCTGAGTTTAGGTGACAAGACTATGTGCTGCTCTGCAGTTTGGCCCTTGTACCATGGACCTCAGTGTCCTATGCCTGTCCTGCCCTGATGCCTGCAGGCACAGATTTAACCTCACACTGAAGAGCCCTCCTACTTCATGAGTGGTTTCTGAGCTCCAGAGAAGCTGATAGCAGGCCTGTTCCTACGGCACTGCAGACACGTGCCCCTCTGATCCTCTGTATCAGGGCCCATGGAGGGCACACATCCTAAGTCTAAAAGTGGGGTGCTAAGGTAGCAGCACAGACATGAAGGGCAATGACGGTATCAGACACGAACCAAACCAGGCAGATGTCCTCTGCCTGACTGTGTATTCACAATCATGATTTGCATGTGAAGAGAGATGCTTAAGTTTATTTTACAAAGGATTATTTTCAGACAGAAATAGAGATTGGTTGTTAGACATTAATTTAATATGGAAGAGCTTATGCAGACTCCACTCTCAGGCTAAATAGAATTGGAAATGTCATTCTAGGACTAGAACCTTGTTAAAACACTTTTCTGAGATTTTGCAGATACTGTCAAGTCAATAAACTGATACATGGACTATATTTTGTAAATTTTTAAAAAATCTAATTTGTGTTACTAGAGCAGCAATAAAAAAGCCAAGTAACCATAATGTATAAATAAATTATGTTGGAAATATAATAACACTCTTTTTTGTGCGTATTGCACTCCATCATTTTATTGCCATTTTTTTAAACTGTCTTTGTATCACTTAAAGCTATAGTGTCTAAAAATGATATCATTAACGTGATCATGAAATTTTGGGCATTGCTTATAAAAATTCACTAGTTGGTCACATTAATCAAATTATACTATTTTTGTTCAAAATAATTATAATTAAACCATGAAATGGGATAACCATTAGGTAGTTAATTTTTGTCACCTTGAGAACAGTACCAAAACTAAAGTGATTATGTCATATTTAACATATTACTATTTAAAAAGATAATCTTTTTTTCCAACTAATTGGTAATACAAATAGTGTGCAGAATGTAAACTCAGGCTGACTTAGTAGTATTATTGGGGAGTTTTTCATAAATCTGGTGGGTTTATTTAACCATCAATTGAATCAAGGCTAGTCAGACCATGGCAAAGTAATGACTTTATGATTTTTTTCATTGAAATTTTTATTGAGATAATTGCAGGTTCACATGCTTGTAAGAAATAATACATAGAGATCCCATGTACCTTTTCCCCAGTTTCCTCCAATGGTAACATCTTATAAAACTATAGAGCCGTGTCACAAATTAGGGTATTAACCTTGATACAATTTACTGACCTTGGTCAGATTTCCCCAGTTTTACTTGTGCTCGTGTGTTTGTGTTTTCTATATTATATATATATATATATTTTTTTTTTCTATATATAATAATATAATTTCTATATAATTCTATATACATGTGGAGGTTTGTGAGTTCACCATCATAGTCAGGATATAGAACAGCTTACTAGTCCTTTAATAATCCCACCTACCTCTACCCCCTCTACTCCCACCCTCTGCATCTCTTACCCCTGGCAACTACTACCTGTTCTCCATTTACAAAATTTTGTCTTTTAAAAAATGTCACATGAATGGGATGCCTGGGTGGCTCAGTCAGTTAAACAGCTGACTCTTGATTCTGGCTCAGGTCATGATCTCAGTGTCCTGGGATCAAGTCCTCCATCAGGCTCCGTGCTCACTGGGGAGTCTGCTTGAGGATTCCTTCTCTCCTTCCCCCTCTTCCCTATTCCCTGCTCATACACATGCATGTACTCTCTCTCTCTTTCTCTAAAATAAATAAATAAATCTTTAAAAAAAATGTTAACATGAATAAGTCATACAGTATATGCCCTTTTAAGATTGGCCTTTTTCACTCAGCCCAGTTTCCTGGAGATTCATTCAAGTTAGTGTGTGTATTTGCAGCTCGTTCCTTTTTTTTTGTTGAGTATTATTCTGTGATGTGGGTGTAACACAATCGGTTTAACCATCAGCAGTTGAAGAACATCTTGGCTGATCCCAGTTCAGGGGCTGTGAACATTTTTGTACAGATTTTGTGTGAACTAAAGTTTTCATTTCTCTGGATAAATGTCCAAGAATAACATTCCTGGGCTCTATTTGCATGTTTAGTTTTATAAGAAACTGCTAAACTGTTTTTCAGGGTGCCTGTACCATTTTGCATTTCCACCAGCAATGGGTGAGGGAACCAGTTTCCACATCCTTGCCAGAATGTTGGTGTCACTAATCTTTATTTTAGCCATCCTGACGAGTTTGTATTAATATCTCATTGTGATTTTAATTCGCATTTTTCTTATGGCTAATGATGTTGGTCATCTTTTCAGGTGCTTATATGTCATCTGTATTTCCTCTTCAGTAAAATGTCCTTTGATATTTTGTACCTATTTTTTTTTAAATATTTTATCCATTTGTGGGGGGTGGTTGGGGGAGAGAGAATATGAGCAGGGAAGGAGCAGAGGGAGAGGGAGAGACTTCCTGCTGAGTATGGAGCCTGATTCGGGGCTCGATCACAGGACCCTGAGATTATGACCTGAGCCAAAGTCAGATACATAACCCACCGAGCCTGTCAGGCACCCCTGCCCATTTTCTAACTTGGTTTTTCTTTTTAGACAGTGAGTTTGTAAAGTTCTTCATGTAATCTAGATAGTAGTCCTTTGCTGGATATGTGGTTTGCAAATATTTCCCCCCAGTCTGTTGCTTCATACAACTTTTACAGAACAGAAGTTTTTAGTTTGGATGAGGTCCTTTTCATGACTTTTATGGCCTTTAAAAAAAAATAGGGAGAAGTGCCTTCAATAGAATTAGAACATTTTTCAAATTAATTTTGTTCCTCTTTTATTTACTTTTTACTTTCCCCTACTTTTGCTCTCTCTTTAGCATCATAAACTTTTTCTTTTTTTTTTTAATTTTTATTTCTTTTCAGCGTAACAGTATTCATTGTTTTTGCACCACACCCAGTGCTCCATGCAATCTGTACCCTCCCTAATACCCACCACCTGGTTCCCCCAACCTCCCACCGCCCCTGGCCCTTCAAAACCCTCAGGTTGTTTTTCAGAGTCCATAGTCTCTCATGGTTCACCTCCCCTTCCAATTTCCCTCAACTCCCTTCTCCTCTCCATCTCCCCTTGTCCTCCGTGTTATTTGTTATGCTCCACAAATAAGTGAAACCATATGATAATCGACTCTTTCTGCTTGACTCATTTCACTCAGCATAATCTCTTCCAGTCCCATCCATGTTGCTATAAACTTTTTCTTGGTTGTAAAAAATACTGTTAATTATTCAAACCATAATTTATTTCAAGTGTTCTTAAATAAGTATGTTTATACTTTCTTCTTACACTTCACAGACATCTAGAACATTTCCTCTGATAATGCTGACCACATTATTTGTAAGCATTTCTTGGGATTGTTCATTTATTCACATGCTAACTGTAGAATTTTACCTTTCTTTTCAAAACCAGACCCATATGCTGGTAGCACTTCACTTTTATCACAGTTAATAGTGATAGAGTGGCTCCCTAGAGCTTATAAAGATCATCCCAAGGTTTAAGATTCGTTGGCTTTACTTATGTAAAGGCTCCCACCATCTATGGGGATCTAAAGACATGCCTTTACTTTTTTTTTTTTTTAAGATTTTATTTATTTCAGAGAGAGAGAGAGTACAAAAGCATTAGCAGGAGGTGAGGCAGAGGGAGAAACAGACTCCCTGCTGAGCAGGGAACCTGAGGCAGAGCTTATCCCAGGACCTTGGGATCATGACCTTAGCCCAAGGCAGATGCTTAACTAAGCAACCTAGGTACCCTGAGACGTGCCCTTCCTGAGTGCCCTGGTCACTCAGTCACCAGTGGCTGATGAACTATAGCCACCATCAGAAGTTTGGGATGTTTCCTTTTTCTCTGTCTTTTCGTGAGGGGTTTGCCTTTTGCCTTAGCTATGAGGATGTCCAGGCTGTGCTGGCTGATGGAGTGCCAGTCTTCCAGGGACTAGCAGGGCTCATGGGAGGAGAGTTGTCTCACACACTTGACCTGTCTGCATGTGGTGCTGGTTGAGGAAGCAGCCGTAGGCAAGGAGCATGTCCCAGTTCCACGTGAGTCCCGGGTCTGTGGTAGCTCCTGAGCCTTGCAGGATGCCTGTTCTTCCTTCCTGTGAAGAGCAGAGAACACTCGCCCTGTCTCTCTCAAAGGAGAATTCTCAGTTCTCACGCCCCCACCATCTTTTCTGGACTCTGGCTAGAGAAGAAAGCACTGGTGACTTTACAGAGAGAAATGTGTTTATCAACTCTAAGGTAAAAAGGTAGTAATGTCAAATCTATTAGCAAATAAAGCACTGAAGTCCTTTTTTTTTTTTTTTTTTTTTCCAAACTAGATGAGTTCTAGGGTCTTCCAGAAAATAGTAATTACAACTCATTCAGTTAACTCAATAAGGATTTGTTAGTACCTCCTCAGTGCCAGACATGTTTCTTGGCAATGATGATACAGCAGCAAGCAAAAAGAAGAAAAAACTCTGCCCTCATGCAGTATGTATTTTAGGGTAGATAATGAGTAAGATAAGTAAATGTTTAGTATTAAAGGTAAGTGCTATGGGGAAAAATAAGTTGAGGAAGGAAGATGGGTATGTTCTGATGGGATGGTGAGAAGGCTTTGAAGGGAGAATGACAGTGAGTCAGGACCTGGAGTCTGCCTCCGAGGTGGGCCTGGGCCCAGTGTGTTCAAGAACAGAGAGGAGGCTCATGTCACCACACTGGAGTGAGCAGGGAAAGAGGAGATGAAGCAGACATATGACAAGGGGAATGGGAATGCAGCTCATGTTGGGCTTCTTGGGGCATGGGCAAGACTGTGCTGTGACTCCAGGGGATGTGGAAGTCACTAGAGGTTCTGAGCAGGGGGCGGGTAGTTGGAAGTGCATATTAGTGGGGTCACTCTTGGCTGCTGTGGTGACACATACTAGAGGGGATAGGGGCAGAAAGTGCAGTCGAGAGGGCATGGTAGTGATCTGGGTTAGTGGTGGCAGTTTCTTTGGCCAGGCCAGTAAGTGTAGGGGCACTAGGAGGGGTTGGGTTTTGCATATATTCTCAAGGCAGAATCAGAAGGATTTGATAATAGGTTGCAGGTAGGATGGGACAAAAGTGAGGCATCAGGGATGACCTCTGAGTTTGGCCTGAGCAAATTAGAGAATGGAGCTGTCATTTATGAGATAAGGATATCATGAATCAGTTGTGGCAAGTGAGGTCTAGATAGTAGTTTAAGAGCATTAGATTTTTTTTTTTAAGATTTTATTTATTTATTTGACAGAGAGATCACAAGTAGGCAGAGAGTCAGGCAGAGAGAGAGGAAGGGAAGCAGGCCCCCTGCTGAGCAGAGAGCCCAATGCCGGGACTCGATCCCAGGACCCTGAGACCATGACCTGAGCCGAAGGCAGAGGCTTAACCCACTGAGCCACCCAGCGCCCAGCATTAGATCTTTTTAAGAAGTCGGTGATTAGCAAGCATACACAAAGTGTAATAAAGTATGCTTATTTTAAATTGAACTTTATAGGAACACTATATCATATATTTTATTCATCAAAGAAATTTTTGGATGGAATTTAAAAAAACTATTTACATCTTAAATTCCTTACCTTTCTTTAGCTTTTCTAAGAGAAATGGTACGGCTATCTGTGCTACAAGTTGAAATGTAAAATTCATTTCTTCTGCAAGTATCTTTTATCCCTATTTTGCATCCTCATAATATCCTGACCCTATGGGGAAAGAAGAAAGGTATGACCTCTGCCCTGAGGCACCATGACTATTTTGTTAAATGTAAATAAAAGATGTGAAAACTGCAGAGTAGTGACCAGATTGAAACAGAGTCTCCTGGCTGACAGCTTTGGCTTCTCGATTATGTGTGTACACATCACATACCCCTCTGGAGTATCTGTCACAAAATGACAGTTGTTTGGTTCTATAGTCTGAAAGATTACATAAAAGGAACATGTGAAGAAAATGTGATACCTCACCCCTGGTGAGTAAGAAAGCCAGTCTGAGGTTCTGAAGCACACCTCAGGTAAAGGGTTTTGATGTAGCGAAATTTGGGGCTTCCCTGGAACCTGGGTAAATAAAGCCCTGGAGATGATGAATCTTATGAAAACCACATGCCCTTCGGTCAGTCCACTAGTGAAAGCTGTCAAGGAAATCAAGCCTAGAGGCAGTCCCTGGGCTCAGCAGGAAAAATGCTCTTACATACACTTAAAGTAACTTTAATTTGAATCTGATTTTCCCAGAGCAGAAGTAGTGTGAGGGAGAGTTTTATTCTGATCCGGTATCCAATGTTCAGCTATACCTGGAGTACTAGTCAGTATACAGCTTCGTCCTTAGGAACCCAGTTCATAGTCATGCAGCTTAGTGATTCAGACACCATCTCCTTTACTGGAAAGCTGCTGTTGCTTTCCTGGGTTCTCAGTTTTACTGGAGCAGATCAGAGAAACTGCTGTGGTACTTAGGGAATTCCGAAGAATATCATCAGATTTTTAAACCATCTTTGAAAGACACTTTGGACTAGTTGGTAATTTTTTGAGAAACTGATTCAAGAATAATTTTCTGGAAAGACTTCCTCCTATAAACGAAGTAAACCAACAACACGAGATTTAAATATCTCCCTTCGCAATGGCAGAAAAAAAGGCCATCGCAGCCACAGCAGTAATCTCTTAGGTAGCCGTTACGTGTCTCATCTGCTTTGTAATTGTTACTTACATTTCTTAGTGGAGGTGTAGGTCAAGCTCTTCCTCTGGTTCCAATGCCTTTGGCCTTTTCATTTGTTTGTATTGACTGTGCTCACCTGGAGCTTTCCAGCCCTTTACTGCACCATGACGGAACAAGACTCAGGGTGTCAGTGCAAGCTGCGCTCGGGGTTGCTACGCAGTAAAACAAAACAAAACAATAAAACCTTCCTTCTCAGCTGTGACAATGCCTCACTAGACCACAGTGATTAGCTGGTTATGGCAGTGATGAGATCCCTCTTTACTTGACAGCATCAAAACATTGAGCCAGAGCAGCCGCAGCAGCCTGCGGAGCTTGGCTGGGATTGGCCTGAAGTCTGTTAGAAGCCAGTCCTTTTTAATTTCTGCAGAGATGGTTGTGAGAAAATGAACTTTTTTTTTTCCAAAATTTTTTAAAAAACTGGAGGTAGTTAACATATAGTGTAATACTGGTTTCCAGAGTAGAATTTAGTGATTCATCAGTTGTGTGTAACACCCAGTGCTCCTTTTTTTTTTTTTAATTTTTTATTTATTTTCAGCATAACAGTATTCATTAGTTTTGCACCACATCCAGTGCTCCATGCAATCCGTGCCCTCTATAATACCCACCACCTGGTACCCCAACCTCCCACCCTCCGCTCCTTCAAAACCCTCAGATTGTTTTTCAGAGTCCATAGTCTCTCATGGTTCACCTCCCCTTCCAATTTCCCACAACTCCCTTCTCCTCTCTAACTCCCCATGTCCTCCATGCTGTTTGTTATGCTCCACAAATAAGTGCTCCACAAATAAGAAACCATATAATTGAGACTCTCTGCTTGACTTATTTCACTCAGCATAATCTCTTCCAGTCCCGTCCAAGCTGCTACAAAAGTTGGATATTCATCCTTTCTGATGGAGGCATAATACTCCATAGTGTATATGGACCACATCTTCCTTATCCATTCGTCTGTTGAAGGGCATCTTGGTTCTTTCTACAGTTTGGCGACCGTGGCCATTGCTGCTATAAACATTGGGGTACAGATGGCCCTTCTTTTCACGACATCTGTATCTTTGGGGCAAATACCCAAGAGTGCAATTGCAGGGTCATAGGGAAGTTCTATTTTTAATTTCTTGAGGAACCTCCACACTGTTCTTTAAAGAGGCTGCACCAACTTGCATTCCCACCAACAGTGTAAGAGGGTTCCCCTTTCTCCACATCCCCTCCAACATGTTGTTTCCTGTCTTGCTAATGTTGGCCATTCTATAGTATAAGGTGATATCTCAATGTGGTTTTTAATTTGAATCTCTCTGAGGGCTAGTGATGATGAACATTTTTTCATGTGTCTGATAGCCATTTGTATGTCTTCATTGGAGAAGAGTCTGTTCATATCTTCTGCCCATTTTTTGATATGCTTGTCTGGTTTTGTGTGTGTTGAGTTTGAGGAGTTCTTTATAGATCCTGGATATCAACCTTTTTTCTGTACTGTCATTTGCAAATATCTTCTCCCATTCCGTGGGTTGCCTCTTTGTTTTCTTGACTGTTTCCTTTGCTGTGCAGAAGCTTAGACCCCGAATCGCTAAGGAAATGTTGAAAAACAAAAATAAAACTGGGGACATCACGCTACCTGATTTCAAGCTTTACTACAAAGCTGTGATCACCAAGACAGCATGGTACTGGCATAGAAGCAGACACATAGACCAGTGGAACAGAGTAGAGAGCCCAGATATGGACCCTCAACTCTATGGGCAAATAATCTTCAACAAAACAGGAAAAAATATACAGTGGAAAAAAGACAGTCTCTTCAATAAATGGTGCTGGGAAAACTGGGCAGCTATATGTAGAAGAATGAAACTCGACCATTCTCTTACACCGTACACAAAGATAAACTCAAAATGGATAAAAGACCTCAACATGAGACAGGAATCCATTAGAATCCTAGAGGAGAACATAGGCAGTAATCTCTTCGATATCAGCCACAGCAACTTCTTTCAAGATATGTCTCCAAAGGCAAAGGAAACAAAAGTGAAAATAAACTTTTGGGACTTCATCAAAATCAAAAGCTTCTGCACACCCAGTGCTCCTTACAAGTGCCCTCCCCAATGCTACCTCCCCCAGCTACCCCATCCCCCCTCCCATCTCCCCTCCAGCAGCCTTCACTTGGTTCTCTGTGAACTTTTTTAATGTTGTGGTTGCAGCTCACTTCCCTTGACTTAATGCCTTTTTTCCTGGCATCACACGGCCTAGCTCTGTCTGTCCCCATCCCACCACTCATGGGTTCTTACATTGACCTTGAAGGGGCAGAGAAACTTGCTATGAGACTTGGGAGCCATCACATTTGATCTCTGGGCCTACCCCTCTCTTTATCTACTGGGATGAAATTTGTGGTGCACTATTTGTAAGATGTGGATTTCCCCGGAGGAAAAGGACTACATCTAGTAGTCCTACAAAAAATAAAAACGATCAAAAAAGGGTAGAAACCTCTTCAAAGTATCTGAGAGTATCTAAGAGTATTTAAATGTATTTAAGCCACTAGAGGGAGCTCATATTGTTCTGATTTCTAAAAACTATACTGTTTAACAGATTGATTTTATTGGCTGTAGAAAAGGATACCTTCCACCAATGACTCATGCATGCACAGTTTCGGGGATCTCCATTAGTTTGCTTTTAAGTTGAAAACGGGAGACCGCCAGGTCCAGACCACTGTCTACACTGGGGATCTTGTGCTCAATGTCACAGAACGTGGTGCAGGTGAAGTAATTGAGCAAGGCCTTTCCTTGGCTCCAGGGTCTCAGGCTCCCTCCCCTTCATTTCCCCTTCCACCCTCTTCCTCCCAATAAGCCATGCAGATTTAGTCCCATTCAACAAAATGTCAGTCATGTGAAATTATTATGCTGGGCTCTGGCAGTTGTGACTAATACAGCCATCCTTCTTGTTCGGATAAGATTCTCAGGCTCATGAACACCCAGGTATCGTGTGTGGTGGCCTCTTTCCACCTTCTCTTCACCTCCCCCCAGATGGCTATGTCCCAGTGATTTCTCTGGTTCCCTCACCTCTTCAGATTCTCCAGGTTTCCCATCTTTCCATTAATGGAGTTCTGTTAGTGTTTTATTTTCTGTGGATGGCCTTGTGCATAGAAAAGATTACTCAAAATTACTTGCATTTTAATATTCAGGTAATTAAAACTGTGAATATGAAAAATAGTGTTTCTGATGCTCAACTTATAGGCCTTTGTTTTATTTGTAAATCTAGTAAATTTTACATGAAAATCATAATCGCTTTCATGTATATTCTGAATAATATTCAATAAACTTATAAACAAACACATTAGGATTCCTTAAAATATTAACCTCCACACAAAATTAGTTAATTAAGGTAAACTTTATTTGCAGACTTTATCTGACTCAAACATGTTGAAAGCTTGGCAGAGCATCCCTGGACTCTTAACAAGCAAGCTCTTCTGAGCAATAAGCAACACAGATCAAATACATTTAAGTCGAAAAGTAGGTTAGAGTCTGTTAAGCATTTCAAATATGTTAAAAGAAGAAAGCATAAAATAGCTCAATGAGTTTTAGAAAATGTTGTTGTGACCTTGTGATAGGATGTACCCAAATTTGTTTATATTCACTTCTTCACCCCAGGGCTCCTCATCTACCCAGAGGGGGCAGAATTACTGTCTCAGACCCACACAGAGCTGAGGTTAGGGACTTGACAAGGCTGAGCCAAGGCAAGGACTGGGAACGCTTCCAGTATTTCTACCAAAGCCACAGTTTATTGAGCCCGTTTGATAGGGATGGCTTTATAGTCCTAAGACTTTAGGGGAAAAAAAAAAAAATGGAACTCATAATAGCCCTTCTACTCCAGATAGGACTGATTTTGTTACTGAGAAATTTGGGCTAATTCAGTTTTTCACCCACCACCCCTCCCAGTCCTCCTGCAGACCTTTTACAGTTTGCTTCCCCTTTTATTGGTTTCTCTGGCCACCATTCTAGACTTATCTGTAAGAAGTCAAATAGACTGGAAGCTTATCCAGCCTTTGTAAACCTTTACAGATTACCCCAGGCCAATGCAGAATGCATACACAGACAAAGCTAAAATATTTATTGGGATCATTTCTGTAACGGGTACATTTGCCTCTGTGTGTGTATGTGCACCTGTCCACATCTTAACTACTGCATCTTTTCAGGGTTTAAAAGACAAATCCTGTCCTCAGGTTAATTACATTCAAGGGTGATTTTAGTACCAGTATCTGTGGAGTTATAGTCTAGGATAAAAGCTTAATACATCACACCACCACATTTTATTGATTCTAAGGGCACATTTTCTCACTTTAACACCTCTGAAAGTGACTGCATTTCACAGTGGCTGCCACAATAGAGTTGCTCTTGCCAGTACACCGGTGTATTGAATGTTTCTCCTGGTAGTGTGATTTGGCAACTACAACTCCTCCTGGTTTCAGCCAACAAGCTGTTGAGCACTCTTTGAAAAAGGGAAAATGAGCCCTGGGTGGTGCAGAAAACCTTTCCCTGACTCCTTCTGATTAGATCAGGCGAGGAGCAGCATTGGAACTTGCAAGTGGGTGTGTCAGTGGCTTGGAGGGGTGGCCTGGGTGCATGGTGCACCACTGCTGCGCCCCTGCACTGCTGGGCTGCCTGAGGAAGTGTCTCTCTACTGACACCCTGAGCACCCCCGACTCTGAGACAAAACTTGATTCTGAAGTGCTGGACTCTGAATGTGGGGGATTAAATTAAAAAAAAAAAAAAAGCATTTAACTGGTGGTGTATCGTGCTTTTTTTTCTTGTATGTAGTGTAAGAGTGATGATTTTTAAAAACTTTTCTGAAATTTTTTAAAAGCCTCTTCAAGTTGGAATTCTAGGTGATGAAAACGCATGGTGTAAGATTGGGTGAAATGAGGTAGCAGCAGGAAGTGGGGTGGTTTCCTCCCATTTCTCACCTCTTCCTCTCCCCAACACCCAGGTTTTCGCACCACGCTGACTTCAGCTTCTGTGCCTTGCCAGTGCCCCCTTCCTCTGGTCAGTGGCCTTCCCATCTGCCTACTGAAACCCTACACTTCCTATACCAAACCCTCCTTTGGTAGACTCTTCCCCATCTAGGACATTTCTTTATGTTCAGGTTCCTTCTCTGGAGGTGTGTAATTTGAACCACACATGAATATCTGTTACTGTGGAAATGTTTTGTGTTTGCTTCACACCTGGATTCCACACCTGTGATAGATTGTAAGTTCCTTGTGATAGGGTCTGTGTCTTCTGTGTTCCTGTCACATTACCCGTAATGCCAGCATTGTAGTATTCTCACTTGGTAAATACTTGTTGATTTTAGCTGGGCTCTCAATTTTACTAGAAGTCAGAAATATGAAAATTTTTTTTAAGTCTTTATTTTTAATTTCTTTTTTTAGCAACAGAGAGAGAAAAAGAGGGTGAGGGGAGGGACCAAGGGTGAGGGAAAGAGAGAGACTCAGGGCTCAATCTCATAACCCTGAGATCACAACCTGAACCGAAATCAAGAGTCAGACACTTAACTGACTGAGCCACCCAGATGCCCCAGAAATATGAAAACATTTTGAGAAAAACAGGGGCAAATGCTTCAACTGGTCCCTCTTCAGTGGTTTTTCTACATGAGCTCTGGGACTCTGATGAGAAATGCTATAGGTGATCCCCTAATTTTGCCCGGGGTATGATTTTTTGCTTCTTGCTCAATATTTACCACTATTTTAAGTTACTCAGGTCTGGGGGTGTACTGCAACGCCCAGGCACCACAGCCTCAAGACTGTTGCATTGCAAACCATTTGATGGTGAAAAGAAGAGACATACCCAGTAGCTTCCCAGAAGGTGGGAGGAAAAAACAGCCCCCTGCTCTACCTGCCCATGGCCAGACAGCAACCCTATCAGTCACCAGGGCCTTATCCTGCTGTACATTCTACACCCCTCACAGCACAAAACAAAGATTCAGTACTTCATGCCTTAAAAAAAAAATACATGAATAGAGCATGTCTGTGTTACTTCCTTCTTTAAGATAATTGCCATGTTGTTAATGACTTGATTTAGAGCTGAGAATTTATTCTGATAGGGACAAAATCTGTGAGTCATTCCATATAAGAAGTAAAGAGATGAAGTAACAAAATTAGAAATTAAACAACATTAAGATTTATACCATGAATGTCACTTTAAGGTTCTGTAATTTCATGTTTAGATTAGCTCAATTTGTATTGCTGTTTTCCTACTCTCTTTGAATATATCATAAAAGCAATATCAAAGATATTATATTTGAGTGGTGCCTGGGTGGCTCAGTCAATTAAGTGTCCAGCTCTTGATCTCAGCTCAGGTCTTGATCTCAGGGTTGTGAGTTCAATCCCTTGTGTTACTTAAAAAAAATATGTCTCTCTCTCTCTCTCTCTCTCTCTGTGTGTGTGTGTGTGTGTGTGTATTTGGGGTAAAAGTTATAGCTTTTAATGAACTTGCTGCAGGGGTTCTTTGCCCAAATAACAGGTGTATCAAGGGTCCATGGGGGCAGAGAGTGTGTGCAAAGTGGTGGGGTCAAGGGAAGCTCAAAAGATGACATCTCCCCTGGCTCTAGGCCTCTCCCTGCTGCGGGTAACAGGAGCCTGAAAGAGAACCCTTCTTTCTTTGGATTAGAAAAAGAGCAACAGGAATGAATCTTGTATGGATTGCCTGGTGTCCATTTACATTTAAGTTTATGTTAAACATTTAACTCACTTGGAAATTATTTTTATTTTTGTGGTAGGAGTCCAACTTTGTATTTCCCAAACAAATAGGCATTTATATTCATACCATTTATTAAATAAGCCATCTTTTCTAGCAACGTGAAATCTTTATCATGTATGTTTTACGATTCTCTGTTTTATTTCTCTGACCTTTCTGTTTCTTTTCGAGCCAATCCATATTGTTTTAATTATAGTTGCTAGCGTTTTAGTATTTGGTATGACAATTTTTTCCCTAAAAATTTCCCTCCTATGTTTTTTTCCCTAAAAATTTGTTGGTAATTCTCATACATTTATTTTCCATATGAACTTGAAAATTATTCAATTCAGTCTAAACAAAATCCACTGGGTTCTGATTGAAAGTGTGTTAAAGTTATATATGGAAAAAAATGGAAAGATCAATACTTTGTGATAAGTTTGCCCATCCAAGAACACTGTATTTAGGGTCTCTGTTTATCAATGTCTTATTACATACCCTTCAATAAAAATTTATGATTTTCTTCATATAAGCTCTATACATTTCTTGTTTTTCTTTGGTAATTCATTACTTTTATTGTTTCCAAGAATAATATTTTTCTAATTAATTTCCATTTCTAGCTACTTATTACTAGCATAAAGAAAAGCTTTTTTTAAAAAATATATCCAACAACTATTAAGCTCTCTTATTTGTCATAATTAGTTGTTACTTCTTTCTTGGGCTTATACTCATAGCTGTAATAAAAATCATGTTTTTTCTTCTCTGCCAATACTTAATTTATTGTGTCTTCTATTACTGCATTAGTAGCTAGGGCTTTCAAAAACAATGTTGATTGTAAACATTGTTTAGTCTTGACTTAAATAGTAGTGGCTTTAGTATTGCACCATTGAATAGGTTGTTTGTTTTAAGTGTGTAGTAAGTGGCTTTGATCTTACTCTATTTTAGGTAGTTGTTTTTTGCTTGCTTATTTTAACTAGGAATGACTTTTGAATTTTATCAAGTGTTTTTTTAGTCTCTATACTTTCTTGATAGGGTTTTTATTTTTTCACCTTTTAAAAAATGTAATAAATTATACTGATAGCTTTCCAAATGGTGAGCCATGTCAGCAGTCCTGAAATAAGCCATGCTTGGTCATGATATATTGTTCTGTTCATTCACTGCTGGATTCCACTTGCCAGCACTGTATTTAGAACTTTTGCGTTTATATTTATAAGTGAAATTGGTCTCTGGTTTTCTTTATCAAGTTTTCTATTAAATATATTCTAGCCCCCCCCCCTTTTTTTTTTCAAGATTTATTTATTTATTTATCTGAGAGAGGGAGAGAACAGGGGGAGGGCAGAGGGAGAGGAAGAGTTTCCCCAAGGAGATTCCATGCTGAGTGCAGAGCCTGACATGGGGCTCCATCCCAGGACCCTGAGATCATGACCTCAGTTTTAGTACAGAGCAAGTATCTGTTTTCTGATGCTGTCTCTTAACCAGTATTAGTAAGGGTATGGGATAGCACCAAGCTTTTGATCTTTACCATTATTATTTAAAAATATGATCTTGCTACTTTAGAAGAAGGACTCTGAAATGCTCTTTCACCCCTCTGTCCAGAACTGCCAGGATTTGGGTTATTTATTTATTTATTTATTTTTGCTTTTATTTTGCTTATGTTGATAAAAGTTTTTTAGAGTTTCGGTAATTTTTAGGCTAAAGGTTCATTGCAACAAGGCAGGAGAGCTATCTATGGAGAATCAAGGCTTTTGTGTTGCATGGTTGGAGATCTGAGAAGGGGAAGGGACACAGATTTAGCAAGAAAAAGAACAGGGCTCCCTGTGGAAAGCCTGACTCCACCCCCAGCTCCCTCACACTGGATGACAATAAGGGAGCCTACTGTGGCTACAGGTTGTTTTTGCCTCATCCATGTGTCATGTTCATAACTGCCTGCTGCAATTACTTTGAGGGTGGGAAGAAATAATAGCCAAGGACCTCAAGATCCTTAGAGCGCTACATTGATGCAAAGGGTACTTTTATAGAATTATTCTTTTCAGATTTTTATCAATGAAAGGAAAAAAAATTTTAACCATGACATGAAGAGTCTCCCTCCTATTTCCTGTGAAAGGAAATTTTTATTTTTAGATAGCTGTTGATTTATTGTAAAACAGTCTTTGATCAGAATGGCTACTGACCATGAGCTAATAGAACAGGTTTTTAGTTTGTTTTTTTTTTTAAGATTTTATTTATTTGACAGACAGAGATCACAAGTAGGCAGACAGGCAGGCAGGCAGAGAGAGAGGAGGAAGCAGGCTCCCCGCAGAGCAGAGAGCCCGATGTGGGACTCGATCCCAGGACCCTGAGATCATGACCTGAGCCAAAGGCAGCGGCTTTACCCACTGAGCCACCCAGGCGTCCCGGTTTTTAGTTTTTTTAAGTAATCTCAATTTTAAAGATGTTACACTGTACCCCAGTGACCCGGGCCAAGCAATATTTATTTGGAGAGTAAATTAATCAATAGGTCATTTATTTTGTAGTTGTCACAACCTACCCTTTCTGCCTTCTTTCTAGTCCTCATAGAGAAAGACCTTTTTTTTAAATGCCCTTTATTTAGTCACCTGGAAATCAGATGCTTTTTTTTTAAATAGCAAAATGCTCCTCTAGCACAAAAAAGAAAGAGAAAAATTGCTTTTTTTAGCATGTCCTCACAGTACCAGCTGACTGAATCACACATGTTTTGAGTACCTGAAGTAAAAGTTACTGAAGAGTTCACGTCATCAAACTGTGTACTAATCTCCATAGTATTGTGATGGAAATACACTGCAGCCTCCTTTGGCTCCCATGTCTCCAGTGCTCACCCTGAGAGGGCAAAATCAGTTCTGTCAGCTCAGAGCAGGCCCCTACTCAGCAGTGCAATCAGCTGCAAACAAAGAAGGTCCGAATTTGGAGTCAATGGGGGAGACTACAGCCCCCACCTCTACTCATTCACGGGACGGTATGGACTGATGAACCCATGGAGCAGGGTGAGGCGCCCGGGCGAGCGATTACAGTCATTTATGTCTCGTGCATGGTTGGGAATAAGGCCAGGTGTGGAGTGTGCCTCGGGGTGCGTCAGCCTGAGCGCTTACCCAGAAGCTAGTTACAGAAGCGTGGCTTCCTTAGTGAAGTCGCCATCTTACAATGCAAAGGCAGAGAACAAAACATGCCACCCAAAGGAAAAACTGCCAGATTCTCCCCAGATACCAGAAAAATACACAGTTACTAAATTTTTCTAAGGAAAAGGCCTCGGGTCTGGAAGCAGATCTTTTTTATTCTGGGTAAAGTCACTTAAGGGAATTGTTCTTTCCACAACAATGAGCAAAAGCGAAGAAGGGAATGAAATATTTTTCTCAAGGAACGATCGCCTTGTTGAATTTCTGCTTTGTGACATTTGATGGTGATCACTCATCAGGGCCCAGCACAGGAAGCCAATAGCAAATAATCATTTGCTCCAAGAGAAGATATAATTAAATAATTCCTAAATATGACCAAAAATTGAATCTCTTAAGAGACAAATTCAATAAGTAGTCTCCTTCTCTAACATCAGTGTTCTAATTATTGGACTGCCTGCCCATTACTTGTTTCTTCTGGGAAGAAGAAACACCCACTGCAGCCCCCATGCCTGACTGCAGCTGTGCCCCCACCCTGTCAGGTTCCCTGCCCCTTGGCCAGTGTGGGAGCATCCAACCTAGGCTCCATCATTTGGCCCTTCCTTGGAGGGTTTGGAATTGCGCCCCAGGGCAGCCTGTGTCCATCTGGCTGCTCTTCTGCAGAGGGGAGTTGTGTACTCAGGAGCTGTTGTTCATGGCCCTTTTTGCCACGTGGTTTGGGAAACAGCAGCCCTCAGAAGGTAGAGAGCTGCCAGAAGTGAAACTCCCAAAAGAAGAGGTTTCAGGGGCCATGGAGGGTGAGACTGGTCATCTGAGTGTGTCCTCCCATGTCCGTCTGGAGGGCATGGCTGTACTGGGAACAGTTCGGGGAGCAGAGGTGTTGAGGAGGTAGCTGGTTTCCCACTGGGAAGCAGGTGGCGTAACTTAGATAACCGAAGTGCTTCCAACCCTGAAATCCCATGGTTCCCTAAAGGCACAGGTGAGGTATCACTCTTAGTACTTGAACTTTAGAAACTGAAGTTTACAAATCTTTCTGCTTATAGTTGACCAAGCATATTGTTTCCTTTTAAAATTATATATTTTTTAACGTAATACATATTCATAATGTTAAAGCCAAATATTCCTTTAAGACTAATAACAAAGTAACACATCACTGTGCTTTTCTAATTTCCTGGAGTCAGTGACTCAATATTGTAGGTCTTTCTTCTGCTAGTTACCTCTATATTCCTAAATAATGTGTTTTTCAGTTTTTTTGACTCCCTACTTTGTGAAATGAATGTTTTTACACCCACATACACTGTTCTTCTATCCCTCTAATACCGTTTTACATCCCAACTTTTGGTCAAATTCATCCTTGATGATTCTATTATTTTGCAGCTCTTATGCACAGGTAAGCATGTAGTGTGCCATGATTATGTTTCCTTAAATGTAATTGAGTTGATAATTGCCTTATTTTTTATTTGCTTCATTTTTTATATACCTGTTAATGATTCTGGAGCATACAGTGCTTAAACACATCAGATATCCTATCAGTGTTATGTTTTGTTGTTTTCTATGGAGAGCGTATTCCTGGAATCTGAGTTGTCCTATTTCAATCTGGGCAGGTTACTCGTCTTCATTTCCAACTTCTTGAGAATTTGCTTTTCTTTGTTCCCCATACCATTTCTTAGTCTCCTTTCTTATTTTGGCAAGTGCATGAGAGAGATTTTGGAATCTTGTGTGAAAACATCTTCGTTCCCATTTTCCCTCCAAATTTGGAAGGCATTGCTCTGTTCCCTCCAGCATTGCCATTGAGAGGCTGATGTCATTCTGATCCCCAGTCTTTCATATGTGACCTCACTCTCTCTAGAATAGTTTCCAGAATCTTTTCTTTATCTCCAATATTTCTAAATTTCATAGTGATATTCTTTTGTGGTTTGGTGATTGTTGTTTTTTTTCTTTCCCAGCAATTGAACATGACGCTTGCAAACTCCTGTTCTTCATTTCTGTGAAATGTCTTGAATTGTTTTTTTGAAAACGATCATTTCCACATCTCCTGTCTTGTCTATTTCTGGACCTCTCTTGCATTATCCAGACTTACCATTTGTTATAGATCCCCCACTGCTTCAGTCCCGACCATTGTGTCTCCTTTTTTGGTTTGTTTTGCTCTGTGTTTGTTTTGTCTATTTGAGAAGCCTTCCTCAACTGTATTTTCTAATTGTTCTATTGAATTTATTTCTATCGTATGTTTAATATCCAAGAGCTCTTCTTTGTTTTCTGAATATTCTCCCCCTGCCTCTTTTAAAAATAGTATTCTTTAGTCTGTTTCAGGAATGCGACCTCACTTGTCTTCCTTTCCCTGCCTGGTCTCTGTCTCTGCCTGAGTCCCCTGTCAGGTGAGGGTGTGTGCCTAGGTGTGGCCAGTCTATTGGCAGGGCCTGGAATCCACCCCAAAGCCCCTCCAGGCCTTGTAGCCCAGCTCCTGAGCTGCCAGGCATCTGGGCACTGTGGGCTGGCCTTGTGGTGACATTTGGGTGGAGGTGAGAGCAGAAATAAGTTCATCTGCTTGTTCTAGAAGCCTCTCACACCTCAGAGTTGCATTTTGATTTTAACCATGTGATGATTAACTTTTATCCTCCTTAGTCTGTTCAGTATTGATGACTTAAAATGCCTGCAACTGTAAACTGGCTCAGTTTCTTTTTCCTCCATTCTTTATTTATTTTAAAGCTTCCTTCAGGGCAAACATACCAATCACAATTTAATAAAGGTGGTTACTTCTCTGGTTCTTTTCTTTAAGTTCTAGAAGTTTGATGATTTTTTTTTAAAGATTTATTTATTTATTTATTTGACAGAGAGAGAGAGAGAAATCACAAGTAGGCAGGAGTAGGCAGAGAGAGAGGGAGAAGCAGGCTCCCTACTGAGCAGAAAGCCCAATGTGGAGCTCAATCCCAGGACCCTGGAATCATGACCTGAGCCAAAGGGTGAGGCTTAACCCACTGAACCATCCAGGTGCCCTGAAGTTTGATGATTTTTGGTACATCATTGAATTTTGGATTGCCAGCTTCTATCTTATTTCATTTAAATTTGATATTTATTTTTTATTTCTTCTTTGACCTACTTGAAGAAGAAAGTAACAATGAAATTAAAAATGCAAATAGGATAATGAGGTTAAGAAACTTTTAGAGGTTATCTGAAATAAAAATGGACAATATGTGCATATCCATCCTCATGAGATGAGATGCTTTATCTTGTGCTTAAGTTGTCCTGTCAGCTGAAGTGAAAATGGAAGAAAGTAAGTCTTCTTTTGTTACAAAAAACAAAAACAAAAACAAAAAAAAACAAAAGGAGCATAAACCATAAGTAGAGTCTTAACTATGGAGAACAATGATGGTTACCAGAGGGGAGGTTTGTGGGGGGATAGGTGAGATAGGTGATGGGGACTAAGGAGAGCGCTTGTGATGAGCACTGGGCGATGTATGGAAGTGTTGAATCACTAAATTGGATACTAAATCACTTACACTAACTATACAGGAATTAAAATAAAAACTTAAAAAAAAAGAAGCAGAAAAATTCTTCTTCAGAAAAAATTAAACTCAAAGATGACCTTATCATATAATTCCTTGAATAAGAAACCTTGATTTGCATAATGTACATTGTCCTCAAGGATAGTTTTAGAAAATGTGTGTAGTATGCCATTCAAATGGTTCAGTATGGTTTCTTTTTTTTTTTAATTACATTTATTTATTTTCAGCATAACAGTATTCATTATTTTTGCACCACACCCAGTGCTTCATGCAATCTGTGGCCTCTATAATACCCACCACCTGGTACCCCAACCTCCCACCCCCCCCACCACTTCATTCCCCTCAGATTGTTTTTCAGAGTCCATAGTCTCTCATGGTTCACCTCCCCTTCCAATTTCCCCCAACTCCCTTCTCCTCTCCAACTCCCCATGTCCTCCATGATGTTTGTTATGCTCCACAAGTAAGTGAAACCATATGATAATTGACTCTCTCTGCTTGACTTATTTCACTCAGCATAATCTTTTCCAGTCCCATCCATGTTGCTACAAAAGTTGGATATTCATCCTTTCTGATGGAGGCATACTACTCCATAGTGTATATGGATCACATCTTCCTTATCCATTCGTCCGTTGAAGGGCAGAAAGATTCCCTTCTTTTTTTTTTTTTTAATAAACATATATTTTTATCCCCAGGGGTACAGGTCTGTGAATCACCAGGTTTACACACTTCACAGCACTCACCAAAGCACATACCCTCCCCAATGTGGTTCAGTATGGTTTCTAACGTGCCTTAACTTAGTAGAGGCATTTCCTCAGGGGGCTGTGAAAATATTACTTAGGCACTTGGCTTTGCTTTTTTTTTTTGTTTTTTTAAAGATTTTATTTATTTATTTGACAGAGAGAGATCATAAGTAGGCAGAGAGGGAGGCAGGCAGAGAGAGAGGAGAAAGCAGGCTCCCCAAGGAGCAGAGAGCCAGATGTGGGACTTGATCCCAGGACTCAGGGACCATGACCTGAGCCGAAGGCAGAGGCCTTAAGCCACTGAGCCACCCAGGCGCCCATTGGCTTTGCTTTTTTTAAGGTGAGAGCTTTTAGGTGCTCTCATCTTAAAATAAAGACAGAATTTGGAAGCCTAATAACTTACTTGATTTCTCAAGCTTTTGCCAAATGGTAGAGCATGGTCAGTTTATTTTTGAATTATTTGCCACATGAGCATGGTGTTAGTATTTCATAGTGTTTAAAATGAGAAAAATTGTACCAACCAAGAACGCAACATAGAGAGGAGACTTAAATTTTTATTGAATTAATTACTTTTGCCTGAAAACTTCTCCCCAGGTAGAAGGCCAGCCTACGTTATCACAGGCATAAGTCATCAGAGTAAACAGAGCCACTGTGAAGTAGGAACTGTTGCTCAGTTTCCTTACCTGTGATATGGGGATGAAGTTCGTACCTCCTGGGATTGCTGTGATTTAATATCCTTTTAGAGGAGGACCTGGTACATGATATCAGATGTATTAAAGCAAAGCATAAAAAGCAGGCCTGCTTCCGCAGAGACTGCCTGTGGGAACATAATTTCAGGACACTCTGGCCGTGGCCTGCGATATGTGCCTGTTCTGTGAGGCTCGGCCCTCTTCTGCCAAAGTCTAGGGGATCTGTCTGAGTGTGAATGATACTTCTCTTTCTGCTTATAAACAGCAGCATGAACCCTCTGTGCTAAGATTATACTTTGTCCAAGCAGGGAGGCCACATCCGCTCACCTTCCTGGGAGCTGTGTGCATGACCCCATCCCAGTTTCATGACAGTAAAGGGAGGTGTAAGGACATCTGAGATGGGGTCTAGGATCTAAGGAAGTATATGAGCCGTTGATCTCTGTTAAGATTAAAAAAAAAAAAAAGCTTAAAAAAAACCCCATCAACTGTTCTTAACTGTTTTTTTTTTTTTTAAAGATTTTATTTATTTATTTGACAGAGAGAAATCACAAGTAGATGGAGAGGCAGGCAGAGAGAGAGAGAGAGAGAGGGAAGCAGGCTCCTTGCTGAGCAGAGAGCCCGATGCGGGACTTGATCCCAGGACCCTGAGATCGTGACCTGAGCCGAAGGCAGCGGCTTAACCCACTGAGCCACCCAGGCGCCCTTAACTGTTTTTTTTAATACAATGAACTAGAGGTTAACAGTGAGTGAATCGTGTAATGAACTGGAGGTTAACAGTGAGTGAATCGTGTCTTATTTTGTTTTTGTCCCTGCGTCCTACGACAGTACCTAACATATGGTAGTTGCTCGATAAATCTTTGTTGAATGAACATTTCATGAATTATTTTCATATTCATAAATAAAAAAGAAAATATACTATATCTTTTTTATATATCTTGACAACTCTTACCAGTGTAACACTTTTGATATGCTAGCTTTCTTAACAGTTTGTAATACTGTATCTTCTCAAAGTCATGTACTAGGCCAGAATTTAATTTGAGGAATAATAAAGAACTTCTCTATTTCTAGACCAGCAGATAAATAACGGCTTGTTTCTAGGCAGAGTGTTGTAGGATAGGGGACAAGAAGCAGGTCAGGAATGGATGGAAGATCTACTTTTCAGTGTACCCTTTGACTCTTTGACTATTTTTTCTAATCATGTGTACACATTACTTTCTCAAATGAAAAAAATATGACCCATGCTAAAAGAAAAAAAGTACTGTTATTTGTGCCTTAACATGAAGACAACATATCTATGTTGCTAATTAGTTGAATAGTTGGGCAACAATTGTAGCTCACCTTCCAGGGCGTACCCAGTAGTTGTTAGGACTGGAAATCTTTTCAAGAAATGTTTGTTTGTTTGTTTGTTTTTAGAGGGAGAAACTGAGAGAGCAGGGTGGGGAGACAGAGGGAGAGAGAGAATCCTGAGCATGCCCCGTGCCCAGCATGGAGCCCAAAACGGGGCTCCATCCCAGACCCCAAGATCATGACCTGAGCTGTAAATAAGAGTTGGATGCTTAACAGACTGAGCCATCCAGGCTCCCCTTAAAGAATTTTTTAATAGATTGCTCATTCAATAGGAGAGTGTTGCGAGCAAAACCCTGCGTCCTGCCAGGAGGTCGCAACGTGTAAAGAAGAGATAGAGAGATGGATATGATGTAACTCACTTGATCTTTATTGGGACGAGGTCCGCACCACTATCGTGGCCCAGTAACGGTCCGCTGACGTTGTCACGGAGAAGGAGACGTCGCCTCACAATCTAGACAGAGAGGTCACTGCAGAAGTTGAGACTGAGAACCAGCGAGTGGTTGGCAACGAAATTGTCTGGGCTTCGGTAGCACCGGCGATGATGTTCTCCCGACAGGGAACTCGCTTCACCTCAGTCCAACCCGATGCCTCTTTATATACTGTGCTAAGTCTCCTTCATAAACATATTACATCACTTGTTTTTCTTATGCTTACACACCAAAACCATACACACGTCAGTAAACATGTTTTAGTTTACGATATTTCGCACAAGTTAAAATATTTACAACTTGTTACTCCGCGCTAATCTTCTCACTACACGCATATGGTCTAGGCTTATTTGCTATGTGGTATTAGCTATGTGGTTAGTTTGTTATCACTACACGCATATGGTCTAGGCTTATTTGCTATGTGGTTAGTTTGTATTTTGTTCCTTTTGCCTGTTTTTCATTTAGTAGGGGTTTGCACTTACTACATATTATTTATTTATTTATTTATTTATTACACTTTATTTATTAAAGGTTCGTACTCACTACAGATAGTATAATACAGTAGAGCCCTTAGCTTTTCTCTGGGAAAAGTCCCCCAATCTGCCTACTCTGTAGATCAACTTCTGTCGAATAGGCCACAGAAATCACTTATCAAACATAGTCATCAATCATAAATCATACCATGATTTATTTCTTCTTCCAAAATCCATACTGTGGTCACCCATGAATTCAGATCTAGACTTGTTTTAACAGTTAATTTTAAGTTATTTCATTATTTTAATGCTTATTACTGGTGCAGCTTGCTCATGCAAAGTTCTACAAAGTGGTCTAACTCAGGATTTCCTGAGAAGATGATGAAGTAAGGGGAGAAACCAGCAAACATTACAAAGGAAAACAAAAATTGGGGGGAAAGTACATCAGTACAGAAACAAGGAGCTCATGGGAAAGCAGTAACCAATGCAGCCTATAAGGATTGACAGGTTTTCATCTGATAGAACAAGTGAAGGAAGGAAGGACAGACCAACTTCAGAAAGACACGAAGAACCAACCCATGACTTCCCTTCCTGAGGAAGTTGGTGCAGTGTTAGGAGAATTCAGTTTAACAAATGCTTTCTGACTGCTACAAGCCCTTCTCAGTAGAGAGCCAAGGGCAGACCCAGGAGAAGTGGGAACCCTTTTCTACCCAGGATTCAGGAACATTCAGAGACTAGGGACAGGATATTGCCACAATGAGCCATTGTCCCAATGAGCTTAGGGACAACCATCAGGCCTACTGACAATTATTTTATGGAGCTTTCTTTTGTTTCTTTTAGTGTTTAACTAGATATGATTAAGTACATGGTAATTGTAGGTAAAAGTAAATAAGCTAAAAGAGAAATCCATCATTCAAATCTACCACTTGAGAAAAACACTTATATATAAAATGAGTAAACAGTGTATGAAAACATATGAATCTGAATAAGTCAGGTAGAATAAATGTGAGATAATGGCCATGAACATTTTTGAAGACAATAATGCAGTGGTAAGACCTTGCCCTATCATATCACATCAGAACATACATATAAATGGAACAGAACAGAAAGTCCAAGGACAGTCAAAAGTATAGATATACACAAATTTGGTGTATGTTATCATAGGTATTTTCCATCAGTAGAAAAATGATATATTGGTTGTTGAATGGTGTTGAGACAACTGGCTAGCCATTTAGAGGAAATAGATAAAGGTCAATCCCCTCTTTAAATTATATACTGAATATAAATTTAGTAAAATTAAGGATATAAATGTAAACATGAAAACCATAAACATATTCAAAAGTATTACAGGTAAATATTTAGCTGACCTTTGGATGGGGAGATCTTTACTATGTGAGTGGCACCAAAGGAAGAAACTATAAGAAGATTCACAAGTTCTTTAGTTAATGTTGAATGTCAAGTTCAGGACTAAAGGGAGCTGTGTGTTCAACATTAGGTTTTGATTAAAACGTCTTAAAATGGTGTACCTTGTTGCCATAAAAATAAAACTGTATATGATTCTTTATTATTGGAAAGATGGCTCCAGTAATAAATGAGAAGTAAATAAGTTGTACATTTGTATATTTGCATTATTATATGCATTTCCGTAGTATAAGGCCTGGCTGGTTGTGATCCACATTCTATAGTAGTAGTTTTTAAGTTAAGATTTAGACAGTTTATTTCCTTTTGCTTTTCTATGTCTCTTTCCTTTTTTTTTTTTTCCCTATAATGATTACATATTTAATCCAGTTTAGTTAAAAACCAAGACAAAGATTTCCACAAAATAATTGGTGATTATTGGAGAGAAAAGTAAGCTTTAAACTTCCCTCTTACCTAGATCAAATAAGCTTCTTAAAGGGATCTTGGGAACCATCTGTTTTATTGCAAGATTACTCTGTTTCATTGGGTGGCAACTTGAGTCCACATGACCATAAATGTAAATTCCTTTCAACATAAAAGCCAAATGTATACATGCTTTCTAAACTGACTCTAAAAGATTTATATATATATAAATATATAATATATATGTGTGTGTATTTTAAGATTTTAGTTATTTATTTGACAGAGACACAGCAAGAGAGGGAACATGAGGAGGGAGAGTGGAAGAAGGAGAAGTAGGCTTCCTGCTAAGCAGGAAGCCTGATGTGGGCTCAATCTCAGGACCCTGGGATCATGACCTAAGCCGAAGGAAGTCGCTTAACCATCTGAGTCACCGAGGCACCCCATAAAAGATTATATTTTAAATGGTGATTTCTCTTATTATGCCTGATACTTGATTTTCTTATGCATTCATTCTTTTTAACCAGTTTTTGTTTTGTCTAGTTTCTCTGACTTGTGCAGCAGAGAGCTGTTTTAACATCCAAATTTATTATGGATAAACAAAATTAGTGAAAATGCCTTTTAATGAAAGCTTTGGTTTGGCCAATTTAAGCTGTTTATAAATCAAAAAGGTAATCAAGGAGAGATTATTTTAGCTCATTGTCCACCAAGAAACTTTTAGCTGCCAAGAAAAGGCCTCATTTCTAGAGAAGCATTACCCCTTCTGCTTCGAGTCCTCCAGTGGTTTACTGACTTGGAGAAACACTATGGTGGTTTCCGATAATCAAGTTTGACGGACTTTTTTTGAGCCCACCAGCTTTCTCTTTTGAGTCATTGGGTTGACAGTCTCCTAATAGACACAAGGAAGAGATTAGAAGAAAAGAGCTCTAATTTTCTCCATACTCAGCCCTTCTCCCCTTCACCCCTGGCAACCACCTCCTTGGCTACAGTTTTGCCTTTTCCAGAGTATAATGGAAATGGGGTATATACTTTATAAACTTTGAGTCTGTTTCTTTCACTTAGAATAATGCATTTGAGAGTCATCTGTGTTATTGCACTTACCAGTAGTCCCTTTGCACTGCGGGGTAGCACACCAATGTGTGGATGCACCATAGTCTGTCTGTCCATTTTTTAGAAGAGGGATATTTTGATTGTTTCTAGTTTTTGCAATTTTGAATACACCTGTTACAGGCATTTTCCTAAAGTTTGTGTAAATAAAGTTTTTCATTATATTTGGGTAAATACCTAGGAGTAGGATTGTTGTGTCATATATAAAGGGAATATTTGACATTGTGAGAAACCACTGGTTGTTTTCCATAGTGGCTGTACCATTTTGGGTTCCCGCCAGCAGCATATTAGAGTACCAGTTCCTCCACATCCTTACCAGCACTTGGTGGTGTCAGTTTTTTTGTTTGTTTGTTTAAAATGTTATTTATTTATTTGAAAGGGAAAGAGCACAAGCAGGGAAAGGACAGTGGGAGAAGCAGACTCCTTGCTGAGCAGGGAGCCTGATATGGGGCTCAATCCCAGGACTCTGGGATCATCACCCAAGTCAAAGGCAGATGCTTAACCAACTGGTGGTGTCAGTTTTTGTTCAGTTTAGCTTCTCTAGTGGTCATGTTGTGCTGTCTGCACTTGTGTTTCTCTGATGACCAGTGATGTTGAACATCTTCTCAGGTATTTACCTGTGATCATATACTTTCTTTGATGACGCGACCATGGTAGTGACTATTGAAGCATATAGTTTCAGTTACAGTTCTCATGTTGATGTTTCACAGTGTCGGTCTGTCTGATTGTCTCCTTAGGTTGTGTTTGTTTGTTTCTTCTTCCTCCTTTTTTCCTTTTTTTAAACTGATCCCCCAGTCCCAATGTTATATTAGAAATTAGGTTTAGAGACTAAATTAGATTCAGTTTCAACAGTTTTGTTAAGAACATTTCATGAGCGATATATATGTGAGGGATAAAAAAAAAATTCATCACACCATGATGATACCACCTATTGCATTGTAGCAGCTTCCCCAAAAGCGGGAACAGCTGGAATAGTGTCCTGGTCTCTGAGAGAAGGGGCGGCTGGAATCCAACCCAGGTGGACAGGTTGGACATCAGTGCAGAGGGAATGGATGGTGGGGATATGGGTCCAGCCAGGAGTGGGAACTGACAGATACCCTCTTCTGAAGGCTTTTGTTCTCTCAGAATAGCAAGTAAGGTAGGTGCTGACATTGAGGACATCAAGAGAGGTGTTGGAAGTTTAAAGAGACAGGAGAACATGTAGAATCGAACTGGGGAGTAGGAGATTGAATGGACCAAGGGAAAGTAGCATATGCCAGCCTCTAAGAGCCCTCTTGAGGACATGAGTTGAACATGGAGATCACTTGAAGTTGTTTTCCCCTTAACCATTATTGTGACTGTATTGTTAATAATTAGAGCAATTTTAGAGCAATCATGGGCTTTCACTTGTAAATTATGAACTTGTGAATGTGAGAGTATATCACATATAGAAATGTCATCAGTAAAACTGGTTATAGTGTAGAATTTTAACCCCCAAGATATTCACCCGGAGGCCCGGGACACCCATCCTCTGCAAGGGAAGGACATTACGAGGTTTCAAATCAAGAGCAGAAAATCTTGCAAGCAATATTCTATTTCCTAAGCATAGAATTTTGAAATGTTGAAACTGTGTGTCTCTAAAATGTGAAACATTTTATGGCAAATAAGGGTAAAATCAATGTTTTATTTATTCTTGATTTCTTTTCTCAGTCTTTCTTTTGAAATTGGATACACTTCTACTGTTAGTTAAACCTGGGATTGAATGTTTGATGTTACTTTAAATAGGTTTCCAACAGAGGGAAAGTGTTTTCTGAATATTTTCTGGGCCATCAAAGCAATGTTACGTAAGAGAGAAAATTGTTATAATATTTTTCTAAAAATAGTTCAGTGGAAAATTGTTTTGCAATTAGAATATGTCTGTTTAAAGATATAATATTAAAAACTACAATTTTTAATTAAGCCACCTGTGTGGCTCAGTGGGTTAAGCCTCTGCCTTCAGCCCAGGTCATGATCTCAGGGTCCTGGGATCAAGTCCTGCATTGGGCTCTCTGCTTAGCAGGGAACCTTCTTCCCCCTCTCTCTCTCCCTGCCTCTCTGCCTACTTTGATCTCTCTCTCTCTTTGTCAAATAAATAAAATCTTTATTTAAAAAAAACTGCAATCTTGATTAACAATGTAAGTTTTTACACTGACTTTATTTTTAGAGCAGTTTTAGTTTCATAGAAAAATTATATAGAATATAGAATATACCATGTAATCCAAACAGTTAGAGCGTGGTGGTGGTTTGGGAAATCAAACAGTTTCCCTTATTAACATGCTGCATTAGTGTGGTACATTGGTTACAGTTGATGAACCAATATTGAGACATCATTATTAATAAAGGTCTACAGTTCACACTAGAGCCCACTCTGTGTTGTACATTCTGCAGCCCTTAACAAGTGCACAATGCCATGTATCTAATGTTGTAATATCATATGAAATATAATATCATATGAAATAGTTTTACTGTCCTACATGTCACCTGCTCATCCCACCCTTCCTCCCACCCCACCCCCAATCCCCTGGCCACCATTGATCTTTTCACTGTCTCTACAGTTCTGCCTTTTCCAGAATATCATATAGTTAAAGTCATATCGTATATAGCCTTTTAAGATTAGATTCCTTCACCTAGTAAAATGCATTTAAAATTCCTACATGCCTTTTTGTGGCTTAATAGCTCATTTCTTCTCATCACTGAATGGTATGCAATTGTGTAGATGTTCCATGGTTTGTTTAATCAATCAGGTACTGAAGGACATTGCAGTTGCTTCCAATTTTTGGCAAATGAATTAGGGTGCTATGAACTACAATGTGGCTTTTAAAATACAATTGTAATGGTTGATATTTTTCTCAAGTTAAGTAGTGCTGACATTTGATAGACCAGGCTTTGACCGATTGCTCACTGTAAGTAGGTCCAAGAATGTTTCCAAATGGCACTAGCCATCACAAAATCAGGCAGTCAAGCTCCTTGCCTTGTGGGTCTTGTAGTCTATCTAGTGAAGAGCTAAGTTACATAAAACATATATCTAAGGACTTAAATACGTAAACAAACATATGAACCCCTATGAGAGAACTTTTAAGTACTTTCATTATTAGAAGATTAAACACTAGACACCGACCTATATTTAAGGAATGATTAGAGACCCAAGGCAGTGGGTTTCCTTAGGAAGAGTCCTAAAGAAGAAGAAACCTTTGACTGTGGTTTCTCTATTTATTATGGTTATATTTCTAAAGGTAAAAGTTATGGCCTTTGGGACTTCCAAAAACTTTCCAAGTTTTCACTCCTTACAGTACAAGTATTGAAACAATGATCTTAACAAGCCCTGAAACACTGTAAAAGAGAATAATAAAATGTCCCTCTGTGGGTCATGTGCTGTGAGATCCTAATTGATAGAAGATTAATTCAATATAAACCTGAAAGAACTGTTAGAAAGGCAAATCATAAAAAGAAATGATTTGATATAGGACTGAAACCCACCTCAAGGTTTAGGGAAGAGATTCCCAAACCACCACCACGCTCTAACCTGTCGAGGTTGCTTGACTTGAAGTCTGGACACATTCATTACAGAAGTAGGCTTGAAAATCTTGACTTAAATTCAGAGTCTCTGTGAGAGCCCAAAGCCCTGTGAGATCACTCCTTCCTACAGCCCTCTGTCCAGGGGGAGCCATGTGCAGATGTGCCAGGCGCTGGGCAGCACTTCTTTCACCAGAGTAGTGTCCCCCACCCCCACGCACACCCCCACGTGCTCCGTCCCTGTGGCTTCTGTGCAGGAACTTTCCATTTGTCCAGAGCACTTCCTGTTACAGAAAAGTCCCTTGGTTTAGAGATGGTTCCTGCATCCATCCTTACAGCACTTTTTGAGGACTCTGTGCTATGCTGTACTGCACACTGGGGATAAGATGGCGACTGAAACAACTGTGGGAATTAAGAAACTGACATGCAGAACAGATAAGAATCCTTTAGAATCACCTGCCTAGCCAGCATAGTGCCCACAGCTATTTTTGACTGTGATATTATATAATGCACACGAGAAGACGCTGCTAAAAATTACAAGACCTTGTGGCTAAAGCAGGGAAGTAATTAATTTTGCTATGAAAGAGAAACAGGTTGTGGTTTGAACTCTTTATAATTAAAACTTAAAATATGACCCAAAATGCTTGCATTACATTTTCTCAGGCAACTCAAAAGAATACTTGTGCTCAAATGCTATGAAGTCCATTGTTGTGATGAAAGCTGAAAAAAATTCCTGTATATCTTACTTTAATTCTCTTTACAACTTGGTTTGTACATATCTCATTCTGACACAGTTGTTACTATTGCAGATGAAGTTGAAAGAGTTGAGGATTCACTGCATCATTCTGTTGTGTAGTCTTAGTCAGTTTTTCGAGGTATAATTTGCATACAACAAAATAACTGATTTTAAGTGTTTCGTTTGATGGGTCCTGACAATTGTATCCACAATTGTAATGGCCACTACAGAACAACTTAGACTATTTCCACATCTCCAGCAAGTTCTTCCTCCCTCTCTGCAATTAGTCTCTTCCCCATCACAGACCATCATTGAAGTGCTTTCTATCACTTTGAATTATAGTTGCCTGTTCTGGAAATTTATATGAATGCACAACACCATAAATAATGTTTGCATCTGGCTTTTTTATTTAGCTTAATGCCTTTGAGATGCATCCATGGCATTGTGTGTAGTGTGGTGTGTTTCTTATATTGCTGAGTAGTATTCCATTATCTGAATATACCAAAATTTTATTTTTCTTTTTAGTTTTTTTATCTTAATCACCATAAAATACATCATTAGTTTTTGATGCAGTGTTCCAAGATTCATTGTTTACGCACCACACCCAGTGCTCCATGCAATACGTGCCCTCCTTAATACCTCCCACCAGGCTCATGCATCCCCCCAACCCCTCTCCCCTCTAAAACCCTTCATTTGTTTCTCAGAGTCCATAGTCTCTTATGGTTCATCTTCCCCTCTGGTTTTCCCTAATTCACTTTTCTTTTCCTTCTCCTAATGTCCTCCACGTTATTCTTTATATTCCACAAGTGAAACCACTGACTTTCTCTGCTTGACTTATTTCATTCAACATAATCTCCTCCAGTCCCAGGTATTCATCCTTTCTGATGGCTGAGTAATAGTCCATTGCATATATGGACCGTATCTTCTCTATCCATTCATCTGTTGAAGGACATCTTGGCTCTTTCCACAGTTTTGGCAATTGTGGACCTTGCTGCTATTAACATTGGGGTACATATGGCCCTTCTTTTCACTACCCCTGTATCTTTGGGGTAAATACTCAGTAGTGCAATTGCTGAGTCATAGGGTAGCTCTATTTTTAATTTTTTGAGGAATCTCCACACTGTTTTCCAAAGTGGCTGCACCAACTTGCATTCCCACCAACAGGGTAAGGAGGGTTCCCCCTTCTTCACATTCTCTCCAACATTTGTTGTTTCCTGACTTGTTAATTTTTACCACTCTAACTGATGTAAGGTATCTCAATGTGGTTTTTTATTTAAATTTCCCTGATGGGGGGCACCTGGGTGGCTCAGTGGGTTAAGCCTCTGCCTTTAGCTCAGGTCATGATCTCAGGGTCCTGGGATTGAGCTCTGCTCGGCAGGGAGCTTTCTCCCCCCCCCCCCCCTGCCTGCCTCTCTGTCCATTAATGATCTCTGTCTGTAAAATAAACAAATAAAATCTTAAAAAAAAAAATTGAATTTCCCTGATGGTTAATGATGATGAACATTTTTTCATGTGTCTCCTAGCCATTTGTATGTCTTCATTGAAGAAGTGTTTGTTCATGTCTTCTTCCCATTTTTTTGACCTGTTTATTTGGTTTTGGGGCATTGTGTTGAGTTTGAGAAGTTCTTTATAGATCTTGGATATCAGCCCTTTGTTGTGTCATTTGCAAATATCTTCTCCCCTTCTGTGGGTTGCCTCTTTGTTTTGTTGACTATTTCCTTTGCTGTGCAGAAGCTTTTTATCTTGATGAAGTCCCAGAAGTTCATTTTTGCTTTTGTTTCCTTTGCCTTTGGAAACACGTCTTGAAAGAAGTTGCTGAGGCTGATGTGGAAGAGGTTACTGCCTATGTTCTCCTCTAGGATTTTGATGGATTCCTGTCTCACATTGAGGTCTTTCATCCATTTTGAGCTTACATTTTTGTATGGTGTAAGAGAATGGTCGAGTTTCATTCTTCTCTACATAGCTGTCCAGTTTTCCCAGCACCATTTATTGAAGAGACTGTCTTTTTTCCACTGGATATTTTTTCCTGCTTTGTCAAAGATTATTTGACCAAAGAGTTGCAGGCCCATATCTGGGCTCTCTTCTCTGTTCCATTGGTCTATGTGAATATACCACAATTTTCTTACCCATTCACCTGCTGATGAACATTTTGATTATTCCCATATTTTTACTATTATGAGTGAAGCTGCAGTGAACATTCTCATACATGCTTTTTCATGTACATATATCTTCATTCCCCTTGGGTAAATACCTCAGGATGGATTTGCTGAGTCTTATGGTAAGTATATGTTTAATTGCACAACAAACTGTCAAACTGTTTCCAAAGTGTTCCTAACACTTTATACCTCACCAACAAAAGCTCTGAGAGGTACTCCAAATCCATGCTTGTATTTGATATTGTCAGTTTTTTAGGGTTTTTGTTTTGTTTTGTTTTGTTTCAGCTATTGTAATAGTTGTGTGGTGATATCTCCTTGTGGTTTTAATTTGCATTTCTTATGTTAGAGTATCTTTTCATTGGTGTATTGTTAGCTATAGTTTATTCCTAGAAGCCTTTTTAAGCCTTAGGAATTTCCCTCTATTTCTGTATTTCAGTATTTTTATCATGTAAGAATATTGAGTTTTGTCAGAAGATTCTGTGTGATATGTCGTTTTTCTCCTTTATTCTATTAATGTGTTGAATTCCATTTATAACTTCCTATTGTAAACCAAACTTATATTACTGCAATATATCCCACTTGGGTATATTTTAGTACAGATTGTTAGATTCAATTTCCTAATATTTTGCTAAGGACTTTTATATCTATACCAGTAAGAGATTTGGTCTGTACCTTCCTTTTCTTGTAATGTCTCTGTCAAGTTTTGGTATTAGAGTAATACTCTCCTCATAAATTGCCTTCCTCTTCCTTTTTTCTGAAAGAGATTGTGTAGGATTACTTGTTCTTTGTTTTTTTTTGTTTTTACTGGTATTATTTTTTTCCTTAAATGTTTGATACAATTTTCCAATAAAACCATCTGAGACTGAGAAGTTTTTAAATTATGAATTTAATGTCTTTAAAAGCTATAGGGAGGTATTCACATTTTATATTTCTTCCTGCATCAGTTTTAGTGATTGGTTCTTTTTATTTTTTTTTTAATTTTTTATTTTTTATAAACATATATTTTTAGTCCTCAGGGGTACAGGTCTGTGAATCACCAGGTTTACACACTTCACAGCACTCACCAAAGCACATACCCTCCCCAATGTCCATAATCCCACCCCCTTCTCCCAAACCCCCTCCCCCCAGCAACCCTCAGTTTGTTTTGTGAGATTAAGAGTCACTTATGGTTTGTCTCCCTCCCAATCCCATCTTGTTTCATTGATTCTTCTCCTACCCACTTAAGCCTCCATGTTGCATCACCACTTCCTCATATCAGGGAGATCATATGATAGTTGTCTTTCTCCGCTTGACTTATTTCGCTAAGCATGATACACTCTAGTTCCATCCATGTTGTCGCAAATGGCAAGATTTCATTTCTTTTGATGGCTGCATTGTATTCCATTCTGTATATATACCACATCTTCTTGATCCATTCATCTGTTGATGGACATCTAGTTTCTTTCCATAGTTTGGCTATTGTGGACATTGCTGCTATAAACATTCGGGTGCATGTGCCCCTTTGGATCACTACGTTTGTATCTTTAGGGTAAATACCCAATAGTGCAATTGCTGGGTCATAGGGCAGTTCTATTTTCAACATTTTGAGGGACCTCCATGCTGTTTTCCAGAGTGGCTGCACCAGCTTGCATTCCCACCAAGAGTGTAGGAGGGTTCCCCTTTCTCCGCATCCTCGCCAGCATCTGTCATTTCCTGACTTGTTGATTTTAGCCTTTCTGAATGGTGTGAGGTGATATCTCGCTGTGGTTTTGATTTGTATTTCCCTGATGCCGAGTGATATGGAGCACTTTTTCATGTGTCTGTTGGCCATCTGGATGTCTTCTTTGCAGAAATGTCTGTTCATGTCCTCTGCCCATTTCTTGATTGGATTATTTGTTCTTTGGGTGTTGAGTTTGCTAAGTTCTTTATAGATTCTGGACACTAGTCCTTTATCTGATATGTTGTTTGCAAATATCTTCTCCCATTCTGTCAGTTGTCTTTTGATTTTGTTAACTGTTTCCTTTGCTTTGCAAAAGCATTTGATCTTGATGAAATCCCAATAGTTCATTTTTGCCCTTTCTTCCCTTGCCTTTGTCGTTGTTCCTAGGAAGATGTTGCTGCGGCTGAGGTTGAAGAGGTTGCTGCCTGTGTTCTCCTCAAGGATTTTGATGGATTCCTTTCGCACATTGAGGTCCTTCATCCATTTTGAGTCTATTTTTGTGTGTGGTGTAAGGAAATGGTCCAATTTCATTTTTCTGCATGTGGCTGTCCAATTTTCCCAGCAACATTTATTGAAGAGGCTGTCTTTTTTCCATTGGATGTTCTTTCCTGCTTTGTCAAAGATTAGTTGACCATAGATTTGAGGGTCTATTTCTGGACTCTCTATTCTGTTCCATTGATCTATGTGTCTGTTTTTGTGCCAGTACCATGCTGTCTTGATGATGACAGCTTTGTAATAGAGCTTGAAGTCCGGAATTGTGATGCCACCAACGTTGGCTTTCTTTTTCAATATCCCTTTGGCTATTCGAGGTCTTTTCTGGTTCCATATAAATTTTAGAATTATTTGTTCCATTTCTTTGAAGAAGATGGGTGGTACTTTGATAGGAATTGCATTAAATGTGTAGATTGCTTTAGGTAGCATAGACATTTTCACAATATTTATTCTTCCAATCCAGGAGCATGGAACATTTTTCCATTTCTTTGTGTCTTCCTCAATTTCTTTCATGAGTACTTTATAGTTTTCTGAGTATAGATTCTTTGCCTCTTTGGTTAGGTTTATTCCTAGGTATCTTATGGTTTGGGGTGCAATTGTAAATGGGATTGACTCCTTAATTTCTCTTTCTTCTGTCTTGCTGTTGGTGTAGAGAAATGCAACTGATTTCTGTGCATTGATTTTATATCCTGACACTTTACTGAATTCCTGTACAAGTTCTAGCAGTTTTGGAGTGGAGTCTTTTGGGTTTTCCACATATAGTATCATATCATCTGCAAAGAGTGATAATTTGACTTCTTCTTTGCCAATTTGTATGCCTTTAATTTCCTTTTGTTGTCTGATTGCTGAGGCTAGGACCTCTAGTACTATGTTGAATAGTAGTGGTGATAATGGACATCCCTGCCGTGTTCCTGACCTTAGCGGAAAAGCTTTCAGTTTTTCTCCATTGAGAATGATATTTGTGGTGGGTTTTTCATAGATGGCTTTGATGATATTGAGGTATGTGCCCTCTATCCCTACACTTTGAAGAGTTTTGAGCAGGAAGGGATGCTGTACTTTGTCAAATGCTTTTTCAGCATCTATTGAGAGTATCATATGGTTCTTGTTCTTTCTTTTATTGATGTGTTGTATCACATTGACTGATTTGCGGATGTTGAACCAACCTTGCAGCCCTGGAATAAATCCCACTTGGTCGTGGTGAATAATCCTTTTAATGTACTGTTGAATCCTATTGGCTAGTATTTTGTTGAGTATTTTCGCATCTGTGTACATCAAGGATATTGGTCTATAGCTCTCTTTTTTGATGGGATCCTTGTCTGCTTTTGGGATCAAGGTGATGCTGGCCTCATAAAATGAGTTTGGAAGTTTTCCTTCCATTGCTATTTTTTGGAACAGTTTCAGGAGAATAGGAATTAGTTCTTCTTTAAATGTTTGGTAGAATTCCCCCGGGAAGCCGTCTGGCCCTGGGCTTTTGTTTGTTTGGAGATTTTTAATGACTGTTTCAATCTCCTTACTGGTTATGGGTCTGTTCAGGCTTTCTATTTCTTCCTGGTTCAGTTGTGGTAGTTTATATGTTTCTAGGAATGCATCCATTTCATCCAGATTGTCAAATTTATTGGCATAGAGTTGCTCATAGTATGTTCTTATAATAGTTTGTATTTCTTTGGTGTTAGTTGTGATCTCTCCTCTTTCATTCATGATTTTATTTATTTGGGTCCTTTCTCTTTTCTTTTTGATAAGTCGGGCCAGGGGTTTATCAATTTTATTAATTCTTTCAAAGAACCAGCTCCTAGTTTCATTGATTTGTTCTATTGTTTTTTTGGTTTCTATTTCATTGATATCTGCTCTGATCTTTATTATTTCTCTTCTCTTGCTGGGCTTAGGGTTTCTTTCTTGTTCTTTCTCCAGCTCCTTTAGGTGTAGGGTTAAGTTGTGTACCTGAGACCTTTCTTGTTTCTTGAGAAAGGCTTGTACCGCTATATATTTTCCTCTCAGGATTGCCTTTGTTGTGTCCCACAGATTTTGAACCATTGTATTTTCATTATCATTTGTTTCCATGATTTTTTTTCAATTCTTCTTTAATTTCCCGGTTGACCCATTCATTCTTAAAAAGGATGCTGTTTAGTCTCCATGTATTTGGGTTCTTTTCAAACTTCCTCTTGTGATTGAGTTCTAGCTTTAGAGCATTGTGGTCTGAAAATATGCAGGGAATGATCCCAATCTTTTGATACCGGTTGAGTCCTGATTTAGGTCCAAGGATGTGATCTATTCTGGAGAATGTTCCATGTGCACTAGTGAAGAATGTGTATTCTGTTGCTTTGGGATGAAATGTTCTGAATATATCTGTGATGTCCATCTGGTCCAGTGTGTCGTTTAAGGACTTTATTTCCTTGCTGATCTTTTGCTTGGATGATCTGTCCATTTCAGTGAGGGGAGTGTTAAAGTCCCCTACTATTATTGTATTATTGTTGATGTGTTTCTTTGATTTTTGTTATTAATTGGTTTATATAGTTGGCTATTTATAGTTGGCTCCCACATTAGGGGCATAGATATTTAAAATGTTAGATCTTGTTGGACAGACCCTTTGAGTATGATATAGAGTCCTTCCTCATCTCTTTGGCTTAAAATCTAATTGATCTGATAAAAGGATTGCTACCCCTGCTTCCTTCTGATGTCCATTAGCATGGTACATTGTTTTCCACCCCCTCACTTTAAATCTGGAGGTGTCTTCGGGTCTAAAATGAGTTTCTTGTAGGCAGTATATTGATGGGTTTTGTTTTTTTTTAATCTATTCTGATACCCTGTGTCTTTTTATTGGGGCATTTAGCCCATTAACATTCAGGGTAACTATTGAGAGATATGAATTTAGTGCCATTGTATTGCCTGTAAGGTGACTGTTAACTGTATATTTTCTCTGTTTCTTTCTGATCTACTACTTTTAGGGTCTGTCTTTGCTTAGAGGACCCCTTTCAATATTTCCTGTAGAGCTGGTTTAGTCTTTGCAAATTCTTTCAGTTTTTGTTTGTCCTGGAAGCTTTTAATCTCTCCTTCTATTTTCAATGATAGCCTAGCTGGTTATAGTATTCTTGGCTGCATGTTTTTCTCGTTTAGTGCTCTGAATATATCATGCCAGCTCTTTCTGGCCTGCCAGGTCTCTGTGGATAAGTCAGCTGCCAATCTCATATTTTTACCATTGTTATGTTATAGATTTCTTGTCCCAGGCTGCTTTCAGGATTTTCTTTGTCACTAAGACTTGTAAATTTTACTCTTAGGTGACGGGGTGTGGACCTATTCTTGTTGATTTTGAGGGGGGTTCTATGCACCTCCTGGATTTTGATGCTTGATCCCTTTGCCATATTAGGGAACCTCTCTCTAGTAATTCTCTCCAATATACCTTCTGCTCCCCTCTTTCTTCTTCTTCTGGAATCCCAATTATTCTAATGTTGTTTCGTCTTATGGTGTTACTTACTCTCTAATTCTCCCCTCATGGTCCAGTAGCTGTTTGTTGCTCTTTTGCTCAGCATCTTTATTCTCTGTCATTTGGTGTTCTATATCACTAATTCTTTCTTCTGCCTCATTTATCCTAGCAGTGAGAGCCTCCATTTTTTGTTGCACCTCATTAATAGCTTTTTTGATTTCAACTTGGTTAGATTTTAGTTCTTTTATTTCTCCAGAAAGGGCTTTTATATCTCCTGAGAGGGTTTCTCTAATATCTTCCTTGCCTTTTTCGAGCCCGGCTAGAACCTTGAGAATTGTTATTCTGAACTCTAGATCTGACATATTACCAATGTCTGTATTGATTAGGTCCCTAGCCTTCCATACTGCCTCTTGTTCTTTTTTTTTGTGGTGAATTTTTCCGCCTTGTCATTTTGTCCAGATGAGAGTATATGAAGGAGCAAATAAAATACTAAAAGGGTGGCAGAGACCCCAGAAAAATACACTTTAACCAAATCAGAAGAGACCCCAAATCGTGGGGGTGGGGGGAGAAAGGGGATAAAAAGAGGTTCAGGAAAAAAAGAAACAATTAAAAAAGAAAACAAATAAAAAATCTAAAAAGAGAAAAGTATTTATATATTAGATAAACTAGTTAAAAAATGTTAGAAAAGAAAAGGGTAAAAGTTAAAAAAAATTAGCAGCAGAAGAAAAAAAATTAAATTAACTGCAAGACTAAAGAATCATGGGGAGAAAGCCATGAGTTCCGTGCTTTGCTTTCTCCTCCTCTGGAATTCCACTGCTCTCCTTGGTATTGAACCTGCACTCCTTGGTAGGGGAACTTGGTCCTGGCTGGACTTCTTGTTGATCTTCTGGGGGAGGGGCATATTGTAGTGATTCTCAAGTGTCTTTGCCCCAGCCGGAATTGCACCACCCTTACCAGGGGCCGGGCTGAGTAATCCGCTCGGTTCTGCTTTCGGGAGCTTTTATTCCCTGAATGCTTTCCGTAGAGTTTTGGAGGATGGGAATGAAAATGGTGGCCTCCCAGTCTCTGGCCCGGAGGAGCCGAGAGCCCAGGGCCCCACTCCTCAGTGCACCCTCAGAGAATAGCGCCTAATCACTCCTGTCTTCCTGGCCTCTGTCAGTGCTCCGAGCTCACGCAACCTGCGACCGGTTTAAGGTAACCCCGAGCTGAGAGCTCACTCCTCGGCTCTATCTCTGTAGCCGGCTTCCCCTATCTAATATCTGCAAGCTCTGCGACACTCAGACATCCCCGATCCTTCTGTGACCCTGGGGGACCTGGGGCCACGCTGACCCTGTGTGGGCTTCACCCCATTTTAGCCTCTGGAGCGAAGTTCCTCAGAGGAAAGACTTTTAAAAGTCCTGATTTTGTGCCCCATCGGTCTGCCATTTGCCGGGAGCTGGCCTCTCCCCCTGCGGTCTATCTTCCCATCGCTTTTGATTCACTTCTCTCCCTCTCAGAAAGTGGTTGATTTTCTGTTTCTAGAATTGCTGTTCTTCTTCTCTTCGATCTCCCATTGGATTTGTAGGTGTTTGCAATGTTTAGATAAGCTATCTAGCTGATCTCCTGCTACCTGATGTAGTCTCAGCCTTTTACTTCTCTGCCATCTTGACTCCTCAAGAACCAACTTTTGATTTCATTGATTTTCTCTACTGTTTGTTTCCTATTTCACTGACTGCTGAATTTTCTTTCAGTATTTTCTTTATTCTGTTTGATTTTTGTTTGGTTCTTTTTCTAGCCCCTCTTAATTCTATTTCATGAAAGACTTCTTAGACTAGAGCCCCTAGCTTTTCTAGTGAAGTTTTTATTTGGGGAGTCATTTGGTAATTTTCAAGAACTCTTCCTGGTTTTCTGATTTTTTTCTTTTTTCACAAGTATCTGTTCTTACAAGATTTTCTTAGTTCTCCCTAAAGGATCCTTTAAAAAAAAAAAAATTCTCTCTATTCCCTAAATTGTGTTTCCTCTGTCATCCATTTTCTTCTTTTTCACCTTGGATATGTATGTATAACTATATGTCTGTCTGTGGGGTTTTTTGGGTTTTTTTTTTTTTTTTTTGAAGGCTTTTCTCTCAGGTGTCTGTTGGTTCTTGGCTCTGTGTTTGTAATTGAGGACTAGCCAATAGCATGGCTTGCTCAGGATAAAGGCAGAGTCTCTGCTTTATGCTGGTTGCTTGCTGGTAGGCTAGATTATACTGCCAATCCTTTAGGGCCAGCGCATGGAATGTGTTGCTGAACTCCTCTTCCAAGGATGTTCATTAATTTCTCTAGTAAAGACCTCTTTTACTTGTGCATATGAGAGTTCTTTTAGCTGTAAGCCATTTGCACACAGTGCTGGGGAGGGAATGAGCCCATATCACTTTCCCCCCATTATGAGAACAGTGTGCCAGTATGGAGCCTTTGCAGGGTTCTGTCAAGTTGGTTGGCTTCTTCCATAGCTGAAGCTCCCACACTCCATCAGGGTGCTAGACTCAATTTCCTATGCTCAGTTTCATCATCCTATATTCTTTCATCTGTTTTCAGATTTCCATAAATTTGTAGAAATTTCCCACATGCTCATCATCTCCTTCCCATTTCCTTTGTTATTATGAAATTGTACCTTTTATATTTCTTTGCTGTCCTTTGGATGGTCTTTCCAGATGGTTGTGAGAGATAGATGGGAATCTTACCTTAAACCAATGTACCTCATTTGTTTTTAGCTGTGTCGCATAGACGTCTATAATTTCTACTCCTGTGTTCTGTGCCCCTGGGCAAGTTGTTTAACCACTGTGTTCCTCCATCTTAAAATAGAGCTAGTAGTACCTACTTCATACAGTTTTTGTGAGGACAAAATCAATTACTATATATAAAGCCCTTAGAATAATTTATAACAGAAGTAAGACCTACATAAAGGTTCTTTTTGCTGTGCTTCGATTGTAGCCTAGCTGTTTGTGCACACCGGGCATTTAGCTCTGTGTGTGTTCCACCAGTGCTGTGATAGGTCTTCCAGCTTATTTTCCTAACCTGAACACACGTGAGATCTGTCCACCAGAGATCAACAATGCTGAGGGGAAGCCACCATGCATTCTGGATTTTCATAGAGATACCACGTCACTTTCTGTTCTACCCTCCAACCAATGGTCGATCAAAGAATTCTGTTTTTCATCTTGTTTCTAATCTGATAGATGAATACAGATGGATAATGTACTTCCATCCCTCAGCCAGAGGTTACAGTAATAATTAAATAAACACACTTAATTAAATTAGATTTGTATTTAGAATCTCTAACAATCCTGAGGAGCTGCATGAGGCCCTCTAACCAACCAGGGATTTCCATGAAGCAAGTCAGGTGGAGGCTGGGAAAGGCCAACTGTGGTGGTGGAAGAGTTAGAGCTCATTCATAGCCAGAAGCACAGGCCCTCCTGCCACAGCTGAGCTTCATCAGCCCCACCAGCCAGGGCCGAGCTTTATGAAGGCACGAAAAACAACGTGCTGCCCATGACTGCTGGAAGCCTGAGCAGAAGCTTCTGATAGCACCAGCCTGCGGTGGCAGCTGAGAAGCACCTTCATCAGGAGCATCCCACCCAGAGTCTGGCAGCTGCCCTACACCTTTCAGCCATGTCACCTGCTTGCCCACACGCACCTACTCCATGCCCCAAGCTTCTCTGCACAAGTCCTTCTTTCTCTGTGGCCCACAGGCAAGTACTGCCACAGGCCACTAGAGCCATGTTCCATCACCTTTGAGCCTTTTCTCACCCTCAGCCTTGTCACACATGACTCTATCATATGGAAACCTTGCTTCCCCCCATTAGTACCACCCACTGTGTGGTGGGTACTAACTGGGTGATGTTCCAGTTTATAATTCTCCCTTTACTAGGGAAGTGCATGAGGTAAATAGAGGTCTGAAGGCAATCCCAGTCCTTTTCACTCAATGGCACTGACTCCTGAAGAGGAGGGGCTATGGCCACCAACAGAATAGAACAGAAGGTGAAGATGACATGGTGGCAGGAGGTGGCGGTAGTGGAGATGGGTGGACACAAAGTGAGTCAGGGAAAGAGGTGCCACACTAGGTAGGAAGTGACAGTCAGCCATTGCTCTTAGAGCTATCCAGTGGCCTTGGGGCTAGAATTTGCCCACCTTACACTAAATGGTGCTGCCCCTTTACTATGACCTAATTCCACACAACTCAGGGAGCTCAGAAACTTGTCTCACCCTTGTAGAAACATGGGGTTAGAAGCTCATGGCATACAAGACATTGGTTTAAGTCTAATTGGAGAGTTAATAGTCTGCATTTCCTGTCTACTGCTAATTTCATTTGATGTTAATGGGAATTTTTAATCTGTAAGAGAATCCATTAGAAATATTTTCTGTGTGGAAATATTTTCAGAATATTTTATTGTTACAGTCAGTAAAAGGAAGATGTGGAGTAGTTTTGTGGAGCGAAGCAAATTATTTCAGCTTAAACTCAAAAACTTTTCATTGCTACATTGTCTTGTGCTAAGACCATCTTTCCAAGAAGGGGGAAACAGGTATGGTGGAAACTTTGTTAAACTTCTCCTTAGAACAGATTTTTCCAAAGTGTTTATTAGACCTTTAAGAAGATTCACCTGCTGGGTGCTATATGGCTCTTGTTGAACAATAGTCTCCATTGTCAAGGAATTCTTGACAAGGACTCTGGGATCAGCACTTATAACTGGTCTCCAGGGATTTCATATTTCTATTTTACAAGTAATGAAGGTCACATGTGGCACAGTGGGGATATGTTGTTATCTTCCCCTTTCATAGGTACTAAGCTGGGAACAAAATGAGGGTTCTTGACCCTTCTTCCTGTGTTCATTCATCCACTGTCTTTGTTGGCAGGAACTCAGTGAAAGTAAGGCAGATAAACGAGCAATTATTCTAAGATCACACAAAAGTTCATTAGGAGTAGGAAATGGGGTTTCTTCAGTCTTGGTTGACCTGATCCTGAGCCCAGTGGGCCCCAGACACACGATGGTACGGCTCTGCCTGTAGCACTGAGCTCCATCTCAAGTGGCAGCTTCTCAGAGCCCATTAATTTGATTTCCATCTGGTGCTGATCTCCTTCTTACAGTCGATTTTATTTGAGAATAGAATTTATAGTTTAGAGATGGAAAACAAAAAGGATTTTGTGAACTAGGAGCCTGTTAGAAACATACATTTATTATAAAGTGAAACATGAGCACATTTTTGCAATAAGCTCTGCCTGTCAGGGTAGGCCCTGATGTGTGTGGTTAGCATTCGGCTAAGAAGTATTTCATGTACTAAGTTATTAATCATGGTGTCAAGTCCAATTCTATAAGAGTCTTTTTATCTACTTTTCTCTCTGAATATTTCAAATTATGATCAAAGCTTTACTCTTTATTAGATTCAGGATTGACTAATTTAGCTTTTGGCAACTGTTATTCCAGATCCTATTAAATACCATTCATGAATTGAGATAATGATTGTACCAAAATGTGTCAAGTTTATAGAATGGAGATATAACTGTTGTGTAATTATCGTGCTACATTATAGATATCTCTGGAGCAAGATTTATAAGTAACAAATAATAGAAAGCTTCAAGTAAGAAAAACACATACCGACTGACTGCATTTCTTTTCTAAGAATACTCTACTCCCTTGCTCCATGATCACTACCTCAGATACACAAATCAAGTTGATCCTATGTCTTGATTCATAAGCATCTTTGCTTGTATTTTATTTCATTTATTCCTACTTCTATGGCACTTCCACACTGGCATCAATGTCCATCCTTTTCTTCCACTCATTTATTTAACTTGTGTTGTTCTGTGTATGTTCTTAAATTTATGCGTAAAGTCTTGGGCTCTGAACCTCTAATTATTTTTCACTTATTACTATATTGAAGATGTCCGTGTTACTGTGTGTGTGTGTGTGTGTGTGTGTGTGTGTGTGTGTGTCTAGCTCATTGTTTCATACCACTGCATAGATTTCCATCTATGGATATCCCAGAATTTATTTGTCCATTATCCTGGAGATGGATACCTATCCTGGCTCCCGGTCTTTGCTTCTAAAGCCTGTGCTACATAAGGATGCACGGCCTGACACTTGCTCCCTTGGGCCAGCCTGAGGGATCTGAGGAGTGGACAAAAGTAGCACATCAGTTTCTATTTAAAGAAATTATTTCATTGTGTAGCAGATATTTAAGTGTTTTTTACATTAATTTTCTCTTTTCATCTTCATGTGTCGGAAATTAAAGTTAACGTTTTGTTTCTGTTGCACTTCGACCTTGCTTTAGGATAGCTGTGCTGTCAGCATATCAATCTTCAGAATAAATAGAGCCTCATGCACCAGGGTATTATAGTGTGTTCTTATGTACAGTCTTGTTCATCTTTGTGCCCTAAGACTGGACCTAGAGTTAGAGCCTGATGCCAAAAAAGAAAAAAAGGTTTGGAACCAGTGTTTGATTAATTCTGTTGTTATGTTTGGGAATTTTGTAAGCCTGGCTTGCTCAGAGATTCAGGAGATCAACCATACAGCACCCACACAGTTCTGGGATGGTCCTCTCACGGTCAAGGGGCAAGAGAATAAGAACCAGTGGGTCAGATGGGTTTGATTCAGAAGGATCTGTGGGAAGAAAGCCGCCCTGTGGGGCTGGCCCTCTTCCCCTACAGACCAGCTTGTGTCCAGTGTGCAGTCCTGGAAGACCCTGAGGCCTGTCTGGCTGTCATTCTCTGAGGACTCTTTCTCTGGTCCACCTCTCTGTCCATGCTTCCCTGCTGGAGCAGACCACTTCCTTGACCTCTCTTCTGCAGTGCCCTTTCTGACCCCTGACATTGACCTTCATACCCTAGTCATGCCCTTTGTCAGTGTGTGTGGCCTCTGACTGGCCAGAGTCAAGACTCATCACTGGCCTCAGGAGGCCCTTTGTGCCACCTGACAGTCCTGTGTGTTTTCTTGGCCTGTCCTCTTTCCCACTCTGCTGGATGACAGTGACAAGCCTTCTCATCTTGCTTCCCACTCTCCTGCACCTACACGAGCATCTAACCATCTCTCCTGTTCCTTTTGGCCAAGGCTGTGCACCTCTAAGCAGGTCCCACACATGGGCTGGACCCCTTCCCTCACCTCTCAAGCACGGGCTGCTTCTCTCCTCCCTGCTCTTTCCTGTCCCACATCACCACTTCCCGTCCCCAGCAGCAGTACACAAACGTGCCAGTGTTTCTCTCCCTTCTTGAGTTCATATCTTCCTCCAGGTACTGCCCTGATTCTCTTTAAACAACGTTCCTTTAGGGGAAAATGTCCATTTTCACTGTCTCTGATTATTCTACTTAACATTTTCTCTTTATCATCACCCCACCAAAATGCCACTTCTCAAGGTCACCAGTGACCAGCACTGTTGACACTATTGTCATTCCTCAGGCCTCATCCTACTTGACTCCCTTCTCCTGGAAACACTTCTGTTTGACTTATGTTACCTGCTTTTCCTCCTGCCTTTTTGGCCACTCTTCCTTAGTATTTCTCTCTCCCTCTCTGCTTCTTGCTGTCTTTTCTGTCTTCCCTGTGTGCATGTGTATGTGCATGTGTGTGTTTGCATATGTACATGTGCATATGTGTGTGTCTGTATGAGCACATGTGTTCCCGACCCCTGAGGCTGCCCTCTGAGGTGAGGCTGCCTCAGACCCCGTCTTTGGACCCATCTCCTGGTCTGCATGCATTGCCTTGGCAATCTCATCTGTTATAAGTGCCATTTAGATGCTTTTGAATCTCAAATTTTTATTCACAGCTCTGTAAACAAAAATTCCTGTTTGACTTCTTCATTAGGGTTAGGTGTCTCAAAAATTAATGTTTCCAAAGATGAAATAAGCTTCCCAAAGCCACCCTTTCTGCAGACTTTTCTGTCACAATCAATGGAAACTTTTCAGTGCTTTAGGCCTAAAATCTTGAGTTTCCAACTCCCCATTTTCTCATTTTCCCATCTGTCTTCAGGCCAATCTGCCTGGCTTCCCCTTCAGAGACAGGGCACTCCTCTCATCACCCTCACGGACCCCCACTTGGTGGGGCACAGGCCACCACCATCTCTCATTATCCCCTCAATGGCCCCTGCTGCTACCCTCCCTCCCTAGTCTAGTCTCAACTTAGCAGCCATCGTGGTCTATTAATCACTTTACCCAGACTATGCTATTCCTCCACCCAGAAACTTCCAACAGGTTTCCATTCCATGCAGTGTAAAGCCTGTGCCCTCACAATAGCCTATGAAGCACCCCAGGATTCAGCCCCATGTTTACCTCTTTCTCATTCTCAGTTCCTCCCCTTCATTCACTGCATTTGAGACATACTGACCCTCTCATTCTTCAGACAGCCTTTCAGGCCACTGCCCTTGCTTTCCCCTCTAACTAAAGTGCTTCCCCACAGATGTCAGCATGCCCAGCATTTTTATCTTCTGTGGTCTTTGTTCAACACTCAGCTTCTTGGCAAGGCCTATCCTGGCTATCCTGTCTGAATTTAGCCCTCCCCCCAATACTTCGTATTCCCTTCTTTACTTCCTAAGTGATACTTATCAATCTCTGACATTGTATGTGTTACTCATAGACAGTTTAATTATGTGTTTCTGCATAAAGCTAAGCTCCAAGCAAGTTTTAGTTCCGTTGAGATTCCGCAGCACTTCAAAGAGTGACATCCAGTGTCACGGGTGCCCAGTGAGCATTCGTGATGAATGAGTACACATAGCAGTTATCTTCAGGATGCCCTGTGTGATGCTAGCATAAGGATAGACTTACAGACTAATAGAATGGAATCGAGAGTCCGGAAATAAACCCCCATGTATGATTTTCAGTAAGGGTGCCAAGACAGCTCAGTAGAGAAACTATATTCTTCTCAACAGATGGGGCTGGGACAACTGGATAGCCACATGTGAAAGAATGAAGTTGGACTCCTACTAACACCACATATAAAAATTAACTCAAAATAGACCAGAGACCTAAATAGAAAAACTACAAAGTTCTTAGAATGAACATCGATGTAAATCCTTGTGCCGTTGAGATAGGCAGTGGTTTTTTGTTTGTTTGTTTGTTTTACTTGGGTCATTTTTCTTTTTTTTTAATTTTTAATTTTTTATAAACATATAATATATTTTTATCCTCAGGGGTACAGGTCTGTGAATCACCAGGTTTACACACTTCACAGCACTCACCATAGCACATACCCTCCCCAATGTCCATAAGCCCACCCCACTTCTCCCAACCCCCCTCCCCCCAGCAACCCTCAGTTTGTTTTGTGAGATTAAGAGTCACTTATGGTTTGTCTCCCTCCCAATCCCATCTTGTTTCATTGATTCTTCTCCTACCCACTTAAGCCCCCATGTTGCATCACCACTTCCTCATATCAGGGAGCTCATATGATAACTGTCTTTCTCCACTTGACTTATTTCGCTAAGCATGATACGCTCTAGTTCCATCCACGTTGTCGCAAATGGCAAGATTTCATTTCTTTTGATGGCTGCATAGTATTCCATTCTGTATATATACCACATCTTTATCCATTCATCTGTTGATGGACATCTAGGTTCTTTCCATAGTTTGGCTATTGTGGACATTGCTGCTATAAACATTTGGGTGCACATGCCCCTTCGGATCACTATGTTTGTATCTTTAGGGTAAATACCCAGTAGTGCAATTGCTGGGTCATAGGGAAGTTCTATTTTCAACATTTTGAGGGACCTCCATGCTGTTTTCCAGAGTAGTTGCACCAGCTTGCATTCCCACCAGCAGTGTAGGAGGGTTCCCCTTTCTCCGCATCCTCGCCAGCATCTGTCATTTCGTGACTTGTTGATTTTAGCCATTCTGACTGGTGTGAGGTGATATCTCATTGTGATTTTGATTTGTATTTCCCTGATGCCAAGTGATATGGAGCACTTTTTCATGTGTCTGTTGGCCATCTGGATGTCTTCTTTTAGGCAGTGGTTTCTTAAACATGACACCCAAAGTACAGACCACAAAAAGACAAAAAACTAGACATCATAAAAACTTACAGGGTTTGTACTTCATAGGACATCATCGAGAAAGGGAAAAGACCGGAACAGAAGGGGAGAAAAGTTTTGTAAACATCTGGTAAAGGACTTATATCTAGAATATACAAAGAACTCAATACTACAAAGACAAATAGTTTTTAAATGGGCAAAGGATCTGAATAGACATTTTTCCAAATATGAAAAATGGCCAATAAGCACATGTAAAGATGTTCACATTGTTAACATCAGAAAAATACAAATCAAAACCACGGTGAGATACTTCATACTCATAGGACGGTTATAATAAAAAAGCAGATAATAGCAAGATAATAGAAGAACTGGAATTCTTATACATTGCTGGTAGGAATGTGAAGTGGTATAGCCACTGTGGAAAACAGTCTAACAATTCCTCAAATATTAAACATAGAGTTAGCATATGATCCATCAATTCTACTCCTAGGTATATACTCAAAAGAAATGAAAACATATATTCACACAAAAATTTGTACATAAAGTTCAGAGCAGCATTATTTATTTCTCAAAAGTGGAAATAACACATATGTCCATCACCTGACAAGTGGATAAATAAAATATGGTTTGTTCATTCAATTGGATTTATTGATAGCAAAAAGAAATGAATTATTAATACATTCTATAATGTGGATGAAATTTGAAAACATGCTAAGTGAAAAGTCAGTCACATCTGATTCCATTTGTATGAAATGTCTAAAATAAGCAAATCTATAGATATAGAAAATAGGTTAATGATCGTCTAGATTAGGGGATATGGAGGATTGGTAAGTGATAGCTAAGGAGGCTGGTTGTTTGGAGGGATATAAGGAAAGTGTCCTAAAATCGACTGTGGTAATGGTTGCACAACCCTGTGAATATATTAAAAGCCATGGGATTATACCCTTTAGATGGGAGAATTATGTACCAATCAAGCTGTTTTTTAGAGAGGAGAATGCATTTACAAGCCAAGAGAATGTTAGGGAAGTCTCTTTTAGAATTGCCCTGCAGCCTATTTTATTAGTAATATCTTTAGCCTTTGAGGGTGGATTTGACTTTTAGAATAGGAAAAATAATTTAGTACTGAATCTTGGCAGTTTACTGGGTCATCAAACTACATACTACAATTGGAAATGAAAACCAGTGACAGCAAAAAATCATTTTCATACACTCGCTCTGGTTGTACATCTAAGTGTTCCAAAAATCTTTGTGATTTTTCTATTCTAGTTCTTTAAAATAATTATACAGCCTCCCAGATTCATTGCTAATTGAACAACAGTTATTTGAATATAAAATTCTAGTGCATTTGTTTAAATTTCCACTATATTACTTTAAGGTCTCATCTAAGTGCATTTGGATTCCTCAACTACATTGAAGGGTACTTGCATGGAGGGGTTTGTGTTGTACTAATTTTGTAAGCTCTCCCACTCCTCTGCTCCCATCCTCCATTTCTAACCACCATGTCTAGACAAAGCCATAAGTAAGGTGCTTTATTTGTTCATTTTTAAAGATTTTATTTATTTGACAGAGAGATAGCACAAGTAGGCAGAGCAGCAGGCAGAGGAAGAGAGAGAAGCAGGCTGTCTACTGAGCAGGGAGTATGATGTGGGACTTGATCCCAGGACCCTGAGATCATGATCAGAGCCGTAGGCAGCCACTTAACCCACTGAGCCACCCAGGAGCCCCAGTAAGCTGCCTTAAAATCCTCATTATTTGACTGATTGCTGTCACAGTTCACTTTCCCTGGGAAGCAAACTCTGAGACAGAAGCTAGTGTGGGGGACATTTGTTAGGGACAAGTCTTGAGAATCACCACCTGAAAAGAAGGAGAAAGAAGGAGGAAGGAGCAGAGGGAGAAGGTGAGGAGCAGTACAATATCAACAGAGACTCAGCTGATTCCACTTAAGCTAAGATGATCCTGCATAGTTATCCCGAGTTGGAACACAGTGGCCAGGCTTTTTTTTTTTTTTTTTTAAGATTTATTTATTGTTATATGCAACTAATGAATCACTGGATTCTACTTCTGCACTAGTTGTTAATTAAATTGAATTTAAATAAAATTTTTTTTAAGATTTTATTTATTTATTTGACAGTAGATGGAAAGGCAGGCAGAGAGAGAGAGAGAGAGAGAGAGAGGGAAGCAGGCTCTCTGCTCAGCAGGGACTCGATCCCAGGACCCTGAGATCATGACCCGAGCCGAAGACAGTGGCTTAACCCATTGAGCCACCCAGGCGCCCCTAAATAAAAATTTTTTAAAGACTTATTTATTTATTTAAGAAAGAAAGAGCCGGTGAACAGAGGGAGGGGCAGAGGACAAGGGAGGAAATCTCAAGCAGATTCCCTACTGAGCATGGAACTCCATCTTAAGACCCTGAAACCATGAGCTGGGCCAAAATGAGGAGTCCAATGCTTAACTGACTAAGCCACCCAGGTGCCCCTCAGTGACCAGGATTTTGTTCTTCACCTCTCATAAACTAGTCACTGGGTGAAGGCTGCCTCAAGGGAAGGGTGGGCATTGGTGTGCCTTCCAGCAGCACCCTCAAAACCTGAGGGAATACGTCCTACAGTCCTGATGAGGCATTTAGAAGACATGTTCCTGCATTCTGTATAACTACAGAATGTAGTATACTACTTCACGCTCTCAAGTATTACTCCTCTTAAGATTCAACTCCTTAAGCAACTGTTGTTGTGGCAGTAGGCTCAGAGGGCACAAATAGATGTTATAAATTTGTGTTGTGATACATTTTGAAAATAAGGTTTCTTTTTACCAGATGGTCATTAACTTTAAGTTTATATAAGATACCTATCAATACTGTATTATAAAGCCCAAGCAATAGAAGAGAATGCCTGAACTTGTCATTCTTCTAGTCCATTCACAGAAGTTCATCTGTGAGGACAGTAGAAGCTAAGGAATTTATAACCAACTTGCAGTTTTTCAGAACTGTGCTACGTTTGTTAGAAACAATGTTTAACCTACTGCTGTATTGCATCAAAAAAGATGGCACAGTGTTCTCAATAATATTTTCTAAACTACAGGTTCCTTTGATATGGCTTTGGTTCACATGGACTTGAATATTATGTTCAGGAATCTTATTTAAAGTTTATCACTTGATTTTTAAAAATGTATCACAAAGGACAAAGTTACTGACACATGATTCCTTTATTATAACCAGGGAACTCTCTAAGATATCTGATTCTTGTACAGGTGAAAAGCCAGATAATGTAATTTTTCACAGCTTCAGGAATCAGATTTTCTGTATTTTCAGTTGCATCCACAGACATATAGACAACTATTTTTCTATTTGATTCTAAAAACAATTGTAAAAATTAGTAGAACAAAAGTCAGTTGTTTCCTGATATATGAGCAATGAAAATTGGAATTTGAAATTTAAAATACATTACCATTTACATTAGCACCCCCCCTCAAAAAGCTGAAATATTGGGTACCTGAGTGGCTCAGTTGGTTAGGCGATTGCTTTCAGCTCAGGTCATGATCCTGGAGTTCCAGGATCGAGTCCCGCATCAGGCTCCCGGCTCCATGGAGAGTCTGCTTCTCTCTCTGACCTTCTCTTCGCTCATACTCTCTCTCATTGTCTCTCTCTCTCAAGTAAATAAATAAAATATTTTCTTTAAAAAAAAGCTGAAATATTTAGGCATAAGTCTAATGAAATATGTGTAAGATCTTGATAAGGAAAACTGTAAAACTCTGATGAAATAAATCAATGAAAATGTAAGTAAATGGAGAGATTGTCCATGTTCATGGCTGGGAATACTCACTGTTGTTAAGATGTCAGTTCTTCCCGTCTTGCTCTATATAGATTCAGTGCAGTCCCAATCAAAATTCCAGCAAGGTCTCTTGTGGATATCAACAAATTGATTCTACAGTTTATATGGAGAGGCAAAGGCCCAGAATAGCCAACATAATACTGAAAAAGAAGAACAAAGTCAGAGGACTGACACTAGCTGGTTTCAAGACTTAATGTAATATTTCAGGAATCAAGACTGGTATCGGCAAAAGAATAGAGAAACAAACCAATGGAACAGAATAGGGGGACCAGTATTATATACACTTATATATATCCAACTGGTCTTTGACAAAGGAGCAAAGGCAATTCAATGGAGAAAAGATGGTCTTTTCAACAAATGGTGGTGAACAACTGGACATACACATGCAAACTAATGAATCTAGACACACACAGATCTTAAACCCTTCATAAAAATTAACTCAAAATGGATCAGAGACCTAAATGTAAAATACAAAAGTGTAAAGCTTCTAGAAAATCTAGGTGACCTAGGGTTTGGCAGTGATTTTTTAGATATAGTTCCAAAAGCATGAAATAAATAATTGACAAGTTGGACTTTTTTAAATTAAAAACTTAGGCTCCAAAAAAGATAATGCTGTAAGAGACTGAAAAGACAAGCCACAGACTGGGAGAAAATATCTGCAAAAGACACCTCTCTTAAAGAACTTGTATCAAAAATATACAAAGAACTCTTAAAACTCAACCTAATAAAACACCCATGAATAAACAATCCAACAGCTCATTCACTGCTGGTGGGAATGCAAAATGGTGCAGCCCTTTCAGACTGGACTCTTTCACTTAGCTGTGGAAGACAATTTGGCAGTTTCTTACAAAGCTAAACATACTCCTTACCTTAGATTTTAGCAATTGCCTACCTAGACATTTACCCAATTGAGTCAAAAACATGTCCACACAAAAACCTGCACATGAATGTTTAATCAGGTTTATTCATGACTGATGAAAATTGGAAGCAATCAAGATGTCTTTTAATAGATGACGAGATACATAAACTATGGTACATCCATACAAATGGAATGTGTTTCAGTGTTAAATTAAAAAGAAATGAGCTATCAAGCCATGAAAAGATGTAGAGGAAAATTAAATACATATAACTTAAGTGGAAGAATTCAATCTGTAAAGGCTATAAACATGTATGAGTCCAACTATATGACATTGTAGAAAAGGCAAACTGTATGGCCACCAGGGGTCTGAGAGGAAGGAGAAAGGATGGGATGAGTAGGTGACCCACAGATGTTTAGGGGAGTAAAACTTCTTTATGATAAGTAATGGTGGGTACATGACATTATGCATTTGTACAAACCCATACAATGAACCTTGATTTGAACTGTGGACCTTAATTAATAATAATATGGCATTATTGGTTCATCAATTATGACAAAATTCACCACACTAATACAAAATGTTAGTAATAGGGGAAACTGAAGGAAGGGAGGGTATATGGGAACTCTGTACTTTCTATGCAATTTTTCTCAAAACTAATACTGTTCTAAAAATAGAATTTCTTAATAAAAAATAATAGCAAAACATCATTAGAATTTGACATGTTCCAATATAAATTAGGTTAATATAAGCAAAAAATGTGAGGTCTCTATCCTTGTACAGAACTGAATAGACGCATTTTCTTCCTCCTCTCCCTTACTTTTTTCCTTCCCTCAATCCCCCAACCTTCCAAGATGCTTTTCATTGTGAACAGAAAGTTCACATTAATAAAATGCAGATAGATGTTAAAGCGTATAAACAGATGCTCAACACCACTCAAAGTAAGAAATGCAAATTGAAACTAAACTGAAATACCGGTTGTCACCTATCAGACTAGCAGAAACCCACCAAGAGACATGTTATTCTGGGTCTACCCAGGGGGAGCAATGCGTACCACATACTCAGCTGCTGGGAGTGCATACTGGCTCAACACCACATATGAAACAATTTGGCAAAATCTGCTTGAATTGAAACTGCATGTGTCCATGGACCTAGCAGTTCTATATTTGGGATTTTATCTCACAAATATATTTGCATACACACAAAATGATAAATACATGGGGTTATTCACTACAGCATCCTTAATAATAACAAAATATTGGAAAGAACATAAATGTCCATGAGGGTTAAGTAAATTATAGTTGCTTTCTGTGTACCAATATGGAAAGAGCCCTAGGGCGCCTGGGTGGCTCAGTCAGTTAAGTGTCTGACTCTTGATATCAGCTCAGTTCATTAACTCAAGGTCCTGGGATTAAGCCCTGCATGGGCTCTGCACTCAGTGGGGGTCTGCCCTCTCCCTTGCTACTCCCTCTCTCAATAAATAAGTAAAATCTTTTTAGAAATATGGAAAGAGCTCTGATATTAGTAAGTCAAAAATCAAAGTGCAGAACAATATTGCTATATGTTCTTTTTATGTAAAAATAGCGAAAAGTAATGACATACTCATATTTACTTGTATATGCGAGTATGGGACACAGGAGGGCACTGACAGTCAGGGGCAGAGGGAGAGTTTTCACTGGCTAGCTTTTTTTCCCCCTAACTAATACCTTTAAACATGTATTTCAAAAACCTAAGTACAAACATGAACATTTTTTTTTTTTTTAAAGATTTCATTTGTTTATTCGACAGAGATCACAAGTAGGCAGAGAGGCCGGCAGAGAGAGAGAGGAGGAAGCAGGCTCTCCGCTGAGCAGAGAAACCGATGCGGGACCCGATCCCAGGACCCTGAGATCATGACCTGAGCCGAAGGCAGAGGCTTTAACCCACTGAGCCACCCAGGTGCCCCACAAACATAAACACTTTAAAAATAAACTCAGAATAGCTAGGAAAGATTGTCTTTGCTATTGCCAAGCCTTAGAAATTATTTTTATCTGCCTATGAAAATCCCTCCCTTGAGAGTTCCCAGCAGGGTGATTGTTAATGTTATTTTGTAACTCTGAGGGTCCCTGGTGAAAACCTGACTTTGCCAAAGAGGTAGTTCAGATTTCTCTGCTCTTCTAACAGTAATGTTCATGAAACACATCTAGTTGACTTGTTTAAGAAAGAGAAAAATAAGAAACCAAGTAAGAAAGATATTTTCTTTAAGAAAATATCTCAGTGGGGGCGCCTAGGTGGCTCAGTGGGTTAAAGCCTCTGCCTTTGGCTCAGGTCATGATCCCAGGGTCCTGGGATCGAGCCCCGCATCGGGCTCTCTGCTCAGCAGGGAGCCTGCTTCCCCCTTTCTCTCTCTCTGTCTGACTCTCTGCCTACTTGTGATCTCTGTCTGTCAAATAAATAAATAAAATCTTAAAAAAAAAGAGAGAGAGAGAGAGAAAAGAAAAGAAAATAACTCAGTGAAGAATATAAAGTTTAACTCTGATCTTGAAAAAAAAAAGTGTAGCTGTAGAGTCCAAGCCCTTTTCTTCTTTGACAGCAACTCTACTCAATTGTGTGAGGTTTCTCCCTTTTCGAGTAAAGACTCTTGAACCAGCTTTATATTTTACCTCCTCTTTCTTCTACATACACTGCCTCTATGCAGCTGGTTTTCCCACTTCCCTTGCTCTGTCAAAGAAGTAAGATGTTACATTAAGGCAAAACATGACAAGTGCTAGATATTGCTGGTAATTTCTAAAAGGAGTAGACATGAATGCTGAATCCTAGTGAGCCCAGGGGAAAGACAAGGTAGGAAGCATTCTTTTTTTTTTTTTTTTTTAAAGATTTTATTTATTTATTTGACAAAGAGAGATCACATAGGCAGAGAGAGAGGAGGAAGCAGGCTCCCTGCTGAGCAGAGAGCCCGATGCGGGACTCGATCCCAGGACCCTGAGATCATGACCTGAGCCGAAGGCAGCGGCTTAACCCACTGAGCCACCCAGGTGCCCGGAAGCATTCTTTACTGAAGCTATCCCTAATATATACTGAAATGTGGGAAAGAAATCCAGTCCCCAGAAGCAAATGCTAGTGGAGGCTGTAGCCTTCCCTACCAGCGGCTCTTTCTAAGAACTGAACACACCTGTGTTAGCTCCCTCTGCCTGGTGTGTTGCCTTCCCTTTCATCTGTGTTTGGACAGCTCCTGAGAAACTGACAGCAGGGACAGGCTATATTGCCTCTGCTGTAGGAAGCATGGGCATAGGTTTGAAGCCATAGGACCTGAGAACTGATTAACAAGTATTTAGCTGAATTGTTTTTAGAAGGTTTCTTTCAAACCCTAGTTTGTTTTACGGGAAAAACTTTTAGGAAATATATATGATAAGAGAATCATGTTAAATTTACCAGGAAGTTGGCACAGTAGTGCATAAACTTCTCATATACCTCCTATTTTTAATATCTAACATTACTATTATTAATGCACTCCTACTAATACATTATTATTAACTAAAGTTCATAGTTTATTCAGATTTCTGTACTTTTTTCTAAATGTCCTTTTTCTGTCCCAGGATTCCATCTGGACTACTGCATTGCCTTTAGTTTTCATGTCTCCTTAGTTTCCTCTTGGCTGTGACATTTCTCAGACTTTCCTTGTTTTTGACGACTTTGACAATTTTGAGGAGTACTGGTCAATATTTTGGACAACATCCCTCACTTGGGATTTGTCTGATGTTTTTCTCGGACTGTGGATTTGGGGGAGGAAGACCATGGAGGTGAAGTGCTCTTCTCATCAGGGGCATACACGGTCAACATGACTTATCAGTGTTCACCAGGTGAGGTGGTGTGTGTCAGGGTTCTGCACTATAAAGTTGCTCTGTTATGCCCATTCCATATGTACTCTTTGGAAGGAGGTCCCTATGCTCAGCCCACACTTAGGAGTGGGTCATTATGCTTTTTTGGAATTCTTCACAAGGGAAATTTGTCACTTTCCCCTCATGTATTTATTTATACGATCATTTGTTTGTATCAATATAGATTCGTGGATATTTATTCGTGGATATTTATTTTATATTTTGGGTTATTGGCCTTTGGGGGCTCTTTTAATTGGCTCCTCTGTCTCTTTGATAGCCCCCCCCATTTATGTGTATGTGTGTGTGTGTGTGTTTTTTTTTTTTTTTTGAGCTCTCCCTTACTTTCTGGCATGATAAAATGCTCCAGGCTCATCTTCTATATTTCCTGCCCCAGTCCTAGAATCAGCCATTTCTCCAGTGAGCTTTAGTTCCTTGTATTGAAGAATGAGATTAGAAGCCAAGATCTGGGGGTGCCTGGGTGGCTCAGTGGGTTAAAGCCTCTGCCTTCAGCTCAGGTCATGATCCCAGGATCCTGGGATCAAACCCCGCATTGGGCTCTCTGCTTCATGGAGAGCCTGCTTCCTCCCTCTCTGCCTGCCTCCCAGCCTACTTGTGATCTCTCTCTCTGTCAAATAAATGAAAGAAAGAAAGAAAGAAAGAAAGAAAGAAAGAAAGAAAGAAAGAAAGAAAAGGAAGGAAGAAAGAAAAGGAAGGAAGGAAGGAAGGAAGGAAGGAAGGAAGGAAGGAAGGAAGGAAGGAAAGAAACAAGGAAACCAAGATCTGGGGTCCCTGGTTGGTACAGTGAGTTAAACATCCAACTTTTGGTTTTGGCTCAGGGCTATGGGATCAGCCCCCATGTCTAGCTCCACGCTTGGCCCAGAGTCTGCTTGGGAATCTCTCTCCCTCTGCCCCTCCCACTATGATCTCTCCCTCTCTAGGATAAAAATAAATAAATCTTTTTAAAAAAAAGAAGAAGAAGAAGAAACCAAGATCTGGTGCGTTCCTTTGCTTTTAATTCATCTGAGTCTTTGTATTTAAGGTGGATTTCTTATAGATAATATATAGTTAAGCTTTGCTTTTTACCCACTCTGGTATTCTCTGTCTCTTAGTACATTTAGACTATTTACATTTAAATGATAATTGATATAGTTGGGTTAATATTACCATGCTTTTAACTGTTGCCTATTTGTTATATTTGCTTTTTATTTCTTTTAAATACCACTTACAAAAAGTCTTTCTCCTTCACACTGAAAGATAATTTTGCTGGATGTAAACTTTGATTTGGTGGGGGTTTCTTCCCATACTTTATAAGCACTTCATTTCATTCTCTTCTTGCTGGCATGTTCTTACCCTTGTTCCCCGGTCTGCAAGGTGTTTTTCTCCTCTCTGGCTTCTCTCAAGATTATCTCTTTGGTTTTCTGCAGTTTTGAATATGATATGCCTGGGGATAGACTTTTGGCATTTATCCAACTTGATGTTTTATGGGCTTCCTGGATCTTTGACTTGATGTCTATCATTTGGGGAAGTTCTCTGGTACTACTTCTTCAAATATTTCTTCTGTTCCATTCTTTCTTTGTTCTTCTTCTGGGATTATAATTATGCATATGTTACACCTTTTACTCTTGTCTCACAGTTGTTGGATATTTTCTTGTTGGTTTTGTTGTTGTTGTTTTCATTCTTTGTATTGACTCAGACTGGGAAGTTTTTTTTGACCTATCTTCAAGATTGCTGATTTTCCTCAGCTGTGTCCAGTCAACTGACAATCCTATCAAAAAGCAGTTTTCACGTCTTTTAGAGTTTTTAATTTCTAGCTTTCCACGTTGATCGTTCCTTACATTTTTCATCTCTGTGCTTACATTATTTGTTTGTTCTTAACATTTTGTCTGCTTTTCCCAGTAGAGCCCTTACCAATACTAATCATAGTTATTTTAAACTCCCTGTTACAGATTCTGTTCCAGAATCTGTTATGTCTGAGTCTGGTGCTAATGATTTCTTCATCTGTTCAGAGTGTGTTTTCCTTGTCTTATGGCATGCCTTATAATTTCTTGTTGAAAGCCAGACCTGTTGCATCAGGCAGTAGCAGCTGAGGTAAAGTAGGCCTTTGGTGTCAGGATTTGTGTTAATCTGGCTGGAAGTTGGGCTGTACTTGATGCTTATTTTGGCCATAGGTACCACAGGCTTTAAATTCCCATTCTGTTCTTGTTTTTTTCTCCCTCTTTAGGTTGGGCTTCCCTGCGTTTCCCTCCTCAGAGAAAGGGTGTATCGCAGCTCTTTTAACTGTAATATAACTATTATACTGGAGCCCTGTTGGTGTGTGATAAGCTGTTGAGGAGGGAACCAATTCTCTGATTTTTAGATCAACCCTCAGGCTTTAAGTGAAGCAGTGTTTCAGGAGAGTGGTCTCCAAAAGTGTTGTTACATGAGTAGAGCTCTTGCCTGCCCCTGCCCCCTTCCCTGTCTGCGGTGCTCCGGACTACTTCTTTGAAGCCCTGACTGCCATTCCCTCTGTTTTATTTTTGTTTTCCCTGCATGAGACAGGAAGGCTGGAGAGGCAGGAGTGGGGAGGAATTTCCTTACTGAAACTGGAACCACGGTCTAGAATTTACTCTGGTAAAGTCCTTCCTCCTAGAGAGTAAGCCTTTTGTATGGAGAAGGCTATGAACAGTATTTCATAATGCCTACTCCTGCTTTCTCCCTGTAAGATCTGTGAGGTTATCCTTCTTTTGTTATCAGCATGAGAACCAGGTTGGGTTCCTGGAGGGAACACCTATGAAAGTATGGGGCCCCTAGCACTCTACCCTTTAATGGTTTCCCACTTATGCTGATCATGCCCAGCCACCAACAATTCATCAAAATCACCTTTTAAGTGTTCCTATCAGTTTATGGCTCTGGCAGTTTTCATTCTGAGTAAGTAGATCTTGGTTGCTACAGCTCTCTAGATGTACCTAAATCCCCAGATTTTGAGCAGTGGTTCACCCTCCATTCTTTGACAGGTCCAAGAAAAGTAGTTGTCTTCCATTTGTCCAGTGTTTTGAAACTTCCAAGCTTTCTTTACATGTTGGAGCTAAAACCAGAAGTGCTCAAAAGTCTTTTTTGAAGAGATGTTATTTGGTTTCATATAAATTTGCCAGTTACCAAAATAGTAAATCAAAGCATATATTCAGTAGTAAATATGCTGAATTTTGTTTTAGGGAAACATGAAGCAAATGTTTCAATAACTGAGCATACTATTTGCTCACTGATAGTAGCAGTGAAAGGTCCACTGTGGAAGGGACAGAAATCTGAGGCCCTCCTGCTCCATACCTGTGGTCTTTCTGGCTCTTCTCCTCTGCAGAATAGATTTTCCCATGAAAATGGACCTGACACTCAGTTTATTGACTGTCTGTCACCTGCAATCCAGTTAATCAGCTGACACCTTTGGTGTGGTTTGGTGCTAGAGATGTGAAGCCCATTGCTTCCTGGCACAAGTTTTCAATTTAAAATCATATTTTGTCCAGCAGCATATCTCCAAAAACTGTTGCTAGTGACATTGTAGCCTTCAGCAAAGCATGTACATATGCAGATGACCAGTGTTAACTGTATTAGAATGAGGACTTAGATGAAAGTAGGAGGAGGTGCTTTCTCTTTTCATTTATAAACAGATAACCATCTGATTTTTAGGAGGCCCCCATTGAAGGACTCTAATATTCTTTGCAGTAATTTCTTTCTTCAGAAGAATGCCCGATTAGTTAAATACCTGCCACTAAGGTTTGGATGCCCAAACTGAGTTGAAGGTGGTCAGAAACTAATCTGACAAAATAGTAACACAGGAACTTCAGAAAGTAGCATTTCTGGGACACCTGGGTGGCTCAGTAGGTTAAGCGTCTGCCTTCGGCTCAAGTCATGATCTCAGGGTCCTGGATTTGAGTCCCACATCAGTCCCTGCTGAGCAGAGAGCCTGCTTCTCCTTCTGCCTCTGCTGCTCCCCCTGCTTGTGCCCCCCCCCCTCTCTCTCTCTGACAAATAAATAAATAAACTCTTGAAAAAAAATAAAGTAAGTAATATTTCTGTGTCTTGACTACTCACCATTTGTCAGGTGCGACAGTGGGAAAGGAGGCTCACTGACCTGCACCTTGTCCTGCCCTCTGTGCAGATGCCTCCCTGGCTCCCAAGCCTGTGCTCTCCCACCCACAATGTCTTCACGGAACATCCTCAGGCAGGTTGTTGTGGGGGAGGCAACAGCAGTGTGTACAGTGAAGAACCTAGAACTTCGTTGTCAGCCCTGACATATTCTCTGTAGGTCAGTTTCTTGCCCTTAAAGTAACGAACTGATTGAAAGGCTCACTCAGCTTCTTACAGCTCTAAAATCTCTGCATTCCTGATGGGGCAAGAGACATCACTACCCACCAGGTGGCCCTTCTCTGGAAGCTCTTTGCCATGATTTCCTTCTTTACGTATTAGATGGGCTTCACAACAATTGTGTAGCATAATAAGAGTAAAGGAGGATGAAGCTCCAGCAAAGGAGGGGGAAGCACAGGCCTTGCAGGGATGGTGCAGAAGCAGCAGCTCCTGGAGGGAGCCCATTTCAGAGGCCAAGTCCAGAGAGGGTCTTGGCAAATTGAAGCTCGTCCAAAGCAGGTAGGTAGAACCAAGAAGATGGGACAGAGCTTTCTGCCCAGTAGTGTCAAAGAAATGCCAGGTAGCTTTACTTTATTTTTGGTCCTTGAAGAAGTGGTATTAAACATGATTCGTTCTCATTTAGTTCTGTAATGAACAAATGTTTCCCATGGCTGTGGCATCTAAATTACAAGGAAAACAACAGCAGCAAAACTAGAAGGAAAACAAAAGACTAAGAGGGAAGGAGATGAAGTCTGTGAACACAGAGCCATCCTGAGATCACAACTTTATGTCACATCCTGCTGTCACCACGGTGAAGGGAGAACTCTCCTCCTGTCTTATTTATACCTGTAGCTTGGGATTCCCACCGCCATTGGGCCTTTGAGACTTTTTTTTCCAACTTAAAGATTCTTCCAGGGTCCACCATGCCTGTGTATCTCTGAAGATAAACAGTGTTTGTTGAGGCCAGTACATAAAGGACTGTTTAGCTGGCCCCAGACTGGATCTTAAAAGGAAAAGTAATTATGTTTCCTGTAAAACTTCAAATGTGGAGTCTCCTGAGCCTTGCCCTCCTCACTCTCTGTCACTGACCAGGCAAGCATCAGGCAGGTGACTTAAGCAGGCTGATTGTGTGTCTTTCTTGCACTTTGGTAGAGCCACCACCCCTCAGAGGGCCCTCAGAGTGCACCATGGCTTGCCTTTGTGACAACAAGTGTATGTTTCTCCAGCGCTATTTAAATTTTCACTTGATTGTCCAATTTAAGTAAATGAAGTAAGTATATAGTGAAACAAAACCACAATCTTAGGGTATCACTTTGCTTGTAGGCCTTAGAAAACATTTCCAAGTACAGTTATTAAGTGCTGCTTGGTTTTTTCCTTGTCAAGTGATCAAAATAATTGTTGGAAAAACAAACTCCAAATAAAACATAACCCTCCTACAGATTGCACTTTCACAGTCATCAACTCTGGCCTAGAAACTGCTTTGTACATGGAATGTAGCTGTGAATGGAAAGAGAAAAAGTTTTGCACATGTAAATCGCTTCAACACTGCATAGGACTGCTCTTGGATGACATCAGAATTGCCAAGGCCTTGAAAGCCCGCTTCTTCACCCTGCTGACCAAAGACAATGCCATCACTCAGGGTCTTTCACCTATAAGGTGCCAATCTTGCTAATCTTTTGTTAGCAAGTCTCAACAATGGTGATTATACTTTCAAAAGGGAAGAGCTGATGAGGTATTCAGCTTAATTTACTTGTAACCCTTTAATTCCTTCTGTTCGTTTGGGCTAATTGGCATTGGTTCTATTAAGTGGTAAGATGGAAGAAGAAGTAAAAGAATTTTTATGTTTTTCTTATAATCAGTTTCTCTTCTCTGTCTTACTATTTTAATCAACTAACTCTCCTAACATTTTTTCATTGCTTTTTTCCCTGTACACTTATTTTAGATTCCAACTTTCCACTAACCTTCTCAGCCCAACTCTTCACTCATTTGACTGATCTTGAGAAATAGCTCATGTAGACAAGCCAAAGGTCTAGGGTCTTTGTGATGATGGTGACTCCCTGTCATGCCCTGTGTGCATCCTCAATGCACCAAGCATGCACCATGACCTTGGTCAGGAGCATAATGTACTGTTATCACAGGAGATACCCTGCCCACACTGCATCCCTCAGGGTCCATCCGTGACCCACAAGGTGTTAGAAACTGAAGACACTGTACAGGAAGCCTCCTTTGGAACTACAGAGAAGATTTCTATTCATTGTGTTATTGAGACAAAGACAGATTTTTTTAATGCTTTCTCATTCATTTGTATAGAATATCTTTTTACATCTTTTCACTTTTATGCTATGTGTGTCCTTAATTCTAAAGTGAATCTCTTGTAGATAGCATATAGTTGGATCCTGTTTTTTTATCCATTTAGCTACTCTGTGTTTTTCAGAGTTTAATCTGTTTACATTTAAAGTAATTACTGATAGTAGCAAATTTTCTGTTGCCATTTCATTTTCTGTGTGTCTCATAGTTATTTTCTTCCTCTTCTTCTCCTCAATGCCTTTCTTTGTGTTTGATTGATTGATTGATTGATTGATTTTTTTTTTTTTTGTGTACTGCCTTTCTTTGGTTCTCATTTCTCTTTTGTGTCTCTTCTATAGGTACTTCTTGTGGTTAACATGGTAGGTATATAAAACATAGTTATAACAATCTATTTTAAACTGATAAAAACTTTATTCACATACAAATCTCTGCTCCTTTACATGTCTCCCCTCCAATTTTATGTTATTGATGTCACAGATTATGCTTTTTATATACGGATTCATTCACATAGTTTTATAGTGATTTTGTATGCTTTTATCCTTTAAGTTGTACATGAATTAAAAACAATGTGTACACCACCACTACAGTATTACAGGATTCTGTGTTTGTCAATATTTACCTTTGTAATATTTGGTAATATGTAATGTGGTAATATTTACTATATGTTTGTATATGCTTTTGTGTTGCTGTCTAGCATCCTTTATTTCAACATGATGGATGCCCTTTAGCATTTCTTGTAAGGTAGATCTGGTGGCGATGAATTCTCTCAGCTTTTATTTATCTGGAAAGGTCTTAATTTCTCCTTCACTTTTGAAGGACAGTTTTGCTGAATTTAGTATTCCTGGCTGACAGGGTTATTCTTTCAGCATATTGAATATATCATCTCACTCCCTTCTAGCTTGTATTATTTCTGCTAAGAAACACTCTGATAATTTTATGGGTCCTTTCTTGTAGGTCTGCTGCTTTTAAGATTTTCTCTTTTTCATTCAACAATTTGATTACATTGTGTCTCAGTGTGGGCCTTTTGGGTTTATCTAGTTAGAATCTTTTGTGCTTCTTGAATTTGTGTGTCCATTTCCTTTCTCAGACTTGAAACTTTTTGACACTTGTTTCTTCAAATAAGCTCTCTGACTTTTAATCTCTTCTCTTTCTGGGACTCCCAGAATGTGTATATTGGTCTGTTTGTTGATGTACCTTAAGTCCTTAGGCTTTCTTCATTCTTTTTTTTTCCCCCCCCTTCCATTCCTCTGACTTGACAATTTCAAATGGCCTCTCTTCGGGTTCACTGATTCTCCTGCTTGAACAAGGCAGCTGTTGAGCCCATCTGGTGAATTTTTTGATTATTGAAATCTTCAGCTTCAGAAGTTCTGTTTGGTTCTTTTATAGTTTCCATCTCTTTGTTTATATTCTCATTTTTTTCATGCATTATTTTCCAGATTTCAGTTAGTTTTCTTTCTTGTAGCCCATTGAGTTTCTTCAAATTAATTATTTTGAATCGTCAGGTGATTTATACATTTCTGTTTCTTTAGGGTTGGTTTTTCAAGATTTATTACTTTCCGTTGATTGTGCCATGTTTCCCTGTTTCTTCATATGTCTTATTATTTTTCAGTGAGGCTTTTGCATTTAAAAAAAAATAGCCACCTCTCCCAGTCTTTACAGACTAGCCTTGTATATGGAAAAAACTCCATAAGTCAGCCCAGCTAGAGAGCTGGAGGTGTCTAACACCTTTTCTGGGAGTGTGTCTTCTCTGAACTTGTGCATGTAATTTCCCAGTTAGGAAGGTTGTCAGTTTCATTTTCAGGAGTTTATGATTTCTTGTTCCCTCCCTCCCTGTCTGCAGTACTGCAGGTACTTCAGCATGCCACTGAAAGACCCGCGGATCCCCTTACCCAAGAATTCAAAACTGCCACAGGATGCAAACAGCAAGAGGTTCTTTATTGTAGCACAGGCGCCTGCGGGTGGTCAGCAGCTCCTGCTAGCTGAGCACCCCAGGCTGAGGTGGTGCAAGATTTTTATAGACAGGTACAAACAAGTTTTGGGTGGAGCAGAGCTGATTGGCTGACAATTTGAACTTTTGAAAAAGGCATACTTGGTGTCAGCGGATTGGTCTTGGAAGACCCGCGCGCGCGAAGAAAAAGGCGGGAAGGGGAAACAAAGAGGGGAAGTTAGACCTTGTTACTCAGCAGAAAAACATCTTGTCTACGTGACTATGCAGCCTCCTGCCTACGTGACTAACGTGACTATTTGACTCTCTGCCTATTTGGTCAGGCATTAGGCCACCCCCTGCTATGAAGCGGCTATTATGAAACTACCAACTACTATTGTATTCTTAAGGCCAAGCCGTTACAGAATAGCAAGAAAGCGGTTAATTAGTCAATCCCTAAATATTACACCCTAAGAGCCAAGCAGTTACAGAAAAGCAAGAGAGCGGTTAATCACTTAACATCTGGGGGGGAGGGTCTTTCACCACCAAGCTCATGTTGCTCTTAGTGGCCCCCAGGCATCCAAAACATGTCACATCCTTTCCAGGACTCGGAGTCTACTGAGATAGAAATCAGTCCCTGGGGCAATGCCCTGAAAACCCAGAACATTGGATATATGTTTGACTCTTCTCCTCTTCTGAGGGAGAAGCCATGAGTTGGGTATTTTCTCCCAATTGTGCTGAGTTGTGCCAGCTTGGAGGAGGAGCTATTGCAGGTGAAATCCAGTAGCTTTTCTTATGTATTTCAAAGTAGCCATTCTTGACTTTGTGCTTTCTTGGAGTACTGCAACTTCTTAACTGGTTTCTGGAGTTCTCATAAAGGCTTTTTGGACGGTATATTGCTGTTAGGTCTATATCTCAGTGGAGGAACAAGGTTTAGGCTTTCTATTTCAGTGTCTTGTGGACTTCAGTCTGGCCTCTAAGTCTTTAATAGGAGCCTGGTATGACTGTGGGTGTGGCTTCTCTCTTGGGCCTAGCAGTCCCACACAAGGACTCTCCCAGATGATCACATGCTTTCTTTAAAGGGCAAGTCACTGGCTTTAGTGCAAGAGAAGAACCTTGCGGTCTCTCTGTTACAAGGTGGCATAACAAAGGGCTCCCTGTGGCCCTAGTTTTTCTGAAGGTAGCTTTTTAATACATTTACTTTGGTGAACACTCCCTGTCCCAATCCTTTCCTATTGTGGGACTGAATCTGACATTGGTGTCTTTCTGAGTCTTCTTTGGGAGGACCTGCCTTTATGTCAGGAGATGTGCTACACTTTCTGCCTCATCAGTCCTGTATTCAGAATTTCGACAAATTCTCTTGGTTCTTCTTCTCATTCTATTTTTTCCCTTTCTTCTTTCTTTATTTTTTAATTTTTATTTAAATTCAATTAATTAACATATAATGTATTATTGGTTTCAGAGGTAGAGGTCACTGATTCATCAGTCTTATATAATACCTAGTACTCATTACATCACGTGCCCTCCTTAATGTCCATTACCCAGTTAACCCAAGCCCCCTCCTCTCCAACAACCTTTTTGTTTCCTATGATTAAGAGTCTCTTATGGTTTGTCTCCCTTTCTGATTTTTGTCTTGTTTTATTTTTTCTTCTCTTCCTCTGTGCTTCTCTGTTTTATTTATTAAATTCCACAGATGAGTGAGATCATGTGATAATTGTCTTTCTCTGATTGACTTATTTTGCTTAGCAAAGTACCCTGTAGTTCCATCTACATCATTGCAAATGCTAAGATTTCATTTTTTATGGCTGAATAGTATTCCATTATATATATATATATGTGTATATATATACATATATATATATATATATATTCCATTTTTATCCACTCATCTGTTGATGGACATCTGGGTGCTTTCCATAGTTTGGTTATTGTGGGCCTTGCTGCCATAAACACTGGGTTGTAGGTACCTTTGGCTCACTACATTTGTATCTGGGGTAAATACCCAGTAGTGCAATTGCTGAGTCATAGAATAGCTCTATTTTCAATTTTTTGAGGAAACTCTGTACTGTTTTCCAGAGTGGTTGCACCAGTTTGCACTCCCACCAATCTTTGCCAACAACTCTAGTTTTCTGAGTTGTTAATTTTAGCCATTCTGACTGGTATGAGGTGGTATCTCATTGTGGTTTTGATCTGTATTTCCCTGATGCCGAGTAATGTTGAGCACTTCTCATGTGTCTGTTGGCCATTTGGATGTCTTCTTTGGAGAAGTATCTGTTCACGTCCACTGCCCACTTATTGATTGGATTATTTGTTCTTTGGGTGTTGAGATTGATACGTTCTTTATAGATTTCGGATACTAGCCCTTTATCTGATAAGATATTTGCAAATATCTTCTCCCATTCTGTTGGTTGTGTTTTGGTTTTGTCAGCTGTTCCCTTTAAGGTAAAAAAGTTTTCTATCTTAATGAATTCCCAATTGTTCATTTTTACCTTTATTTCCCTTGCCTTTAGAAATGTGTCTAGCAAGAAGTTGCTGCAGCTGAGGTCACAAATGATGCTTGCCTGTGTTCTCCTCTAGGATTTTGATGGATTCCTGTCTCACATTTACATCTTTCATCCATTGTCTATTTTTGTGTATGGTGTCAAGGAAATGGTCCAGTTTCATTCTTCTGTATATATGCAGCTGTCAAATATTCCCAACACCATTTGTTGAAGTGACTGTCTTTTTTCCATTGGATATTCTTTCCTGCATTGTTGAAGACTAGTTGACCACAGAGTTGAGGGTCCATTTCTGGGTTCTTGCTTCTGTTCCATTTACCTTTGTATCTGTTTTTGTGTCAGGACCATACTGTGTTGATGATTACAGCTTTGTAATAGAGCTTGAAGTCCAGAGTTGTGGGGCCACCAGCTTTGGTTTTCTTTTTCAACATTCCTTTGAGTATTTGGGGACTTTTCTGGTTCCATACAAATGTTAGGATTATTTGTTCCAGCTCTTAGAAAAAAAGTTAACATATTTTGATAGGAATTGCATTGAATGTGTATATTGCTCTAGGTAGCATAGACACTTCAACAATATTTGTTCTTCCAATCCATGAGCATGCAACACTTTTCCATTTCTTTGTGTCTTCCTCAATTTCTTTCATGAGTGTTCTGTAGTTTTCTGAGTACAGATTCTTTGTCTCTTTGGTTAAGTTTATTCCAAGGTATCTTATGACTTTGGGTGCAGTTCTATATGGGATTGACTCCTTGATTTCTCTTTTTTCTGTCTCATTGTTAGTGGATAGAAATGTAACAGATTCCTATTTAGGTTTTCTGTTTCTTCCTGTTTCAGTTTTAGTAGTTTATATGTTTGTAAGAATGCATCCTTTCTTCCAGATTGCCTAATTTGTTGGCTTATAGTTGCTCATAATATGTTCTTATAATTGTTTGTATTTCTTCAGTGTTGGTTGTGATCTCTCCTCTTTCATTTATGATTTTATTAATTTGGGTCCTATCTCTTTTCTTTTTGCTAAGTCTGACTAGAGGGTTATTAATCTTATTAATTCTTTCAGAGAACCAACTCTCAGTTTCATTGATCTGTTCTACTGTATTTTGGTTTCTATTCATTGATTTCTGCTCTAATATTTATTAATTCTTGTCTCCTGCTTGGTTTAGGCTTTATTGGCTATTCTTTCTCCAGCTCTTAGGTGTATGGTTTGGTTGTGTATTTGAGACCTTTCTTGTTTCTTGAGAAAAGCTTGCATTACTATGTATTTCTCTCTTAGGACTGCCTTTGCTGCATCCCAAAGGTTTTGAACAGTTGTGTTTTCATTTTCATTTTTTTCCATGAATTTTAAAAAATTTTTCTTTAATTTTCTCATTGGCCCATTCATTCTTTAGTGGGATGCTCTTTTTTTTTTTTTAGATTTTATCTATTTATTTGTCAGAGAGAGAGAGAGAGAGAGCACAAGCAGGCAGAGGCGGAGAGAGAAGCAGGCCACAGGCCTCCTGCTGGACAAGAAGCCCAATGTGGGACTCGATCCCAGGACCCAGGATCATGACCCTAGCTGAAGGCAGTAGCTTAACCGACTGAGCCCCCCAGGTGCCCCAGTAGGATGTTCTTTAACTTCATTTTTTTTTTTTAAAGTTCTTTCTTCTTGTGATTGAGCTCCAGTTTCACAGCACTGTGGTCTGAAAATATTCAGGGAATGATCCTAATCTTTTGGTACCAGTTGAGACCTGATTTGTGACCTAGTATGTGGTATATTCTGGAGAATGTCACATGGGCACTTGAGAAGAATGTGTATTCTGTTACTTTAGAATGGAATGTTCTGAATACATCTCTGAAGTCCATCTGGTCCAATGTGTCATTCAGAGCCCTTGTTTCCTTGTTGAACTTCTGCCTAGATGATCTGTCCATTGCAGTGAGTTGGGGGGGTGTTAAAATCCCCTACTACTATTGTTTTATTATCAATGTGTTTCTTTAATTTTTTTATTAATTGATTTACATAATTGGCTGCTCCCATGTTAGGGACATAAAAACTTAAAACTGTTAGATCTTCTTGTTGGATAGACCTTTTAGTTATGATATAATGTCCTTCCTCATCACTTATTACAGTATTTGGTTTTAAATATAATTTGTCTGATATAAGGATTGCTATCCCAGCTTTCTTTTGATATTTATTAGCATGAAAAATGATTTTCCATTCTCTCACTCTAAATCTGGAGGTGTCTTTGGGTCTAAAATGAGTCTCTTGAAGACAGTGTACTGATGGATGTTGCTTTTTTATCCATTCTGATACCCTGTGTCTTTTGATTGGGGCATTTTGCCCATTTAACTACTGAATAATATGAATTTAGTGCCACTGTATTATCTTTAAAGTTCCTACTTCTATATATTGTCTCTGTTCCATTGTGGTCTGTGTTACTTTTGGGATCTCTCTCTGCTTAAAGGATCCCCTTGAATATTTTTTGCAGGTCTGGTTTAATGGTCACAAATTCATTTAGTTTCTGTTTGTCCTGGAAGGCTTTTATCTCCCCTTCTATTTTTGAATGATATCCTAGCAGGATAAAGTATTCTTGGCTGCTTATTTTTGTCATTTAGCACCCTGAATGTATCACGCCAGTCCTTTCTGGCTTGCCAAGTCTGTGTGGATAGGTATGTTGCCAGTCTAATGTTTCTGCCATTGTAGGTTACAGGCCTCTTGTCCCAAGCTGATTTCAGGATTTTCTCTTTGTCTTTGAGATCTGAAAACTTCACTATTAGATGTCAGGGTGTTGACCCATTTTTGTTGATTTTGAGGAGAGTTCTCTGTGCCTCCTGGACTTGTATGCCTGCTTCCTTCTCCAGATTAGGGAAGTTCTCAGCTATAATTTGCTCAAATATACCTTCTGCCCCACCTCCCTTTCCTCTGCTTCTGGGATTCCAATTATTCTAATATAGTTAGAATGGTATCACTTATCTCTTGAATTCTTCCTTTGTGATTCAGTAGTTGTTTAGCTCTCTTTTTCTCAGTTTCTTTATTCTCCATCATTTGGTCTTCTATATCTCTAATTCTCTCTTCTGACTCATTTATCCTAGCAGTTAAAGTCTCCTTTTTTTATTGCATCTCATTAATAGCCTCTTTGATTTTGACTTGATTAGATTTTAGTTCTTTTATTTCTCTAGTGTCTTATATGCTTTTTTCAAGCATAGCTTGTATCTTTATAATAATTATTCTCAACTCTGGTTCTTCTTTCTTACTTATAACCATACTGATTAGGTCGCTGGCAGTCAGTGCTGCCTGGTGTTCCCTTTTTGGGGGTGATTTTTTTCCATCTTGTCATTCTGTTCAGAGAAGAATAGATAAATGAGAAAATAAAATACTAGAATGGCAACAACAACCCCAGAGAAATATACACTAAACAAATCAGAAGAAACCTAAAACCAAAAAAATATTAAAAAGAGAGAATATAATCAGACAGGTGAACAGAACAGAGCAATACACTGGATCCTGTATTTTTTTGGAATGTGTTTTTAGAAAACTAGATCCCAAAATTATAAAGAAAGAAAAACTTTATATATATATATATATATATATATATATATATATATATATATAATTAAATATAATGAAAGGATAGAATGTAGCTGTGGAAATGAAAATTAAAAGACCAAAAAAAAAAAAAAAGGGAATATAAACAGACAGGTGAAAAGAACAGAGCTATACACTATAGCCTGAGTGTATTTTGGTCGGTTTGTTAGAAGAAATTACATCTCAAATTTGTAAAGAAAGAAAACTTATAATCTACAAAAATGAAATTAAATACATTGAAAGGATAGAATGTAACTGTAAATATGAAAATTTAAAAAGACTTTGACCAAAAAAAAAAAAAAGAAGAAAGAGAGAAAATATGATCAGACAAATGAAAAGAATAGAGCCATACACTGAATTTGGGATGAATTTTGGTCTGTTTGTTTGTTAGAGGAAAGTGTGTCCAAAAATTGTAAAGAAAGAAAAACTTGGACACATACACACACACACACACACACACAAATAAATACAAGGAAAGGATAGAATGTAAATGTAAAAATGATAATAAATGATTTTTTAAAAGAATTGATGAAATAAATTGGTTAAAAGGGAAAGAGAAAAAAATTAAAATTGAAAGACTAAAGAATTGTGGTGGAAAAAAACCATGAATTCTATATACTATTTTCCTCTAGCTCTGGAGTTTTATAGTTATCTATGATTGGTAAACTTGATCTTGGCTGGATGTTCTTGCTGGTCTTCTGGGGGAGGGGCCTGTTGCAGTGATTCTCAAATGTGTTTGCCTGAGGCAGAATTGCACCACCCTTGCCAGGGGCCAGGCTAAGTAATCTCCTCATGTTCAGTCTCAGTAGCCTTTGTTCCGTGAACGCTTTCCATAGAGCTCTGGAAGACGGGAATGAAGATGGCGGCCCCCCCAGTCTCTGGCCCCTGAGCCAAGAGCTCCGGCCCCCCTCTTCAGGGTGCCCTCAGGGAAAAGCAGTCAAATTATTCCTGTCTCCCTGGTCTCTCTGTGCATTCCATGCTCACCTAGCCTGTGACCAAGGATTTCTATCTCAGGCACACAACCCTGTTTTGAGTTTCCAAATCCCATAGACTCCTATGGTATGCTCCCCTACCACTCCTCCCTGGGGTGGAAGGAGGGGGTCTTGCTGCAGTTCTGCCACTCGCTGGGCCCCTGCTCAGACAGCAGTCACCCAACTGTGCTGAGGTTCATGGTTTATTGCAATCCAGACCTTAGCGCCTGCTGTGTTTGCAGCTGGCTTCCCAGCTCCAATGCTTGGGAACTCTGCCACCGTCAGGAATCCCTTGTCTTTCCGTGACCCCTGAGAATCTTAAGACCACACTGCCCCACCTAGGATTGTGCCCTGCTTTGCCACCTGAGCATCTTTCAGGCAGCGACGTCTCTCACCAAGAACAGATTTCTAAGAGTTCTTTTCCCTGTTGTATACTTTTGCTTTCTTTGTCATAAATTAATTGACCATATATGCTTGTGTTTATTTCTGGGCTTTCGATTCTGTTTCATTTATGTCAATACTGTGCTGTTTGAGTGCTATAACTTTGTACTACTATTTGAAATCAGCGAGTGTAGGACCTCCAGTTTTGTTCTTTCTTAGGATTGTTTTGGCTATTTGAGGTCTTTTATGGTCCCATGCAAATTTGAGAATTATTCTAGTTCTATGAAAAAAATATCATTGGAATTTGATATGGATTGCATTGAATCTGTAGATTGCTTTGGGTAGTATAGACATTTTAATAATAATAATTCTTTCAGTCCATGATTGCTGAATATCTTTCCATTCATTTCTGTCTTCCTCAGTTTATTTATGTCTTATAGTTTTTATAGTACAAGGCTTTCACCTCTTGGGCCAAATTTATACCTAGCTATTTTATTCTTTTTGATACAGTTGTAAATGAGATTATTTTCTTGGTTTCTCTTTCTGATAACTTGTTATCAGAGTACAGAAATGGAACAGGTTTTTGTATAATGATTTTTTATCTGAAAATCTATGGAATCCATTTATTCTAGAAGTCTTTTTGGTAGCATCTCTAGGGTGTTCTATATATAACATCCTGTCATCTGCAAATAGTGAAAGTTTTATTTCTTCCTTTCTAATTTATATGCCTTTTGTTTCTTTTCCTTGACTAATTGCTTCCTAGGACTTCCAGTACGTACTGTGTTTAATAAAAGTAGGAATAGCGGTCGTTCTTGCCTTTGTTCTTGATCTTAGAGGGAAAAGCTTTCAGCTTTTCACCATTGAGTATGATGTCAGCTGTGGGTTTGTTATCTATGGCCTTTATTATGTTGAGGTACTTGTCCTTTATACCCACTTTGTTGAGAGTTTTTGTCATAAATTGATGTTGAATTTTGTCAAATGCTTTTACTGCATTATCATTCATTTTGTTAATGTAGTGCTGATTTATTTGCAATTGTTGAATCATCCTTTCGTCACTAGAATAATTCCCACTTGATCATGGTATGATCGTTTTAATGTGTCTTAAATTCAGTTTGCTAATATTTTGTTGGTGGGGGAGTTTGCATCTATTTTTATCCCCAGCCTATAATTTTCTTTTTTTGTGATGTCCTTGTCTGGTTTTGGGAGCAAGGTTATGCTGGCCTCATAAAATGAGGAGAGCTTTCCATATTTTTCAATGTTTTGGAAGAGTTTGAGAGGGATAGGTATTAAATCTTATTTGAATGTGTGGTAGAATTCAGTAATAAAGCCATTTGATCCTGGACTTACATTTGTTGGGAGCTATTGATTACTGATCCAATTTCTTAATAATAAGCCTGTTCCAATTTTTTATTTCTTCATGATTCAGTCTGGATTATTTTCTGTTTCTAGGAATTTATCCATTTCTTCTAGGTTGTCCGATTTGTTGGCCTATCATTGTGCCTAGTAGTTTGTTATGATCCTTTGTATTTCTGTGGTATCAGTAATTTCTGTTCCATTTCTGATTTTATTTATTTGAGCACTCTCTTTTTTTCTTGAGGAGTCTAAAGATGTGTTAATGTTGTTTATCTTTTCAAGGAATCTGCTCTTACTTTCATTGATCCTTTTCTATTTTTAGTCTCTATTTCATTTACTTCCATTCCAATCTTTATTATTTCCTTTCTTCTACCAACTTTGGGCTTTATTTATTCTTTTTTTCCTCCTAGTTCCTTTAGGGTTTAAAGTTAAACAGTTAATTTGAATTTCTCTTATTTCTTGAGGCAGGCCTATATTGCTATGAACTTCCCTCTTAGAACTGTTTTTGCTGGAACCCATAGATTTTGGTATGTTGTATTTCTGTTTGTCTGAGGTTTGCTTCTTAAGAGCCTAATTCCATATTTTTTTCAATATTCTATCTATTAATCATTTCTTATTAATTGGCATTTGGCATGTAATTTGGTAATCAGCAGAGGATGCTCTTTTGGAGTTTCTTTTATTCAGTGGTGGCTGGACTCTGAATGGAAAGAAGTACTAATGGCCGACATTCCACTGTAGAGATCAAATTATCTTTTCAGAATTCTAAGAACTACCTCTAATTTGCATTTCATAAGAGACAGGGTTGGGGACATGCTGCTACAAACACAGCTGCTACTGTCGATTGTGTCATAATTTCCAGTTTTTGTAAAATAAAAAGGTTCCGCTCACAGACTATACACCTGCCACAAGACTCCCAAGAGCTTGACCTCCTGGGGTGACCAGAGTTGCATGGCACCAGTGGCTGGGTAGGCAGTACTGTGTTTCTGGGAAATACTTAGCTCCAGATGCTCCTTTTCTTTGGTTTGTCCTTTTCTTCTTTCCTAATATACCCTATAATCATTACTTGAAGCATATTGTTATGGGAAGCCAACTTCTTTGTATTTACTACTTTTTTAATTCTGCCCATTTTCCCACCCCCCCCCAACTGTTTCTTTTCTTCTTTGCTTTGTTTAGGATACAATTTTGTGAGTTTTACTTTAAAAGAAGATTGTCAATGAAGGAAGAATCACAATCGTGGCCACAGAATGTCTTCTCTTTTCACAGGCGATGAAAAGCCAACCAAAGTATTCATTTTTGAATATGTTTTTCTTCAAATCTGAATAGATTCACATTTTGTCTTAGGTTTGCTTTTATTTATGAAAACAAGTAGAAATAGCTAAAATGCCTTTTGCGATTTTTTTTTCCTCAGTTCAGTTAGCATAAAGCAGTTCCCCAGCCTTGAAACAGATTTGCTGTAGGGAATATATAAACAACATTTTAAAGGTGGGTTTTTGTTTTTTTTTTTTTGGAAACATGGTGCTATAACTGTTATTTAGGTTTCCAGGCTAGCCTACAAAAGCTTACTTAATCCATCAACCTGAACTGTGGATCCTGGGTACAAGAAACCAGTAAAGAGACTGTGATGGTGGCTGGATATCTAATTTATCCTTTCCTGAGCATTAAGATAGTGTTAGTTCCATTCTGATTCTATTTACTCCTCTTCCTCAAAGCCAGTATCCCACTGCTGAAGCTGCTATGGCATATCCCCCTACTTCTGAGCACTCAAGAGTATTGGGGGTAGGTGGAGGACAGAGTTTGCTAGCACTGGCTAATTAAACTTACTGACAGTTACCTGTGAATGGCAATGCTCCTTCACCCTCCCAGGGATATGTCAAACCAGATAAGCCTGTAATTGGTGGAACTTCTGGAGTGCTGCAAAGTGGGGCAGGGTGAGGGTTGGATCAGTGTGACAAGGTTTGAGGAGGGAAGGAAGTGGTGAAAGAAGGCCAGCATCTAGGTGGCCTGGCTCTGTGTAAGTGCTCTCCTACCTATTTGCAGAAGGAATGAGTACAAAGTGATGATCTTCACCAGCTGCTTCTCATCTAGGACCCCAGATTAAAAAACCAGACTCCCTGGGCTGCAAGTTTTCTGGTTTGGGTTTGTCTCCTGGGCATATGGGCAGTTATAGTGAAGGGGGGTTAGGAGCTTTAGCATATGTAATTCCTTTAGGTGAGTGTCAGTTCACAACCCTCCCAGGAGCTTCATGGGTGAAATCTGAGCTGACCCCTGAGTGTGGAGGGCAGGAAGAGGGCAGGAGGGTGAAATCTGAGCTGACCCCTGAGTGTAGAGGGCAGGAAGGCCAGCCTCTCCAAGTGGGAAGATGACAGTTAAATTACCTATGAGGCTTGTCTTGGGCAGCAGCAAGATGAGTGGATCCTTGCACCTCCTCGCCACATCTAAGATGTTTTTATGAACTTTTATCAATAGAGGCCTTTGCTGGGTTTGGTCAACTGTACCATCAACTATACTGTTCTCAGCACCACCTCACCATCTCAAGGTGATGTCTTTACAGCAGCTTCTGGCAGTGGGAGGGGCAAGCTCACTCTCACATTCCAAGGGAGGAAGTGAGCAGCCTCCAGTCATCTAGGTCAAGCTCACGGGTTCACTAGTGGTCATCTCTTCTCCCTGATTTTCCCCAGCTGTGAGGAACACTTGCATTCTTTTTGACTGAAGTGGGTTTTTCCCCCTTATAAAAGCAATGCACAATGTGCAGCCCTAAGTTTGTAGCAGCATTATTTACAATAGCCAAGATATGGGAGGAGCCCAAGTGTCCAGCGATTGATGAATGGATAAGAAGATGTGCTGTGTGTGTGTGTGTGTGTGTGTGTATAGTTCCATTATATATATATATATATAATGGAACATTATTCAGCCATAAAAATGAAAGAAATCTTACCATTTGCAACAACACATATAGAACTAAAGAGTATAATGCTAAGCGAAATAAGTCCAAGAAAGACAAAGACCATATGGTTTCACTCATATGTGGAACTGAAGAAACAAAACAAATGAGCAAAAGTGAAAAAAAAGACAAACCAAGAAACGATTCTAAATCTTTAACGATTTAGAAAAAAACTGATGGCTACCAGAGGGAAGGTGAGGGGGCATGAGCTAAATAAGTGATGGGGATTAAGGAGCACAGTTGCTGTGATGAGCACAGCGTAATGTATGGAGGTGCTGAATCACTGTATTGTACACCAGAAACTAACTGTATGTTAACTAACTGGAATTAAAGTAAAAACAAACAAAAAAAATGTAGAAAAGGAAAAAAGAAGTAATGTATGTTATCAGAGACTAAAGATAAAGAGACTGCCCATATTGCCAACCATCCAAGGAAAACTATTGCCAAGATGTTGATATATCTTCTTCTAATCTGGTTAATAATATTGGCATTTTTGTTTTGCTCTTCAAGGCACTGTTTTTCTTCTGTTGAAGATTATGAGGATCTGTTTTGAGGAAAGGATACGTAGTCATGGTTTAAGATGAGGTCTGTAAAAGAAAAATGAGAACACTATGGGATGGTCACCTGTCCTTCCTCATTTTAAGTATGAATTGCCAATTCTGAACAATAAATTTCTTCTAGAGTTCTTCTCTTCTTTAAAATGAGTGCCCCCGGTGCCTTTGTTTCCCTGAGTGAGCTCTCCCTCTTCAGTGTGACAAGCCCTGCTTTCTCCATTCTTGCTTCCCAGGCCCTTCTTGGCTCACCTTGGTCTTGCTTCTGTGACCTCCACTCACCTGAAACCACTCCTACCAGAGCCACCAAAGGCCTCCTGTTGGTTAAAAACCAAAGGTTGCTCCCCAGCCTCCATGTACATGACCTTCTAGTGCCCACTTGACTGGCTTCTTTCTCTCTGCTTTGTTTCTGTAACCCCATAGGCTCCCCCAATTTCTGCCTCCCCCGTGTGCTGCTTCTCAAGCTACTTTTCAGACCTCTCCCTCTGCTCATCACACCTGATACATTCCTCCAGTTCCATCCTGTGCCGACTTCTTACTTCATCTCATCTTTTCTCCCTCACTGTGCATCCCTGCAGATCTCAGCCATTCCCATGGCATTATGTGCCTCTTGTGCGCCTCTTATGCATATACCCTAGCATCTTCCAGGTGTTTGCCTCCAGCCTGTCATGAACTTGAGACTCCTCCGCCCCACTGCCTGCTGAGCATCTCAACCCAGATATCCCACAGTCCCCTGAAAGTGCATAGGCCGTACAGACCTTCTCCCTCCAGCCTGCTCCTCATCCTGCACACGTCATGATGGAGGAGCCGTGGAAGCCTGTCTGGTCCTCTGCTGGCGAGCCCTCCATTCAGTCCTGGAGGTTCTGTCCCATTACTCTTGCACACACTGGCTCACCCCAATTACCTGCCTGTACTGCTGCACACTCCACACTGGTCTGCTATCCATGCCACAAATGGAGACCTCCAAGCCCATCATTCCTGTGTCAGCATCTTCAGTGCCTCCTCACTCCTCACTCAACTCCTGTGTCTTCCAGTATCTGAGTGCCTCCGTGTCCCCTCTCTCCTCAACCCCACTGCCCCTCTGGGTGTTGGTTTCCTCTCTGGGAACACTCCTGCCCTCTCCTAGCCAACTCGTCATCCTGTATGTCTCTGCAAACATACTTCCCTCTCCAAACTGCTAAAAACCCAGGTAACTGCCAGTCTGTAGGCTCATTGTCCTGTGTATACTGGGTGGGACCACTCATGCGTGGCATTAGGGGATGGCCCGTAATTACTCGTCTCCTCCTCTAGACCATGTGCCAGGACATCATATCCTTCCCTATAGAATCCTCCAACATGTGACCCATGTCTAGCACACTAGTCACTAATATATATGAAAGTAGGGACACATTACTGCTTCCCTCTGGCTTTGTGGTGCTGGTAGCCAGCTAAGGAGTATTCAGCTGTGTGCGTTGTGTGAAACTCTTAAAGAAACATAACCCTGGGGGCGCCTGGGTGGCTCAGTGTGTTAAAGCCTCTGCTTTCGGCTCGGGTCATGATCCCAGGGTCCTGGGACCGAGCCCCACATCGGGCTCAACAGGGAGCCTGCTTCCTCCTCTCTCTCTGTCTGCCTCTCTGCCTACTTGTGATCTCTGTCTGTCAAATAAATAAATAAATCTTTAAAAAAAAAAAAAGAAAGAAAGAAACATAACCCTGGAGGTATTCAGTGGGACGTTAAAAGCTTAAAATAAGCAGGTCTGTTAGGAACCTATTTGCAAATACAGTTCAAAAGAAATTGATCTCTCTACATACGGGCCTTTAAAAACATTTAACATAAAATTATTTCAGGAAAACAAACTACAGAAGTACTCATAACTTACCAGGTTATGGTATGTTATGGTAACTACTCATAACTTACCAGGATTTCCAAAGTACTCAGAACTTACTGCTATTTAAGTGTTCTAACCATATTAAAATGACTTCCTATATCAACTGATATTGTTTAATAAATACCAACATTTTCAATTCATGAGGGTTATGGACATTTTGTATGGCACCTGTGAGCACTGAGGTCTGTGGTAGCCTTCCTCGGTTGCCCAGTAACCAGTCCTTGTTCCCAAAGGAGAGTTGACACATCTTACAGGAACCTTGTTTCCAAGGGAAGACCTTGGCAGGGTCTTTTTTTTCACTGGTTCCCTCCAAGACTCCAAAGAAGAGAAAATGGGTACGGATTTCTAGGAGAGATGGAAAGGGGCCAGTGACTGGCTCATGATGGGGTTCTGGCAGTTTGAGGACACCCCTTTCCTGGAAAATGTGGAAGATTTCTTTTCATCTGCTCATTTGTTTATTTCTTGTCTAGTATTTCTACTGAAGAGGTTAAGTCTTATATAAAATTATGTGTCAGTGCTCCAATGGAATGAAATAATGACACAGTATACCTTTTTTGAATTATTTATTTGTTCTTTGTAGATTTTATCCAGGTTCCTGTTAATTTAATTCAGATAGTTCAGACTTAAAACAGATGATGTCACCTGATCCGTGCTGTGTTATCTACTAGTTTTCACACTGTAGATACTTAATCAGCACCTTGCAGGTGTCCTCTGGGGTCCCAGCAGTCACACTCTGGTGAAGACTGCCTGGCCCTGGTCCAGTCCACATCTCCTGTTAATACCAGGAGCACCTGGCCTGCCCTGGGGCTCTGCCCATTTCCAGGTCTTTGGATTGAATTATTGCTTGTTCTGGCATGATGCTGATTTCCTTCATTATTTCATGCCTCTCCCAGTAGATATCCACATGGCATTCATCCTTCATCCTCCTTTTGAAAATATCACAGTAAGGGGTTCATCTAATTTTTTTAATCTGTCCTCTTTTTCTGTCAGCAATTCAATGCAACATTTCTTAGAGGCGGCTCCATTCCTTCGCTGATTTTCAAAATGCCTTTTAATCATTTCTTACCTTTAAACATTATTTCACAGCTTTTAATATTTAGTAATTCATGCCATTATCAAAGAGGCAACTTTATTCTTTTCATCATTCAGACTTCTGTGGGTGTTGATCCTGGATCACAAGATGATACTAGAATTGTAGAAGCATCCATAGGTCGAGGCCATGCATCTGAAGAGCAGGCTTACCAATGGAAACAATCCTGTTGGTTTATTCTGTTCTGCAGAGAAAAAAGTGGAATTATAAACCTCATATCATTATGATATGAAAAACCCCAAATAATTTTGGTGGAGAAGGGTTCTAAGCTTCCCGTGTTATAATGGATACACTCTTTGTTTCTGTGTACCTGCCTTACCATATAGATGGAGTCAGCAGCATAAAGTGTACATTGCAACCAATCAATTCATCAATACTTATTGATTATCATTTCATGAAAGAAACAGTAGCAGATACTTGTGGGGGTGCAGAGGATTCAAGGCATCTGGTGTTTAAGGCACCGTATGTTTCACATAATAGCCTAAAGCACAGCACAGGGAAGATGTTATTGGGCAAAGAATAGAGGGAGTCTGCCAGTGTTGTATGCTAACATACACTGGGAAGGTGGACACAGGTAGAAAAAACACATTTTGTGAAAGACTTCTCAGAGTAAATTTAATTTTTCTGTAAAACACTGAAAATAATGTATGGTATCAGTTTGGGTGAATAACCAATTTTAGAAGAATAAAGCAAATAAGACAGTAGTTATTGAGTGGGCCACAGTGATGGGGTTGGTTAAATAGAACTCTTTGGCCTGGTTGATCTCTGATAATGGACAGGCCAGTCATAAGAAATTAATAAGACTCATGAGAAGAATTACAGATTGCTTAGGCCCCTTGTTGTCTCATTGCACACCTCATTGTAGCCTAGTGTGGCATGTCAACATGTACTCTTTCTTGTTTTCAGTGTGGCATGTCAACATGTACTCTTTCTTGTTTTCAGCATGCACTTCTGGCTTTAAAGTTCATACTTGCATTTGCCATACCTGATAAACCACGGCATATCCAGATGAAACTGGCCAAATTGGAGTTCGAGTCTTTGGAGGCACTCAAGAGGCAGGTAAGGGCAACTGTGCTGAAAATCAGTGTATCTCTTTAGCAAATGCCAGGGGCTATAATTTAGAGAGCTCATTCTCAGTATTTCCTTCAGCCTTGAAGTTATCAGCGTAAATAAATACAGAATACATCTCCAGTTTAGATGGCGTAACAAAACCTAAATCGTAATAATATGAGCAAACAAATAGTTGAAAGAACTAAACTAAGCAAAACAAAAATATCTGAGCAACGTTAAAGAACAGAGCTAGCTTTCAATAGAAGAACAAGACCAGGATTTCCAAGAATCATCCTGGGGCAGCTCCGACAGTTTCTAAGTCTGCCTTCTACAGAAACATGAAGCAAGAAGTGAATAAATAGAGTCTCGCATAATATCTTGCAGAGAATGAGGGAGAACAAGAAAGTGTGGGCAAAGCAGCAAAAATGCCATCAAAGTAGAAACTTCGTCCTGGGATTTCCACATTATACCAGGGGCAAAGCTGGAGGTCTTCATTTTGACTTTCTACTTGTAGCAGAATGTGAGCAGGAAGATAGAGACTTCCCCATGCCCAGAGCTAGCTCTCTTTAGTGAGAGATACATAGGAACTAAACCAATGAGAAAATTAGTAAGGCACTTAGCATCTGAGAGGCAAGCTGTGGGTCCAGGACATGGCTTCTGTCCCTCACAGTCCATTAGGCTTCCACACCACCTTGTACAGAAATATTTCCTTTGATGTTTGGGGAGCTGGGAGGAAAAAAATTGCAAGGAGGACCCCTCCCCAAACTGACCTTCTGAGAAGCAAGGGCTCCAGGACAGTGCACAAGATGGGAGGCCCCACACTGGAGCAGAATGTGCTCCTGATTAGGCAGGGTGTCCCCAGGATAAGACTTGTGATAAGAGTATAGAGAAGAAGTGCAGGTCCACCAGCGGGGTGCAGCAGTGGAGAAAGCTAGATGACTACATTTCAGTTTCTAAGTTGTGGGGCAAGTTCACCTAGCCAGTGTGTCTGTGTCTTACATCAGAGCACAAGCAGCATCTTGCTCCACAGTTAGCCACCAGAAGCATTCTCAGCAATGTCAGGAAGCCCATTACCACCGCTGGTACTTTCCGTGGTGCTGGGGCTGCTGACCAGTGCACTTCTACAGGAGGAAAAAGTGAGAAGGTCAAGTAACCTATAGGAAGCAAATGTATCACTCCTTGAAGATTAGAAGGTTATAAATCTAAAAATCACTAGATACATTATTGGACAAAATAGGAAAATTGGTAAGGAGGTAAGTTACGATGTTTGTCTAAAATTGTTTGTTTCCTTTTGTTTGTTTGTTTGTTTCCCTTTAATAGCCATCTGAAAATATTATTGAAGAAAAGGCCCCATTTACCAAAGAAGCCAAAAGAGAAAACGTGTGTAGTAATTTATAAAAATAATACTGATAATCTATATGAAGGATATTTTTAAAATTCTGCTGGGACCAAAAGATTCAGTCTTGTGAAAATGTGATGCTAATTCAAATATATAGGAATAAGCATTTGAGAACAGCAAGGAGATTTCTGAAAAAGAAGAGAAATGAGGTCTTTAGCTCTGCCAGATATTAAAATATATTCTGAATAATATAATAGAATAATGAAATACATTTTGAATTAGGGAAGAAATAGATCAGTGGAATGGAGCAGAGAGCCTGTAAATAGACCAAAATAAAACTAGGACTTTAGTTTATGGTAAAATTAACATTCTGTGTTAGTGGGGGAAAAGGAGGGTTGTTTGTTACATGGTCTGATGACAATTGTTTGGGAAAATTATTACATTTCATTTTACCTCATTCCCTACATACCTCTTGCCACCATGCTCCTGCAAAATTCAGACAGGTAAGAGATACAAAAAGTATGGGAATTTAAAACTTCTGTATGACCAAAAAAACCTCAAAAGATAAATTGGACATAGTGGGGAAATATTTGCAACATATGAAAAATGGTTAACATCTTTAATTCAAGTAGCATTTTGATAACTTCATACAAAAAGACAGCCATTAACAAAGCATAACCTAAGAAGAGAGGTACTCGGTCTCACTCACAAGTAAGAAATTTAAGTTCAAACAATAGGGAAACGTGACATTTTACTCACTCTGTCGGCAAACGCTGGTTGATGGCCTGTTCTTGCCTGGTGTGAAGTAGTGGATACTTTTCTATACTTGACAGAAGCGTAAATTGGCTCAGGCTGTCTAGAATGCAGTTGAATCAAAATTTAGATTACCCTCCAACCAGAATGACTCTTGCTAGGGTAATGGCAATAACTGCAAAGTGGGCCAAAATAATGTTATCAAAGCATTTCTATTAGCAAGAACCCAGACGCAGCTAAACTGAGTAGGAGACAGTTTAAGACAATTATAGTAAGATAATGGTTCCAGAGAACCTTGTTTTTAAAAGGTCTCTTCGTGCTGGGGTGTGTGTTGTGTGCATGTGCATGCACGTGCATGTGTGAGTATGTGTTTGCTATTTTAGCAAGTAGAGAAAGCAAGGTACAGTACAAGTTTGAGTTAAATTTTGAAAAAGGGAAGGAAGGGACAAGAAATGGGCGAATGCAAACACGTCCGTTGTTTTTCCTAGAAAGGCTTCTGGGAAACCCAGTACAGTAGCTGCCTTTGAGGAAAAATTAAGATATCTCTGGGCACCTGGGTGGCTCAGTCAGTTAAATGTCTGCCTTCAGCTCAGGTCATGATCTCAGGGTTCTGGGATTGAGCCCCGCATCGGGCTCCCTGCTGAGGCGGGAATTTGCTTCTCCCTCTGCCCCTCCCCACCGTTTGTGTTCTTTCTTGCTCTGTCTCTCAAATAAATAACATCTTTAAAAAAAAAAAAAATTAAGGTAACCGTTTTCACATACCGCTTGGATTTTCTGACCAGGTACGTGTACTACTTGTTGAAGGACAACAGGAATTCTTTGGGTGGAGGGTGATTTGCCATTTGTTATCTGTATGTTTTCTGCATTTAAAGCACTCCTGTAAGTAAATGAGAACTAAAGTCCTCCCTCATGTTGGTGGTTTGAATAATTCCTTAAATTCCCTAATGCCATTTTCAGATACACCTGAGTGCATCTTTCACACACTGTTCCTCCTTCTTCCTTATTCTTTTTACAAACATTCATATGCTTTGGTTTTTTCCTTAGAAAAACATTTAAATGTCAGGTGAAATTTTTGGAGTAAAATTTATTTTCATATAATAAGTATTTTACACACAAGGTTTGAGGGCACAAATTGAATGTGGAAACCTAGAATCAATGTGAGGCAAAGTGGGATTGGTCCTCAGTGAACCTCAGGTGGGGTCAGGATCAGGATGAGACCAAGGCTGAGGGCAGACCAACCTGAATCTGGAGCCCCACTCAGTCTTTCAGAGTACTTGTTCAGCCCCCATTTAAAGGAGAGGCTGGAGGTGGGGGTAGAGCACAGTCCCTCCCCATAGCCTAGTTCCTTAAACTTGTGAGGAGTCTGTGGGCACAGACAATTATGAGAGCCTCAATATTCAGATCCCCAATTTATATGCATCCTCTTTTTTCTAAAATGTCCTTGTAGGAGGCCTGAGTACCCTTTGGTCCCTCTGGGCTGTCCTAGGCCACACTGCCTCTCTGCCTACAGTTGTTCCCCCTGCTTACTAGAAGAAGGCACCCCTCACTGCCTTGACCCCTGCTCTGTGCCTTGACCCCAGGGTGTAAGGCTCGAAGCTGGAAGAGAGCCGTATAACATGGAGGTGTCAGGGGCTAAACGTCCATAAAGACATCACAATCTTCCACCTGCCAGAACCAAATCCATCTCTTTAAAAGGTGCATTTCAAAAATGTATCCAGGAATTTATGTCTAATAATTGCTTATCAATATGTATATTATATTTGTGTAATTTTTATCATTTATGCCCAGTCATAACTATAATGACCAGTTGGTCCAGAAAAAAATTGTAAACACTTATAGTGAGACTTAGAGTCATGGGAAATTTTTTTTTTTTAATAACTTTTCATTTTTTTTTTAATCTTTTTTTTTTAAATTATTTATTTATTTATTTGAGAGAGAGAGAGAGAGAGAGAGAGCATGAGAGGGGAGAAGGTCAGAGGGAGAAGCAGACTCCCCATGGAGCTGGGAGCCCGATGCGGGACTCGATCCCCGAACTCCGGGATCATGACCTGAGCTGAAGGCAGTCGCTTAACCAACTGAGCCACCCAGGCGCCCGAGTCATGGGAAATTTTTTAAACTTTTAAATTTCCATTTATGGGCATATTAGTGAAGTAAAGTATGACAGTAATTGATACTTCCAAGCAAAAAAAATACATTTCATTAGGATAAAATTCTTTGGGAAAAGAATTGTCCATGCTAGTGAAGCTTTCCTCTTACTCAAGATTTCATGTTATCGTGTATTTGTCTAAAAAGCAAAGGGTCTGTAATGATGTTGGATATTAACATGGCTTGTATTACTTAATACATTTACCTAGGAGTCCTAATGCAGAACTGTTATACTTGCTTTGAGAGGGCTAATAGCTGTAAGTGCTTGCTGTGGACATGGCTAAATGATCTCTGAGGTCATCTCAGCTCCTGGCTTCCCCTGCTTCAGATACACACTACCTAACAGCAAAGCAAAGCCCTAATTCAAAGGCAGAATTTATTTACACATATCGTCATTGGGTAATGAAGCACTAACCAAAATTCTGTCTCATTTAAAAAAAATTTTTTTTTAATTTACTTACTTTTTCTCAGTAAGTTCTATGCCCCATGTGGGGCTTGAGCTCACCACTCTGAGATCAAGAATTATATGCTTTACTGATTGAGCCAGCCAGGTGCACCTCCCTGTCTCATATTATTTTAAAAGAAAAACCGAGGGTCACCTGGGTGACTCAGTTGGTTAAGCATCTGACTCTCGATCTCAGCTCAGGTCTTAATCTCAGGGTCTTGAGTTCAAGCCCCGAATTGGGCTCCACACTGGGCACAGAGCCTACTTAAATAAAAATAAATAAATAAAATTTTAAAAGAAGAAAAAATCTAAAAGATTTTAAGTCTCTTTGGGCCTTTCTCTTCTGGAGACATAGATGTGATTCTCTAATTAATATACCTTCTAAGAAAACATGACTTTGGTGCTGATTTTGCTATTAAGATTCTGGAGGGACAGAAATGTCCCACAGGCTTTGACTTGTTATATTTATCAAATACCTTCAAACAGGGCATTCTAGCTTGTCCTAGCCAGCTTGCACTAAAGGTAGTTTTACATCTGTGAATGTGCGGCTCCCAAGTGCCTGATCCATCAAGCGGGCAGGAGGCAGGGATGAGTGCTGTGGTCAAGGTTTCCCAGGGTCCTGAACAGCAAACCACGTAAAAGTATTCTCCTCTCCACTCCTTGTTTGTTAAAGTTAGAATCTGAGAAGGACAGATCCAGGATAGAAGCCTAGTGGGAGAGCCTGTGCCAGCTGCCCCTCTCCTGTCCTCTCTTGCTGGCCCAGGGCTTTGTTGGGTGGTTGGCACTGCTGCTTGGGCCTCGCAAGTTCATGCGGCCCTGAGTCCGGCAATGATTCTTACTACGCTGCCTGTTTATTCTCACTGTCCAGAGGTCTGAAGAAGCCCAGAAGGTCCTAGATATGAAAGGTCACCCACAGAGTGCTTTTCAAAAACTCAGATTAACTGGCAGGTCTTCAGTTTGCTTATTGAACTACTGACATTTCTAGGATATAGAATTTTTCTTATTTTTCTTTAATCTGACATTTAACTACCTGCTTTGTAAATAAGTAGAGCCTCACTTCACTGGGCCATTCCTATGTATCACAGGCAGAGAAAGCTTCTGGTGGGCCCTGGTCAAAAACAAAGCTCTTGAAGACATACTTAAGAATAAATCTCATGAATACCTCTCCTATCCCCTGACATTTTCACTGTTAAGTGACCAGAAATTGACAGTACATCAGCCAAAAGAAATCATTACTTATATAGAAAATCAGCGTATTATGTTTAATTTTCACTTGAATTGCTGCTTTTCAATTCAGGTTCCAATTTTATAGAGAAAACATGACTAAGAAATTTGGGTCATTGGACAGTTCTTAAATCGGGCTGTGCATCTTGAATGTAGAACTTTTGAAAGATACCTGTGCCCCACACCTAAAGAGTCAGATTCCCTAGATCTCAGGTGGGGCCCAGGCACCTACATTTAAACATCCCTTCCTACTGCTCCAAATCCCCCCACCTCTCATCCTCAGCCCCCAGCAAAATAGATCCCAAGCATGGTCAGGTGAGTGCCAGGAACAAATGCGGTCTGGGCCATAAATGAGGCAGGTAGTCTCTTTTGTTTTATAAAATGTGTTTTGTTTTATAAAATGAAATGCTGGATTGCATGGTCTGTGGAAAGGCCCAGAGATCTGCATTTTTGCCCCACACTGCTTCTAATGCAGGAGCCCTGAAGCCCATTTGGAGAAGTGCTCTGTGGGTCCTAGTTACTGCTCTCAGTTGCGATGGGAGGCATGGAGGAAAGGCGAGGTACTAGGAGCAGTTTCTTCTTCTGGATCAGATAGGAAGCTATGACTTGTCTAAATATGTGGGCAAGTCAGATGTACTTGAAGGTGAGAGGCAAACTAGGGAACATAAAACTGTTTGCAGAGGGCATTTTCAAAGACTCCGGCTTCTACTGGTGAGACCTTTGCAAAGAACTCTCGAGGGTAAATATCCGAATGATGCGCTTTTCTTTCTTTTCAAATTGATTTATTCAATTCTGGATAATTTTGGGATTTAATTAAAAATAGGAGTCACTCAGAGTCCTGGAACCCAAGGATACCACAACCTTTTTAGCTGGCCTCTGGGCAGCCAGCTGTCCTGGAGCCAAGCACCTACAGAAGCCAGAGGGCTAGGTCCAAACGCAGGTTTAGAGAAAGATAACAGCACCCAGAAATCAGAAAGAACAAGATAAGGACTTTAAGAGGATACCACAGGGCTAATTATAGCCCTCAAGGGCCTCAAATCAGGTTTGGGACCTTCCAGGCTGGGCCATCTAGGCCAGAGGCCATAGGTAAAGTCTTTGTTTCCTAGGATTGAGTATATTTAAACCACTTTCAGCATTAACTAATATCCTCTGAACTTCTCTTCCCTGCATCTGTGCTCTCAAGTGGTGGTAGGTAAATAAACATTTTTAAGGGAAAGTTAAAAGTTTCACAGTCTGGAATGAAGGTGCTAAAGCATTTGGCTATTGGCTATGTAATCACAGGCTGGTTTGCCAACATGTGGTTCAGAAGGAAATGAGCCCAGAGAAAGAATCCGCTTCCAAGAAACTTAGTGGTAGACGGTGCCAGAGCCTTGGTTCATGGGGAGGGATGGTCCATGGCCCAGGGCCCCAAACCAGGTACTGGCCAGGTAAACTCCAGGGCTTTGGGATGGCCCCTCTCAGCTGGCCTCTCCCTTTATCCTCTGTCGTCATCTTCCCACTACAACTCCCTAGGAGGCAGTGCCTACCACATATGGTCAGAGTGGGGCCCGAGTGGGACAGCATGAGTAGGACACAGTGTGACGTTGGGACAGGCAAGGACTGCCTTGTGCTTGGGTGCCATGTATCACCAGGTGAGCCAGGCAGTAATTCTGAGGAAAATGAGGCCATGAAACCAGATTAGGAGATGAGTCCCCATTCCACCTTTGCAGCAGGCCTGCCTACTTTCGAGCCCACAAGCAGCTGAGCAGCTGTGATAGTGGAGGGGAGGAAGGCTGGCCCGCGGCGGGTGGTCACAGGGGCCAGGCGCTTCTCCAAGCCTCTGTGCATGCAGTCACTCCTCTGAAGGGTTCCTGGCCTAGGGTCTGTTAGCCACTCACATGGGGTTTCTGGCCAGTCCCCGAAGTATACTTCTTCACAGGTGGTCAAGGCTTTAACAAATGCTGGCTCTGTGTGGCCACTCAATCCCCTCTCCCATTGCTTTTCCTCTTCCTTTCTGCTCTGGTAGGATGTGCTTGCTCATGGAGTCCCAGGTCCCCCTGCCATTTTGTAAGTGACCATCCCTACAGTTCCCGTCTGCCCTCAGCTTCACACACCTCACCTTCCGGGGGGATGGGGTGGTGTAGCGCTGCCTCTGCTGTGAGGATGGTGGCCACTTGTGTGCATTCCCCCGCTGCACTTGGGCCAGTGGATCTCTACCCCTGTGTTCCCTCATCTGGCACAGGGCCTGATGCCCAGCAGACTCTGAATAAATCTCCACCTCATCAAACTGAGTTTGTTGACTCATACATAGTTCAGAAGCTAATATATTAAGTAAATGACAAGTGATGTCCTTGGACAAGAAAAGAGGAATCTTAAAATAGGTTCTGTGGCAAAAATGGAAACAGTTAGGTCATATGCCTTTCTGGGATCACCAGGGAAGAGAATCCAAGCACTTTATAAGGTCCCCATATCTAGCCTTGATAAAGCTCAAATTCTATTTTCCCCCCACCCCAAAAGACTGACTGTGGTTGATATCAGTAACAGTCATGGCTTCAGAAGATGGTAAAAAAAAAAAAAAAAAAAAAAAAAAAAAGCCCAAATCAAGCCAGATAGAATTCTACTTTGCAAAGTTCAGACTCTGGAACAGTCCTTTCCTTACCATTGATGTGGAGACATTTTTCCCCCTGCATTTTCTGTTGTCACTTATACAAATTATCTTATAACAAATTATCTTAGAGATTTCAGAAAAAAATGCTGTAGTGTACATAGAGTCAAACAGACATTAAAATAAGATGCTTCACTAAAACTCTAGAAAGCCTTTGATCATTTTTATCTTCCTAGTAAACAATCCATAGAAATTGTTACTTATCTCATTCCCCTGGTATTCTAAGCAAAATTTTAAATTTGTAAATCCTAATTATTTATCCAGATGTAAGAAACATAGCCAAATCAGTACCAGATTTATTTTTACTTTGGAAATTACTGAATAGGCCGTGAAACAGAATAAAATTTAGCATTTTCCTAGCCAGCACATGAGTAAACCAGAAGTAGGGTGGGCAGAAGGGACTTGGAAGTACAGTTCCTTTCTGCTCAGAAGGGCCTCGAGTTTACCGTGCTGTAGGAGGGACACCCTATGCTTTGGACCAGGATCACATTTGTCGTCAAAATGTGTCTGAATTTGTAAAGAAGAAAGTTCACCTTATAACAAATTATCTTAGAGATTTCAGAAGGCCTAAAACTATAGATGTATGTATACATAAGTTTTTTTTTTTAATTTCTGGCATAAATAACATACTGGGTTGTATTAATTTCAGGCATGCGATATAGTGATTCAAAAATTCTGTACATGACTCAGTGCTCCATCGTGAGAAGTGTACTCTTAATCCCTTTTACCTCTTTCTCGCATCAAAGCTATATATTTTAAGAGGAAAAACACATATTCTGATAAGATACTAAGTTCTAAGAGTTCTTATCTCAGACTCTGTACCAGAGTAATAGTTACATTACCTTGCAGGCCAGCACTGTGGTAACAGGCTTTTCTTTCTAGGAAAATCCTGGGCTGTTATGAATGCAGCTATTTACCTTTTTTTTTTTTTAAACCATATATTCTAGGATAGTAAAGATTATATTGTTGACTCACTGAGGTCAAAGATGTTTGTCTGTGACCACCAGACTAGAAGCTTCTTAGGGACAAGATTACTCCAGACACAGAATTTACATTTGTTGAATGAGTAAGTCAGTAATTAAATGAACATCACTAGGGTCAAAGCTCCATCTCTTTGTGCCTTTCTCTATTACTGAATTCTAGTCTTTTAACTTTGAAATTCTCTTTTGCGTGTTATATTTGGGATTCAGGAAACCATTATTGAGTACTTGCTATGTCAGGAAACCACAGACTTTTTTTAAACTTTTGTCTTTAATTACTAGTAAATTGCTAAAGTAGAAAATATTCAATGTAATAAGAAAATATTCAATATAATAAGTGGTATTATTTTCCATTGATTTCTAGTGCTACAGAACCTCAAGGATATGGTTGAATATTGCATCATGCAATGAATACAAACCTAGGAGGTTAGGCTAAAAATACAGTGATTGGTAGAATAGAAATTTTAGACTTTAAATCCTTAAGAACAACACAGATTTGCCTCTGTCTTCTAAGAATAGAGTACAGAAAACAGGGGATGTTTGGATTTAGGAACTTTTTGAAATACTACCTAATTAATTAAAGGAAAATAACCCACATAAATAATGGCTCTAAGAACATAAATAGTAAATTATGCTGAATTCATATATATCAAAATTAAAATACAGATATTAAAATTCAACAAATATTGAGTACATTCATTCTGTGGCCAATACACAAAAATATAAATCATCAGAAATTGCCTATATCATGTAATTGTCAAATGTTAGAGGAAAAATTATTGATCCTGTCCCAAACGCTGATTGTACAGATTAAGGAAAGGGTCACTAACTGTGATTGTTAGCTTCCAAGGTCCCCAGTGATCCCTGACTCCCAAGTATTTACACCCTTTTGAAGTCCCATCCCAATAGGATACTACAGAATGTTGGTATGTCTCTTCTGAGGCTAGGTCACTTAAAAAAAAATTGTGTGTGTGTGTGTGTGTGTGTATTTTTTTCATATATATATATATATGGCTTCTGTCATCTTCTTCTCCCTCTTGAGTCATTTTCTCTCAGGAAACTGGCTGCCATGTTGTGAGGACACAACGTTGGAGGGGTCAAGAAAGTCTAACTGCTGGTTGACCCAAGAGTTGGACCTAGGCAGTCAGAGGCTCCTCCCTGTTCTTGAAATGTATGTTCTACCACCACACTAAGAGCCATTTCAGGGACAGAACCTTGAGTAGATGTTGAGACCCTCTGGATCGCATATGTGACTGAGCATCCTTGAGGTCTCTACATAAACTGTAAGATTCTGGTGGGCAGATATGGAGATCTACTCGTCTTGTGACCACCCAAATCAAGCCTTCCATGTCCTTTTCCTTGATTGTTAAACCAGCCACCTACAAATCTGGAGTGGCTGGCCTCTTTCTTCAGTCTCTCCTTGTCCTTGATGTATGGGGCCCAGTTTCAGATTTTACCCAGAGAACCCCCAGGGTTGTGAACCAAACCTTAAGCAGCCAATGGATGGCCCGCATGACTAGAAGTATGACCTACTGCTGACAACCAAGTGAGTGCACCATCTTGGAAACATTCTCTAGTCTGAGGGTTAGCAGACATTTTCTGTAGAGAATCAGGTAGAAAATAGTTACGGTGTGTAGGCCATAGAGTCTCGATCAATACTCCTTGGTTCTGCTATTGTCGTGCAAAGGCAGCCATCGGCAATATGTGAATGAAAGAAAGAGGCTGTATTCCAGTTAGAACCATATTTAAAAGCACAGGCTGTGGGCCGGGTTTAGCTTGTGGACCGTAGTTTGTCATCCCCAGCTCTTAGCCTCAGTCAGGCCTTCAGATGCCTCAGCCCCTTCCCTACCTCCTGACTGCACATTCGTGGGAGGCCCTGAGCCAGAACCACCCAGCTTCTTCCAGATTCCCAGCCGACAGCATGGAAATAAACGCATGTTGTTTTAAAGCCACAAGATTTTGGATTAATCTGTTCCACAGTAATAGATACTTAATGCACCAGAAATCCAAGAAAGGAGGCTGGTGACTATGAGGTAGTCATTATTGAGGCTAAGCAATAGGGGGATTCTTTACACTATTCTCTCTACTTTTGTGTAATAAGTTTAAAGAAAAAGAAAAAGACTGGTAAGTGATTCATCTAAAATCACAAAGCCCATGCTGCATACCCAGGTTTCTGGCTCTGAAATCCTGCGTTCTCTTGGTTTCTCCTTTCTGCATAAATAGCAACCAATAGAGCTGTAGCTATTTGCTCAAGTTTTCCCCTCAATTCTTGCTACCTGAGTACCTCCAACTTAACATGCAAGATAGTTCTTTGGACTTTGATACCATTGCTCTTGTTGAGCTGTCCTGAAGGCCTTTCTGCTTCTTTATACCTCTTTATACCATGGACTACAGAATTAGTCATTCCTGGGGGATGGAGCCTCGCTCAGAGATCTACAGAGTCCTACCTCAGTGTGGCCTGGAATAGAACAAAGCTTGCTGTTTACATTCTTACTGAACGTGCTGTCACCAGAGCACTTGCAAGTCCATTAACTGTAATTAATTCTTACATAGCCTATGAAGATTGGCTTGGCAAGTTTCACTCCAGGATTTTGTAGATGAGAAGACAGAGACTCCAAAAGTTTAAACAGTCAGACAGATAAAGGCAGCCGAGTCCAGAGTCTGGCTCCTGGCCCAGTGTTCTTTCGTCCTTCCTTTAGTACTTCTTCTCATGCTTAAGGAGAAATGGACGGACACCCAGATGGCTAAGTCCATTAAGTGTCTGGCTCTTGATTTCGCTCAGGTCATGATCTCAGGGTCGTGGGATCAAGCTCTGAGTGGGGCTATGCACTCAGTGGAGAGTCTGCTTGAGATTCTCCTCTCTCCCTCTGCCTCTCCCTACTGCATTCTCTGTCTCTCTCTCTCTTTCTCTAAAACAATAAATAAACACATCTTTTTGAGGGGAAAAAAAAGAAACAGGTAGTATTTGACATTAAATAAGATACAATTCACTATATAAAAGAACCTACCACAATGGTTGGTACATAGTAGGTTCTAAAAGAATGAGTTTAACTTTCCTTTAAAAGCCCTTTGAAATTGGAAATCACCCTGAAAAGTTTTAACTGGTAATATAAATTACATAATGTATTGATAGGTAGGTACATGAGACAGATATTTGAAACAACTGGTCTTTTGATCCCTTGCATTGCATGTACTCACCTCCTCAGAGTGGTTGAATGGGTCTGGAAGAGAATGCTCCTGCGGTTCCCCAGAATAACCACAAAATAAGATTTAGTGTTGGATTTTGAATAACCAGATATCCTTGGTGATGCCACTTACAAGGAAGGTGGTAGGACAACAAAGAACAAAATACCAGTCCTGATGAAATGTCCTTGGATTATGAAATTTAGTTCAAAAGTCCATCACCTTCCCTTTGCTTTTTCCTTCCAAAAATCTGTTTAATATTGTATTTTAAGGTATTTTTTTTTAAAAACATTTTTATATTGCTGGCTGTCCTTTCAGATCAAGTATGCAATGCAGTTGATGTCTACCAGGTAACTACGTTACCAGGGCTGTAACTTTAAATTCTTGATCTCCCCTACACGCCAATTTGGGGGGGAAAAAAAAATCTCTTATTTGTTATTTGGAAAGTAAATGGATCTCAAGATTCTCTCCAGTTCTTCATTCAAGTTGCTTAAAGCAGTGTTCATGTGGGTAGATTTACAGGCTCTTTTGTTTGAATTGTCTTGGAAAAAAAAAAAGAAATGAGAGGCGTTTATTTTTAATTTTCAAGTCTGGTTTTAGTCACAGGCACGAGAGAAAATGAACTGCCAAATGTCTGGGAAACAGCACCAACGCCTCTCCTTTAACATGTGATAAATATTGTTTTGATTAGAAGCAGAATAAAGCCAGGTTGCTTTTTTTGACTTCTTGGACTAATGAATTCACTTTTTTTTTTTCATGTAAGTTGTAGAAAAACATTTCCAAAAACATCAGTCTGGGTTATTTAGACTTTATTCAGGATAGCTGTGCACAAATCATTTCTGTGAAAATGATGTGTGATTAAACAGTTACCATCAGTGAAACTCGCTAAGGAATTATCATCTTTATGTCTGTGCCAAACCATTGGCCTTAAATGAAGCATTTTGGTTCTCTGAAGGATATAAAATGTGCCTGGAGCAGGATGGGTAGTTTGCCTCCTCTGGGTGTTAAGAGAATGGCTTTTGGAGTCAGGTATATCCCAGCTGTGCTACTAAGTAACCCTGGGCCCCAAACTTACTAAACATCTCTGGGCCTCAGCTCTGTGAAATGGGCATAATGATGGGAATAACCACACAGGGAGAATAAGTAGTGAGGTCCAGGCAGACAACTTATTCTGAGTCTATGGCTTTTCTACCATTTTCCACCACAGAGCAGATGGGTATAAATAACAGAATTCTCTGTTGGGCGCAATGAAGAACTTGACCATTGGGAGACAAAATACTCTTTTTTTTTTTTAAGATTTTATTTATTTATTTGCCAGGCAGAGATCACAAGTAGGCAGAGTAAGAGAGGTAGAAGCAGGCTCCTCGCTGAGCAGAGAGCCTGATGCAGGGCTCAATCCCAGGACCCTGAGACCATGACTCGAGCTGAAGGCAGAGGCTTAACCCACTAAGCCGCCCAGGTGCCCCCAAAATACTCCTTTTTCCATCCTTGGAAATGTATGGTTTTAATTCTCCATCCTTGGAGATCTTGCAGAAGAGAAGGAACTCCTAGTTTGGAGATATACCTACTTTCTCACTATCTTAGATACCCTCCAGCCTGTGATTCCTTAAAAATAGTTACTATCCAGCTGTATTTTAACCAAATAGGTTGTCTTGAAATCCTGATCAACCAAGACTAATTTGGATTTCAAACGAATACCTGGGAATAAAAACTGGTGTCAAGTCCCTGGGCAGTGCCCTTCCTTCAAAACTTGGGTTGGGGCTCTGTTGGATAGCTCTTCTTGGGCTCACACTTGCTCTTTCCATGACAGAATTCATAGAAACAGCGTTTCTATCTAGGAAGAATAGCGATGGAGTTCAGCCAGCCCTGGGGCTATATTCTGTAGAGTCTGTGTTCATATTGTCAGTCATGCTTCTCTTTTCTTCTGCCTCCTCCTCCCCATTCTCCATCAACATCTCTTCCTTCTTTGTTTTTCTGTTTTTTGGGAAAGGAAAAGGTCTGTATGCCCAGAGTGTCCATTCTTTGAATTTTATGTTATCCAAACACCCTCCTTTTAACCTTCCTTCTTTGTGCTTGGGTTACTAGTTACAGACTCTCTCTCTCTCTTTTATTTTCTGCTTCATTTCCTTTTAGTAAATTACCCTGCTCTCTCTTCCGTTTATCTTTGCAGATGCTCACACACCCCTCTTGCATTCTGCTGGTTCTATCTTCCAGTATTCAGAGCACTAGGTCTCAAACCCTCCTCTGGGATGGCCGCAGACCTCATGGTCTGTGCTCTGGGCCAGCATTCCTACTTAGGAAGCTGTGTGTTGGGGATGACTGCCCTCCTGAAGGCTGCCCTCTCTCCATGGGGAGCCTGGGGGTGGAGACCCTCAGAGCCCTCCCATCTCTGTGGGGAGGCAGTGCAGCCGACCCCTGTGGGGCCTGGGAGACTTGCAGGCCGCTTTCATGGTCACAGCAGGTGAGATGAGAATGGACCTCAGTCAGATCTTGCTGTCAGAGATGTAGCCCTAGCACCAGCAACTTGCTGTCCCCCGAAGAAAGTGGTCTACCTCTGCCAATGGTCATAATGAACTACCCATCCCAGACAAGTGGCTGTCTCAACGAGAACCAAGGAGTGCATACACTCTAGGAAAGAGAGTACTTCCGGTCCATCCTCTCCAGAAACCTCTCCACAGACTGGGGGGGGGGGGGGGGGGAGTACAAAGGAGGGTGGGAGAAATAGGAAACAAAAGGCTGAGCAGCTGAGAGCTCTAACAGAAGGTCCCTCCTGCTGGGGCCTGAGTGCAGGCTTTGTTTGTGGCTCTGCTTTAGGAAGCTCTTGCTTCAGATGTAGTGCAGGTCATTCTCATTGTGCCAATGGGGATGTGAGGGCCATCTGGCTGCGACATCTGTCACCCCATTGATCGCCAGGGTTGATTCGGCTGATCTGGCTGGCTAGGCGGGTGTCCCCTTCCTCCCTCACCGCTCCATGTGCGTCCCTCCCGAAGCTGCGCGCTCGGTCGAAGAGGACGACCTTCCCCGATAGAGGAGAGGACCGTTCTTCGGTCAAGGGTATACGAGTAGCTGCGTTCCCCTGCTAGAACCTCCAAACAAGCTCTCATTGTGCCAATGGCAGGGAATAAAGATGATTGTTGGCCATTTGTATGGTCCTTTCATTTGGTCAGAAAGAGTGCTCTAACTGACGCCCTGAGGTCTAGACAGCACTAGCTTTCAGATGAGCTGCTGACTCAGCAGTGCTGGAGAGCCCTCTGGAATGGGAACAGTGGCTACAGGAAGTCGGGGGAGGCTCCCAAGCAGCCAACCCAGCACAGGCACATTGGTTATGTCCTGGGCCACCGCCAGTATGAAACCTGCGACACTGGAGACCACCTGGCATCTTTTTTTTTTTTTTTTTTTTTTAAGATTTATGTATTTGTTTTAGCGCACATATGTGTGGGGGGGAGGGGCAGAGGAAGAGGAAAAGTGAGAGAAGCAGACACCTGGCTCAGCTTGAATCCGACACAGGGCCATTATGGGGTGATCTTACGATCTTGAGACCATGACCTGAGCCAAAATCAGGAGTTGGACATCCACCTGATTTAGCTACCTAGCCACCCCTAGACCATCAGGCATCTTGACAGTCATCTCTGGTTGCCTCCTTTTCCATATTCTCTTAAAATAAGATGCATCTGCATTTCTGATCTCCTACCTGTCTAAAGCTCCATGTCACCCAGCACCCCCTTGGCTCCCTTAGATCCCCTTTCAAACCACTAGCCCTTGGTTGAGGGTGGTTAAGTGGAAAGGAGTTGTTCTCATCGTGGGAGGGTGGAGTGGGTTTTGATTTTCACTTACATTTGATTGTAGGAGCTGGCTGTTTTTCATCCTTGGCCTCAGGAGTCCATCACATGTCAGCTTGTGTCAGTTGGATATCCCAATTATTTGGAATTGTTTGTTAAAAATACAAACATACTTACCTACATATAAATATATATGTCTTCTCTCTCAGGAACGTGGGCTTATCCTGTCTACAGACACAGGGTATCCAAATCAAACGGGTTAGCTGGCAAAAGAAAAAAAAACTAAGTTCTTGTGAGTTAATTGTGTCTTAACACAGTAGCAGTCTCAGAGTTAAATGGTTGGTTAGCACATACCCTTGAAGTTAATTTTTCTGGGAAACAAGAACTCCAAGACACAGTTGTTCCTGAGCTCCAAAATACAGACTTGAGGCATCTTTAAATGGTCCTCCATTAGACTTGAAACCATCTGCTTGTTTGCAACAAAAGTATATATTTTCCACTGTTCTGAGCTCTGTGACGATGGCATCACTCCAGAGAGAAGCAGCATAAATGGGGCCCTGTGGAAGCGCTCTTGCCAGCCTGCTCTGTAAGGCACTTCAAGTTCATTTCCATTGATTTGATTAGGGAACAGAGAACCAATGAAAAATGTAATGCCTTTTCGAAATTAAGCTCCCCTTCTCTAATACCATCCTGCGCTTTCAAAGGATCAAATCTCTCTCAGTCTGCCTTCATCGAGTTTCCTTTTGCACTTGGACTCTCAACAGCTCTAAGATCGTGGTCAGAATCAGTACGATCTACTTTTGAAGGGGTACAAATTAAACGGGAAGGTGAGTTTCTCTGACAGGAAAGTCCCTGGACTATGGTGGTATTAAGTGCAGCCACAGAGTGGGCTGTGGCTCTCTCTGCTTGTTGAGGTAGGCGGCATTGAAGTGGGATTAACATTAGTCCTACCTTCAGGGTTCTAAAACCACCTCCCCACAGTGTCACTACTTTTCAGCAGACCGGAGAACTTAAACACCTGTTGCCTAAGGCTGTAGACATAATGTTGAGGTCATAATTTGGTTTCAGTGCACACACTAGCTGAGGAATCTCGTCACGCTCGTGTTCTGGAACTTTTTGTGCAGGTAAATCAGTGAGAAAGGTGTTAGCATCTGTTGCCATGTTACCAGAATGGCATCATATATTTGAGAGTCATCCAAGAAGAGTTACTTTTCAGATTACTTGGAGTCATGGCCTCCACCTGGAAATGTTCACAGAAAGCCTCTTTTTCACAAATATAGCACCACTGTATTCAGAGTATATTTTCTCATGCAACTAAATGCAGTTGGCAGTCATGGATTTTATGAGTGTTCAGCTAGATGAAGTAAGTGGGACAGAATGGGTTTGGGAGCATTACCTTCTTGCCAGTTATATAAATGGCACTCTGCTTGAAAAGGCACATCAGTGTTTTCTTATGGTTCCAAGAGCACCTCAAAGTGGTTTACTATGCTGCAGGCTTGGAATGTCTGTCTGTCTTTCTGTCTTTCTGTCTTTCTTTCTTTCTTTCTTTCTTTCTTTCTTTCTTTCCTTTCTCTCAAGAAAATATAAATAGAAGAAGACTCACAATATTGTAGTCATAAAAGGTTCTATTACAATCTAGGTAATGGAATCCGAATACTCTTGCTGCAGAATCAGATATGAGCCAAGCAAGAAAAGTTTAATATTTTAAACTACTTTTTTTAAATGACAATAATAGGATATGTTTAAAATTACTTAGAGAAAAAGTTGTTTTGCAGCACTTTTTTTTTTTAAGATTTTATTTATTTATTTGACAGACAGAAATCACAAGAAGGCAGAGAGGCAGGCAGAGATAGAGAGGAGAAAGCAGGCTCCCTGCTGAGCAGAGAGCCTGATGCGGGGCTCAATCCCAGGACCCTGAGATCATGACCTGAGCCGAAGGCAGAGGCTTTAACCCACTGAGCCACCCAGGCGCCCCTTGCAACACTTTCTTAGTAAACTACAATTTAAAAACAACTTGTGTAACATTCTTATTCCCTTATTTCACCTTTCTCTCAGCTTCTGTTAAATATGGTAGATTTTGTGAGGGAGGAGAAAGCTAGATAATCTCATGTAACATTAATACATTTTATTGTTCATTTTCAAAGCCATTAGCATGGTAGAAACAATCCCAACTTCTTATTTAACACAAATGAAGGACTCACATCACTCTCTTCCTTCTTCTAGTTTCCCTTTTAAGGGATGGGTCTTCAGGAATTATATGCTGAAAAAAGAGGATATTATTCAAATGTAATATGAAAAAACAAACTCCCCTTGAAACACTTGAGAGACAGTCAGGCTTTATACTGTTTTTTTTTTTTTTTTTCATCCAGTATTTTGTTAACACATTAACCCCAAGTGTGAAATACAAATTAGATGGGTTAGCTGCTTTTTATCTTACTTACTCATAGTTGAGTAATGTAATATGCACATGCTTTTGAATGTTTTTTGTTGTTGTAATGACTGTTTTATTGTATATTAAAATTAACTGGTAAAATTCACTCCAGTTCCCTGGGCTAATTAATGATAAGTAATGCAAACTGCATTTTATATCTGGGAAAGATGATTTTGAAAGATACAGGCACTCGGCTATAGAGGTAGTAAGAATAGTATGTACTTCCTTTCTTCCCCAAAGGCTGTGGCTCCACAGACTCCTCCATTTCCATACCTTTTCTGTGGGTGTGGCGGTGGTGCTGATGTGGGCTTCGGATCACCCTCAAACGGTCCTGTTGAAGGCAGCTCGAAAGCAAGAGAAAATTAGTGGACAGACACTATAACTTGTCAAAGTATCTAGAGCTACAAAGCTGTTACACTGATCTCAGTACCTAGACTGCTCAGCCAAAATGTAAAGGTGAAAAGTCGTGAGGAGAGGGACCCAGTCCTGGCCTCCCTCCGCGGTGCCCCCTGCAGGTCACACCATTCACACCTTCACTCAGCAGACACTTCATGTGCCTTCTGTGTTTCATAAACAGGACTGTAAATAGAACATAGGGCGGTATGGAAGGAGCATATTTGGAAGTGATATATATTTGGTTAAATTGTAAGTGCTGATTATAATTCTTCAGTTGCCAGACTCTTAAATTATACCTTTGAATTCCTCAAAGGAGCAAGCACTAAGTTGAAAATCAAACCCATTTTCAAAATCACAGTATATCCTGCTGGTATCCCTTATGTCTCTATTTTCATTTGGTACTTTAAAAAGCACAGAAATTATCATTCTCCGGAGTATAATAATAGAGCTTAAGCCTCTACCAAATAACTAATAGATGAACTATGTTAATAAATCAGTGTTTAGATGAACTAAGATTCTTTTACATCATCTGAGAAGTAACAAGTCATTAAGTAACAAGCTGTGTTTTTAGGTTTCCCTTGCTGGGGTTAGGAATTCAGGTCCCTGACTTGTCCATTTCAATGGTATCAGTCCTTGTGTAGTAAAACTTTTTCTTTAATCGGCAGTATGTCAAGGAATCAGTTAAGGGGCTCTTACCCTCTCTTCCAGGACAGCTCCTGCAGCCTCTGACTGCCATCGGTCTCTCCACTGTCCCATCCACTTGCCCTTTTGCTACCACAGCTTGCTCTCCCAATTCCGAATGTAAGTCTATTGGAGGGATGCCAGGGTGGCTCAGCCAGTTAGGTGTCTGCCTTCTGCTTAGGTTAGGATCTGCAGGTCCTGGGATCAAGTCCTGTGGCTGGCTCCCTGCTCAGCGATAAGCCTGCCTATCCCTCTGCCTGCTGCTCACCCTGCTTGCGTGTGCTCTCCTCTCTCTCTCTCTCTGACAAATAAATTAATTAAATAAAAAACTCTATGGTATACTTCTGCTCAAAATCCTTTAGCCTCTCCAAATTCCAGAGAAACCCCGGCCCACCCCCATGGCTGTTTGCAGCCTCATCTCCCTGGCCAGATCCTCTCTCTGACCACATGGAAGTAACCAGGTTCCTGGGTCACCCCAGATGGTTTTGCCTCTGCACACTCTTCTCATTCTGCTGGCTCCCTTCTTTCTGTCCAGCTTGTCTTCCTGGAAATGTTCCCGTCCTCGCTTAAGCCTCCTGGGTCACCACCACAGTGAAGCCCTCCTTTGTACTACCTGTGGTCACAGTTTACTTATTTGTGTCCTGGAATAGCCACAGCCAGCATGTGGCTTGTGTTTCCTTAGTACCTAGCTTGTGGCAGATATGCGTGGAAGAGCGACCTTGCACCCGTTAACTGGCAATTCCATCTTTGTGTGTTCCCACAGTGCTCCTCGAGGCAGCTGCCTTCACCTAATAGGATTCTGAGGGACACGCCCTGTCCCTGGGCGTCCAAGAAGCGCAGGGAGAAAAGTATTCACTTTGGGGTTAGAACACCCGCAGTCAATCAGGCAGTTTCCTTGAGGTCAAGGGACCTTATGCAGCATTCTAGGATTTATGAATCTGAGGCATGGGTTCTGGTCTGTTCTCTAGCGCAGAGAAGCCATGCAAGCCTGGGCTTGCTTCAGGGCCCTCCTGGCTAAACTTGAGGACTTGGACCAGGCCACCCCGGAGGCCCCTCCGTTGCTGTAGGGCAGCTTTTCCAGGGAGACTAGCAAGCACACTGCAGGGTGGAGCAGCCCAGGCTACTCCCCTAGCATTCAAATGATAGTCATGAGATCTGATGGCATCATCCTTTAAAATGCCAGTACTCCCTAAGACGGGCGAATTTGGAATATTGTAAATGGAATTTAGTGTTCATCGTTTTTGCTTTGGAGTTGTTAATTTTACCTTTCTAAGAGGACACAGTTCAACTCTAAGTCACTGGGGAGATAAAGAAGCAGTTGGCTTTGGGGAGAGACTAACAGAACTGACTTCAGAGTGCATTCTGCACATTTTGACTGTCATGAATTGGGTGCCACGAGATTCATCACATGAGCCCCTCAGTGTTATAAGTAACCCAGGCTCCCATCAGCCATGATGCATGTCCAAGAGACAGCCCTCCAGGTGCTAATAACTTAACAGCATTACAATGTGACTGTTGTTTCCAAATCAGCAACAAACAGGTGTTGATGGCTCCTTTTTTGCCTCTAAGATTTCATCATTAGCTCACAAGGTTTAAAAATGTGGTCACAATCAGTTTTAACCCAATACCCCCAAAGTTTTGAAAATGAGTTGAATGTAGCAAGTGAAAGCATATGCATATCATCTGCTTTGGGTGTTTCATCGTGTTTGTGAGCAGTGACAGCTCTGACTCAGCATGGACCATTTGCAGCCTGCTCCAGACACCACAGAGGAGGCCACACCAACCCCCAGGGTGCAGGAACCCCATGTCACCCCTCACCCAGGAGCACCCTTACTGTACCACTTAGCGGAAATTAGAGCAAAATTGTTTCCCTCTTCAGGCCCAAAGAAGTAGATAATTACCTTTGACAAAGTAGCTGATGATAATCTAACAATATTCAATAAACTTGTCAATAAATAGGTAAAAAGTATACATTCTAGGTTGAAATTCTAGTTCTTCGGAAAAAATCTACAGATTAAAAAGTATTAAGGAATAATTTGTCAATTTCTCATAAATTAACAGAAAGCTTTGAATCTTCACGAAGTTACAACACAGTGGGTTGGTAAAGGGTCACTGGGTCAAAGTGACCATCCCTGGACCACATCCTGGGTCAAAGTGGACGTTCTCACATCCCACCTGGCCTCCTCCCTGCACACTGCTCTAGGAGTCCACAGGTACAACACCCTGTTTACCCCCAGGACTCCTCCAGGTGAGATTGCGTAGAATTAAAGTGTTTAGAGTTCACCAAAGGATAGAGTTTCTTAAAAATTAGAGCCATCAAAATCCTGAAAAACCAGGATCAGTTGCCAGAAGAGCCAAGCAACACAGCTTAAAATTAAAAGGATGGATTATATCAATTTGCAGATGAAAATTATAGCATAGATTTAAAACATATTTTTAAATCTTTATTTATTTGGGGGTGCCTGGGTGGCTCACTCAGGTAAGCATCTGCCTTCAGCTTAGGCCATGATCCCAGGGTCCTGGGATCGAGTCCCGCATCAGGCTCCCTGCTCAGTGGGGAGTCTGCCTCTCCCTCTGCCTCTGCTCCTCACCCACCACTCATGCTGTCTCTCTCTCTCAAATAAATAAATAAATTTTCAAAAATCATCATTTATTTAAAGCTATAAAATGTTTAGAGATCATTTCTGCTTAACTGTTTCACATACTTAATGCATCAAGAATGTGGCATAAGTAGTTTCTACCGTGGGCACTGTGTTAGTTTTCTATTGTTCTGTAAGAAAAAACCAAAAACTTAGCAGGCCTAAAACAATACATTTAGTATTTCACAGTTTCCATGGGCACAGCTTAACTCGTTCCTCTCAGCAAGGTCTCAGCAGCTGCAGTCAAAAAGCTTGTGCAGGGCTTTGGTCTCATCAGAGTCTCAACTGGAAAGGGATCTTTAGGCTCTCTGCAGTTGTTAGCAAATGCATCTCCCATGATAGACTGTGAAGTTCCCATTTTCTTGCTAGCTATGTGCTAGGGTCTGCTCCTTGCTCCTGAAGGCCACCCACAGTTCAGTTCCTTCCCATGTTCTTTCCATAGACCTCCACAATATGGCAGCCTGCTTCTTCAGAGTCAGCGGTGAAGAGTCCACTTCAGTCTCTACCTTCAGAGACAGCCTATTCCCTTTTTTAAAAAGACTCTCAATTTATTAAGTCCAGCTTACTCAGGATAATCTCTATTATGGTTAACTTTTTTTTTTTTTTTTTTTAAGATTTGTTGATTTTTTTGGTGGGGGAGGGGTGGCAGAGAGCAGGCACCACACCCAATATGGGGCACAGTCTTACCACCCTGTGATCATGACCTGAGCTGAAATTAAGAGTCAGACACTTAACAAACTGATCCACCCCAGCGCCCCTCTTTTGGTTAACTTAAAAATCAGCTCATTAATTATATCTGCAATATCTCTTCACTTTTCTCATATAATGCAACCTATCACGGGAGTGACATCCCATTACCTTTGTCATATTCTGTTGATTGGAAGCAAGTTCCAACTCCCATTCATATTCTAGGAATTGGAACTGTCCAAGGCATGAAACCAGGAGATGGAAATCATTGGGGGTAAGCCCTAGGACATACCTTAGGGTGTTCACCACAGGCACTCAGTGACTAGTTATTAAGTTGAAAGATCCTTGTATAAGGCTATGGTTTGGAATGCAGAACCCATGTTCTAAGATGGAGAGGATGATCAGTTGTAACTAAGTTTATAGGTGAGCTAAGCCCATGTCATAAAGTGTAGCCAATCTAAAATATCACTATGCGACTTACCTTGTGCTTAGAGTAAGATCAGGGTGTGTGCTGTGCTAGAGAAAAACTTTTTCACATCTTCTGGGGGAATAGGGGGCTCCCGTCCATCAGCACCTCACCACACCCACTCTAGCCCTGTTTGGTGAGAGGCCACATCTGCTGCTCCCTTTCCCACACACCTGGAGCAGCCCAGCCCTCTTGTGCTGCCCTCAGCACCTTGCTGCCACACCCTCACAGGCCCAGACTAGCCCCAAGCTCCCCAGGTGCCCAGGCAACCTTTCTTCTGCTTCACTAGTCAAAATCATCCCCTTTGGTAAGGCTCATCCCACTGATGTTAGACTGTGCACCTATCTTGATTGACATCTGATAGATGCTGAGTGTCACTGAGTTTTTCTCCAAAATTCAAAATATTTTGTGGCACCCCTGTGAGTTCACTGCAGTGCTCAAGGGTGCCTCTGTGCACAGTTTGAGAACTGTCTCTACCTGGTACAGGATTCCATCTGCGTGGAGTACTCACTGTTTGCAAGCCTCAGTGTTCAGGGCAGGGGAAGCAAGTAGAGGAAGAAATATGCCACCAACTGGCTTGAAAACTGAGCAGGATGAAGGAGAAGCTTAGCAGACCTGGTGGGGGAGGACAGAGAAGACACATTCAATCCTGGGTTGGTACGGAAGGCAGCAGCTTGCCTTAAGACAAAACATATGTCAGCCATGGCACAGCGTTTCCTGATAAAGAGTCCCTCTCGTATGTCTGTCACTAGGCTGTGGATGAGGTCTTGTTTAATCTGCTGATTTGTTGTAGAGCATTTGCTTCCTGTTGGAGGCAACAGTTGTCTCATTCTCCTCAGTGAGGACACCGAGGTGTGTTTTTAGATGAACTTCACGAGAAGGCATGTAACTGTATGTCTCTCCTCAGCACTGCCTGCCCTGTGGAGCTGGTGGGGCCCAGGGTGGAGGGCAACTGTTGGACAGAGAGCACAGGAGGAGGGTGTGCCCTTGCCTGGGAGCCAAGGGAATCAGCACCCCAGCACACTGGGAGCCAGTTCACCCTGGAGCCCTTTGTGCACAGCTCTTGTTACTGACAGGAAGTTTTAACACTTACAGGGTAATACTATGTGTCATTTAGGTGTAACACATCTAGGGGAGAAGAACCACATGGGAATGATGAGTACCAAATCGAGAGGAGTGTTCCTTTTTGGGGGAGGAGGGTGGAAGATGAGGTTCAGAGGGGCTGTCAAGGTGGAATCCATCATATTAGCAATGTCCATTTCTTTTCTTTTTTTTAAGATTTTATTTATCTATTTGACAAAGAGAGAACACAAGGGAAGGAGAAGCAGACTCCCCACTGAGCAAGGAGCCCGATGTGGGACTTGATCCCAGGACTGTATGATCATGAAGTGAGCAGAAGGCAGATGCTTAACTGACTAAGCCACCCAGGCATCCAAGCTGGATGGTGGGGCAGTTAGAGCATTCTTTCCAACACCATGTGTTTGTGCAGTAGTTTGTGATTTTGAATAGGAAGAGTAATACTTTTAATTTTGTAGATTTGTGAGAATTAGATTTTTTGTTTTTTTGTTTGTTTATGTTCATTTGCTTTAAGGAAAACCAGGAATTGAGCAGGTATTCCTGGGGGTCTGTCTCTTGTTTACTGAGTTTTACAGCCACTGAACTGAGGGAAAAGCCTGTTCGGAGATATTCCAGGCTCTGTTTGCCCACACCAGTCTGTGCCCACAGCCCTTGCTTTCCCCGGGGGCACAGGGGCCCCTTCTTAGAGTCTGTGCAATTGCAAGGTAGCAGTGCCGGAGCCCAGCATTTACTCCAGATTATGCATCAGCTACACCTGGATCTCACAATGTGATGGCTTCTGGACCCTTCAAAGAATGAAAGGGAAAGGTTAAGAAATATGGGGATATATTTGTATTTTTATCTATTATGCTATTACTGAATGTCCTTACATCTATGGGAAGGACTGTATTCTGTAATTAGAACAAAAAAAGCAATCATGTAGAATTGTTCCAGTTTCAATTCATTAATTTCTCCAACCTGAAAAAAAAATTTTTTTTTGTGATACTTCATTTTGCCTGAGGCAAATTGAACTATGAAACTACTGGTTTGTGAAATGATTGAACAAATTAAGAAATGTGTGTAAACAGCCAGACCAAAATTAACAAGAGAGTCTAACAGCATAAGCAAAGGCCTGTTGGCCAAGAAGCAAGTCTGTAAGTCCATTATAGCAGGCTTATTTTGCGTTTGCTTTTCCCTGCCTTTTTAAAATGTAATGTATCTTCACCCAGAGTGGTTTCATAACAGGACTTGAGCGGAGAAGGAAACATGAAATTTTGGAGTTCTTTATTTTGTTTTTTTAAGATGAAACTATGTTCTCCTTCAGATCAAGAATTATTCTATGATGGAGAGTGTTTGATAGTGCTGGTTCTTTTGTAAATGCTGTGGCCAGCCTGTCTTAGCATAAAATACTACGGAAACTGAGACAAGCAGTCTGTGGGGCCAAGATTATTGATATTTTTTTTAAAAGATTTTATTTATTTATTAGAGGCAGTGAGAGAGAGCATAAGAGGGAAGGAGGTCAGAGGGAGAGGCAGACTGCCCGTGGAGCTGGGAGCCCAGTGAGAGACTCAGTCCTGGAACTATGGGATCATGACCTGAGCCGAAGGCAGTTGCTTAACCAACTGAGCCACCCAGGCGCCTGATTATTGATACTTTTAAGGATCTCCCCCCCCACCACCAAACAAACAAACAAAAAACCCTCTTAATATAGTTGTTTTAAAACAGTGCTCCAGGGGCACCTGGATGGCTCAGTTGGTTAAGCATCTGCCTTCAGCTCATGTCTTGATCTCAGCGTTCTGGGATGGAGCCCCACCTCATGTTCCAGCCCCACCTCAGGCTCCCCGCACAGTGGACAGTCTGCTCCTCCCTCTCCCTCTTCTCTAACCCCCATCCCTGGTCTCTCTCTCACACACAAATAAATAAAATCCTAAAAAAAAAAAAATGCTAGTGATCCTAATTACTGACTAGATAGGAGAATTACATACACATGTATACTTCTCGTCAAAAAACAAAAACAAAAACAAAAACCACCAGATAGAGACAGACCCAAGCCTGTGAAAGATGACTAAGGAAAACAGAAAAAGGCCTTGTCGTGATGGCTATGGGCTTGATTCTTGACAAAGTATGTCTTACTGAACCTGTGCTTTCCTGCATCCCTGCTCTTTGTGGAGCCCTGCCCCTGCCCCCTGCCTCCTTTACACAGAGCCATAGTCTTCTATGGCTAGAAGAGCTTTTAAAGACATGGGGATGAGATCACAGCCAGCCAGCCAGGTTTCTGTATGTGGTAGCTCTGGTTGGCCTGGTGATTGCTCCAGTTCTGCTTTCTGTCTCTGGGTATGACCTAGCAGATATTCTGTGGGAAGGTGAATCCATACATTCCCTAACACTTATTACCGTCTAACAGGACTTCCCATTTATTTCTTCCTCCTCTAAAAACCATATTTAAACAAAAGGAAAAATACAAGAAAAGCATAAATCCATTTAAAAGTTTGGAAAACAAGAAAGTGTACCATCAGCTAACCAAAAAAGGTTGGGAAATTCCTGTAAAATAGGCAGTAGAAAAGAAAGGTTGACTGGGAACTGGAGCCAAGATGTTGCAGCCCCATCAGACACAGCCAAGTGCTGGCTGGTGAGAGCAGCCCCAAGCTGGCGGCCAGGCTAGCCAGAAAGAGAACCAGGACCGGGTGGCTTTAGGCAGTTCTGTCAAGAGAGCAGCACCTCCCCAGCAGGAAAAAATGCGTGGGAGGAGCTTTGTGACTGTGAGAGATGTCTAGGCTACTCTGGGCCTCCGTGACCCATGGGGAGAGGATACAAAGAATGCACAGTATCCCAGGATGGAAGATGCTTTTCTCATGTGGCTCCTAATGAAACCTGCAGGTCACCTACATGCTGCCTACATACATCCTGAAGAAAAACAGGCTCATTGGTGTATGCATACAGAGCCTACCCAGAGCACCTCCTCCCATCCAGGGAGAGAAAAGCCCTGGAAGGGGCCCATTCTTGTCACCTAGTCTTTGGTGGAGTATGTACACAAGGATCACCTAGTCCTTCTGATAGAAATGTGAAGGAACTACCTAAGAGCATCAGATATTTGAAGAAAATCAAAAGTATGAGAAAGACACCAGGATATACTACTGATTTTTAACAAAGACACAAATATGGTGCATTAGAGAAAGGATAGTCTTTTCAATAAATAATGTGAGAATAATTGGATATCCATATGCAAAAACAACAACAAAAAAATGAACACGGACCCATAACTTCGTACCAACATGGCTTGTAAACCTAAACAGAAAACCTAAAATTTTAAATCTTCTAGAAAAAAAGCAGGATAAAATCTTTGTGACTTGCATTAGCCAAAGATTTCTTAGATACAGCTTCTGAAGCACAGTCCATAAAAGAACAAATCAATAAATAGGCAGGTTATCAAAACCAAAAACACGCTTTTCTGAATCTGTCATTTATACAATGAGAAAGCTAAAAGAAAAGCAGGAGAACCTGCTAGAAAACAGTTCTGGGGACCTCTCGAACACTGACTATTACTCTCTGTGGGCAGGAAACATGCTGTGTCAGACAGTTCAGCCTCCCAGTGCCTTCCCCCCAGCTCAAACCCCTTTCCCCACCAGGGAGGAGCAAAAGCGGAGTGGCAAACAAGTCCAGCAAAATCATAGTTTCCTGAAAACTCTAAAAACTGAGTTGACCCTTGAGCAACATGGGGGTTAGGGACACTGACCCTGCTCATTGAGTAAAAAATTTGCTTAACTTTGGACCAGCCCAAAACTTAACTACTAATAGTCTGCTGTTGATTAGAAACCTTACTGAGAACATACACAGTCGATTCATACATATTTTGTATCTTGTATGTATTATATACTGTATTTTTATAATTAAGTCAGCTACAGAAAAGAAAATGTTATGTAGCAAATCTTAAGGGAGAGAAATTTGTAGAACTGTACTGTATTTATTAAAAAAAAAAATACATGGATAAGTGGACCTGCACAGTTCGAACCTGCATTGTTCAAGGGTCAATTATACCTTCCTCGAATCCCAGAAATTGAGGAAATTGAGAAGAACAGTTGTTTGATGCCAAGTAACTTGGCATCAAGACCTAAGTGTCCTAAGACCTAAACTTATTAGCTGTAGGCGTGTGACCTAACCTTTGTGCAGGACAGTTACTGCATGTGCCAAGTGGGAAGCACTATGAGAACTAGCAGTAGGGTGGCCGGGTGCCCAACAACCAGGCCTGCCACTTTTGCAGGGGTGCCTCCTGCTTTCTCTGCCAGCAAGAGAGATGATTCTGTCAAGTGTAAAAACTACATGCAAGTGTAAGGGTTATTTTTTTTTTATTGTTTCCTATGAAATCTAGCTGACATTTTTGCTAGAAAAAGTCTAGGATCTAACATTTTAGAAGGGATTAAATATTCCTGTGCAAGATGGAAAAAATTCAGGAAGGAAGCCAAAAAAACAAATACCCTGAAGAGACTTTAGAGTCAAGAGGTGAGGGTGGAAGAATTTGACACAAGGGAAAAAGAAAAATGCAGAGCTACTGATGATGTGTTTGTAACAGGAGGTTTTCCCATAGAGGATAAATCTGGACTTCCCAAGGAAAAGCTGCATGTCAGGCCTCAGGACAAGAAGAAAAAATGTTAGGTCAGAGGAATCTTGTTGCTGACCACAAGGGGTCACAATGCCTGAGGGTGTAAACATAAGGTCTGCACTGCCAAGCAAAATGGATGCTTTGGCACATATGTGAAAGCAAATCTGCCCACACGTATGAGCCCTTGCAGTCACCTTAAACTTCCCCTGATTTTCCTGAAAATGAAGTATGACAGAAAAAAAGCAGTTATGATATCCTGTGAGTGTTTATACCTTTTCCCTTCCCTAGGAGTGTTCCTTATCTACCAACTCTGCCCCTAGGCTTATATATAGTGCTGACTTATGAGGGGGTGGGAGGACAGATATCAAGTTTGATTGCCTTCCAGTGGAAAGGGCAAATGAGAAGGGAAGAGCTCTGGGAATGGAGGAGGGGGCAGAGAGGAAAGCCGGGAGGGCTTTCCTGAGGAGGCTTGAAGGAAGGAGCCACAGTTGGGGGTCTCAGGGAGCTCAGCTCACAGGATATAACTCAGGTTACTTCCCTACTGATGTTGAGCACCTGCAGGAGAGGGAGACCAGGTGTTGGTCTATGTTGGAGGTCAAGACTTGTAACTGAAAGGAAAGGGAGATAAATAGCTGCATGGAATGTCAAAGAGCATGATTTTGGTGTCTAAATGAAGCTTAAAATGCTGGAGTATAACAACCAATAGAAAGTACCTCAAAACACACAAGAAGAATGAATTTCTCAGAAAATTGGCTGTTATAAACAAGAGAACTTTGTAATTTAAGGAAGAAAAACATATGCCCAGATAATGCCTTCAGTCTACATAGAATTACAAACCGCAGCTACAATATATTTAGTTGAGAGGGTGCCCAGTAATGTACAGGTGAACACAAGAGTGATGAGACATAGGGACTTACATGGCCTGGGATATTTCTGAGTTGTTCCCATATAAAAAATAAAATTTATTAGGGCTTTGAATGACACACTTGACCAGATGGACTTCACAGATATATTCAGAACATTTCATTCCAAGGGAACAGAATGCATATTCTTCTGGAGTACACATGGAACATTCTTCAGTATAAATCACATACTGGGTCACAAATCGGGTCTCAAGCTATACAAAATGATTGAGATTATACCATGCATATTTTCAGACCACAATGCTTTGAAACTTGAAGTCAACCACAAGAAAAATTTGGAAGGAACACAAACACATGGAGGCTAAAGGGTGTCCTACTAAAGAATGAATAGGTCAATCAGGAAATTAAAGAAGAATTAAAAAATACATGGAAGCAAATGGAAATGAAAAAATGCAACAGTTTAGAACCTTTGGGTTGCAGCAAAGGATGTCCTAAGAGGATATATATAGCAAGCCTTTCTCAAGAAACAAGGAAGGTCGCAAATATATAGCCCAACCTTCTATCTAAAGGACCTGGAGAAAGAACAGCAAATAAAGCTTAAACCAAGCAGGAGACAGGAATTAATAAATATTAGAGCAGAAATCAATGAAATAGAAACCAAAAAACAGTAGAAGAGATCAACAAAACTGTGAGCTGCTTCTTTGAAAGAATAAGATCAATAAGTCCCTGGTCAGGCTTACCAAAAAAAGAGAAAAGACCCAAATTAATAAAATCATGAATGAAAGAGGAGATATCACAACAATACTGAAGAAATATAAACAATTTTAAGAATATATTATGAGCTTGGGGCACCTGGGTGGCTCAGTGGGTTGAAGTCTCTGCCTTCTGCTCAGGTCATGATCCCAGGGTCCTGGGATCAAGCCCCACTTTGGGTTCTCTGCTCGGCAGGGAGCCTGCTTCCTCTCTCTCTGCCTGCCTCTCTGCCTACTTGTGATCTCTGTCTCTCAAATAAATAAAATCTTAAAAAAAAAAAAAAAAGGAATATATTACGAGCAGCTATAAGCCAGCAAATTGGCAATCTGGAAGAAAGGATGCATTCCTAGAAACATATAAACTACCAAAACTGAAATGGGAAGAAATAGAAAACCTGAACAGACACATAACTAGCAAGGAAATTAAATCTCCTAACAAACGAGAGTCCAGGGCCAGATGGCTTCCCAGGGGAATTCTACCAAACACTGAAAGAAGAACTAATACCTGTTCTTCTGAAGCTGTTTCAAAAAATAGAAATGGAAGGAAGACTTTCAAACTCTTTCAATGAGGCCAGCATTACCTTGATCCCCAAACTAGACAAAGACCCCACCAAAAAGAATTACAGACAAAATTCCTGATGAACATAGATGCCAAAATTCTCACCAAGATACCAGCCAATAGGACCCAACAGTAGATTAAAAGGATTATTTACTATGAGCAAGTGGGATTTATTCCCGGGCTGCAAGGGTGGTTCAACATGCACAAATCAATCAATGTCGTACACATACATTAATAAAAAAAGGACAAGAACCATATGATCCTCTCAATAGATGCAGAAAAAACATTTGACAAAATACAGCATCTTTTCTTGGTTAAAACTCTCTGCAATGTAGGGATAGAAGAAACATACCTCAGTTCATAAAAGCCATATATGAAAGACTCACAGCAAATGTCATCCTAAGGTCAGGAAAATGGCAGAGATATCCACTATCACCACTGTTACTCAACATAGTACTGGAAGTCCTAGCCTCAGTAATCAGACAACAAAAAGAAATAAAAGCCATTCAAAGCAGCAAAGAATTAGTCAAACTTTAACTCTTCACAGACAACATAATACTCTATGTAGAAAAACCCAAAGGATGCCACCAAAAAATTGCTAGAACTGATAACAGGAATTTAGCAAAGTTGCAGGTTACAAAATCAATGCACAGAAGTCAGTTGCATTTCTAAACATGAACAATGAACAAAGAGAAATCAAGGAAAAGAATATTCAATAGAAAGGAGGACAGTCTCTTCAATAAATGGTGTTGGGAAAATTGTATAGCCATGTGCGGAAGAATGAAACAACCAATTTCTTACACCACACACAAAAATAAACTCAAAATGGATGAAAGACCTAAATATTGAGACAGGAATCCAACGGAATTCTGGAGGAGAACACAGGCAGCAATCTCTTCCACCTCAGCCGCAGTAACTTCTTACTAGACATCTCCAAAGGCAAGGGAAGAAGGGCAAAAATGAACCATTGGAACTTCATGAAGATAGAAAGCTTTTACACAGCTAAGAAAACAATCAACAAAACTAAAAGGCAACTGACAGAATTGGAGAAGATATTTCAAATGTCTTATCAGATAAAGGCTAGTATCCAGAATCTATAATCTATATATCAAACTCAGCATCCAAAAAAAAAAAAAAAAATCTAGTCAAGAAATGTGCTGAAGATATGAACAGACATGTCTCCAAAGAAGACATACAAATGGCCAACAGACACATGAAAAAATGCTCAACATGACTCAGCATCAAAGAAATAAGGATCAAAACCACAATGAGATAGAATCTCACACCAGTCAGAATGGCTAAAATTAACAACTCAGGAAAAAACAGATGTTGGTGAGGATGCAGAACAAGGGAAACCCTCTTACACTGTTGGTGGGAGTGCAAAACTGGTGCAGCTACTCTGGGAAACAGTATGGAGGTTCCTCAGAAACTTGGAAATAGAGTTATTCTATGACCCAGCAATTACACTACTGGGTATTTACCGCAAAGATACAAATGTAGTGATACAAAGGGATACCTGCACCCCAATGTTTATAGCAGCAATGTTCACAATAGCCAAACTATGGAAAGAGCCCAGATGTTCATCAACAGATGAGTGGATAAAGAACATGTGGTATATATCTACAATGGACTATTACTCAGCCATCCAAAAGAATGAAAGCTCACAATGACATGGATAGAACCAGAGGATATTATGCTAAGTAAGATAATTCAGTCAGAATAAGACAAATACCATATGATTTCTCTCATATGTAGAATTTAAGAAAAAAAATAGATGAACATAAGGGAAGGAAAAAATAAAATAAGATTAAAATTGAGAGGGAGGCAAACCATAAGAGATGCTGAACTCCAGGAGACAAACTGAGGGCTGCTGGGGGGAGGTAAATGGGGAGGGGGATGGAGTAACTGGGTGTTGGGCATTAAGGAGGGCATGTAATGTAATTAGCACTGTGTGTTACATGCAACTGATGAACCACTAAATTGTGCTTCTGAAACTAGTAAAAAAAAAAAAAAAAAAAAAAAAAAAGAACAGAAGTTATTAAGTGAACCTGAGGTGTAATATAACAATAAATCCATAAGTGGGCCTCTCCCAAGGTTGAGGGAACAGCCCAGTGATGGCATTATGGAACTAGATAGGCTTTGGCTGTCTTCCCATTCAGCCATCATCAGTATGTTGGTTTTCATCATGGTCACAAGGTGGGTACCATGGCTCCAGGCATTATATTTTCATACACTCTTGTCCAAAGTCAGGGAAGGCTTCTTGTCAGAGTCTCTTTATATTAGGAAGGAAAACCTTGCCCATAAGTCCAGATTTACTAGTTCATTCCCTAACTATTGGGAAGACTAAGAAATAGCACCTGGCATTGCTGACTTCCAGAGTGAAAAAATAGGCTTTTAGAGTAGGGAAGAAGTAGAAACCAGTCAGGGAGTAAAGACACTATGTAGCAGTCAAAGGAAATAGATCTTGTTCTGCCTGACTAAAGTTTGCAGTAAGCTCTGAGTGTAAAAAAATGCACACAGTGGGAGATGGTGAAAAGGCAATGGAATGTGCTGAATGAAGGCATTCAGAAAGATCATGGTAGGTTTTGATGATGAAGGTCAGAAAAGACAGGTTAAAATTTAATCAGGGTAAACTGAAGGTCTTGCATTCTATTAAAAAAAAAATCACAAAAGTACAGGCAAAAAAAAAAAAAAAAAAAAAAAATCTGACCAAATGAAGCACACATGGAAAAAGCTGGCCCATCTCCTTGGCTGCAAGTTCCAAAGAGCTAAAAAGGCTCGGCTGCCAGAGCAGCTTATGTAACCAGAGGCTGCAGGAATAATGTCCAGAACAAAGGGGCATGACCCCAAGGCTTCCTGGGCTACCTCTCTTGCCCAATCTCTGTCTCTGGATTTTTTTTTTTTTTCACCTTCATCCTTTGGTGTCACACCCTCCCTGCTCAAAAAGCCCCTTTGAGGGACTGCTCAGCAGATCCCATCCCTCAATGACTCTTAGTCAAGTGCTTGCTTCTCTAGCCTTTCCTGATCCCAGTCCCTCAGGCCTCAAGTAAAATGGACCACTGCTGCCTTGTTTCCCGACCTAACTCCCAGCACTTACTGGGCCTTGGCTCTGCTCGTCTTGAAGCTGGACCCAAGCTCAACTTGGAGGGCTGGGAGGATCCCTGACATCTGCATGGTGTGTGACATCCATGACCTTCGCTGGTCTAATGGATGACTGTGCTCCAGCTGTACTGTAACATGCTGAGAGTGGTGTCTCTCATACTCAAGGGTACTGTGAGGACACACAACGGGGGAGGCAGAGGGGATGTGATAGACCGGTAGTGAGGCCACTGCACCAGTTCCACAATGGATTCATAAGACAGTGACCAAGATGTAGAGTGTAGACCAATTAGGAATAGTGTGGAAGGTAAAGGCAACCACACCTGCTTTTCCAAGGCTCTGAAGCTGTGCGATTCACTAGGTGGGAAGACAGCCTGGCTTCAGGAAATGACCTTGAGTTTAGCATTGTCGGTTTAGTGACGTCCAAAGGAAGATGTCAGGGTATTGGTTTTGTGAGTGTTCTGTGAGCTGGGAAGGAAACCTGGGCTGGGAGTAGGGATGAGTGAATGTATGCTCTGCACACAGGTGGTGGCTGCCGCTGGCTCTGTGCGATCTCTCACAGGGAGAGTGCTGTCCATGGTAGCTGCCAGCCACCTGTTGCTCTTTACATTTAAATTTGTTCACATTAAATCAAATTAAAAATTCAGCACTTCAACTGCACTAACCACATCTTAAGTGCTTATAAAACATTCCTGTTATCTCAGAGTGTTCTGGCGGGTGGTATTGATCTAAGTGAAAAGAGGAGAGGGCCTGGGGTTGACCCTTGAGGATTGTTTCCAGAAAACAGCGGGCACAGGAGCCCTGAGAGGGCTCTCTCCCCCCAGGAGAGGTGGGAGGACTGGTCATGGGAGGAGAGGTGAGGGGTCATGTCATAGTCACAGGCAGAAAGGAGTTAGTGGCAAGATGTCCAATGCAGCTGTGAATGCATCAGATGAAGATGGGAAAAACAGCCTTGGATTTAGCCACATGGCAGCTGGGTGACCTTAGAGGGAACTCTTCCAGTGGGTTCACTGGTCAGGAGCCACAGTGGGGTGGTTGGGGAGTCAGAATGAGAAAACAGCCAAGGGAGACCATTTTATTGACAGGTTTGGCTGGGAGAGGGAGGAGGAAACTGAAATGTCCACAGAGGAGAGAGTGAGGGTAAGAGGTAGAGAGGAGGATTTTGTTGGTCTGTTTAATGAGAGAGCGTGGGATGGTTAATAGCCTAAAGAAAATTCCAAGAATTTATTCCCTAGATACACACACGTTCATAAGTCCCCATGATTTAGGGGACTAGTTAGCAAATTGTCCCATGACAAACCCCATACACATTCAAAAGAAAGAGAATTTTCTACAATTCCTTATATAGGACTATCTCCAAGATTTATTTTGCAAGATGCAGAACAGAGTATATTATGCTACCCTTGTATTAAAAATAAGAAGGATATCCTCAGATAGCATATGCTGATATTTGGCATGGGGGACAAAACTTCTGAAAGAATCAGCATGAAACTGGTCATGTATTAAGAAATTTCCTCCCAAGATGAGGGACTGGGGGATGAAAGTGGGAGTGAATCTTTATTAATGGTATTTTTCTAGTGCGTGATTCTTTTAAACTATGCCCATGTATTTTAAAAATAAAAGTATTTTTCATAGTCACTAGGACAGAATTTGGTTGAAAGAGAGAGAGGTTAAGTAATCAGGAAAGGTAAACCACCTCCTGCTTTTCTGGCAGGACTTCTTGGCCTTTGATTACTTCATTGGGCTCTCCATGAAATCGGGCATATTTTAACATAATGAGTTTTTGTGATATTCCACGTTAACTATCCCATATTGTCTACTGGTGGATAACAAATTATCCCTGAGCAATAAACACTGGCTCTCTCACAGTGTCTGTGAATCCGTACATGCCTACCAAGGTGCCTCTTATGTTGGGCAGAGCTGCAGGTATCCCAGGACTGGCTGGGCTTACACCTGTGGATAGGAGCCTCAGGGCCCAGACATGAGTTCCTCACCATGTGGGCCTCTCCACGTGTGAGGGCCACTCCCAACAGGGCAGCCAGCTCCTGTCAGAGCCAGTACTCGAGAGAGAACACACCTGAGCCAAAAGCCAGTCTCTTAGTAACCTAATCTCCAAAGTGACATCCTCTCACTTCTGTTGTGTTGTGTTGTTGAGAAGTGAGTCGCTAGGTCCAGCCCACACTCCAGGAGAGAGGGTTCCACAAAGGAGTCATACCAGGGACTGGGACCACTGAGGGCTAGCAGAGGATGCCCACCACTATATCCCCAAATTCACCTCAAATGAATGCTTCTTTATATGGTGATGTTCTATTCCAGTTCATCAAAAGATCTTTTGCATCCTGAATAAAAGGGAACTCCTGCATTCATCACTGTAACCTTTCCTATAACCTTATAGCCTCAGAATAACCAGCTGCTATTTTGTCATTCTGCACTAATACTTGAGGGACTCCCATCTGTTTTTGATACTTCCTGAATTCTATCAGTTTGATAAAATTTGGAAATTTTGATAAAATAAAAGGAAAGTACCATCACTTCCTTCACCCTCCAAAATCACTTCGGGGACAGAACATTCTCCCCTATCATGTAAGACAGGCCTTGATTTTAGGAAATACACGCTGATGTGTTTAGGGGCCAAGGGGCTTATGGTCTGCAACTCACTATCAAATGGTCCCTCCTTAAAAAACAAAAGAGAATAATGAAGCAAATAGGGCAAATGAAAGCAGTTGGTAAATCTGAGTAAGAGTATTTCTGACTCCCTAATACTGTGTGTGCAATTTTTCTGTAAGTTTGAAGTATCAAAATTTAAAGTTTGAGAAACAGTTCTCAGACCCATCACCAGACCTGTTAAATGAGAATTGTGAACGGGACCAGAAAAACTCATTTTATGAAAGATCCTCAGATACATTCTGGTTGTCAGTCAGTAAGGCTGAGAGCCAACTACATGAAAGTCTGTCTCATTCTTAAAGCTGCCTGTATAGAGCATCTAAATTTGCCTGTTGGACTTTGCTTCCTCGGGTCCCCGTGGTAGTCCCATGGCCCATTCCCTAACTGCCGCCCTTGGTTCTCCTCCAGCTGTAGAACTGGCCCCTTGGAGGGATGGGTTTTGGTGACAAAGGGGGAGTCTGACAGTGCAGCCCAGTGAAGAAGAGAGACTCCCAAGATGTGTTGTTGGTGGTCACTGTAAAGGGCAGAAACACTGGGTCTCAGCACAGAGTGGCGCAGAAGCCCTCTCCAGCCTGGCTTGTTTGGCTCCAGTGCCATACCTCAGAGCTCTGGATCCCCCCAGTGACCAACCCTGCCCTTGGGAGCCCACTCTGCCTCAAGGAGGCCAGTGGGCAGACAGATAACATCCTACAGCTCTTACATCGGGTCGTTACTTGCCAGTGCACAGAGGCCTGCCTATCCTGCGTGTGGCAGTCTAGAGAAGCTTCCAGGAGTGTGCCTGCTATGCCATGTCTTCAAAGAGCACTAGGCATGCAGACGTGTAGGTGAGACTCCGGGACTAGAAGCTGCTGCCAGGTCGGTGTGCTGGAGAGGTCAGGAGAGAACCACTTCCCTCTGAGCTCCCTGCACACCAGCCTGCCCCGAAGCAGGGTAAAAGGGCCAGTGAAGATGGCAGGGTGGGCCTGGAGGTGGGCTCGGAGAGGTGGGCTCAAGGTCCAGTCCAGTATCCACTGGAGCCAGAAGCGCCAGGGTCTTTCGCGCTCCCCCAGGGGCTGCAGCTGCTTCACAGCATTGAGGTAGTTAGCAGGTGCCACAGTGACCTATCATGGGTGGGGTCAGTGGGGCTCTGCTGCCCTGAGGACCCGGAAGGCAAGAACTCAAGCCCTGTGGGCAGAGCTCCCTTCTCAGTGGGTCATTACTGGTGGTGAGCCTTTGCCCCCGATGAGGTCTTTGTTTGGAAAGAGCTGTCCTCGCATTGTGTGGAGGCCCTTCAGCTCTGACACACCCACTGTCTTGTTCTGTTCAGTTTCCGGTTCGTGCATGTTTTCCGCTTGCGGTTAGCCCTCACTTCCTCCCGGCCCGGTACAGCTGGCTGCTGCATTGTGCATGCTGGGGGAGCACACCAGGACAGTCTTGATACTGGTACCAGTTCTTTCTTGAGGCGTGGCGGATCTTGGTTTGCAAGCTGCTTTTGTTACCATTAAGGATGTCTTACTCTTCTAGTGGTCTTCAGGCCCTTCCAGTTAAGCCTACAGAAGTTAAGAACATTTACCCATGTGCTTTGCCACATGCTTACCCAGAATGCTCAATTCAAAGGGGGGAAAAATGTACGGTATATACCCACAACCTGCTGCAACTGGATGATTCTTGATTTGGTGCATGCTTGGTTTTTGGCTTGTCCAAAACAACTTATGGAAACACTGATTTGCTTCCCCCTCCTAGACCCATGAGAGCAAACTGTGCTTTAGCTGCGGTCTTTGCTAGATGACACAGAATCACCCCACAAATACCTGGCCATGCGCATCTAAAACATTTATCCCATGCCCTCTTAACAAAATGACTTGCAGATCATTCAGGGTAAGAGGCAAAAACCATCTGTATTTTATTACTTTTACCAGGAGCTTCCCTGTCAGCAAACAGCTTATCTTCTATGCCATACGCTGTTCTTGGCTTCACGCAGGGAAACGGCAGTAATGGTAGAGAAGGAACTAAATATTTAAAAACATGTTTAATTCAACACCTATTAGGTAGATCAGCTCGTGTTTCTAAATAGCAAAGCAAGGAGGCAGAGTGACACTCCAAATACCGGGACCTGCTTAGAAAGCTAAGTCCACAGCCATGTGGCTTAAGCAGGATTGTGCTGGCTGACAGCTCAACCCAAACTGTGACTGTGATGTCTTCCAGAGTTGGCACTAAAGACCTCACTGATCACACAGGCTGGACTCCATCCTTCTAGAACTTTCCAGATTCTGGAAAGCGTGTGATGAAAACAGAAGGAAGCCTTTGCTGCTCTCCCAGCATGAAATGCAGTCACATTTTGAGACCTGGAAGCAGTGAGTGGAACCAGGCGCTATTGGAAGGAAGTATTGGTACTAGCTTCTTCTGTGCAGTGATTTCTAGGAGCCTCATGAAGTGCCCTTTTACCACTTCTCCGCCTATTTTGTGTGCCCTTCTGAATGAGGTATGCAGATAAAATGGCAACGTTTTAGTCCTAGTTTTTCTTCTTTCTGAATTTGTAAAACTTTTTTTTTAACCAAAAGACACCTGAATTTAGTAATATTGGCCTCACCCAAACAACCAAGAACATCTTCTAAGTCCATTTGTACATTGTGCATTTACGGCCTAAGAACAATAAGAACTTTCATATTCCCATTAGATGGACAAAGTGAACCTGTGGTGTTGCATTTAAAATAATAAAGTAGCTATTATTCTACTTCTGCTATCTTGGAGAGAACATAAAAGAGCCTTTGGAATAGGGTCATGAAAGGGGTAAGCCCATGCATTTGTTCATGCTGCCTTTCAGAGCCTCCCCGATACCTGGGAGTGCTGCTCTTCAAGGCCTAGAGGGGTACGTGTATGACACACTGAGGGGCTTACCTAGGATTGGTTTCGTAATTAATTTCAGTGAAACTGTAATCATTGCAATTTAGAAAACCCCATTTTGGCTCATGTAACACCAACACCTACTGGGCCACATCTCCCCCGGGGCACATGCACACTTGGGAGAAACCTCAAGGGGTCTGACTAGACTGTATGTGGGGTGTCAGTCATGAATGCTCTCATTTCTTCTTCATCTAAACTCTGTGTTCTGGTAACACTAGGTTCTTAGATGTCTTTGATCTCTAAGACACATGTTTGCAAAAAAAAAAAAAAAAAAAAAAATCCTTTCTCCTTCACAGAAGCAGTGAATTTCATGCCTATATTATACCACAGACATGAACTTAAAAAAAGTCATCTAGTCTGCTTCTCACTCCACCTGTTAGAAAGTCTGACCTGGACCCTGCCCCCCCCCCACCACCACCAGAGGAAAGTTAATGGAAAGATAATCCCTGGGACAGAGGTGGTTTGGTGCCATGAATAGGTTTCAAGGGCACCAACTAGGACAGCATTGTGTCACTCCAGTTCTAGATTTCAGGACACGCTAGACAGCCTAAATGTTCTCACGACCCTGAGACACAGCAGTGAGGTGTGTTTGTGTGTTTGGTGACATTCTTGTCACCCAAAATCAGCCTTCAGTGCTGGTTACGGTAGCTGCCACTCACCCAGGAGGGAATATTAGGGATGGAAAGAAAAGTGAAGTAAAAGATGGAGGTGAAAAGCAGGAATTTTTCCATTTATTGAGGCTAATAGATGGGAATGAGTAGGCCTTAGCTGTTCTGAGGGAAAGGGATGTCCAGTGAATGAAGGCTAGAGCCCCACCTTCCACTGAGGGTGTTTTTGTTGGAGAAAAAGATCAGGTGTGATCAAGTAGACCATCCCTGGCTCCAGCTTTGTCCAGGCTCCTCCAAAGGGGTGCTGATGGTGGCAGTCCTGCTGGCTCCCAGCATGGGCACCCAGGGCAGCCGTTCTTACCTGCTGGAGACGGGACCCTACCCCAGCCCTAACCCACCTGGAGTGAGGGGAACATACCAATGTCTTAGGCAATGGAGGCAATGTGGCCTTGTCAAAATCGCAGTCAATGTTACAACTATTGGTTGGGTTTTAGTCATGTTATTGGTTGTGAACTGTTAGATTAACAGAGGCTAGAGATGTTTTTGTTTATCAAAGAGCCATCCAGTGTTTATTTAGATGGGGAGAAACAACCTCACTGCTCTGGGAAGATCCTAAAGATGGGAGGGGGTGTGGCATGTGCTTTCTCCGCGGTCTGAAATTGAGCATGCATTTTATAAGCATCTTTCACAAGATGCTTTGGTGATGGGTGAGGTGTGTCTAAAGGCTGGAACCACTCTGCAACAGACAGGAGCCCTTTCCGTGCTTACATATACCCCAGACCCCCATGGCAGCCACACAGAAGGGGTAGAGATGCCTTTGGGGCAGTGAGGCAGCTTGCCCTCTGTGGTCATGCCCATTCATGACCTGTCACTCCTTGTTAGTAATGATGGCATTATTTTCTTAGATTAAAGGTTATTCCCCCTTAATATTAATGAAAAATGTTTATTTTAAATTTAAAAATATCTTTGGTTGAAACCCTGCTGTGGGGCGTAGACTGTCTCCTGTATTTAATTCAGTGGACTGTTCACCTCAGCCCTTTATTTTCTAAACTGTCTGGGTTTCTGCTTTATGGCACAGTGAAATCCTGCCCCTCCTGCTCCTTGACTCTGGACTCGGATGAAAGGCTGGGCACCAGGTTCCCTCTGACCGACATCCACACCACCCACTCACCCCACAGTCGAGGTCCTGTTACAGACCTTTGATTTCTCTTCCTGGGGCTCTTACGCCTTTGTGTATCACCTTGACCCAACCAAATTGTTGAAGTTTCAGTTGCTCAGTCCCTAAATGCCCCTCAGCCATGGCTTTCAGTGAGCCAATGGGGGGTTTCTTTGGAGGAACCATGGGTGCTTTCTGTCCTTTCTCCTTGTCTACTGATCCACTCACATCCTGAGCCCTGGAATGCCCCTGCTATCCACCTAGCACCTGCAGATAAAGACAATGCCTTGCCTGGTCAAAAATCTCTCTGGGTCTCATCTCCTAAGGGACCCCAGTGACCTGTGTGTAAGCTTATGCAGGGAGAGAAGAACACTGCCTCCCTCCTTGGCTCCCAGGGCTTCCAGACAAAGAGGGAGTTAAATCCTGAAGACCCAGCACATCCTTCCTACAGTCAGATCAAGAGCAGGCCAGTTCCTGAGTAGGGGACACTGTGACAGTCTTGTCCAGGAAGTGCCTCCTGCAGACACTTGGTCATCTGGGTGATCGGAAGCACAGGAGTCCTGTCTTGGTAAAGTAACATCACTGTATTTAGTATTACAGGTGATGAAGAGCTATCAGATTAATCCCCCTCCCTCTCTTCTGACGAACTAACTGCCCAGGACCATATTGTAGCAGATGGAATGGATGGAGGGCTGACTCCTGTGCTTCACTGCAAAATAACATCACGCCTGGAGACCTAGTTCTTTCAGTGAAAGGTGCCATTCGAAAAGGAACTCAATTTATAAAGGAAATTTAGTTATTTGTCCTCTGATTTGAGGCAAACTGACCACCATACTTTTTTTTTTTTTTTAAAGATTTTATTTATTTATCAGAGAGAGAGAAGGGGAGAGAGCAAGCACAGGCAGACAGAATGGCAGGCAGAGGCAGAGGGAGAAGCAGGCTCCCTGCTGAGCAAGGAGCCCGACGTGGGACTCGATTCCAGGACACTGGGATCATGACCTGAGCCGAAGGCAGCTGCTTAACCAACTGAGCCACCCAGGTGTCCCCATACTTTTTTTTTTTAAGATTTTATTTATGTATTTATTTATTTAAGAAAGAAAGAAAGGGGGGTAATAGGGAGGGTGAGAAAGGGGGAAGAATCCCAAACAGACTCTGTGCTGAGTATGCAGCCGACACAGGGTTCGATCTCACAACCCTGAGATGGTGACCTAAGCCGAAACCAAGAGTCAGACACTTAGCGGACTGAGCCCTCCAAGTACCATATTCTTTTTATGTGATTATTAATCAAAACGCAAAATGCTTTTTTCCCTTTCTCATACAGAATTGGAGGCCCCTTCATCCGACTTCTGTGACTCGCCAAGAGCTCCCATTCTGTGTCTTCCTCACCCTCCCTTTTATCTCCTCCTTCTTCTGTGATCATGATATGCACTCTGTGGATGGCCGTTCCAGAAGTACTGAGTGTCTTATCTATATATTCTCTTATTTCCTTAGAATTACTCATAGCTTGCTTTTGATCTCAGGGACTCTGGCTCTTGTTATTTCTAATGACATTTCTATTCCACATATTCCATCTGCGTTCTGACCTGACCCCCATGGCGGGCCATGGAGACGGCAGGGTTAACACCTTCGGCCCAGGCTGCTGCTGGGCTGTCTCCCCTTTGTGGATGTCCCCAGGCACTCCAGGGCCCAGCCATCCTTCTTCTCTACACTTGGGTCTGGGTGTTTCCAAAATGCATCCATTCAGTTCAGCTGCCTTTTAAGCAACATCTGTTACCAGTTTTCTCTCCTCATCTAACGAAGGAGACATCGCTTATTTTAACCTTGGTTGTTCCTGAATAATGTATGACTGTCTGTACTCCCCTTTCTGTGCTTGCTAAACTGCACTTTGTTGCCACATTTAAGTCCTGGCTCTTTCCATTTTCCTTCTTGGAGGGGCTCTCAACGGTTCACCCATCGCTAGCCTTCTTCCCCTGTTAGAGCTGTTAGAGCACTTGTGATTTTGCCAACTAACATTCCCACAACATTTCCCACATT